>NC_136064.1:134174705-134778455 GCF_964261635.1 Lissotriton helveticus
CCTGTCTTCAATTTCCTCATAGTACACAAGGCACTTAATTCTAAGAATGGGAATGTGTCATACTTGTATGCCTGTAACATACTGACATCTGGCAGGGACACACTGGTTCCTGGCCTTGAAGACATTACTAGTGAAGTGTGGTGTATGCACCTACCTACTCTAGTGTGGCCTACTAAACTCTCTTGAGTTGTAGAAAGAGTGTGCTAAGCCCTTGACACACAACTCTAAGTTCAGTAGAACTTACTGTATTTTAAGCTTGTATTATATGTACCTCTGGTACCTTTAGTGGTTTTCAATTAGTCAAATACTTGAGATTATCTGGTAAAACAATGGCAAGCTGGAATCCCACCTGCTGCACATCAATGTGAGAAGTTGGCCTGGCATATACTGTCCACTATTCTAGTGGGCACATTGCACCAGCCCAAACGACCCTTATTGATGGTAGGTTAAAGACAACCTTTATTGAAAGCTATCCTAGTGGTAGCTGTGGAGAGCAGCCTTCAGGCTAAGTCTTGGAGGAATGTAAAGCAGCTTGTTTTTCCAGTCTATAATCTCGTGAATGACCAAATGAAAGAAGAACCACACCAGGTATATATATAAAATATATGTATTTATTCTAAACACATTCCCCTAGTCTCTTTATGAGGCTAGAGGCAAAAGCACATACGGAAACTTAATAACACACTGTAAATTAACACAATGTACGTGGAGCCCTAGGGGTGTACCGAACCATACATTAAGAAAGTGGTTTAAGAACCACAACTTGACTAGACACAAGGCCTAGAGCCTGTAGAATCGCTGGGGCCACAAGGAACCACCCAAGGTAATGACACAGGGGACTGACGGAGGATGCGTGCAGTGTCAGAACATAGCAGCGAATCACCTTTAGCTTCTATGGGGAAAGTCGCGGTTGGAGATTTAAAGATAAAGGACACATAGGAGAGGACTTTGAGCAAACAGCTTTGGACTTAAGGGGTTCTAGGGCCAACACCCATGGGAGCACAGGAGTACTCGAGTTACCTCACCCAGGGAAGCCGGGTGCATAGGTGTCTTTTGGTGTCGGGAATCGTCATCGTTTTCAATGGTGAACTGCTGCAAAGTGCTGCTGCCATCCTAGTGGAAAGTGTCCGGTGTGATCCAATTCTGGATCGAAGATGAGCAGAACCTGAAAGCAGAGGGGACAGAGTCTGGGTCACTAGCCAGTGACCAAGGGCACAATAGTTGAATGCCCACCGATGTCGGGTGATTTCAGGTAAAAGAGGTGAAGCTTGACTCTTCAGCCACGAGGACCAGGAGGCGTCAACAATTATCAGGATCTGGAATCGAGCTTTCCCACAAAGGATGTTGAGTACTGCGGTGTCGGTGCCCAGATTGGACCCAACAAGGCCTTGGCAACAGCAACCCATGCAGGAATCAAAGAAATGCTTTGGTGTGGACCAGCAAGGTCCAAGGGACTTACCACACAGTGGGGAGTCAGGGCCCATCTGGAGCAACCAGAGAAGCCCAAGGAAAATCAGAGTTGCCTTCATAGGGACCCACCAGTCGATGGACCAGGGATCGCAAAGGAGCCTCAAGCTGAAATGCAAGAAGCGGGCTCACTGAACACTTATAGAGTGTAGGCCCACAATCTTTCAATGTAAATGGTGCTCGGGGCTTGGGCTACAAGTAACCCAAAGCACAACTTCAAGAGAGGTTGAGAAGTCAATGCACTTGCAAATGTGCACAAGGTCCAGGAGTTCTGGTTCAATATCACTCACGAGAGCTGCGGGTCTCAGCTTTGCTGAGGACTTGGGTTGGCCTCTGAGATATCTGGAAATTCTTTTCCTGTGTTACAAATACTTCGGAGTCCAGCGGGAGCTTCAGAAATGCAGACTGGCAAGACAATTCATTGGTGTCTGCCAAGCAGGGGAGTCACTCCTTGACCCCAAGGGAGATTCTTCCAATCTCTAGTATTTAGTAGAGCGTCGAAGTTTCAGGTTTCAGTTTTAGATTTTCATCCAGGTGTAAACAAAAAGTCCTGTTGACCTCCTCTGTCCCGGCCCGGAGTGGTGCCTGGGAACCTACGAACAGTGTATTTGCATACGCAGGATTCACGGAGGCGTGACTGTAGGAGCGCAGAGCTCTGAGCACAGAGTGGAGCACAGAGCTGAGAGCGGCTGTCAGCAGGCAGCAGGCCGCAGGCAGGCACGCTGTGGAAGCCACCATCGAGCAGCAGAGCCGCCGAGCTGCCCTCGAGCCGCCACCTGTGACTGCAAACGCCGCGGCCACTGCAACTGTCGAGACGGGGGGCAGGTGACGGGGGCTGATGGGGACTGAATCCCCCCTCACCAGCGGCGGAGGCACTTGGCACCTGATCCTCAGTGCAGAGCGGTGTTTGGCGGCGGTACGCTTTGAGGTGCTTAACGCTGTAGGAACTGCATACTGACAAAGTTGAACGTGGCACTTACCGGCTTTTTTTGTTGTTGTTGTTGGAAAAGCCGCCCCAGCACTAGTTAAGTTGGTTAAGCTCACAGCCCACAGCGGAGAATCAGCAAGTGCTCAGCTCGAGCCCACCGGAGAGAGGAGGTGAGCGAGTTGGCAGGGGGTGATTTGCAGCTCAGAGGGCGACACTGTGGGGGGAGGGGGTAGCCCACAAGGGAGCCAATAAGCGGGTAACTAAATCAGGAGAGCCGTCAAAGCAGTGAAGGGCGAGCCCCAGGAGCATTGTGTGGAGGCCCAGAGCACCTGCCCCCCAAAAGACTTATTAAACAAAAAAATAAATCAAAAGAGGATCACCACAGGGCGCTACGAAGACCCCCAGCTTTAACCAGGAAACACACGGCTTAGGGGGGCCATCGGAACTCCGTTGAATTTAGAGACAACCGGGAATCCTCAGATAATAACTTAGCGTCAGTCAAGAGTCAATCCTTAGTAAGTAGACCATGAGATCAGGGAAGCCTCGAGGCGGCGAAGAAAAACCCCAGGGGAAGACAAAAAAAGGAAGAGGGGGTCCACCGAGCACAAACAAAGAGGCAGATGCAGGAACGGCCACGGGCAGGGGAATAAGCTTCCAAAGGTCAATATTTTTGAAAGAGTCAGACAATGGGCCTGTCCCACACACATATCCCTCAGCGTCCTTTGACTCTATAAATCAAGGGTCGTGGAACCCAGTCCCTGTTGCAAAGGATTCCCACAGGGACATCACAGAAAGCAGACCAGCAAAAACGAACAAGAGAGAAACAGACGATGACGCAATAGCCTCCCCGGCCCACAATGCACCAGGCCCAGGCTTTAGAGCCAGCAAACAAGCGCTAATTTCTGACTTTCTTAAAGTATGCCACAGACTTTCCACAGGGAGCAACAAGAAGCACACAGGAAACAATGATATCTCCAATGCTAATGTTGAAAAACACAAGGTCGTTATGGATGTCATGAACAACAGCGACAAATCAACATCCTCATTGCAAAAATTAAGGAGTAAAAGCGAGCCCAGTAATGCCCTCAAAACGAAAACAACAGGGAACACAGTGGGTGTGACCTCCAGCCGTCCTGGGCTAGACGACCAGAGCAGGTTACAACCAGCCAAAGGATCAGACTCACCCTCAGCACAACTACCTCCCCAGGCTCAACAAGCAACTCATCCTCACATGGCTCGTGCCCTTGTTCACTGGGATCCGGACACAAGCAATGATCTTGTTTTCTTGCAGCAAAGCCCTTGGTCAGCCCAGAAAACGACAACTAAAGAAGCAGAAGGAGGCATTCTGCATAACCAAAATCTCATCAAAGAACCGAGCCCACTTTCAATGGTTTACTTTCCAAGTTTAATGAGAGGCCAATCTTCACCGGAACAAGACAATATGGCGGAAATCCATAGTATTTTCTTCTTAGGGTCAGAAACCGAAGACAGCAAAACTCCCAAGTCACAAATAGCAAATGAAATAGTAGACCTCAAACAAAGTAGGTGCCAGTCTCTAGAAACAAATGAGTCAAGTTCAGGAAAGGAAGAGGGCACTCAAAACACAACACCTCAGAGGAGCGAGCAACTACAAGACCACTACACTTACACAGAACATCCTGAGCATCTTGAATACTCACCCCTACTAACCCAAATACAGGGGGAAACACTGGAAAGTACCCCAATGGCCACTATATGGCCGCAACTATTAAACACCATGGAAACCATAGGCAGAGCAATGCCCTACCATGCAGACAAACTAGACACGCAAGTCGATCTGCTTAACATCTTGGCTATCCACGTCCAGGGGATAGAAGCAAATGTACAGGACATCAACACCATGATAAAGAAGGTGCAAATCAACAAGGACACCACTTTTCACACTTGGCATTGCCCCCAAATAATTGACAAACTGGCAGCTGTACCTACGCTGATGACACAGATATTGGGGATTGTTAAGGAACCACCAAAAGAGACCAGAAATACCACCAGCCAGGAAAGAGTTGAATATGACGGCCAGGTGGGAAGTGCCAGGGCAAGCGGAGCCCGGAGCAATGAAGAGAGCCTAGAAATACTAGAGAAATCAAACTCTCCCACTCCAGACGACATCAAGACATCAGCAATCTTAGATGAACGAGCTCAGTCAGACGCGGGAGAGGATGCACCACAAAACCAGGATCCACTAACAAAAGGCCAAATAAGCCCTACACAAACGAAGTTGGCAACCTCTCTCACAAAGAGAGAAAGGAAGCGCTTGAGAAAAGCATGAAAAACTAAATCAAACATCCGAGGGCCACCGGTAACTCATCCTCAAAAATCAAATTTTTATCCTGATGATATCAACAACAAAGTGCGGATTGAGGGAGACCCCTCTCAAAATAAAACAAAGCCGGTGCTTTGGTCAAATCCAACTGACAACTCCTTGACAAAGGAGACCACTACTCCAGACGGCCTAACTGAACGAACTAGCCCAACTTAGCAAGTAACGAAAGTGTTCAGTATATTCAACTTCCCGGCAGGGAAAGTAGAATTCAAACCATCGAGCCCAGGAACATCAAAAAACACAGACACTGAGCACGGCAATAAAGCAAACATTAACTTCTCTATCCTTCAAGCGACCCCCAATAGTAGCCAAGTTGACTCAGATACATTTATGAAGCCCAACGGAAGAAAGAAACGGGCCCCGCCGTCTGGAGCAATACAAGCTCCATCAGTTGTGAACTCCACCGGTTTTGAGAGGAATGGTTCCCAACATCAATTCAACTCTGCCTCACTTGACCCGAAGGCCGACCGGGCAGGCACAGCCACTCCAAGTAATGGAGAGAATAAAAGACACATAGACCCAATACGATTCATCCCAAGTAAAAAAGTTGAATTAATTCCGAGATACAGCTCGAGAGGGCCACATGACATCTTGAATAGAGGGTCCATTTTAAAACTCTTAGAAGAATTACCAGTCCTGCGCCATATAAAATCAGGCGATTTGGAATCAATTGAATTCAAACCAAATCCTTACCAAATAGGCTTAGACTCCACTATTACAACATGGACCGAACACAGCTTCATAGAACAAATTCTGCAGCATAGGGAATATTTCCCCCTACGGGGCATAGAGTTAATGAAGGTGAAGCTTGCACGATATCCCAGTCCGCTGCAGAAACAAAGTCCGAAACAGAGTCTTCTAAAAGGTGCGAAAGGCCCAGACCAAAGAAGCAACATGGCAGAAGAAGGCCACCTATCCAGGCAAATTACTATCACAATTGCTCACCACGAAGAAGCCACACTTGAGAGGCACCGACAAGGTCCCCTGGTTCTAAACCAGAGGAGTGTAGAATGAATTAACCGAAGACAAACTGCAGGAAAAGAGCAGGTCTGCAAGATCTGTTCCTGGAACGTTAATGGATTAAGCACAAAGCTGGAGCAAGATGATTTCATAGAGTCCATTACCCAATATAACATACTTCTGCTTCAGGAAACTTGGCAGACAAAAAACTCCACCACTTGTGGGATACAAAGAACATTTCATACCAGCACAAAAGGAGGCACGGCTCGGTAGGGCAAAGGGAGGTCTATCAATCTTTATATCCACTGATTTCCTTTGGAGAGATACCTGTATTGATTTAGACTCAACATGGATGCAATGCATTAAAATTGAAATCTCTCCTAACATGGGACTAATGATTCTAAACTTATACATGCACCCGGGGGAAAACACGAAGGGAAAAGGATTAAGCAACTAATAGCTGCAATCACCACGCTGAAAACCACCTACCCAAGCGATAATATGATAATAACAGGTGACTTCAATATGAACCTAATCCAAAGACAGGAGGGAAACTTAGCGAACTTTATTTAGCCACAACAGGGCAATCAAAGTAGACAAGATGCAATTGGGAAGAAATGTACAGCGGAATTGGAAGCCCTCTTTCTGCACACGCTAAATGGAAGGAGCCCCTTGGACAGACCAGCAGCGCTAACGAGTGTTACTAGGAACACCGGCTCAACAATAGATTACACATTAGCAGACCCCGATCTATTTCCTTATATTAAAGATTTCCATATGCTGGAACGGGTTGAAAGCGACAACTATCCCCAGATATTCACATTATCAATCAAACTAAAAGAGGCTGAGCAGGCGCATCCTCTAACTTTGAATACTCAACTTTTTAACTTATAAAGATTAAACTGGAACAAAGACAACATTTCTAATTTAATGGAGACATGTCGCTTATTGCTCCCCCCATCAGAAGAACCTAAAGATATAGTAAAGGCTTGGGAGTCCTTCATAGTTAACATCAACAAAAAATACCAAATCAAGTCCAGAGGACACAAAACAACAAGAAACGGAGGAGGGAAGTGGTACACGCAAAAAATGCATTCAATAAAAGAGCAACTGAACTTAAACCTAAAGTCAGTACGAAAAAAGGACCCCCAATTATCACAACAAACTCTCAAATCGATAGAAATTTTTAAAAAGGAGCTAAAACGCGAAAACAAGGCAGCCAAGCAAAAGTATAAGGAAAACCTGGAGTCCACCATACTCCATGCCAGCAAGCTGCAGAATTCCAAACAGTTCTGGGCAAAAATAAACCTCATGCTTAATGGCAAACAGTGGCAGTTCAACTCGGACATGACAGACCAAATATGGGGCGCACATATTGACTCAACATACAATTTCACACTGGACAAGCGCATAGATAACACACCTACGATCCCAATAGAGCTCAATTTAACTCCCAGTTTGAGAATAACAACAGAAGCTTGAATACCCAGCAAGCAAAAAGACTCATCCCGCACCCACAGTTGGGTACTGGTGGAAGCTCCAGCCTCGAACCCAAAATAGCCATTTCAAATCAAAGAAAGCTTCAAGCCTTCCTTCTGGAGCACATGGGAGAAACAGAGCAGATTACTCCAAAGCAGGTTCTGAGGACTATAAACCACCTGAGAGCAGATGGGGTCCCCGGACCAAATGGCCTACCCAACGCTCTATTTAGGCAGGATCCCACGTTTTGGTACAACCTCTTATCCCCCTTGTTTTGTAACAGCTTGCGGACCGGGAACATTCCTGACTCCTGGAGGGGCAGTATTCTACAACCGATTCATAAATCAGGGACTCGCTCAGACCCTAATAACTACAGGTTAATAGACCTAATAGACGTTGAGGCCAAGATCTATGCATCCAACTTATTGACAGATCTGGAGACTTGGGTCAGCAGTAAAAATTTGATCCCACTGACACAAACAGGTTTCCGGGCCGGCATGGGCACTCTAACAAACTTATTAGCACTAACCCTCCTAGGTAAGAAAGCAATTGACAACTCTACCATTCTATACACATGCTTTCTAGATCTGAAAGCTGCTTTTGATAAAGTGCCAAGATCTAAAGTATGGGTTAAAATGAAAGCTTGGGCCGCCCCTCCCAACTTATTGGGAGCAATTATCAATTTATATTCGCATACTTGGGGGTCCAAATAAAAAAAGGGGACGGTCGGTGCCTAACAAAGAAATTTCCAACATTTAATGGGCTAAAGCAAGGATGCGTGCTGGCCCCCAGTCTATTCAACATCTACACCACCGACCTAGAACACGACCTATGCACAATCCAGGGCGCCCCACCGAAATTGGGACAAACACCCATAGCGAGTCTGCAATATACGGATGATATCTCTAATGCACAATTAACAATAAACCTAAAAAAATCCAACGTCCTATGCTTCTCCAGCTCTCGTAAAAAACGACCAAAATTTGTTTGGAGGATAAATTCCTGTATTTTAACCCAGGTGGATGAATACAAATATTTGAGCATCCTACTAGATTACCAACTGAAGTACAAACATCATGTAGACCTTTGGAATTCAAAATCAAAACAACTTCAATTTCCCTTCAAAACTATTCAAAAACATTTAAGTGGAAGTTCAACCGGTCACCTGCTAAAGGTTGTAGCAGCAAAATGTCTGCCTTCAATCACATATGGATCGGAATTGATGGCTACCAAGGACTCTACATTGCTAAACCTTGCGCAATCAAGATCGTTTAAAAATCTCTTCTCAATTCCGCGACATATTTCCCAAGCACAGATACGCCTGGAATACGGATTAATAAATCAGATCCCGGCCAGACAAGGGGTCCTGGCCAAATACTATTGGCGCATGAGGGACGCTGAAGATAACACGCTTGCCCATCTCTGCTGGGAAGAAGTCGAAAAACAGGCTAGGTAGACCAATTCCATATGCAAGTCTCTTAGGCAAGCGCTTCTATCGCTAAATCTGGAAGAAGCTTGGCATTCACCAATGTCATATACTGCTTTTAAACGAATTACCAACAAAGTCGTTAAACAAGCATCGTTGCAAATAGACAAAGGTTTAGTGGCTGGCAAAAGTCATGCCTGGATCTTGATGCCAACATACAATCAACTGAAATAACAATCTTATTTTCAAGAATCACTACAAGAGGAAACGAAGTCTACTGAAGGTGGGGTGGTTCCCGAGCAAAGACCTTACCCCTAAATGGTTACAGACCTGGTCTACTTTGGATTGTCACCTCTGTGAAACGGGAGTAGAGTCGATATTGCATCTATTATGTATTTGCCCGGCCTTACAAAATCTAAGGAAGATTCTCCTGAAATCACTCCTAAGAGAAACACAAGTCAGGACCTGCAGGGCGGCTGGGATAAAATGCCTCAGCAGGTCATCGATATAACTTTCCTGCAAAACGATACATTTCCTGGCATTTGCTCCTCAAGAGCTTGAAAAAAGGGAGCAAAGAAAAGACGAACTGGGTCACATGGACTCCCTGCGGCTGGACCTAGACTTTCCTTCATTCTCTCAATAGTCACCCCGCTCCCACTTCCCTTCTCTGATATTTTAAAAGGATCACTGACAGAGTATCGACAGTCACAATATCGAGATGACAAAATATCGAGGTCAAAATATCGACTACAAAATATCGACTTCCTATCTTCAAACAGTTAAGTACAAAAATATTGACTACAAAATATTGAGTGTAAAAAATATAGACTGTCAAAATATTGAATTTTTAAAATATCTTAAAAGTAATTTAAAAGTAATATAATAATAAAAAATATATTTTTAACCTATTTAAAATACTTTAATGAATGTAACATTAAAAAATAATTAAAATAACTTTTAAATGTATTTTTTATTTTTAATACATATATATATATATATATATACATATTAATAACAAAACATATACAATATTTTTACCGTAGGATAGCAAGAGGTTTAAATGTACTGTAACGACTCCAGTGAGTGCAACAGAAGGGAAAGCGTTGGATAGCGTAGGGGTAAAAATGACTATTCCCACTCCAGCAAGTGCATCAGTAGGGTAAGCGTTGGATAGCGTAGGGGTAAACATTACTATTCCCACTCCAGAGAGTGCAACAGTAGGGAAAGCGTTGGATAGCGTAGAGGTAAAAATGACTATTCCCACTCCAGCGAGTGCAACAGTAGGGAAAGCATTGGATAGCGTAGGGGTAAAATGTACTATTCCAACTCCAGAGAGTGCAACAGTAGGGAAAGCGTTGGATAGCTTAGGGGTAAAAATTTCTATTCTCACTCCAGCAAGTGCATCAGTAGGGTAAGCTTTGGATAGCGTAGGGGTAAAAATTACTATTCCCACTCCAGCGAGTGCAACAGTAGGGAAAGCATAGGATAGCGTAGGGGTAAATTGTAATATCCTCACTGTAGTGAAAATAAATTAATATAAATCACATAATTATAAATTAATCAATTAATACATTTTAATTACCAATTAAGAATTAATTAATTACCAAATAAAAATTAATAACCAATTTATTAAAAAAATACCAATTAATTAATTATCATGTTTAATTAATTATATTAAATTACTTCCCACCCTATTCCCCTATAAACCAACAACCCGCTACTAAAAATAAAATAGTATTATTCACATATTTATCAATTAATCAATTAATAAAAATTAAGTATCAATTAAAAATTAATTATTTACCAATTAAAAATTATTTGACAATTTATTCTAAATAAATACCAATCAATTAATTAATTAATATATTTAATTAATTAAAATTAAATTACTTCCCACCCTATTCCCCTATAAACCCACAACCCGCTACAGAAAAAAAATCACATAATTGTCAATTAAATAATTAATTAAAATTAATTATCAATTAATTAATTATCAATTAAAAATTAATTACCAATTAATTCAAAATAATTACCAATTCATTAATTAACATATTTAATTAATTAAAATTAAATTACTTCTCACCCTATTCCCCTATAAACCCACAACCCGCTACAGAAAATAAATCACTACAATTAAATTATTTATCAATTAATCAATTCAAATTAATGACCAATTATATTTTAATTAATTACCAATTAATAATTAATTAACAATTAATTCTAAATGAATAACAATAAATACATTAACATATTTAATTAATTATAATTAAATTACTTCCCACCCTATTCCCCTATAAACCCACAACCCGCTACAGAATTATATTACACAAAAAATAAAAATTAATATTAACTTACCTAAAATTTGATATTTTTGTTGCCTATATTATGTCTAGTCGATATTATGTCCATTCTATATTTTTGATTCGATATTATGTCCATTCTATTCGATATTAAATTTTCTAGTCGATATTTTGGTAGTCTATATTATGTCTAGTCGATATTATGTCTATTCTATATTTTTTACTCGATATTATGTCTAGTCGATAAAAAAAACTCGATATTTTGACTGTTTACCATTTTAAAATACACTGCAAGCATTTTATTTGAGACAAGACTGGACAGTCACATCTAATCAAATATAAGCCCTTATGTACGCAGTACCCCCTGTCATAACAGTCTTTTGTTGGCCCCCATACTTTTATGAGACAGCCACTGCCTTACAATACTGTTACCCCTGTTTCTTTTTTTCTTTATACATTTTAAAACGAATCAAAAGTTTTTAGTTATCATGTATATTTGTGCAAAGTTGCTAAGGACACGGGGGCATGTGTCATTTTATGTTGTTTTTATCACATGGTGGTAAGATCCACCCTTTTACGGTTTTAACAAATCAAATAAAGTATTACTTACAGTTTTGCCAGGGGTTCCTTACTTATACCTAAGAAAGGGGTTGGACATACTCTGGTGACCCACCTATGGAAGGGTCTGGAAAGAGGGGTGGCTACACCCATTTCCTTTGTCCAGTTTCATGCCAGAGCAGGGGCTGGTAGCCCCTGCAACCGGTTTGAACTGGGCTATGCCCAGGGACACCAAATGTGCCCCCAGTGCTGACTTCAAAGCACTCTCAGAGTGCACCCACCCAGCGCCAATACACTAAAGGCTGTCTGGGACAGGAAACCTATTGTCCAGGCCTCCCCTGCCGGAGTTTCGTCTACCAGCAGGAGGTCAGACTCGTGTCTGTGGCTGTAGCATCCATTTTGTGATGCCAGAGCTCTTTTAAACAATTACCGGTTAGACCAGTGTGTACATGTCTCTCCCTCTAGAAGGACTGGGAGGGGGGGGGTAGGGTTCCAAATTGTTTGACACAAAACCCGACATGTTTTCATGCAGCCATTCCAAAGTTAGCATTTACTGCGAGGTTATAATGCACTTAAGAGTATATGGTCTGGCTGCATCACAGAACAGCCTCAGAGAATAGGCTCCAAACGCTGCAGAGGGGCCCAGCTCATGCATGGTCACCCTCTCACACAAAACCAAGCACCCTGCCTTCAGGATTGATAAGGGCTGCCATAGGGGTGACTGATAGGTTTCTATATACAGTGATGTAAGGTAGATATAGGTAACCTATATCTTAGTAAGGGGTGCATGCACCACCTTACCCAGGCTGCAGTAGCAGTCCTCTGGTGTCATTTCGGAAGGCTTCCCAGGGGTGGCATAATACATGCTTCAGCCCCTGGTAGGCCTCTGGGGTACCTATGCCCTTAGTATCTAGCGTACCATATACTAGGACTCACAAGGGTACCCCAGTAACCAAACCGGAGTGTACCTAAAGTAAATGCAATCAATTTAGAGAGGAAACAGCTAGGCTGGGGTCCTGGATAGCAGGGCCCCAGCCAGACTAAAGTCGAAAAACAGTGAAACAGCAGCAAAAAGTGTGGGTAACCATAGTAAGCAGATCCTACTCTCCTAGACCAATGATACCCAATGATACTCAATCAACACAATAATAGATCATAGAGAGGATAGTGGCACCTTGTGGACAGCTGGGAAGAATAGGATGTGTATACAGTGATGTCATCATGAAGAGGTAGATTTTAGTAAGCTGAGGCAGGGCAGCTTTAAATGGGAAGAGCTGGTCAAAATGGGAGGATAGAGAGATGAATACATCTACCAGTGCCGTGATGGCGCTGCCATCCTTTAGTATTCATTTGAGATTCAAGTTTTCAGGAAAGGGGGATGAGAAGGAGAAAGCTGAGGACTATGCAAAGCATAGGGACTTTTATGTATGGCAAATAGGGGGAATGTGCTACACAACAAGCTGGTGGTGGGAGGAGACAGCTGCTACCTACATGAAGGAGCACCAAAGACGTGTTGAAAGAGAAGAGAGCACCATCACCGGCTGCGAAGAAGAGGGCGGCTTCTACATGAGTAGTAGATACTATGGGACCAAGAGGGAGTGTGATTAGATGCACTGTGGGCCAGATGATGGTAAAGTACATTTACCGCTTCTAAAATATCGAATTTTACCGATTCGGTATTTTAGAATCGGTAAATGCTATGTAGCAAAAAAATCTGTAAAAATTACTGAAGGCCCATAGGAATGAATGGCAATTACCGAATCGGTAAATACCGATTCGGTAAAATGGGGGAGACATTCAAGGGTGCCAGGGTGTCACTTTGACACCCTGTTGCACCCCTGAATCGTGCTTGTGTGCAGATGTGGCAGACATACATGCCCTAAGGGCATGTATGTCTGCCACATGGCACAGTTAAAAATGCACTGATTTCCATTTTCAAAGGTATTCCTTATTTACCACCAACTTATGGTTGGTGGTAAATAACGAATCCTAAAATGGGAAAAGCACCCATTTGAGTGCTCCCTACATTGCAAATTCGGTAATTTACCGATTCGGTATTTTAGGGAATCTGTAATTCACCGATTCCTTAAAATACCTAATCGGTAAATTACCGAATTTGCAATTTACTCCACCTACATCCCAAATGCCCAATAACGGTCGGTAAAGGCCAAAATTCGGTAATTTCGGCCATTACCGACCGATATTGGGCCTCCTTCATCTACTTTAGCAAGTATTGCTGTGGCTGAAAATACCATTGCTGCTGGATGTGGAGATATGGAGAAGTGTGGCTCACCGGTTAGAGGAGGCAGACCCTGAAGCAGAGGTCAGACCCGGGACCAGGGTTCAATTCCCAACGCGGCAGAGTCTTGAGCCCAAATGTCCACGGACTCGATAATTCTTGCTTCGGTGCCTACTCGAATCACGGGTTCACACTCTGCAACTCTGGGCAATAGCTTGCTTAATCTCCACTACGGCCCCCCGCGGCGGGATGCCTGGCTTTCACCTTGGGGATGCCCAGTAGGGGTTATCTCACAGGAAAAAGCCAGGACAGGTTCCCAAAGCAGTCGCCTTGAGACCTTGCGGTGATAAGGCGCTATATAGGAACCTTTGACATTTGACATTGACATGTGACCTGACCTATTTTACATGAGCTATTTGGGTAGAACTTTTTGTACCACTAGGAATGTAGAGCTCCGTGGGTGCAAGTGTGGGTACAAACAAGGCACACATGGAAGGCTCCAATCACTGTGCTGTAGTTCAGTTTGTGTCATGTGCATTTGTTCATTCCTGCATGAGAGGGATGGGGGAGAAGGGAAGGACATTGCACAAGCAACACTCTCACCGCATTTCGTACCTGCCGAGTGCAAAGACGGTGAGGCCTATAGTGCAGTTTTTCCTCTCAAAAACCTTGTTCAGAATGTCTCTGTTGAACATTCCAGTCCAGACCACAGGAGCCAGCCAGGGAGTGACTGTCATCACCTCTGAGCTTCTGAAACACACAAAAGGGGCAGCTTTTAGCAAGGTCTGCAGATCAAACGCTGTCCTTGTCAGGTACAGAACCTCCTGATAGAACAAATATAAATCTGTTATTGATCTAACTCCCAAGTCTGGATGTCCGCACACATTTCAAGCCCTCGCTTGCCTCTCTATGGTGGGGGCGCGATTTACAATCCGTCCCTCACACGTCATCAATGCGCAGTTTGCATTTTTCTATTTGACATTATATCTACTGTGTGCCTTAATAAGATTAACGTGTGTGCACATATGAACGCATTAATGGAATGTAACCACTGAGAAACGGAAGTGTTATAAACGTGTACACTAATATTCAGTTTATCACGAAGACATGTATCCTGTATTCACGTTTCCATTTACACTTTGTCACAGAAGCATTTATTCTGAGTCATATTTGAGAATGTAATAATGTATGCTTTTACTCACTCTTATGTTTGTTCTTCACTTGCATGTGCACAAGTATAGTCTATCAACCGGGAAACATCCCTTACAACGCGGTGTTTACACCGCACAACCTTTACGTCGCAAGAATCACAACGCAAGTCATTACTACGACTTGCGCTGGAGGGCGCTCTTGCTTACGGAATAGTTTGATTTTCTATTCCAACACCTTCCCTACTGTTACGTGGGCTGGAGTTGGAATAGAAAATTAAATTATTCCACAGTCCAGCGCCCCCCAAAGCAAGTCGTTGTAACGACTTGCGTTGTAATAGCTGCGTTGTAAAGTACAGCGATCAAAATGATCGCGTTGTACTGAAGTACATCCCTATTAACTCCTTGCGTGCTGCCGTCGGCTGTTGGCCGTCGCAAGTACTACCTTCGTCGTGCTGCGCACATCCAGCAGCCGACGCGGCTCCACCCGCGCAAGGAAACGCCCGCACCGCGGTTAACGGGTTAATGTTGCAAATGTACAACATGAGGATGGAGAAAACTGGTCGATTGTGGCTTAAGCTTCCGTTTGATTGGTGTTCACACTGTTAGAGGTTACAGCAGATTCACTTAGACTTTGAGGGGTACAGACCTCTATGTTTCCTTTATTCTCGCAAGTGTGAATCTTCATGTTAAATACTTCTTCCAATTCTGAAATACTACTACTGGAGTCTTCACTATGCTGACACCTTCTTGCATTTCTGAAGTTCCTTGAGACCCTGTTCTATGAACCATCCCTATTCCAACGTAAAGATCTGATTAGATTACTGTAGAACGTGTTCATGTTTAGGAAAGAGAATTCAAGGGACGTTACCTCACCTCTCAGAAAGAGGCTCTCACGCACATACTCTGTGTTGCCAGACAAAGGTCCTTTGAGTACGCTTTGTCATGTACAAATTGGAACAAAAAATAAAGAGGAATGGCGTGGGTCCCACCTTTATGCTAATTTCCCATTGAGGGGATTTGTTTAAAGTGATGTCTCTCTCAGCAGGTATCAATAAGGCTGGCTACAAGCATGATGGCCCATAATATAGGCACAATCAAATGTGAGTTTTCTGCACCTTGGCTGTCATGAGTCTTCTTGAAGCAGTCACCAGAGACCGTCTAAATGGCAGGCTCTGCATCAAAACATTGCTCACCTTGAAAAACAGAAAATGCTGCCCCACCGCCCGCATCCTACCATCTACCACGTGGCCCTGCTCAGGAGGAACTACGAGGCAGTACTTTGCTGAGAAGGCCCTAATGGAGTTTGTAAAGGAATCCCTGTGTTCATCCTTTTTTACTTCAGTGTCTAGGCTTCCACCCTCCAGGCACAGAAATGCAGGCAATACACTTCCCCTGTCCGGAATATCCATCCTCACCCTCCATCTTGTGCGGTGCAATGCCTGGCATATCTAAAAAGGATCCCGTTGGCCCCAGTGGTCAGACTCACTCAGCACAGAGTCCTTCTTCCACACGCGCTCTACAAGCGTACGGCACAGACATACATATCTGCCGTGTACACCGAACGTCAGCGCAAGAGTCTGGGTTTTGCATTACATCTGAACTTTACACAAGACGGTCAGTAGACCGCACCCTCATCGACACATTGTAAAAGATCTGGACACATTACTGATCCACAAAATGCAGCACCTTACCAACACCACTTTATGTGATGCACATTGGGCCTGGACAGTAGGCCAATGCCCACAATAAGAGCAAACTTGGTGCGCCCCTCCAGGTCACAGAACAGGTTCTAGGCCTCACACTGACAGGGACCGATCTAGGCCTCTGTGCACATGCTAGATTCCTGTGATACCAGACCCAAAATAAAGGTCAGGATACCAGTTTAACGTACATGCAGACACTCAGAGAAGAGGTACATGCTTGTTTACCACAAAGAGGTAATTCCTCCTTCTAACACTTGGTCTTTACCATTCACTGGGCAATTTATTTATTTATTTATTCATAAAGTTTTATATAGCGCAAACTTGACCCAAGAGGGTATCAGAGCGCTTTACATTTAGGATCGTTGCGTTACAAGTTACATCAGATACAAAAGCATAGTAAGGAGACAGTACACATAAATAATATTACAGTAATTCGAAGGAGGGAGGGGAGGATGGAGTAATATCGGGGAGACGAGGAGGAGCAATGCCCAATGTCCGGATGAGTAGGTGACTATCAAGGGGGAAAACCCTGGCCAGACTCCTCATTAGCTGTCAAGCAGCTCCACCGGTCATCAGCCATGTTGCTCAGGTCCCAGCGTTCAGGAAAAGCCAATTTTTAGTTTATTTGATATGCAAAGACCTGGAGGTATCAGAGCACATAACCAGGGGAACGTTGCATTATAAGGTACATCAAAAGGATTATGAAGCGCTGGCTAGACACGTAGACAATGTGCCACGGACTGGGCATCACGAACCTTAATCCTCACGTGGCAAGCCCTTCATCAGACACAGCAAGCCTGTGCCGCATTACACCAAGGCATCTGATTGTTTCTCTTTGATTGGGTGTGCACAGCTGGACGTTCTTCCATTGCCTAATGGAGTGGTTCAGGTCCTTCTCTGAAGACTCCTGTCCTCTCCAGAGATAGTTCTAATATAGCCTTATAGCCCGCCGTAGCGGGCTATACTGACTATTAAAGGCCCTCTCCAGCATTAAAGGCCCGAGCCAAAGGCGAGGGCCTTTAACAAGGGAGAGGGACTTTAATAGCCAGTATAGCCCAGCAACGAAGGGCTATAAGGCTATTAGAACATTCTGCCACTGGAGGGCAGAATGTTCTAACAAATAAAACAAAGCCTTCAGGGAGCGTGAGGCGATTGGGATCCCCTCAGGCTCTCTGATGCCCTTGTTCACAGCCAGAGTTGTGAACAAAGAAGCATTGGAATGTCGGAGCTCCGGGCTTATACCAGCCATTATAAGCCCGGAGCACGCCATTGTTTTAAATGGAGCTTCCAACATTCCAATGTTCTAATCTCTTCTAAGATAGTGACATGTCCTTAAGTGTCTTATGTTCCTCCATTTGGACTACACCTTCTTGTACTACTTGGGTGACACACCTCTCTTTTCACCTTTATGTTTAGCACGACAAAGGCCTCAACCATGTGGCTCACCTGAGAATTGACAGCCTATGGGATTTCACAAGAAAATGTTTCTGTGACATGCTATGTCCTGGGAATTAGTTCTCCTAGTTTAGATGCTCATTATTCCTTTATAATCCAGGCTTTTACTTATCTAATAGAGTTAATGACTTTATCTGTGATGCAACTGTGTGTGGAGTCTGTCAATGCATCTGCATCCACTTACTTGGGTCATACGTGATGGATCTACACATGTGTTCAAAGTGTTTAGTGCCAGCCTGGGTGTTCAAACCACAAGAGAATGCCAATACTGATGATCCACTCCAATTCTACTTCATTAGTGCCTAGAACAAATCTCTAGCATCATTGCACCACCTTTTGCTTAATTTGAATTTATTCAAACAATTATAACACTTTGGGGTTCAAAAATTATTACTTTTTTTGAATGTACCAAAAAACTTTATCCAACACGACAACAATAAACATTAAAACATATATCCAACCATATTATTGTTAAATACAAACTCGCCACTCACCCTGCCTTTCTGCTCACATTACACATTCATCACACATTTATAGCCCATACTCCATTCCAAGCACACAAACACAATGTCTCACAACCTGGCTACAAAACCCATTTGTATCTAAGTATAATACCAGGGATAACCACTAAACATCACCTATTTACAAAGAATAGTTCTTTTTGTGCACAACAAATAAATAACACCTTTTAAATTAATCAATACAAATCATAACGCACAAAAGCAGCCATAGGCTATTGCCCTAAGATTGTTTGGTAAAAAATACACAAGGCCTGGGTGTGCAAGCACAGGCACTAATGAGAGCAGGTCTGCTCCAATGTTTGAGAGAGTGAGGAACAGCCTAGGAAACTTTTCCACCGCAAAATACAGGATTATTGACTGTTCGGTCATGTAATCATTGTTGAGTGGATGTAGATGTCGAACCATCAACAGTTACGAGAATAGATCATTTGGAGGACGAGAAGTACAGGTCTGGAAAAACCACAGGGCAGCAGCAGATTCAGGCAGCTGGGGCTTCTGCTGGTGCCTTCTGCTGCTACATTTTGCTTGAGGGTGAAGAGAGCACCAGTAGTTGGAGGCCCATCAAAGGGTCATCCAAGGATTTCTGGACACATGCAAACCCTGTCTTGGTTCTGGACTGCTGCAGAAGCGTGCGCATACCTTTTTATTTTTATGGAAGCTCTGCCTCAGCATTGTCGATACATCCAAGCACACATACAAAAAGCATAGACACATCTGTGGGGTCAAAAGTCCTGGCACATTATGCATGTTCCACCCTGTTTGCAATTCTACCACCAGTCCAGTGGAACTAGAATCTTTAATCCACCGGGGAGCAGATGCCACAGGTCACCTCAATGCCGAGCCACATGCTTTGGACATGGCTCTCCAACAGGCAGAGTCGTAGGGCCCGATTCGAAGAACTTACTTAAGACAAAATCCTGAACTTACTACCATTTTGGTATTCACAGAAGGCACTTACTCATTTCAGTATTCACAGAAGGCACTTACTCATTTCGGTATTCACAGAAGTTAGTAGTCCTAAATTTACTACTCATAAACTAAGAAAATTCCTAACTTTAAGACTTTCGGTATTCACAGAAGGCATTTAGGAGTCCTAAAGTTAGGAGTCCTAACTTTACTACTCCTAAACTGAGAAAAATCCTAACTTTAAGACTTTCGGTATTCACAGAAGGCATTTAGGAGTCCTACAGTTAGGACTCCTAACTTCTGTGAATACCAAAATGGTTATAAGTTTAGGATTTTGTCTTAAGTTAGTTCTGTGAATCGGGCCCAAAGTGTATCCACACCTCTAATAGGGAAGGCTTCTTTCTGCCACTGAAGCTATAATGGACCCAGCAGATGTGGGAGAAGATCATACTTTAGGAGAACAGACCTAGGCTGGCATGGAGCTTGCCTTCTCTGTACAATAGTTTAAAACCTGCATGATTGTCATAGCTTAGTCCCTCACCCAAGCAACTTCTCCGAATGCATTGCAATTACTACATACTCTGGGTTTCTGTTTTTTGGGGGGCTCTCGTAACCTTTTTTTGGAGGATTACAGAGTTTGCAGCCATAAAGTGGCTTTTCCCTCCCTTTGCCCTGCGTGTCACAGACGCTGCCCATCACATTTTTTTCCTACAAAAAGAAGTGTAACTTAGGGCCCGATGTAGGAAGCCTAATTCCGGTTGGTAATGGCCAAAATTACTGAATTAGGGCATGTATGTCTGCCACATGTGCACCCATGCACTATTCAGGGGTGCAACAGGGTGTTAATGTGACACCCTGCCACCCTTGAAAGGGTTTCCCCATTACCGAATCGGTATTTACCGATTCGGTAATTCACATTCATTCCTATGGGACTCCAGGCCCATAGGAATGAATGGGAATTACTGAATCGGTAAATACCGATTCAGTAAATACCAAATCATAATGATTCGGTAATACTTACCGAATTTTTTCCTACATAGCATTTACCGATTCTAAAATACCGAATCAGTAAAATTCGGTATTTTAGAATCGGTAAATTGGGATTACCTACATCTGGCACCTAGTATTTTGGCTGTTTAGTTGGGAGTCAGAAAACCTATAAAGATGCAAAGAAGAGACTTTTCTGCTTCACCGTGACAGCACTTCATCTATCTAGAGCAGGTCAGACTGACCTGCAAAAATATGTCGCCTTGTAAAAGAAGACCTAGATCATGGCCACCTTTTCAGCGCTGAAACGAAGGAATTGTAGACTGTCTCTTTTGAAAAAATCCAGGTGAGTCATATTATAGCCTTATAGCCCGCCGTAGAGGGCTATACCGGCTATTAATGGCCCTCTCTAGCGTTAAAGACCCGAGCCGAAGGCGAGTGCCTTTAACAAGTGAGAGGGACTTTAATAGCCGGTATAGCCGAGCTACGAAAGGCTATAAGGCTATTAGAACATTCTGCCACTAGAGGACAGAATGTTCTCACAAAAAAGAACAAAGCCTTATGGGCGCGTGAGGGGATTGGAATCCCCTCCGGCTCCCTGAAGCCTTTGTTTACAGCCAGAGCTGTGAACAAAGAAACATTGGAATGTTGGAACTCCAGGCTTATTCCAGGCATTATAAGCCCGGAGCACTCCTTTGTTTTCAATGGAGCTCCCAACATTCCAATGTTCTAATTGTTGTTAAGTATTGGCAGGGATTGGCATTCGATTTCATTCTGTGATATGCCGAGTATGATGCAAGCTGTTGCCATTGAAGAAGACGCTTTCATGGAGTGAACCCTTGGGTTAAGGCTTCAAGGCTCAGAGTAAAAAGTAGAGGAGGTAGTGTGAGCATTTGTTGCTGATAAAAGAAGTGATTGATTACAGAATCGGTCTGTGACACAAGAAATGTCACACAAGGCGAGGGGATGTTTTTGCCATTTACTTTTTTGTGGCTGGCCTTCCTACAAACCATGATAAACGTGTTGCACGTTGAAACGGATTGGCTGCAAGATTTTTCATAAGCTGTTGTATTGGGATCTAATGTGATGAAAGTGATAGTGACTCAGCGTGGTTCGGTTTTCTGAGGATAATGCCCAGCGACAGGACAAGCAACGTGAGGGGCTTGTTGTTGGAGGGAAAACAAAATCTTTAAAAGAGATCACCTCGCTAGTCTCACTCAACAACATGTGCATGAACGTCCTCCCATGATTCCAACATCTACCACTCAAAACAGTTTGGGGCCGATTCACAGCACTACTTAAAACAAAATCCTAAACTTACTATGTTTGGTATTCACAGAAGGCATTTAGTAATAGTAAAGTGAAGTTTTTGTCTTAAGTTTGACTTAAGACAAACTTAAGACAGATTATAAGAGAAACTTATGACAGAGTTAAGACAGACTTAAGACAAACTTAAGACAAAATCCTAACTTAAGTCTGTCTTAAGTCTGTCTTAAGTTTGTCTTAAGTCAAATTTAAGATAAGATCCTAACTTTACCGCTAGTAAATGCCTTCTGTGAATACCAAAAGTAGTATGTTTGGGATTTTGTCTTAAGTTAGTTCTGTGAATCGGACCCTTTAACAGCAGCCACAACATGTAGCACCCATGCATATACCTTTTAAAAAGAAGTATTGTTAGGGGTATGGCCTAGCATCAAGCATTCCTTAATAGTTAACTTCTCTGAGACCCCCGTTTCTCTCCAGTCAGTCATTGTCCCTGCATGGGGGTCTGCAGTGGATAGGATAGGATTATATCTATAATTACAATACCTTCATCGGCTTCATCCCAATCATTTTCAGGGAGAAAAATTGAAGTACTAGCGAGCCAGCTTAATTTCCTACAACAACCGGTTGGTATCTCACTTCACGCCGACGATATGGTCCTGTTCATAGGAGATCCAACACAACATTTAGCGCGGGTGTTAAGGGAATACATTAGATTCAGGTTATTTTCCGGCTTGCAAATTAATCGGAATAAATCAATAATGATACCCCTCACAGCCAATATGCCACCAATGGGCATAGAATACCCCTTAGTGTGGACCACGGACCCGGTGAAATATCTGGGCATCTGGGTACACCGAGACCCGGAAGTAGTAATAAGAGAAAAATATGGCAGAACCTGCGCCACCCTAGACCAACACATAGACAGATGGAGTCGTCTGCCACTTTCTTTTTCTAAAATGATTATACTCCCACGTTTTCTATATTTATTTAGTAACTAGCAGCCCGTCCCGACGTTGTCCGGGTATGAATTGCTGCCGGCAGTAGTATATTGTTTTGTAGGATTTCGTTTTGATAGCATTTCTTATCTGTGTCAGGCCTGTGAAACGCTCCGATTCACAGTGCACTGCTGATGCACTTAAGAGTGTGCGTTCAGTAGTGTGTGAACTCGAGTTTCCCTACTTTATTTTTCCTTGCAATATTATATAGCGCAAACTCGACAACATGGCATGAGCACAATTTACATTACAGAAGAACACATTCATTTGTGGTAGGCACAGGGAAGACAAAGCGATTTGCCTGGAATCCCAGGATGTTGAGCTGACGCCGAGATTCGGACGTAGCTACCCAGCTCTAAAGTTCGCAATTCTAGAACTTGTGGCGGGAGGTGTGTCTAAAAGTGTATGTCGGTGCTGGCCATCAATGAGAGAGACCTGTGCATTTTTCAAATTGGTGGTGAAAAAATATGAGAATGTTGCTGGAGATGTGGGCCGCCGTGCCACCAATGTACTTACCGGGGGAGGGTAAACACCCATTATTCCGCAACTTTCTTTCCGCATACCATCACTCCGCATACTTTCATTACGAAAGTACCATGACTCCGCAATGCCATTATAACGCATGGCATTACATTTTATATGCTTATACCATGCATACATTTACAACGAAATTCGTTGTAAATGCATGAATGGTAAAAGCATGTTTTTTTAAAATGTTTGGACGAGGTAAGTATGGGTATAGGGGTATATGTTTTGGGGTACTGAGGTATATGTTTTGGGGTGTTTGGGTATTTTAAGGGTTCAGATATAGTTGTGGGTTATGGGGTACAGGGGTAGTTGTAGGGTTTAGGGATAGGTATGGGTTTTGGGGTACAGGGGTATTTTTAGGGTTCAGGGCTAGGTTTGGGTTTTGGGGTATAGGGGTATTTTTAGGGTTCAGGGGTAGGTTTGGGTTTTGGGGTACAGGGGTATTTTAAGGGTTCAGGGCTAGGTTTGGGTTTTGGGGTACAGGGGTATTTTTAGGGTTCAGGGCTAGGTTTGGGTTTTGGGGCACAGGGGTTTTTTAGGGTTCAGGGGTAGGTTTGGGTTTTGGGGTACAGGGTTATTTTATTGTTCAGGGCTAGGTTTGGGTTTTGGGGTACATGGGTATTTTAAGGGTTCAGGGCTAGGTTGGGGTTTTGGCATACAGGGGTATTTTTAGGTTTCAGGGCTGGGTTTGGGTTTTGGGGTACAGGGGTATTTTAGCATTCAGGGGTAGGTCTGGGTTTTGGGCTACAGGGGTATTTTAAGGGTTCAGGGCTAGGTTTGGGTTTTGTGGTACAGGGGTATTTTAGGGTTATTGGGTAGGTTTGGGTTTTGGGGTACAGGGGTATTTTTATGGTTCAGGGGTAGGTTTGGGTTTTGAGGTACAGGGGTATTTATAGGGTTTAGGGCTAGGTTTGGGTTTTGGGGTACAGGGGTATTTTTAGGGTTTAGGGATAGGTTTGGCTATTGGGGTACAGGGTATATTTATAGGGTTAAGATGGGTTAGTGTTTAAGGGTGTTGGGGTATTTTAAGGAGTAAGGGTGGGTTATGATTATGGGGTGCAGGGGTATTTAAAGGGAGCAGGGTGGACACCCGGAGCTGGAATGTACAGAACCTGGGAAGAAAAAACAATGAAATATTGGGCACAACGCTCGCTTTTTTTTCCCCGTAATCCTGCGCCCCGCACACGCCCACGCCCCTAGCACACGATATGAGACATGGCATGAAGGGCGGAACGTACCACACGCCCCCAGCATTTGTCACGCCCCCAGTACACGCCCACAGCACAACGCAGACACGCCCACTAGGAACTACTTTGCTGGCACGGTTCTTTTACCTTTTAAATGTGTATGGTGGGCGTCTGCATAGCCTATGTCCTTCTGCTGCAACTGCCCTTTCCAACGCTGTATTGGGTGTTGTGATTGGTGCTGTGGTTCCTGAGATTACCCGCCTCAAAGGTTTGGGCTCTCTCTTTATTATATTAGTATGGATATTCCGATCAAGCTGACACATTTTTTCAAGGGGGTACGATCCTCACTCATCCGCTTAATTTGGGGGGAAAACAGGCCAGAGTGAGTTGGACCACACTGACACGTGACTACACCCAAGCGGGTTTCAAAGCTCCAGATCTCTTTATATATTACTTGTGTGCCCAAGCACAATATCCATACTATTGGTTCCAACCACATGGGTACACTCCGCATGTTGCGTAAGAAGATGAAGATGCCCACCCTATCCCCGTATCGTGTGTGCTCACGCACATGTGCAGAGGCACACCGAAAACAGAAATCAGCTCTATAGATACGACTATTGCAGCATGGCAAACAATAGGTAACATTGTTAACAAACACCCACTATATCCACCAGCAGTGCCTATCGCACATCACGCCACACGAAACACAGGAAGAGGGCTCACTCAGAACGTTGAGAAAAGTGGGCATGGTCCCCATGCAAGATATATTTCCAGATGGACACTTTCTCAAAGCGGATGACTTAGCTCACGTTTCCAACTCTTCACTATTGTTCAACTTTACTGTACAATAAAGCCCACTACGACACATGCCCGGCTGAACCCCCCACACTGTGTGCCTTACAGATGCTACTGGTTGTGTCTTCACGGCGTAAACTAGTCACAAAATTGTATAAAGAGATACAAGGTGACAGAGTGCCCGACCCAGATAAAAGTTTGGCCCGCTGGAATGATAGCTTAAACTCACCATTGTCGGAATCGGAATGGGAGCATATTTGCAGGCTAACTGGAGCCCTCACACACAACGGCAACCTGTGCATTATTCATTTTTAATATATCCATCACACTTATCACACTCCCGTTAAATTACATAAATGCGGCATCAGGGAGACCAGTGCTTGTAAACGTTGCGGTCACCCTTTTGCAGACTTTTTATATCTTGCCTGGGAATGTGGAGGAGTGATGTTATTCTGGGACGATGTACTGAAACACATACACGAAATGACTAAGACTACGTTACAATGTACTCCGCCAATTTGTTTACTATGTCATGTACCTCATTTAAAAGGGGTAATTGGTAAATTAGTGCGCATTGCACTGTTGCTAGCCAAGAGGCAAGCGCCAAGTAGCTTTACACTGGGAGAGTACCCTGGCTCCAAACCCCGAACACTGGCAGAAAGACATGGTATACTGTAATGAGAACCCTACACAATCTGCAGAAGAACTACCGGTAACATCCAGACCCAGAGACATATGGGAACCTCTACAACAATATCTGCTAAGATTGACTGCTAATGATTCACATACTGATTACTAATGCTTTTAGTTATAATACTGAATATTTGTAGTCACAACTATACATACTGATATAGACGAGAGGGTGGCTATTCCGATGTTTGGGACGAGGTCAATCACAATGTAGTAATATGTTCTCTTGCTATTATACTGCCTTGCAGGGCAGTGAAACTGTATACTTTAATTGAAAGGTCAAGAAACAGATACAAAAAAAAGTACTAGCGAGCCGGGCTTACATCCCCCAACCGCCATGAAAAAGTAACATAATAAGGATCGGCGTCCAATGGCTAATAGATCGAAGGAGCCACAGGTCGAAGTTTGGGAACCATTAAAAACAAACACAAAGCAAGCAACATTTTCACCCAAAATAATACCAAAAGAAACCCAGCCCTGATCAAAATGATTTGCTCAAGCAATAGCATTTGTTCACAGACCCAACAACTCTGCATGGGTCCCTGGGCAAGCTCCGAGTGGGTAATTATGGAACAATTCATTTTCTCGTTAGCCGCACAACACCTCTGAAGAGGTCATTGTTGTTATTTTTCATTACAGTCCCAAACATGAGGGGGCAGATCTGCAAGAAAGTGCCGCAGCGTGGCACGGTAAGCTCTTTGGCTGTGCGTGCTGTAGAATGCAGCACTCATTGAAAGAGGAAAAAACTAGGAGAAATTAAAACATTTCTCCTCGTTGCGCCTCTCTACGCCACCTCTAGGGTGACGTAGCATTCAGACGCAGCTCCGGATTTACGATTTCTTGTACATCTGAAACTTTGTCTTGTTCCATGGATGTTGCGTGGAAACACCCACAGCAACACCCATGGAACGCCCCTTCACCGCAAAGTGCTGCGACTGAAGGGGCCATATTTACAAGCAGAGGAAAAGTCACGCAGGGTGGCTTTTTCTCTCCTTGTAAATATGGAGGAGCCCCCTGCGCCACCAGTACGTCACGAAAAGTGACGTACTGGTGGCACAGGGGGCTTGTAAATCTGCCCCCTGCTTTCTTTCACAATGCGAAGCTATTCAAAAGGTTTAATTGTTTAATTCTTGGTCCTCTGCCGAGAAGTAGGGTAAAGAATGTGGTTTCTGGTGAGGAGAGAGAGGCGGACCGCTGGATCGTGTACAACAATATCAGAGAGGAAGGGTATTTGACTCACTCGACTGTTGCGAGTTAAAACAGGAGCATATTTAATTAAATAATAAAGTAGTCCCGAAACTGTGTTCTACAATGCCGCCGGCGTATATTTAACTGTAGTTGAGCAGTGCGATTGGGGAGTGTTAAGCACCGGAAGAGGCATGACGTATGCACGCCTTCAACAAATGGGGAGAGCTCTTAATGGAACGACGATGGTTGCAGCCAATGGGAAGCCTATGGGTGGGCTGTAGTCCCACAAAGGAGGTGCAGCATATCTCGGTTCGAGACAGTGCATGTGCGCCGTCTTAGAACCATGACCTAAAACCTAGACTTCAACCTTTCTTCCATCATGGGATCGCCTGACAGGAGGAGTGGCAGCCTTGTTAGTGGTAGTATAAATTGCAATATTACAGACCTGTACCAAGATTGCTCACTATGTGTGTGCATACCTTATAACGCATTTGTTTGAACGTGAATGGTAAGAAAAAAAGCACTGGCAAAGCCAACAGCATGGCTCATTATAGCTGAGACGTATTGGCGTTATCAATGCTTGTTTTCACCCTGTCTCAGCTCTTCCGTTATGCACTTGCTTCCGTGTTTCCCTTGTCTATTTGTTCACACAGGCCAGTGTTCCAATGTGGTAACAGAAAAGTGGGAAACTCGATATCCCCTTGGAGGCTTGGGCAGAACAACTAATTATAGGTAAATATGCCAACAAGGGATTTTGTTCAGTACACTGAGTTGAGTTATTCCAGTCAATTACTTGTTGGTCAAGCCCCAAATGGTGGCTGACTATTAGGTTATCTAGGCATCATTGCATTTATTTGGGATATGAAAATCTATGATAGATAGTTTCACAACGCGGGAATGAATTTTTCAATCTATAAACACATTTAATGTGAACAAATCAGGGGGGTACATAAGGTTATAACAAAACACCATGATCGAGGGTATTGAATATTATACAGAAAAATAAACCTTCAAATCATAAGTGTAAACATCTATTCCAAATAATACAACAAATAGGAAATGAATCTGTAAACAGCAGAAAATAATTCCTAAACGCAAAAGTTGCGATGGAATTAGACGAGCTTGTTGGTGTTTCAGTCTTTCTTGGCAAATGTATCCGTTAGACCATCTTCAGGACGAAGAGTAAGAAGTGTACAATAGTCCCTTATGTCTGGTCAAAGACTCACTTTATACCACAGGATTCTCAACTTTAACACAGTTCCAGGTCACAGACACCGGAAGGGCCTTATGAATAGGCGAGAGCAGATATACACACGATTATTAAAAAATGGACGCAGTTCCAGTATAATTACTATGGGCGCCACTTGCATTGATTTATATAAAAAAAGACAGGCACAATCCTCCTGGGAATATTAATGGCACCGCTTTTTGGGTCCGGGGTCTCTAGTTTCCTTCGTGACTCCTAGCGCATACATGTCTGCTGACCAGGTAACAGGAACATGTGCCATTTGGCTGAACTACCAGATTGCTACGATATCTTCCAAGAGTAAGACGGAGTCCAAAATCAGCATGCAAACTCACTGTACGCACGAGCATAGCCCAAAACACATGATGGTATAACAAACAAGCATCCCTCCAATGCTAAAGCTAGGATTTGGCAATGTGTTTTAGCCATGATTTAGGCCACACCCCTAAGTGGATAGGCCACACGCCTTTAAGAGGTTTCCTACGCTCCTTTTAGAGCACACGCAGTTGTTTTTTCCCAATTAAAGCGCTGGTCACAATGGAATTTGATTACTCTTTCATCTCCTTCGCTGTCCTGAATTACAGTATGAGGTCCCTGTGCCTCCTCTTACAACTTTCTTCAAGCCTATAAAAATCCTCCCCCCGTTCCCTTTTTGTGTGCCTCCTAGTTGGGGAGTCGTGGTTCGTCTGCTCCAGAGCATCCACCATACCAGGGCCGGCTTTAGCGCTGGTGGCGCCTGGTGTGAAAATAATTTGTGGGCGGCCCCACACCTCATGACCACCTCCTCGGATTCTCTCACTACCATTGGGAAAAAGTGCCCCCCATTTCTCCAGTCATAAGTTATTGCTGAACCCCCTGAGGTCAGCGCCTCCTGCACAGGTCAGCGCCCAGTGCGGCCGCACCAGTTGCACTGCCCTAAAGCCGGCCCTGGACCATGCGCTCCATTGCCGGCGGCGGGAGGTGTAGCAGTATGGGGAGGATGCACCTTGTTTTAGGATGCACTGTTTCCTTGTTTCATGGGGGTATTCCATTGGTGGTGATATTTGCTGATACTGATCGGTCCCTCTGCTAGGGGTGCCTGCTTGTAGGTTGCGGG
This sequence comes from Lissotriton helveticus, assembly GCF_964261635.1. Lineage (NCBI taxonomy): Eukaryota > Metazoa > Chordata > Amphibia > Caudata > Salamandridae > Lissotriton > Lissotriton helveticus. Next base: position 134,204,142 of record NC_136064.1, read on the forward strand.
GTTCTGGTGGGAACAATTCCCGTATTGGCCCTCAGTTAGGCATATTTAGGGAAGATAGTTTCTTCCACGCCTTGTATGTGATTTGCAATGGAGAGGTGATCGGCTAAGCAATGGCGTTCCCGGTCTCCTGTGGAAGACGGGGATGGCCGACAGGATGAGCAGTGTGTGAGCTCGGACGGTGCCCCTGTGGCTGGTTCAATTTCTCTCACCGCAGTGGAAGGTCAGGAGATGATTAATACTGCAGTGGCTAAGACTTTGGCTTCTAGACACAGGTCCAATAAAGCTTCCTCGCATCTTGACAAAGGTATGGATTAGGATTCCTCAGTGAGCCTTGGAACCTGAGAAGCAGATGACAGCTGGAGGCAAATTCATAAACCGCGAAGCGCTGACAGACATCCTGTCTCAGAGATAACCTGAGGATGGAGGTCCCTTTGGCAGAGGGGACTGCCGGGGTTTAGTATCGTCTGTGATGCTGGTGTTGGCTTTGCTCCCCAAGATTAAGGATGCCAACTCCAGCTCCTGGGTGGAGACTGAACACTGCCAAATTCAATGATTTCTCCAGAAATCTTATGCCTTGGAGGATGGGGATAAGGTGCTACCTTCTGCCATTAAGGTGGATTCTGTCTTGGCCACTCTGATTGGCAGATTATCTTTTAATCCAGATGACTGCATCCCTTCCAACCAAGTGGATCAGAAGGTTGATTTGGGATGAAGAAATTATCTGCAGCATTGAGTCTGGTTCTAAGGGCTGCTTCCTATGGGGCTTTGGCTGCTCAATCCTTGGTTAAGGATTTCGAGTTCCTGGCGGAGGCCATGCAAGAGGGTTCTGATGTAACTGATTCTCCCTTTGTGGTAAATAAATAAATAATACCCTATTTTTGAATGTATAAATGAATAACAGATAGCTCAATAAATAAGAGTCAAAATTCGAGGTAGTAGGAGTTTGCAGGTTTATTACAGCATAAAGGGCAGGAACAGGATGGTAAGGCCCAGCAGCGCTGCTGGTGTCAGGATCGGGACAAGGGAAAGGATGATTTTTTTAATAACAGTGCATGAGCATATATACATAACGCAAACACATAGCATTACATTGCAATAGGCGTAGCAGTGGGTGGAGCAATAGGCGTGACGCGTAGCAGTCGCGAAAGATAAGGGTGAAAAGAGGTGTAACAGGGCGTATACATAGACATGTGATGCAAACGTAACAGAATAGGTCATGAATGGGGCGGAAACCATGGAGGGGGCTACCTGAGGAGCCGGGACCTCTAACCTGATGGTGCGCGCAAACTGGCAATGACGTGTTACTAGGAGAAGCTGGGGGCTATGAACTCTGTGCTAGGAGCAGAGACTGAAGTCTGGAGAGTCAGGGCGACATGTACCTAAACAGTATCTAGTATCTGATGTTTAGAGAACATATTGATATAAACTAGAAGTCAGGAGAGGAAAGGCTAACTTGATTCTAAGACTGGACCATGCATTATTCTACATGTAGTGCGTGATGAAGAATATTGAATGACCGTTAAATGCAGTATTTCTCTAACGTGGAGACGTGAAGGCTAGACAATGACGGAAACTATTGATGCGATTCAGTAGTTTAGGAATGCAGAGAAGGAGGACTGAACTGATAACTGGAATCATAACATATTCTTGGCAGACTCAAAGGCAGAGCCAGCCTGAACCGGGCACTGTGAGGCAGGAAGTAAGTGAAGGGTCGAGGATACAGGTGGGGGCTGTATCGCTCCTCAGTGAGGTTTCAGGAGACAGGAGCTGAATCTGGTGTCCAGGTCCTTTTGAGGCCTAGAAACGGGGACTTTATAATGGAATAACGTGCACACTGAGAAACGTGGCAACGTAGCTTTACATAGGCCTGATATTCGTAGTATTCACGAGAACTGGAAACTGGCATACTAGAGGTGGACACAACTATAATTGTGTCTTGAATCGAACATGGGGAATGCATATGCATATTAATCATGCACACATAACATATGATGGATGACACGTAGGGACACAGAACATGGCAAAATTTACTTTTCCACATTCCCTCCTTGTCACTACGTTTCCATCAGGAAACATCAATATTCATGATACCATCTATCATTTCATACAGTATCATTTGCTCGTCTCGAATTATCCTGGAACGGGATTTAGAACGGGGCTTGGGACTAGGAATACAAGAGGTAGCACAAATGCCGCAAATCGCAGGGCCACATTGTATACAGAGACAGCAGCTGAATATGATCGCTACTGCAATACCTAGGAAGGACAATATTTTCCATCCCCAGGCGGAAATTATATTCCAGAACCAACCGGACCATGTCCAGGTGCCTGGATCTTGGTGTAACAGATGGGCAATTTTATGGAGTCTGGTTATAGCTGAATAAACAGACGGCGCGTTATTTGGAATGAAAATGCAGCAACTAGATCCGATGACTCTACAGGCCCCGCCCCTATCGGCCAGTATGACGTCAAGGACGAGACGATTCTGTAAAACGACAAATCTCATAGCAGATTGCTCTTCAGTTAAATTACCTAGAGCAGAGGCAGTCTCATTTACTACAGCTTCAAGGGTTCTGGTTAACCTACGGATTAGCTTACTATTCTGGATAGGTCCTATAAAGAAAAAGAAACCTCTATTGAAATCTGTATACTGTTCTAGAGCAGTTTCAGTATAATCGACAATTGGGGACTCCCTTCTATGTCTAATGTGTACTAGATGTGTGTTTCTATGATAATCAGGTGGGGCTAGGAAAACTGGTGGCAGTAGGAAGGCAATGTAACAGGTTCCCTCCCAATCGAGGGGCAGACGAACATATGCAGTTTGACCACAAATAAAATAAGAATGACGTGAAGCTTTGAAGATAGATTTCCCACTGTCACTATACTTGACAATAGTAGTACAATCACTATGTCCTACATGTACGGAACCATTATTCCGGACACATAATTCACCTCTGACTGGCAGTACTGAAATAGCAGGTAAGTCTGGAGTGGAATCAGACTGAACATTCAGGACCATGAAATTCGACGAATAATTACCTAAATTATACACTTCATTTTCTAGATCTAACCCGGTTCTGTGGGGGAGACCTTGCTTGTCTGGAAAACATGTACTGTTAAGAAAAGACATATCTGTTGAGGATGACGTTAACGTGGACCATGCTCCACACGAACCATTATGTGAAAATGGATAAGGAAAAAGTGGCAGAACTCCCTTCGGGGTCTGGAAAGGGGGGAGTCGACCACACACCCAACAATTAGTGGCATTGCTGGTCTGGTGTGAGTAATGTAACATGCGGATAAAGGAATTATTTCGCATAGCGAGGCGGTAAGAGAGTTCATGAGGAGGCAGATCACTAAACGTGTGCTCTACTGTAGCATTAGCAGACATATTTACATGAGAAACTGAAAAGTACAGGTAAAACGCATAACTGGTGCAGGAAATCATAATACTGAGAAATAATATGAAACATAGAAAAATGATACATCGGATTGAGTTTTGGCTAACTCTCTCACTATGGGGGTCTATTTTATACATGTCAGAAACAGTCTAACCGTTTCACCTAGGGGAGGACTTAGACAATCAAACTGACTGACTTATTTTACTAGACCTTAACTTGAGTTTATACTCCTGTTGCGGAGTTTTCTCTAACAGGGGGGGTGTAGTAACATTGTCATTTGCGGGACAGTCCTTGAGAACAATGCTTTGGCAATCCTTCAAATCCTGGGAAATGTTCTTTGGGACGGATTTCAGTCCATTAAACTGTTTTACATGAGAAAGGTGCACCCAGCCTTTGCGACCTTCCAACTTCACGGCTGTACGGGTGGTGAGGAGGACCTGTCGGGGCTCTTTCCAGCGAGGCTCCAGCGGACTTGATCTGTCAAAATTTCTCACCAACACCATGGATCCTGGAACGATTTCATGCGGTGCCACCTCGGTATTGTCTGGAAATGCGGCGGCAACCTGTGAACGACATGAGTTGAGGGCAGACATCAAGGAAGCTAGGTAATCTGTCAGCATATTACTTGAAACATCGGTAATACTTCGGGGTCTAGGAGTACCCCACATGTTAGGGGGGCGGCCGAAAACGACCTCATACGGGGACAGACCTGATCTGGAATGTGCGACCATGCGCATATAAAATAAAGCGACTGGTAGAGCTACCAGCCAGTCCACACCTTTCTCTTTACACACTTTTGCAATTCGGATTTTCAGGGTCTGGTTATGTCTCTCTACGAGACCGGCTGCTTCAGGATGGCGTACACAATGGAACTTCCACTGGTACCCCAACAAAAGGGAAACATGTTTCATCAACTCAGATGAGAATGGCTGGCCGTTGTCAGAATATACGACTCTAGGGAGTCCATAGCGGGGAAAGAACTCACGAACCAACTGCTTGGCAGTGGTCGCGGCTGTGTAATCTGGGACTGGATATGCTTCTGTCCACCTGGACAAAGCGCATACAACTACAAGGACATACTTGAAAACTCGACATCGCTCCATCTGAATATAATCCATCTGGAGGACTTCAAAAGGGTGGTCAGGGGGCTGGAATCCCCCTTGTTCCACCGGGACACTTTTACCTGGATTAAACTGACAACATATCATACAGGTACGGACTTTCTGCTTGGCTGCAGCTCGTAAATGCTTGTTGAACCAAATGTTCTGGATACTGTCTAACATAGCTTTTTCTCCTAAATGTGCTGGACTATGTGCGGTATTAATAATGACTTGAACCATAGAGTCGGGGAGAAACCAGGTGGCTCTACCCTTCGTTAACCATCCTTGATCTGTCTGGACCCCTCCTTGTTCGGACCATTTCTTGATTTCTTCGGGAGTAGCATGTAACTGGATATCTATGACATCTTGTGTAGGGTCCTTAACTGTCATGCATGTAATCGGATCTGGAGTATGTGTCTGATTAACTGGAATGTCTGGAGTCTGTGCTGTAAACTTGGCTGTGCGATCTGCTAGATCATTACCTTGGGAAATAATGTCAGTAACTTTCGTATGTGCTTTACATTTCATGATAGCGATAGATGTCGGTAAGTGTATGGCATCTAACAGAGCTTGAATAAGGAGACCATGCTGAATCTTGGTTCCATGAGAAGTCATGAAACCTCTCTCCTGCCAGAGCACTCCGAAGTCGTGTACAACTCCAAATGCGTAGCGTGAATCTGTGTAAAAATTAACTTTCTGGTTCTTGGCGTGTATACAGGCTTGTGTCAGAGCAACTAGCTCTGCTGCTTGAGCGGACAGGGTGTCAATACGGTGTGTTTCAATAACTTCGGTGTCAGTAGTCACTGCATACGCGGCGACTAGTTCTCCTGTACTTGTTCTCATACATGAACCATCCACATAAAGTGTCAGGTCGGGGTCTGGTAACGGAATATCTGTCAGATCTTGTCTTGGCTTTGTCGTAATGTTAACTACTTCCACGCAGTCATGTGTGGCAGAATTCGAAGTAACTGATGGTAACAATGTAGCAGGATTTAAAATGTTGCAGCGTCTGATTTCTATGTGTGGCTGGAACAGTGTCAATTCATAACCTGTTAAACGTGCAATTGTCAAGTGCTGAGTTTGTGTTCGGTTTAAAAGAACTTCCACGGAATGTGGAACTTGTACTGTCAAGGTATGTCCTAAGACTATGGAATCACTTTGTCTGATAGCTAGGGCTGCGGCTGCAACTGACTTGAGGCACGCAGGCAGAGCCTGGGCTACAGGATCTAATGTGCTTGAAAAATAAGCACAGGGCTTGTATTGTCCTGCTTGATCTTGTGTGAGAACAGATAATGCTGTACCTTCCCGTTCAGTGACAAAAAGTGTAAAAGGCTTACTGTAGTTCGGTGTTGCTAGAACTGGAGCTTGGCATAGAGCTTTCTTTAACTCAATGAAACTAAGTGTATGTTCAGATGTCCAAGGGAGGACAGTCGATACGGCTGCCTCCTGTGTCGTTAACTGTATCAGTGGTTTGGCTAGAAATGCATACTGAGGAATCCATTGTCTGCAGTAAGAAGTAAGGCCGATAAAGGCACGTACCTCCTTCTGGGTCATGGGCTGAGGAAGACTCGCTATTAACTGAATACGGTCTGGTGTCAACTGCCTACCCCTCTTGGACAGTAAGTGTCCTAAGTATACCACTTGCTGGACACAGAATTGGAGCTTAGAAGGGGACACCTTGTGCCCCATCTCGGCTAGGAAATACAAGACTGTAAGGGATGCTCGCTCGCAAGCACGTTCAGAACGGGCTGTGATCAGGAGATCATCGACATACTGGAGCAGGGCAGTGTCAGTTGGCATGTGAATGTTGTCTAGTTGTCTCTTGAGTGCTTGACTGTAAATACTAGGACTTTCTGTGAAACCTTGAGGAGCTCGTGTAAACATATAGCTCCTTCCATTTAAACAAAATCCGAAAAGGAACTGGCTGTCTGGATGAATAGGGACACTGAAAAACGCGTTCTTGAGGTCTATGACAGTGAAGAACGTGGCTTCGGAATCAATGGCCGTTAATAGGGAAGAGATGTCTGGGACAACTGGGTACTGAGGAATAATACACTTATTAAGTTCTCGTAGGTCAATCACTAATCGATATACTGGGGGTGCATTTGGATCAGTACGTTTCATGACTGGAATGATCGGAGAATTACATACATTGGAGTCAGTTTCTACAACCACTCCTTGAGCCATGAGCTCGTCAATAATTTTGGATAAGGCTGCTACAGCCTCAGGTGGCAATCTGTACTGTCTGATTCGTGGTAACACTACACCTGGCTTGAGAGTCACACGATAGGGTGTGATTTGCATATAACCAACATCAGTTGGACCTTGCGCCCATAGATGCTGTGGAACATTAGACAGTCTTGAATCAAAATCTCGTAATACATAGTGACCCTTAAAGTCACGAAGGAACAATCGTATTCCCTCTGGGGAACAGCATATAACTGCACCTAACTCTTTCAGTGTTTTAATACCTAATAGGTTTTCTGGACATGACTTAGTAAGTAACAGATCAGTAGTACGGGACAATGGACCTACTTCCAGAGAAACTGGCTTTGAGATCTCATTTACGATAGGCTTTCCTGAAAATCCAAGGGAAACATTTCTTGAGCCTGAGAGCGGAGCCCCTGGAACTTCGGCGTGACTAATTGTGGTCCTACTTGCCCCTGTATCAATCAAAAACTTTCTGTCTTTCCCTAATACTTGACTGTGAACATAGGGACCTTCTTGATCTACAGGTATCTCGATGAGAGGCAAGCCTACCTCCCTCTCTAGGCTGTTTCATGAATACTGTTGGTACTCTGGATACTCAGACTGTGCATACTGGTACATCTGCTGTGTGACGTGCTGTGTTGCAGCAATAGGCTGCGGTGCTGTAACTGTCTGTGGTGCATTCTGTGGCTGAGGAATCTGTGAAACTTGTTCTTGTCTAGGCGGACGTGGTCTTTCTTTAGTCTTACCAGTAGCTATGTTGTGTTTCAGAACTGCACACTCATTTATAAAATGACCTGGCTGTTTACAATAATTGCAGTTCCCTTTAACGGGAGCTGCAGGATGACTGGCTTGATTTGGACCCCTCTTCTGACTGTCTTGAGGAACAGATTGTGCAACTAGTACTTTCATTTTCGTGTCTTTCATACGTTTTCTCTCGTGTTCTTGCTCTTCTCTGATTCTGTTCTGGTGGTATTGGAGCATCTGCAACATCTGGGACGGGGTATTAGCTTGCCAGGTACTTTCGACTTTCAAAACTCGATTTTTAATTTGTGGACTTGAATTCTCGACTAATTTAGTAACAAAAAGGTGAGGGTATGACTCACTACTTGTCTTGAGGCCACTGTTGATGCTAAAACATTTCTCAAATCTAGAATAAAAATCACTAATATCTTCGTCTTGTTTCTGTTTACAGGCTGAGATTGCATCCCAGTCTTCTTTTCTAGTTGTCAATAATCTGGGTAAAACTTGTATTAATAATTCAGGTAATTCTTTACATTTATCCCCGAGACCGGTACCTGGTACTCGTGCCTTATCTTCAGCTTCTAGGACTGCCCAATCGATCTTTTTCTCTCCCACCTCCCAATCTTTTTCCTTAAGCTTTTCATACACCCCTGCGGGCAGCAGAACCTTTAACATTTTAATTATATCTGGATACGTGTATTCTCCCATACGGAGCATGTCTTTTAATTCTCTATGGAACCCTGCTGGATCTTTGTCATGACAGGGAATTAATTTCTTCATCTCCAGAAGTTCCATCTTCGTGATTGGAGTGTATACAAACACTCGTTCTAGTTCGCCACCCGTTCCTCTAACTGGGTGGACTTCTCGTAACGGATTCTGTCTGTCTATGTAGAATGGTTTACTTTTGGGGGGTGAGACATGCACAAAATGCGGGTTCAGAAACGTTCTATATTTGTGACGTTGTTCTAGAATGACACTAATTAAATCGGTACCTAGACCTTTCCATCTATACTGGAGTAACTCGTTCAGGATATCATGTAACGGGCCTGGATCAGAGTGTTGACCCTCATACAATGTAATGAGGTGCTGGATCATATACATACCCACCAGTCGTTGCTCGGCTGGGGGCAGTTTCAGAAACATTTGTGCCACTATTTCGTCTGGAAAAGTGGTAGAATCAGTAATCCATCGGACCGCTGATCGGGCTAGTTCTTGTTCATGCATGGTACTTAACTCACTGTAACCGATTCGTGATTTCAGAATGTGATCGGTAGCTTGAAACACTTGTTCTAGTGAACCTTGTTCTGGTGCTGGAGAATGAAAAATAGACTTGTGTTCTAGGCGTAAATGGCGATCTGGAAATCTGGATTTTCCTACATACGCTATTCTGTCGGGATTCTCGTCTTCTACCTCTTCAGTATCAGAGTTACTTTCTTTCTCGCTTACTTGTGCTGCTTTACGCTGTTCGTGTAATTTTATTATTTCTTTACGGATTTTCTTGTACATACTCTCCATAGCACCGACGGTCTTGTGCTTACCCTCGGCTATATTATCACTCCACCTTGTCAGGGTTCTCATTTCAGCCGGATCTTTAGACGGGTAATCTTGTTCTCTTATTAGACAATTGATCAGAAACTTTAATATCATGAGCTGGATCTCGGCTTTCCTTTGAGACATGGCCTCGCCAATGCTTTCTGGATCATCCCCTGTACGGATGAAACGATATATTCTGTCTAGATCTTCTTTCATATTCGGTAAGGTGACTAGATACTCGGCCACCTTTCTTACGCGGAATGAATATAAAACCATATTATCCTCGCCTGGGACTGGATCATAGCCACATTCGGCAAGGGATTTTCTTATTTCTGCTACAGTCTGATGTCTGGGCGTGCGCTGTGACGCTTGTGCATGTAATTCGGCTGTCGTTAAACGCTTGTGTGGCGGCGGGGTTTGAGGAGTACCTCCCCCTGCGGCCCCTAAACTAGAGTCGTCTACTGAGGCTCTTCGTCCTGGCAGAGTGGGAAATGGAAATGTAGGCTGGACTTGTATGGTGGGCTGGACCGGGGGTACCGTAACAGGTACTCCGGTGTCTGGAGGAGCGGGAAGTGCCTGATTTACAGGGACTGGCGGAGCGCGAACAGGATTTGCATACTCTGGGACTGTGTCGTCCAAATAGGACGAAATAAAAATATCAGCTGCGGTCTGTTTGTGACGTAGCTTGGTCGGAACTAATGGTGGCGGGAAATTACTGGATGCCTCTGGGGTCGCTTTTGGCAAGCCCTCGGCAAAGAGAGGATACATACCCCTAATAAGGGCATGCCTCTGTCTGTCTGACTGTTCGGCTTTGACTTGTTCACCTATCTCGATTAGTTCTTTTTCTTGTGCTCGTTCTAAGGATTCTCTACTTAATTCTGACTTTCTGATTTCCTTTTCAGTTCTTTTATGAGCTTCTTTGCGCCATAACTCGATGGCATCTTTCTGTGATTGTCTGGCTTTCTTTTTCCATAATGCTTCTTCTACTCGCATGATGCATTCGGCATCCCATGTACCCGATACGGGCCATCTATACTTTTCTTCTAACTGTTTGGTATACTCTACCCATAAATCTAGATACAGTACGGCGCTTATGCCATGCTTCTGATACATAAAATGACCTGGACTGTCCCTAGGCGGAACTGGAACTGCTGCTTCCAGCAGACCCTTTCTGGTTTTTAACTGACGTAATTTCGAAAAGAGCGGCATGACTGAACTATAATCTAGACACAATACAATACACAATAAACACGATACTTATTCCCCATTCATACCACGACATTAAAATACATGAAGAACATTTAAAAATAACAGTTCGAACAGAATACTACCTGGAATACGGAACACAGAATACATGAATTTTCTCGAGAACAGAACTGACTAGAACAGGAACTAGATGCACTGCTGAAACAGTACGAAACTTACCGGTCTCATAAAGAGACACGTCAGGACCCGCATCCACCGAAGTGGACACTTCGTTTGTGGGTCTGTGTACCACCAACCCACGGACCAGAGTCAATTAGATTGACCCTGTCTAGATACTACCCCAGTAATGGTACTCACCGGGCAGCAAGAACGGAAGGCCTCGGACTGGACTGGACTGCTTCGATACCGGACGGACGAACTTCGGACTTCTGTTACGGGTGGGCCTCCGGATACCTCGGACCTTGAACTCTCGGCTTGGGCTCTGGTCGGGACTCGCCGCGTTCCTCCACCGTCTCGTCTGGATGCTGGACCGCCTCCTCCGTCTCCTCCGTGGGCCTGAGGGATACTTGAAGCAGAAATATCTGCCGGTGCGCAGAAGAGTTCCGTCACGACTGCAGAGGGTCAGGGGGTCGGCGTGGCTTCACCGACGAGTGGGGAAAGGGCAAGTCCCTATTCGGGCGCCATTATGTGGTAAATAAATAAATAATACCCTATTTTTGAATGTATAAATGAATAACAGATAGCTCAATAAATAAGAGTCAAAATTCGAGGTAGTAGGAGTTTGCAGGTTTATTACAGCATAAAGGGCAGGAACAGGATGGTAAGGCCCAGCAGCGCTGCTGGTGTCAGGATCGGGACAAGGGAAAGGATGATTTTTTTAATAACAGTGCATGAGCATATATACATAACGCAAACACATAGCATTACATTGCAATAGGCGTAGCAGTGGGTGGAGCAATAGGCGTGACGCGTAGCAGTCGCGAAAGATAAGGGTGAAAAGAGGTGTAACAGGGCGTATACATAGACATGTGATGCAAACGTAACAGAATATGTCATGAATGGGGCGGAAACCATGGAGGGGGCTACCTGAGGAGCCGGGACCTCTAACCTGATGGTGCGCGCAAACTGGCAATGACGTGTTACTAGGAGAAGCTGGGGGCTATGAACTCTGTGCTAGGAGCAGAGACTGAAGTCTGGAGAGTCAGGGCGACATGTACCTAAACAGTATCTAGTATCTGATGTTTAGAGAACATATTGATATAAACTAGAAGTCAGGAGAGGAAAGGCTAACTTGATTCTAAGACTGGACCATGCATTATTCTACATGTAGTGCGTGATGAAGAATATTGAATGACCGTTAAATGCAGTATTTCTCTAACGTGGAGACGTGAAGGCTAGACAATGACGGAAACTATTGATGCGATTCAGTAGTTTAGGAATGCAGAGAAGGAGGACTGAACTGATAACTGGAATCATAACATATTCTTGGCAGACTCAAAGGCAGAGCCAGCCTGAACCGGGCACTGTGAGGCAGGAAGTAAGTGAAGGGTCGAGGATACAGGTGGGGGCTGTATCGCTCCTCAGTGAGGTTTCAGGAGACAGGAGCTGAATCTGGTGTCCAGGTCCTTTTGAGGCCTAGAAATGGGGACTTTATAATGGAATAACGTGCACACTGAGAAACGTGGCAACGTAGCTTTACATAGGCCTGATATTCGTAGTATTCACGAGAACTGGAAACTGGCATACTAGAGGTGGACACAACTATAATTGTGTCTTGAATCGAACATGGGGAATGCATATGCATATTAATCATGCACACATAACATATGATGGATGACACGTAGGGACACAGAACATGGCAAAATTTACTTTTCCACATTCCCTCCTTGTCACTACGTTTCCATCAGGAAACATCAATATTCATGATACCATCTATCATTTCATACAGTATCATTTGCTCGTCTCGAATTATCCTGGAACGGGATTTAGAACGGGGCTTGGGACTAGGAATACAAGAGGTAGCACAAATGCCGCAAATCGCAGGGCCACATTGTATACAGAGACAGCAGCTGAATATGATCGCTACTGCAATACCTAGGAAGGACAATATTTTCCATCCCCAGGTGGAAATTATATTCCAGAACCAACCGGACCATGTCCAGGTGCCTGGATCTTGGTGTAACAGATGGGCAATTTTATGGAGTCTGGTTATAGCTGAATAAACAGACGGCGCGTTATTTGGAATGAAAATGCAGCAACTAGATCCGATGACTCTACAGGCCCCGCCCCTATCGGCCAGTATGACGTCAAGGACGAGACGATTCTGTAAAACGACAAATCTCATAGCAGATTGCTCTTCAGTTAAATTACCTAGAGCAGAGGCAGTCTCATTTACTACAGCTTCAAGGGTTCTGGTTAACCTACGGATTAGCTTACTATTCTGGATAGGTCCTATAAAGAAAAAGAAACCTCTATTGAAATCTGTATACTGTTCTAGAGCAGTTTCAGTATAATCGACAATTGGGGACTCCCTTCTATGTCTAATGTGTACTAGATGTGTGTTTCTATGATAATCAGGTGGGGCTAGGAAAACTGGTGTCAGTAGGAAGGCAATGTAACAGGTTCCCTCCCAATCGAGGGGCAGACGAACATATGCAGTTTGACCACAAATAAAATAAGAATGACGTGAAGCTTTGAAGATAGATTTCCCACTGTCACTATACTTGACAATAGTAGTACAATCACTATGTCCTACATGTACGGAACCATTATTCCGGACACATAATTCACCTCTGACTGGCAGTACTGAAATAGCAGGTAAGTCTGGAGTGGAATCAGACTGAACATTCAGGACCATGAAATTCGACGAATAATTACCTAAATTATACACTTCATTTTCTAGATCTAACCCGGTTCTGTGGGGGAGACCTTGCTTGTCTGGAAAACATGTACTGTTAAGAAAAGACATATCTGTTGAGGATGACGTTAACGTGGACCATGCTCCACACGAACCATTATGTGAAAATGGATAAGGAAAAAGTGGCAGAACTCCCTTCGGGGTCTGGAAAGGGGGGAGTCGACCACACACCCAACAATTAGTGGCATTGCTGGTCTGGTGTGAGTAATGTAACATGCGGATAAAGGAATTATTTTGCATAGCGAGGCGGTAAGAGAGTTCATGAGGAGGCAGATCACTAAACGTGTGCTCTACTGTAGCATTAGCAGACATATTTACATGAGAAACTGAAAAGTACAGGTAAAACGCATAACTGGTGCAGGAAATCATAATACTGAGAAATAATATGAAACATAGAAAAATGATACATCGGATTGAGTTTTGGCTAACTCTCTCACTATGGGGGTCTATTTTATACATGTCAGAAACAGTCTAACCGTTTCACCTAGGGGAGGACTTAGACAATCAAACTGACTGACTTATTTTACTAGACCTTAACTTGAGTTTATACTCCTGTTGCGGAGTTTTCTCTAACAGGGGGGGTGTAGTAACATTGTCATTTGCGGGACAGTCCTTGAGAACAATGCTTTGGCAATCCTTCAAATCCTGGGAAATGTTCTTTGGGACGGATTTCAGTCCATTAAACTGTTTTACATGAGAAAGGTGCACCCAGCCTTTGCGACCTTCCAACTTCACGGCTGTACGGGTGGTGAGGAGGACCTGTCGGGGCTCTTTCCAGCGAGGCTCCAGCGGACTTGATCTGTCAAAATTTCTCACCAACACCATGGATCCTGGAACGATTTCATGCGGTGCCACCTCGGTATTGTCTGGAAATGCGGCGGCAACCTGTGAACGACATGAGTTGAGGGCAGACATCAAGGAAGCTAGGTAATCTGTCAGCATATTACTTGAAACATCGGTAATACTTCGGGGTCTAGGAGTACCCCACATGTTAGGGGGGCGGCCGAAAACGACCTCATACGGGGACAGACCTGATCTGGAATGTGCGACCATGCGCATATAAAATAAAGCGACTGGTAGAGCTACCAGCCAGTCCACACCTTTCTCTTTACACACTTTTGCAATTCGGATTTTCAGGGTCTGGTTATGTCTCTCTACGAGACCGGCTGCTTCAGGATGGCGTACACAATGGAACTTCCACTGGTACCCCAACAAAAGGGAAACATGTTTCATCAACTCAGATGAGAATGGCTGGCCGTTGTCAGAATATACGACTCTAGGGAGTCCATAGCGGGGAAAGAACTCACGAACCAACTGCTTGGCAGTGGTCGCGGCTGTGTAATCTGGGACTGGATATGCTTCTGTCCACCTGGACAAAGCGCATACAACTACAAGGACATACTTGAAAACTCGACATCGCTCCATCTGAATATAATCCATCTGGAGGACTTCAAAAGGGTGGTCAGGGGGCTGGAATCCCCCTTGTTCCACCGGGACACTTTTACCTGGATTAAACTGACAACATATCATACAGGTACGGACTTTCTGCTTGGCTGCAGCTCGTAAATGCTTGTTGAACCAAATGTTCTGGATACTGTCTAACATAGCTTTTTCTCCTAAATGTGCTGGACTATGTGCGGTATTAATAATGACTTGAACCATAGAGTCGGGGAGAAACCAGGTGGCTCTACCCTTCGTTAACCATCCTTGATCTGTCTGGACCCCTCCTTGTTCGGACCATTTCTTGATTTCTTCGGGAGTAGCATGTAACTGGATATCTATGACATCTTGTGTAGGGTCCTTAACTGTCATGCATGTAATCGGATCTGGAGTATGTGTCTGATTAACTGGAATGTCTGGAGTCTGTGCTGTAAACTTGGCTGTGCGATCTGCTAGATCATTACCTTGGGAAATAATGTCAGTAACTTTCGTATGTGCTTTACATTTCATGATAGCGATAGATGTCGGTAAGTGTATGGCATCTAACAGAGCTTGAATAAGGAGACCATGCTGAATCTTGGTTCCATGAGAAGTCATGAAACCTCTCTCCTGCCAGAGCACTCCGAAGTCGTGTACAACTCCAAATGCGTAGCGTGAATCTGTGTAAAAATTAACTTTCTGGTTCTTGGCGTGTATACAGGCTTGTGTCAGAGCAACTAGCTCTGCTGCTTGAGCGGACAGGGTGTCAATACGGTGTGTTTCAATAACTTCGGTGTCAGTAGTCACTGCATACGCGGCGACTAGTTCTCCTGTACTTGTTCTCATACATGAACCATCCACATAAAGTGTCAGGTCGGGGTCTGGTAACGGAATATCTGTCAGATCTTGTCTTGGCTTTGTCGTAATGTTAACTACTTCCACGCAGTCATGTGTGGCAGAATTCGAAGTAACTGATGGTAACAATGTAGCAGGATTTAAAATGTTGCAGCGTCTGATTTCTATGTGTGGCTGGAACAGTGTCAATTCATAACCTGTTAAACGTGCAATTGTCAAGTGCTGAGTTTGTGTTCGGTTTAAAAGAACTTCCACGGAATGTGGAACTTGTACTGTCAAGGTATGTCCTAAGACTATGGAATCACTTTGTCTGATAGCTAGGGCTGCGGCTGCAACTGACTTGAGGCACGCAGGCAGAGCCTGGGCTACAGGATCTAATGTGCTTGAAAAATAAGCACAGGGCTTGTATTGTCCTGCTTGATCTTGTGTGAGAACAGATAATGCTGTACCTTCCCGTTCAGTGACAAAAAGTGTAAAAGGCTTACTGTAGTTCGGTGTTGCTAGAACTGGAGCTTGGCATAGAGCTTTCTTTAACTCAATGAAACTAAGTGTATGTTCAGATGTCCAAGGGAGGACAGTCGATACGGCTGCCTCCTGTGTCGTTAACTGTATCAGTGGTTTGGCTAGAAATGCATACTGAGGAATCCATTGTCTGCAGTAAGAAGTAAGGCCGATAAAGGCACGTACCTCCTTCTGGGTCTTGGGCTGAGGAAGACTCGCTATTAACTGAATACGGTCTGGTGTCAACTGCCTACCCCTCTTGGACAGTAAGTGTCCTAAGTATACCACTTGCTGGACACAGAATTGGAGCTTAGAAGGGGACACCTTGTGCCCCATCTCGGCTAGGAAATACAAGACTGTAAGGGATGCTCGCTCGCAAGCACGTTCAGAACGGGCTGTGATCAGGAGATCATCGACATACTGGAGCAGGGCAGTGTCAGTTGGCATGTGAATGTTGTCTAGTTGTCTCTTGAGTGCTTGACTGTAAATACTAGGACTTTCTGTGAAACCTTGAGGAGCTCGTGTAAACATATAGCTCCTTCCATTTAAACAAAATCCGAAAAGGAACTGGCTGTCTGGATGAATAGGGACACTGAAAAACGCGTTCTTGAGGTCTATGACAGTGAAGAACGTGGCTTCGGAATCAATGGCCGTTAATAGGGAAGAGATGTCTGGGACAACTGGGTACTGAGGAATAATACACTTATTAAGTTCTCGTAGGTCAATCACTAATCGATATACTGGGGGTGCATTTGGATCAGTACATTTCATGACTGGAATGATCGGAGAATTACATACATTGGAGTCAGTTTCTACAACCACTCCTTGAGCCATGAGCTCGTCAATAATTTTGGATAAGGCTGCTACAGCCTCAGGTGGCAATCTGTACTGTCTGATTCGTGGTAACACTACACCTGGCTTGAGAGTCACACGATAGGGTGTGATTTGCATATAACCAACATCAGTTGGACCTTGCGCCCATAGATGCTGTGGAACATTAGACAGTCTTGAATCAAAATCTCGTAATACATAGTGACCCTTAAAGTCACGTAGGAACAATCGTATTCCCTCTGGGGAACAGCATATAACTGCACCTAACTCTTTCAGTGTTTTAATACCTAATAGGTTTTCTGGACATGACTTAGTAAGTAACAGATCAGTAGTACGGGACAATGGACCTACTTCCAGAGAAACTGGCTTTGAGATCTCATTTACGATAGGCTTTCCTGAAAATCCAAGGGAAACATTTCTTGAGCCTGAGAGCGGAGCCCCTGGAACTTCGGCGTGACTAATTGTGGTCCTACTTGCCCCTGTATCAATCAAAAACTTTCTGTCTTTCCCTAATACTTGACTGTGAACATAGGGACCTTCTTGATCTACAGGTATCTCGATGAGAGGCAAGCCTACCTCCCTCTCTAGGCTGTTTCATGAATACTGTTGGTACTCTGGATACTCAGACTGTGCATACTGGTACATCTGCTGTGTGACGTGCTGTGTTGCAGCAATAGGCTGCGGTGCTGTAACTGTCTGTGGTGCATTCTGTGGCTGAGGAATCTGTGAAACTTGTTCTTGTCTAGGCGGACGTGGTCTTTCTTTAGTCTTACCAGTAGCTATGTTGTGTTTCAGAACTGCACACTCATTTATAAAATGACCTGGCTGTTTACAATAATTGCAGTTCCCTTTAACGGGAGCTGCAGGATGACTGGCTTGATTTGGACCCCTCTTCTGACTGTCTTGAGGAACAGATTGTGCAACTAGTACTTTCATTTTCGTGTCTTTCATACGTTTTCTCTCGTGTTCTTGCTCTTCTCTGATTCTGTTCTGGTGGTATTGGAGCATCTGCAACATCTGGGACGGGGTATTAGCTTGCCAGGTACTTTCGACTTTCAAAACTCGATTTTTAATTTGTGGACTTGAATTCTCGACTAATTTAGAAACAAAAAGGTGAGGGTATGACTCACTACTTGTCTTGAGGCCACTGTTGATGCTAAAACATTTCTCAAATCTAGAATAAAAATCACTAATATCTTCGTCTTGTTTCTGTTTACAGGCTGAGATTGCATCCCAGTCTTCTTTTCTAGTTGTCAATAATCTGGGTAAAACTTGTATTAATAATTCAGGTAATTCTTTACATTTATCCCCGAGACCGGTACCTGGTACTCGTGCCTTATCTTCAGCTTCTAGGACTGCCCAATCGATCTTTTTCTCTCCCACCTCCCAATCTTTTTCCTTAAGCTTTTCATACACCCCTGCGGGCAGCAGAACCTTTAACATTTTAATTATATCTGGATACGTGTATTCTCCCATACGGAGCATGTCTTTTAATTCTCTATGGAACCCTGCTGGATCTTTGTCATGACAGGGAATTAATTTCTTCATCTCCAGAAGTTCCATCTTCGTGATTGGAGTGTATACAAACACTCGTTCTAGTTCGCCACCCGTTCCTCTAACTGGGTGGACTTCTCGTAACGGATTCTGTCTGTCTATGTAGAATGGTTTACTTTTGGGGGGTGAGACATGCACAAAATGCGGGTTCAGAAACGTTCTATATTTGTGACGTTGTTCTAGAATGACACTAATTAAATCGGTACCTAGACCTTTCCATCTATACTGGAGTAACTCGTTCAGGATATCATGTAACGGGCCTGGATCAGAGTGTTGACCCTCATACAATGTAATGAGGTGCTGGATCATATACATACCCACCAGTCGTTGCTCGGCTGGGGGCAGTTTCAGAAACATTTGTGCCACTATTTCGTCTGGAAAAGTGGTAGAATCAGTAATCCATCGGACCGCTGATCGGGCTAGTTCTTGTTCATGCATGGTACTTAACTCACTGTAACCGATTCGTGATTTCAGAATGTGATCGGTAGCTTGAAACACTTGTTCTAGTGAACCTTGTTCTGGTGCTGGAGAATGAAAAATAGACTTGTGTTCTAGGCGTAAATGGCGATCTGGAAATCTGGATTTTCCTACATACGCTATTCTGTCGGGATTCTCGTCTTCTACCTCTTCAGTATCAGAGTTACTTTCTTTCTCGCTTACTTGTGCTGCTTTACGCTGTTCGTGTAATTTTATTATTTCTTTACGGATTTTCTTGTACATACTCTCCATAGCACCGACGGTCTTGTGCTTACCCTCGGCTATATTATCACTCCACCTTGTCAGGGTTCTCATTTCAGCCGGATCTTTAGACGGGTAATCTTGTTCTCTTATTAGACAATTGATCAGAAACTTTAATATCATGAGCTGGATCTCGGCTTTCCTTTGAGACATGGCCTCGCCAATGCTTTCTGGATCATCCCCTGTACGGATGAAACGATATATTCTGTCTAGATCTTCTTTCATATTCGGTAAGGTGACTAGATACTCGGCCACCTTTCTTACGCGGAATGAATATAAAACCATATTATCCTCGCCTGGGACTGGATCATAGCCGCATTCGGCAAGGGATTTTCTTATTTCTGCTACAGTGTGATGTCTGGGCGTGCGCTGTGACGCTTGTGCATGTAATTCGGCTGTCGTTAAACGCTTGTGTGGCGGCGGGGTTTGAGGAGTACCTCCCCCTGCGGCCCCTAAACTAGAGTCGTCTACTGAGGCTCTTCGTCCTGGCAGAGTGGGAAATGGAAATGTAGGCTGGACTTGTATGGTGGGCTGGACCGGGGGTACCGTAACAGGTACTCCGGTGTCTGGAGGAGCGGGAAGTGCCTGATTTACAGGGACTGGCGGAGCGCGAACAGGATTTGCATACTCTGGGACTGTGTCGTCCAAATAGGACGAAATAAAAATATCAGCTGCGGTCTGTTTGTGACGTAGCTTGGTCGGAACTAATGGTGGCGGGAAATTACTGGATGCCTCTGGGGTCGCTTTTGGCAAGCCCTCGGCAAAGAGAGGATACATACCCCTAATAAGGGCATGCCTCTGTCTGTCTGACTGTTCGGCTTTGACTTGTTCACCTATCTCGATTAGTTCTTTTTCTTGTGCTCGTTCTAAGGATTCTCTACTTAATTCTGACTTTCTGATTTCCTTTTCAGTTCTTTTATGAGCTTCTTTGCGCCATAACTCGATGGCATCTTTCTGTGATTGTCTGGCTTTCTTGTTCCATAATGCTTCTTCTACTCGCATGATGCATTCGGCATCCCATGTACCCGATACGGGCCATCTATACTTTTCTTCTAACTGTTTGGTATACTCTACCCATAAATCTAGATACAGTACGGCGCTTATGCCATGCTTCTGATACATAAAATGACCTGGACTGTCCCTAGGCGGAACTGGAACTGCTGCTTCCAGCAGACCCTTTCTGGTTTTTAACTGACGTAATTTCGAAAAGAGCGGCAGGACTGAACTATAATCTAGACACAATACAATACACAATAAACACGATACTTATTCCCCATTCATACCACGACATTAAAATACATGAAGAACATTTAAAAATAACAGTTCGAACAGAATACTACCTGGAATACGGAACACAGAATACATGAATTTTCTCGAGAACAGAACTGACTAGAACAGGAACTAGATGCACTGCTGAAACAGTACGAAACTTACCGATCTCATAAAGAGACACGTCAGGACCCGCATCCACCGAAGTGGACACTTCGTTTGTGAATCTGTGTACCACCAACCCACGGACCAGAGTCAATTAGATTGACCCTGTCTAGATACTACCCCAGTAATGGTACTCACCGGGCAGCAAGAACGGAAGGCCTCGGACTGGACTGGACTGCTTCGATACCGGACGGACGAACTTCGGACTTCTGTTACGGGTGGGCCTCCGGATACCTCGGACCTTGAACTCTCGGCTTGGGCTCTGGTCGGGACTCGCCGCGTTCCTCCACCGTCTCATCTGGATGCTGGACCGCCTCCTCCGTCTCCTCCGTGGGCCTGAGGGATACTTGAAGCAGAAATATCTGCCGGTGCGCAGAAGAGTTCCGTCACGACTGCAGAGGGTCAGGGGGGCGGCGTGGCTTCACCGACGCGTGTGGAAAGGGCAAGTCCCTATTCGGGCGCCATTATGTGGTAAATAAATAAATAATACCCTATTTTTGAATGTATAAATGAATAACAGATAGCTCAATAAATAAGAGTCAAAATTCGAGGTAGTAGGAGTTTGCAGGTTTATTACAGCATAAAGGGCAGGAACAGGATGGTAAGGCCCAGCAGCGCTGCTGGTGTCAGGATCGGGACAAGGGAAAGGATGATTTTTTTAATAACAGTGCATGAGCATATATACATAACGCAAACACATAGCATTACATTGCAATAGGCGTAGCAGTGGGTGGAGCAATAGGCGTGACGCGTAGCAGTCGCGAAAGATAAGGGTGAAAAGAGGTGTAACAGGGCGTATACATAGACATGTGATGCAAACGTAACAGAATATGTCATGAATGGGGCGGAAACCATGGAGGGGGCTACCTGAGGAGCCGGGACCTCTAACCTGATGGTGCGCGCAAACTGGCAATGACGTGTTACTAGGAGAAGCTGGGGGCTATGAACTCTGTGCTAGGAGCAGAGACTGAAGTCTGGAGAGTCAGGGCGACATGTACCTAAACAGTATCTAGTATCTGATGTTTAGAGAACATATTGATATAAACTAGAAGTCAGGAGAGGAAAGGCTAACTTGATTCTAAGACTGGACCATGCATTATTCTACATGTAGTGCGTGATGAAGAATATTGAATGACCGTTAAATGCAGTATTTCTCTAACGTGGAGACGTGAAGGCTAGACAATGACGGAAACTATTGATGCGATTCAGTAGTTTAGGAATGCAGAGAAGGAGGACTGAACTGATAACTGGAATCATAACATATTCTTGGCAGACTCAAAGGCAGAGCCAGCCTGAACCGGGCACTGTGAGGCAGGAAGTAAGTGAAGGGTCGAGGATACAGGTGGGGGCTGTATCGCTCCTCAGTGAGGTTTCAGGAGACAAGAGCTGAATCTGGTGTCCAGGTCCTTTTGAGGCCTAGAAATGGGGACTTTATAATGGAATAACGTGCACACTGAGAAACGTGGCAACGTAGCTTTACATAGGCCTGATATTCGTAGTATTCACGAGAACTGGAAACTGGCATACTAGAGGTGGACACAACTATAATTGTGTCTTGAATCGAACATGGGGAATGCATATGCATATTAATCATGCACACATAACATATGATGGATGACACGTAGGGACACAGAACATGGCAAAATTTACTTTTCCACACCTTGCACATGGAACTACAGGCGAAATTCAAGGCGGATGTGTCGGTGGATGTGATTAAGGCAGCTTCCGTGGCTACTGCGGTCGTGGCCAGACGGAGCCCCTGGTTTGGAGACTGGAGGGCGGATTTGGCGGAGAAGTCTTCCTTTCTGAAGTTGCCAGTTGAAGGTGGCAGGTGGTTTTGTGAATGTGTGGATGGATTTATTAGGAAACCCTTTAACGACAAGGAGCATAGCTTGTCATATAGGTCTTCGGGTCTTCGGCCGGGAACTCTGCAAAGCCCTGGAAGCAGATTGATACCAGGGAGTCTAAGGGCTCTCCCATAAGGACTCCAGTTCTTATTCTTTCATCCCTGGAAGAACAAACAACAGGAGGCTTTGACGAAGGCTGGCTCATCGAATCAGCAGTCCAGACTGTGGCCGGTCCTCTGATCCAGGTCGTTTGGAAGGTAGGTTAGGAGCTTTTTTGCTGGAATGGACTTGCTCCAACCTAGATTCCTGGGTGTAGAGTATCATTCGGAGTAGTTATCCTCCTTTTTCGGGTTGCATCCCTACTCCTGTGCCCAAGATCCCACTGCAGAGGGAGGCCCTGTTGTAAGGAGTGGCTGGTCTGCTACAGAAAAATGCTATCATCCAAGTGCCTCTGGATCAGGTTGGTCAGGGGGTGTATTCGATACTTTTTCTGGTCCAGAAGCTGTCAAGGAGTCAAGGAGTTTCGGCCTGTGTTGGATCTGAAGAATCTCAATTGCTTGGTGGCATCCATCCCCTGCAATAAGTTGTCTTTACAGAAGTTAATTCCTCTGATATCGCCTAGAGACCTTAAGCAGTTCTGCCCACCATTTAGAACTCCCACACCTCGGCGATCTTCAATTTGCATATCTGCATGTCTCTGCCCACCTGAGCCATCAGCAGTTTCTGGGATTTGCTGTGGGCACGGATCATTGCCAGTTCATGATTCTTCCCTTCAGGAGGAAGTCCGCACCCTGTGTCTTTAAGAAGGTTTTAGCTCCTTTGCTGGCTGTTCTTCACCTGCAGGGGATTTCCATCTTTCTCTACCTCAGCGACTGTCTGGTGAAGGGGGCTTCTGCCACAATTCTCTTCTCTATTGGCCACAGTTCTGACTCTTCTGTCTTCTAATGGGCTTCTGGAGAATGCAAAGCAGTTCCGGCAAAGGATCATGTCTTCATTGGGCCTGGTTTCAGACAGACCTGGGTTTGGAGACTCTGCTAGATTCCAGGGTGGTCAAGATTCACGCTCATCTATTGGACCTGCGGACGCCTCCTTCTAGCCGTCTCGTTCTGGAAGAAGGTGCAGGGCGATCTGGCTGCCACTGTTTCTAGTCCCCTGGACTTGGTGTCATCTCAGTGTTCAGATGAGATTCATCCTGAGTCATTGGGTTCCCAGTTTGCAGGATATGAAGTTTCTCATTCCAGTGACAATGGCTATTTGGAGGGAATTTGATTGGTGGTTTCTTCCTTCCAACATTCTGAAGGGTGTATACTTGTCTGCTCCTGTACTGGTGGTGGTCACGACGGATGCCAGCGAGACTTGATGGGGACTTGGTCGGGTACCCTTCAGGTCAGAGAGTTCTGGGATCTCAGGCAGGGGAGTCAGTCATCCAATTTGAGGGAACTGGAAGCAATTTGTCTTATCCTCCTTCACTTTTCTCACCTGCTTTTGGGCAAGGACGTTGGTATACAGACAGACAATACCACTGCCAAGTCCCATGTCAACCAGCAAGGGGGGGCGGCCCTGTCTTTGTCTTCGATTGCAGATCAGCTTTTCCTGTGGGCTCAGTCGCATTTGGGGTCTCTCTCGGACATTTACATTCAGGGTGTTTTGAATTCTCAGGCTGATCACCTCAGCTGGGAGATTTCTCCCTCCCAGGATTTCTGTCTCTCTCCCCTGGTCTTTGCTGTGATATGTGAGTTGTGGAGGCACACCCGGGTGGATGTGTTTGTGAGTCTGTGCAATACCCTTCTTCCACGGGTCTTTTCCAGGGGACGGGAGGTGTCGACATCAGGAATAGATGTCCTGACCTGTCCTTGGCCCACTGGCCTGATGTTGGCTTTCCATCCATTTTTTTTAATGCTGAAGTTTCTGATTCACGTACGGAGGGAGAAGGCTCAGTTCCTTCTAGTGGTTCTGGCACGGCCCCATTCTATTTGGTGTCCTTTCTTGATGGAGATGAAGGTGTGTCAGGAGTGACATTTTCACTTCGTACAGTGTCCTCTGAGGTTTCTGGTTTCTACTAGGCAGGTTTCTTGCAAGAATCAAGCTGATGGCTTGGAGGTTGATTGGGGGGGCTTGATGGTTTGGGGTTTTTCTGCCTCTGTTTCTTAGGGCCAGATGTACGACCCATTTTTGCATGCACAAACGAGTTTGCCACTCGTTTGAGCATGCAAAAACCTACAGGGCCATGTACAAAGCCTATTTAGCGTGTCACAATTTATTTGCGACTCACTAAATAGAATTTGCGACTCGCTATTAGGAAGGGGCGTTGCCTTCCTAATAGCAACCCCAAATGCCATGTATGACTGTTTTGCGACCGCAATTGCAAAACATTTGCAGTTTGCCTGCATTAAAAAAAAACTCCATTATTTAAAAGCAGTCCCAGACATGGGGGTCTGCTGAGCCCAGTAGGCCATCATACCTGGGAGGGCCAGCCATTTCCAATGGGGTGGCAAATTGCAAGTGCCTCATGAATATGCATGAGGCAAGCGATTTGCGACCCCACTGGGAATTGCAATCAGTGTCGCAGACACTGTTGTACATACCAATTTGTGACTCGCAAATTGCGAGTCGCTATTGCAACGTAATTTGCGAGACGCAAATTCCTTGATCGTACATCTGGCCCTTAGTCAGTGCAAGCCTCCAGGAGAGTGTCTACCAGGTCTTCACATGCCTGGCACTGGAGGAATGTTCAGGGTTGTGTGCTATTATTATCATTATTATTATTTGTGGGTTTCTAACGCGCTAGAATCGACTCCCGAAGAAGTATCTCTGCGCTATAGACCGCTAGGGAACCCGTCCTGGCTTTCCCTATGAGATGGTCCCTACTGGGTATCTCCAAGGTGAAACCAGGCATCCCCGGCGTATGCGTGGGGCCGTTGTGGAGATGAGGCAAGCTAATGCCCAGAGTTGCCGAGTGTGATCCCTGGTTAGAGTAGGCACCGAGGTCAGAATTATCGAGTCCGCTGACCCTGGTCCAAGACCCTGCCGCGTCGGGAATTGAACCCTGGTCCCGGGCCGTTTTCTGCTTCCGGGTCTGCCGCCTCTAACCAGTGAGCCACACCACTCTGCTAGGAAACACCCGTTTCCCCTTTCCGTTTCTCCTCCTCAGGTCCTTCATTTTCTTCAGGAAGGGATTCAATTGGGCCTCAGTCCTGCCACTCTTAAAATTCAGTGGGAGGCTGTGAAGGCGTTCAGGTCCCCGTGGAGAGGTTTGGTGGACAATATGCAGTTGGGGTTTTCTAATCTTCGGCTGTAAGATAGTCATCGTTTTTGCCCTGTCCAGCTCCATTTTTTGGCTGATACAGGTTCTAACTGACGCTGCCTGCGCCCTGGGCTCTGCTACCCAGGTCCAGGGCCAGTGCTCTGATTAAAAAGGTGTATGGTGGTTAGGTATCATTACAATTGGAAATAATAACCCATGTACGTCCCTAGTATAGAATAAAGCAAAGGGGATTCACACTACCTATAAGTCCCTAGGTCACAGCTTTCCAAGCTTTTTATGTTGGGGACACACTTTTTAGAGATGCATCAGTTTGGGACACAGTAAGGCAGTGTAGCGAGCAAACGTAGCGTAGGGAGCCCAACCTACCTAAGGGTGGTTCGGGGGGGGGTGCTCACTTACTCTGTCTGTCTCCCTCTCTCTCTCCCTCTCTCTCTCTGTAACTGTCTCACTCCCTCTCTCTCCCTATGTCTCCCTCTCCCTCTCTCTCCCTCTGTCTGTCTCCCTCTGTCTGCTTCTGTCTGTCTGTCTCCCTCTTTCTGACTACCTCCCTCCCTCTGTCTGTATGTCGCTGTCTCCCACCCTGTGTCTCTCACCTTCTGTCACCCTCTGTCTTCCACTCTCTCTCACTCCATCTGTCTCCCTCTCTCTCCCTCCCTCTATCTATCCCTGTCTCTGTCTGTCCCTGTCTCCCCCTCTCTGTCTCCCTCGCCATCTCTGTCTGTCTCTGCCTCTGTCTGACTGCCCCTGTCTCTACCTCTATTTGTCTCTGTCTGCATCTCTGTCTGTCCGTGTCTCCCTCCCTCTCTATCTCTCTCCCTTACTCTACCTCTCTCTCTTTCTCCCTCTGTCTCTTTCTCCCTCTCTCCTGCTGTCTCCCTCCCTCCGTCTGTCTCTTGTGTGTCTCCCTCCTTCTGTCTCCCTCTCTCTCTCTCTATCTCCCTCCCTCTGTCTGTCTCTCTCTCTGTCTCACTCTATTTCATTCTCTCTGTAACCTTCCCTCTATCTCAAACCCTCTGTATCCCTCCCTCTGTCTCCCTCCCTGTCTCTGTCTCCCTCTCTCTGTTTCCCTCTCTCTCCCTGTCTTCCTCCCTCTATCTCACTGTCTCCCTCCCTCTGCCTGTCACCCTCTGGCACCTCACACAAGCTTCCCGGGCACACACAGCTGCACCCCGAGTACTACGCAGGTCTTTAAAGGACCATTTACTTGTTAATGGGGCTTTGTTGTGAATCTCCCGCCCCCCCTAGAGCAGAGTGTCTCGGAGTCTGCGCTGCTGTAGCTGACTCCGAGACACTCTTTCAAAGGAATGCCTCCTAATTAGCAATTATGTGCTAAGTTCCTCGTCCTGCGACACACCCACCACTTGCAGGCGACACAGTACTGTGTCGGTACACACAGTTTGGAAAGCTCTGCCCTACTATATAATAGGGCAGGGCTGTTTAGAGGCCCCGTAGGTTTTCCACACAGGATTGTGCACTGCTGTGTTGCCTGCTGTCATTTTTAAAGGCAACCCTGCTTTGCAGACTGTCTTTAAAAGTAAATTATACTCTAATTTGACTTTGGAAATCAAAGATACTTTCAAGGTGGTAATCTACCTTATTTTTACATATAAGTCACCCTAAGGTTTCCCTCGGTGGCCAGGGGTGGGGTGCCATGTAACTATAAGCAGGTGCATTATAAAAGATGTTTTATATGCCCTGGTGAGGGAAAAACTGCCACATTTGATTTTCCCCATTGTAGCATTTTAGCTCCATAGGCTAACATGGGAATTACTTCAATACAGTGCAACTATCGATGGGAGTGAGCTAAAATAAGATTTCAATGACTTAAAAGATTGGCAACGATAAACTCAACAAAACTTGCCACTGTTGAATTTATCATAACTAATACAGAAAATAAGCCAAAATCCAGCCTTCCATCAGTCTCGCCTGATTGGTCAGCCTTAACCGGTTTAGCCAAACTGCTTTTATGAGGTGGTAAGTGGCCTGCATTGAGACAGGGGTTATCTGATGGGTGGAGGAGCTCTACAGCTGCAGAGAACAGGTCAGGATGGGGGCTGCGTAAATCAAACTGGGCTTCAAAGAGAGCAGGGCAGTGAGGAATGCCAGGCCGACCCCCTCTTCATGCGCCCCCCAGCCAGATGGCAGCCCCAGAAATAGAATTTGCAGGAGATCTGCAGGGAAGTATTAAGGCAAATGAGCCACACCAGTAGGTTGGTTTAGCAAGGTCTTACTCCCTGGGATATGAATTTTCCATCTTGAATTTTGAAGTGCAGTGCTTTGTGGGACAAGAATATGCCACATTTTGGAGGAAGCTGCCCTGTTTTTGGGAGGCATCCTGCCTCTCATTGGACAGGGGTGCCCCCTGCTTGTCACCCCAGATCATTGAATAAATATGTGAGGGCTGCATAGCAACTCAGATCTTCTGCCTGAAACTACATGGAGAAGAAGGACTGCCCAGCTGGAACCCTGGTCTGCACCCCAAAGGATTGCTCTTTGTTTGTGTTTGTCCTGAAGGTGAGGTCTCCAGCAGGAAGTGATTCTTTCTGTGTTTTTTCCGGATCCTCAGCCCTGAGGAGGTGGCCCTTCATTCTCTTGATGTCCGGAGGGCAGTTTTTTAAATAAATCTTTTTATTGATAATTGGTACAAAACATCATCAGGTTTAATATACAATGAAACCATCAATCATTTCACATTGTAGCATTCTCCGCTGTTCCACAATATCTTGTACAATATAACATTGAGTCTGTACAGGTAGGGTTATTCTGTAGTCCCTGATTCATTCACTGTTGTCCATTGATAAATCGCTGGTCGGCAATGCACATATGTTACCTCTGAAGGCATTCCACTTTCCCCACACCCATTCCCACTTCTTAGGGCACCCCCTATGTATGTATACCTCCTCCTGCTACAACACCCTCTGCATGCTACTCAGGATCTACAACTGGATCCCGACCGAAACATGAAGGACGGTGACACAGGCCCTCGTCAGCAACAGGCTGGACTACGGCAACACACTCTACACCGGAATCCCAGCCAAACACCTACGACGACTACAGCGCATCCAAAATGCCTCCGCCCGACTGATCATCAACGCCCCCCGCCGCAGTCACATCACCCCCCACCTGGGAAACCTACACTGGCTCCCCGTCGACAAGAATATCACCTTCAAACTCCTCACCCACGCACACAAAGCACTCCACAACACCGGACCAGCCTACCTGAACAGCAGACTCACCTTCCACACCCCGACCCGCCAGCTCCGCTCCGCCAGCCTCGCCCTCGCCGCCGTCCCCCGCATCCAACGAACAACCTCAGGTGGAAGATCCTTTTCCTACCCCGCCGCCAAGACCTGGAACACCCTCCCTACCCACCTTCGGCAGACCGAAGACCTACTCGCCTTCAGAAGACTCCTCAAGACCTGGCTCTTCGAACAGTAGCGAAGCTTCCCACCCCTCCAACCCCCTCCCCCCCAGCACCTTGAGACCCTCACCGGTAAATAGCGCACTCTACAAATAGATTGATTGATTGATGGGTCTTTAGGAAGCACAGTCCCGGGCTGGATTCCCTGGTTTATGTATGGTCACACCCGTTGCTGTTCTCTGATCTTTAGGGAGTTCACCTCTTTCTAAGCAGGCGTTGTGCATTTTCAATTGGTAGAGGGTCAGCGTAGTTGCGCTTTTTTTTAAATAGTTCAAGAAGAATACCATTTGGTCCTAGGGCTTTCCCTGACTGTATGTTTCCCATTGCCAACATTAATTCCTCAGTAGTGAGCTCTGACTCCAGCAGATTGGCATCATCTTCTGATAGCGTAGGGAGGGAGATATCTCTGAGAAACAACTCTGCCTCTTCCTGCTTTATCGAGACTGCTGGGGTATATACCTTGGATTAGTGGTGCGCTAATGTGTCTACTATAACTTGGGGATCCGTTACCACCACACCCGGCACGGGCTGGAACTCTGCCACCCAGCGGCTCGCATGCTCCCGTTTGTCTAGCCACACCAGTGCCGGACGGCTTTATTTCCTACTTCTTATATGGTATGGTGTGTGGTTGTCGGCTGGGTTTTAGCATCTTCCCACAAATATTCCTTGTATTCCTGATTTTTTGAGCTGGAGTAGATGTGTGTTAATGTAGGATTCGTCATGGGAGTGTTGCGCTTCTAGTGTTTGTAGCTCGTGTTCGAGGGTCGAAACCGCGTGTGCCTTCTCTCTTTTATAGTCCTTAATTGAGGAAATAGCTTGTCCTTGTATGACCGTCTTGTATGCTTCCCAGAGAATAAGGGGCTATGAGACCAATGGTTAATTTTCGTCAAAGTAGTGTTTCGTGGCTGTGGACAAACCTTTCCAAATTTTGGGATTTTTGAGGTAGCCCGGATAGATCGGGAATATACAACGGTGTGTGGAGGTGTACCACGTGAATTTGGCTGATATGGGGGAAGGATCTGAAATTCCCCGTGGTAAGTGTGTTATCTCCACAAAGCTCCCTACATCATCTGCTGATGACAAAATGTGATCTATTCCAGAAAGACTATCATGGGACCCTGAGTGATACGTGAATAGGGCGTGCGTGCGGAAAGTGAGAACGCCAAACGTCAACGAGTCCTATTGTCTCAAGGAAGTCCATGAGGATGAGAGTTGCATTAAAGTCGCCTCCCAATATAAGCTCTCCCTCTGGGAGACGGAGCAGGAATGTGCCGAGCGCTGGGGGCGCTACCTAATGAAGTGCAGGGGGGAAGTACACTGTAACTATGTTGAGCCATCCTCCCCCCCATTGGCAGGTAGTATCTGCAAAGCGGCCTTGATCATCGGAGGATGTATGTTTGACTATGAGTGGGGACTGTTTCTTAACCAGAATCCCAACCCCTCAGGAGCCTGTAGAGAATTCTGAGTGCACTATTAGTTTGAAGCCCCATCTGTCGAGGGCCTTACATGTGGTGCTTACTAGGCGGGTTTCCTGCAGGAGCACCACTGCACGCGCTCTCCGTTTAGGAAATTGTAGCACTAAGCCTCTCTTTACTTTATCTCCGAGGCCATTCACATTCCAGGAAATTAATGTCATGTGTGGACTTGCAAATAACTCGGTTACGGTGTGTGGTTACGTGTGACAGTAGGACTATTCAAAGCAGAGCATTGTATCTGACGTATGAAGTGCGGTCTCACACGGAGACTGAACTGTTGTACCATAAACCTGAACATCAAATAAAGAAGAAGAACAAACAAACAAAGACTAGGAACTAAAACCAGTTGCCCCACCCTCCTCCCTGCCTCTCTGCATGATGGTTTATGAACTACCTGCCTCCCCAACCTTGCAGAGTGCCTAATACCCATTGTTCAATACCTTTGTGGGGGAAAGTCCACCCTGGGATGCCCACCAAGCTCCTTTTCTTATCTGTTGCGGTGTATCTTGCGGTTGTGCATGGGTCCACAGTGGTGATCACGATTCTCCCAAGGTCTTGGTATACTGTCCGAGGGCAGTGCTGTAAGTGGTGTTGCAGGCTGTGAACGTCCAAGGAAATATTCTTGTAGATTGGCACAGTGGTCGTATATTTTCTGGGTCGTACGTGTCGAGTAGGTTATTGCCGCCTCCATACCGACGCTACCCCAGCATCTTGTTATCTCGTCAGGTAGTGTCTGAGGCTCTCACCCTCTGAGAGGAACTCGAGTGCGTTACTTGACTTTATTGGAGCCGTCGCGCATGGTTTCTTCCTCTTGTTGCTGTGTCTGTGTTGCACTTAATGCCATTGGATCTTTGTCTCTTCTGGATCTTCCGCGATTGGTGACCTGGGGCCACCCATCAAGCCAGTCTTGAGCTTCCTCCGGGGACGTAAAAAAACACACTTTCCCATCTGCTACCCCTCTCAGTTTCGAGGGGAATACCATTGAGTATTTGAGTCCACGAGCACAAAGTTCTTTCTTGATTGCCAGGAAGGTGCGCCTCTGTTTGGCTACGGCAGCTGTGTAATCGTGAAAGAACAAGATTGTACTGTGCTTGTATTGCACCGGAGGAGCTATTCTGGCAGTCTGCAGAATGAGATCATGATCTCTAAAATGAAAATGCTGGCTAGAATAGGTCTGGGTGGTGCAGCTGGTTTGGGCCGGCCTCCTGGGACTCGATGGGCTCTCTCGACTGAGAAGTACTGTGAAAGACCTAGAGGTTGCAAGTGGTTTTTTATTAGGTCTTACACAAAAAGGCCAACTACTGGTCCCCCTGTTGCTTCTGGTACACCTAAAATGTGCATATTATTGCGCCAGGAGCAGCCCTCGAGGCTGGCTGTTGTTGTCTCTACTTCCAAAACTCTGGTGCTCAATTTACGGAAATCCGCTCGTATTAGCGTAAGTTCCGTAGCGACAGTGTATATTCTAGACTCTAGGGATGAGTGTACCTTGTTAAGCGTCGACTTTATGTCCTGTAAAGTGACTTCTTCACTCGCCTTCCCGGCGTGTACCTCAGTGGGTATCTCAGCATGCTCCTGCAGCTCCTGGCTCGATTTGGCACAAGTGTATTTGTCCAGCTTGGTTTGGTGCACAACACGCTGACCCCTACCTCCCATGATTCCAAGTCACAGTTTAGCGGTTAGATTTGTGACGAGCTAGGTGGTAGTACTCACTGCTGCCTGCCAGTGTGTAGGATAATCAGGTTTCCTACCCCTAGAGTAGCTCCTCGTTGCGCTCCCGTTAGCAGGCTGTGGTGAGGGGGGGGAGTGTCGTAAATTAACAGCGATTAAGTTGAGCGTTAGCAAAAGACATCTTGGTTTTACCGTTATCTTGACATTTGACGGCATCCATTTTGATTTATAGCAGCCATTTTGTCTGCCACATGTTACCTCGTGTCGACCATGTGCGTCGTCCTACCCTTCTGCTCATGGCCTTTGAATCTGCCCGGCAACAGGCTATTAATAGCATCTCTGTGTTTTCTGCTGACCGTTAGGGTCCACATATGTAAATGGTTAGCCTTAGATTGGAATATGTTAGCCGAGACCCCAAGACTGATAGCTCCACCCCCTGATCGATTGTGCCTTGTATGGACATAAAATTTGCTCTTATGCTTTGTACTGCCTTCTTTTGAGCCCCTGTGTGGGTATAAATAAACCATGTGTTCAGTAGCCCTTTGTGCTACTTCTCACAGTATCGAAGGGTACTGGTTGAATTATAGCACCACCTCATGAGGTGTAATAAACATTATGTTTTGTATTTCCAGTTTCCGTGCCAACTTTTTCCTTTGGAGTCTGAGGACTTTGTGCACAGAAGGGCGAACCCCTTGCACTAACAGGCCTGGCTGAGGTCTGTTACGACAAATTGGCGCCGGCAAGCGGGGCCCAAAGGATTGGTCGTGACGACAGTTCGGAACCTCGCTGAGGACGCGATCGCTGCCAGAGGAGACCAGAGTCTTGGCACCCGAGGCGGTTCTTCCCTACTTTCTGATCCGACCATCCAGGCGGCGCCGGTCCTCGACTGAGATCTCTTCTGTTGGTTTGCCGTGCAGTGACCGTTTGGTCGAATTTAGAACTTGGCAGTTGGAACCTGGACAGCCTATGATTGGTAAGAGCCGTTTTACGGCACCTGTTGTAGGTTTTGGAATTTGGATGCCCTTGAGTGGTAAGGTAGTTTTAGGAAACGCTTACCGTGGCATATTTCTATTTGGGAATGGACTAGTCTACTTGGATTTGTATGTGCATGTGGGAAATATATGTGTTGCAACTCATATAGGCAGGTAATGCGAGGACTTTTCCTCAACTTTTGTTTGTATAGCGCAATGTACTAAGAAGGTACCTTAAGCGCTCTTTCCCTATAAATAGTGTATATTTTGCACTATTTCTTTTGACATGCCTGTTTTAGCGCACTTCGAAGGTTGTGCTGCTTTTGTAAGGGTACCAGTTTACGACTTGAAGAATCGCAGCCGGCTCCCCCCGAGGGGACACCTAATAGAGATATGTATGTGAAGTTTGGTCTTTCTGCCATAATGTACAGCACGTTGTGGCACAAATACACCAAGAAGGATCCTGAGTTACGGTGGCCACTGCATGGGTCGTTCGATGTGCGAAAGGTTGAGTATGTGGAGCAATGTATGTTTGAGCGAAAGTCTAGGCGTGATATGCTTGAGAGTTTGCGAATGTGGGGAAAAGAAGTATGGCAGCAAGAGAAGCGTGAGCAAGCGTTGATAGAAAAAGAGCAGCAAAAGAGTGTGTATGAAAAAGCGCTTGAGTTACGAAGGAAAAAAACAAAAGAATTGCAGGAACGAGAGGATAAGGAACGTAGATTACAGATATCTGGCCAATATTCTGTCCGACAGCCTCTCTACCCTGTCCTTAATAAACCGCAAGATGATTTTTTGTTATTAGATCGACCTCCACCTCCTTATGCCGTTCCGTCCGCCCCGTCCGGACATGACGAGGATTCTGACGCAGAGCACCAGAAAGCGCGGGATACCCGATCCATGTTATCAGTTGAACGTTCGTCTGAACTACGACAGGCTGCTCATAAAGCACTACGTAGTACTCATTCTGCTCCCGATCTCTTAGCTATTATGAAGGATTGGTCGGAAAAGGAGCAGATATATTTTTCTGCGATATTTGCTGACGAAGTTATAGAAATGGTTCGAAAACACTCTTTGGTGTTAGAACCAAATGATATAGCGAATGATCGTAAGCTTTTACGTGATGGCTCTTTTGTTTTTTCTCAGGTAGCAGACGCGATTAGACGACTGGTTTTATTGCGGAATGAGGCGTCCCAGCTGAAGGAGCAGAAAAAGAATGCGGACAACGTTCCACAGTCCAATCCGAATGGAGTACCGCAGTCCTCCATCTTCGAGACAGATAAGATAACATCTGCCGATATGAGACCTATGTGGGAAGCCGAGCCCTTGTATGTTCCCCCTAAAGGGGTGGGTGATAATGATGATAAGAATTCAGCTGGTTCTAAGGGATATTTAATTTATAATTGGGTATACACTCCTTGGAATGAGCAGATGTGATGGCGCTTAAACATCAGTTGCCTGACCCGCGTAAAAGTCCAGCGGCCTTTTACGAGGAAGTTGAAGGTGCCTTAAATTCTTGCACTATGACCTTATGCGATATAGATTTGTTTTTCGGTCTAATTTTACCCCCAGACATGTGGCGGACAGTTCGTAAGATTGACGATCGTGTTATTTTGGGTGCCGAATGGAAAGATCTTGAACGGCTAGATACCGATAGGGAGCCCGCCCAAAAGCCGCATCGGCTAATATTAGATCTTCCTGCAGCCATTTTGACTAAACTTAAAACGATTATTCCCCCTAAAAAGATTGATTGGACTGTTTTAGCATCATGTAAACAAAAGACTGATGAATCGGTTTCGGATTTCTTTACACGTTTTGAAGAAACTTTCCACGATTTTAGCGGTCAGTCTTTAACAGATGATACTGCCAGACATTTGTTTGTTGATAAATACGTTACGAATTTGTTACTAGGAATAGCCAGCCGTTTAAAAGCTAGTGAAAGTTCTTGGACTACTTCCTCTCTGGCTTCTGTTTTAACGATGGCTCAATACTATGAGCGTCAAGAAGCGGAGGCAAAGGGGAACGAGGACAAGAAATTTAGAGTTAAAAACGAAAGTTATGATGGCCCAGGTATATGGCCCGCCTTCTAGAAATTATGATAGGGGTCCTGATACAAACTATGATAGAGGTGGACGAACATCTCTCAATACTCCTTACACTCGTACGAATTTAAATATCAACCAGTGTGCATATTGTTAGAAGCTTTGCCATTGGATGCGTAATTGCCCATTATTGCGCCCTCAATTGGACGCTCGGGGGCGGGGCCAAGGGAGAAATGGTTCAGGATTCTCAGAGGCTCGGGGAAATGTAAATGATCGTGTTCGATCCGATACAAATGTACGTCCACAGTATAGACAGAACACCTTTGATAGGCGAAATCAATATCAAATGTCCGATTATGTTCAGCCTGATCTGTACGATTCTGCTCATGCATAGGATTGCCTAGGATGGGGTAAGGAATCAGTTGAAGTTCCAGTAGATCAGACGGGTCCCTATGTTACAGCACATGTTTTGAGTTCTACTGATCGGTTTCTGGTTGACACAGGAGCTACACGTAGCGCTCTGTCTAAGCAATTGGTTCCGAGGGCTCCCCTGTCTGGCACAACTATTACTTCGATAGGTTTCGATGGAAAACCTTCCCTTAGCCCATTGTCACAACCACTTCCATTTTATGTTGATAAATTCAGTGCTCCATGTCTGTTTTTGCTTTCCCCTAACACACCAGACAATATTGTGGGCCTTGACATGCTGAAGTACTTTAGAGCTACAATACGATGTTCTCCTGAAGGGGTACTAGTCATTTTAAATGATAATCACTCCGAATTTGACAGAATTTGTTTTGTTAAAGAAGACGTTGCATTAGCTACTCTTCCTGAGTCCCGCTGGGCCACATCGGACACTGATGTGGGTCAGATGGTAATTCCTCCGGTTCAGATCAGCGTTAAGGAGGGAGCTGTGTTACCTCGTTTGCCACAATATAGGATTTCACAGGAGGGAGAAGAAGCACTCATACGAATTGTACATGATCTTATCCGAGTTGGGGTTGTTGAGGAAGTTCCATACAATGTTTGCAATAGCCCGATTCTCCCGATTCTGAAAAGAGACACTGACTCACGAGTCTACAGATTCATTATTGATTTGAGGGAAGTCAATAAAATTGTAGTACCACAGTATCCTGTGGTTTCTGACATTACAACACTCCTTACTTTGGTTCCTCCAACTGGTACTACATTTACTGTTATAGACTTGAAGAACGCTTTCTTCTCGATCCCTATTCATCCTGACAGCCGATACTTGTTCGGTTTCACTTTGAATAATCGATCGTATCGATTTTGTAGAGTTCCTCAAGGCTATACTGAGAGTCCGAGTATTTACAGCCAAGCATTAAAGAGGGAACTTGATTCTTTTGTCCTACCCGAAGGTGTGGCCCTCATCCAATATGTCGATGACATCTTGTTGGCAGCCGACACCCCAGAACAATGTGAAAAATGCCCTCTCTCTTTGCTTTCTTTCCTTGCTTCACATCATCATAAAGTATCGCGAAAGAAGTTGCAATATTGTAGACCAAAGGTAACCTATTTAGGTCACCTTTTGTCTAAGGAGGGACAGGCATTGACATCAGATCGCATACAAGCAATATTAGATACGCCAGTTCCTACCACACAGAAGGGAGTACGTGCATTCTTGGGTCTTACTTCCTTTTGTAGACAGTGGATTTTGGGATTTTCACATATCGTTAAGCCTTTGTTAGCACTTTTGACGAAAGATACTCCAGTACCCCTTCCATGGACAGAAGAATGTGAAAGTGATTTTCAACAGCTACGACAAGCTCTTTGCTCAGCACCAGTGTTAGGTACACCAGATTACACGAAGCTTTTCACACTTTACATACATGAGAAAGATGGATGTGCATTGTCAGTGTTGGTTCAGTTACACGGCGATAAGCAACGCCCGTGTGCCTATTTCTCAGCAGTTCTTGATCCTGTTGCTAGAGCATTACCTGGATGCTTTCGTTCAGTTGCAGCAACAGCAGTGTCAATTCAACAGAGTGAGGGAATAGTTTTGTCACATAAATTGTTAGTGTTAGTACCACATTCTGTTGATGCCCTTTTGAATCAGACAAAGATGCAGCATTTAACTAGTGCTCGTCTCACAGGATAAGAACTGACATTGTTAGCTCCCCACATTACATTGAAGAGATGTGCAACTTTGAACCCAGCCACTTTGCTGCCATATCCGGTGACCCAGCCTCAGTCACAAGAAACGCATGATTGTATTTTTCTGACTGAGGAACAGACAAAGGGTTGCATTGATTTGCAGGATACGCCCCTTCCAGAGGTGGATGGTGAATTGTGGGTTGATGGGTTCTGCCTGAAGCTACCGGATGGTACGACTTCAGCCGCATATGCAATTACCACCCTTGAAACAGTAGTGGAGACAGCTCGCATACCACAGAAATAAATCAGCCCAAGCAAATGAATTGATAGCTCTGACAAGAGCATTTGAGCTCAGTGCTGGGTTGTGCGTGAACATTTATACGGATAGCCGCTATGCTTTCGGAGTGGCACATGATTTTGGCCTACTCTGGAAGGAAAGAGGCTTTCTTACAGTCCTGCTTGATTTGTTTGCAATACAATCCTGGAAAAGGAACACGAGTTCCATCTGGAGGTTTTGCCACACCAACTGCACCTTTTGTAGTCCTACAAATGGACTACATCCAGCTTGAGTGGTGTAATAATTTAAAGTATGTTTTAGTGGTGGTTTGTGCTTTCAGTAAATGGATTGAGGGATACCCTACGAAAGACAATACTGCGATTACTACTGCTAAGGTGCTACTGAAGGAGTTCTTCCCGAGGTTTGGTGTTTGCAGACTTTTATGGAATGATAACGGACCTCATTTTGTTGGAGAAGTTATCAAGTATGTGTTGAAAGGATTGGGAATCAAGCAGAAGTTTCATGTTGTGTTCCATCCACAAACAGCAGGATTGGTGGAAAGGTACAATGCTACTCTAAAGCTAAAAATCGCGAAAATCGTAGCCTCCACGAAATTGACTTGGCCAGATGCATTGCCATTGGCATTGTTATCCATCAGATCAGTACCACATTCTAGAACGGTTTTTACCCCGTATGAGGTGGTATTTGGACGGCCGATGAATATTTGGGGAGTTCCGAAACCAAGCTCTGTATATGATGTACCTTGTGTTTTAATGAATGACTATTTGGCACAATTAACTGATAGCTTGGTTTCTATTCATCAACAGGTTCGAGAAGCGCTCCCCGATAAGTCCCAAGGTGAAGGCCATAAACTCCGTCCTGGTGACCATGTGATGGTGAAAGTCTTCGAGAGTTCAAGCAGTCTGGAACCGAGGTGGCGCGGACCGGAACAAGTACTCCTCGCCACGAAAACGGCAGTTCGTGTTACCAACAAGAAGAACTGGGTGCATAGCATCCATTGCCGGAAGGTCTTGCCGACCTTGGTGGAACCTGCTGTGTTGACCGATCATCGAGACATCCTGACTACGGAGAAAGGCCCTGCTGTATCACCTGACGGATGTGAGGAGTTCTTCCCGGACCAGACAACTCCTGGAGCAACGCGATATAATTTGAGATCAAGAAAGTGATTCCTATAGTTTTTGTTGCGAGACTGGTTGAGCAACCGCTCTGGGTAGTGGAAACGGAAAGCCAATATGACAAGGGAGAGGGATCAGCCCTGCGTAGTGTAGTGACACCTGTCTTGGTCTGTGGTGAAGATACCAACGTCTGCCCATAGTAAAGAGCTCATTGACTATTTTGTTTTTTCTATTTTTTAGGTTGAAGATGACTCTTGTGACTATGAATACTACTAAGAAGAAGATTTTAGGAGTATTAAGTGTTTTTGTTGTTTTGACAATTATAGCAGTGATCACTTGGTCCGTTGAGATAGTGACTCCCGCTCGTGGGTTTGTGGTGGTTCCTACTACTCCCATTCCGGAAGAGCACCAGCATTTCGCTCTTCCTTATCATGAGTATAAGCATCGAGAGTCTTACTTGAATAACACTTTTGTTCAGATGCTCCACCACACTCACAATGCCACGAACACTACAAATTGCTGGATATGTGGTATGCTTCCAGCTCATCAGAAGAAAGGTGGAACACCGTTTATTCCACTTCCCTTTTCGCATAATGGTTCTTGTCGAGCCTGGTACACTCTTCTCTTTTCAAACAGAAAACCAGCAGTAGGTGGACTTCTCTTTCGCTTGAATAAAGAGTGTTATCAAGATGAACATGGATATCCCCAAGCGAATGGAACTATATGGGAATGGGAAGAATACCGACCAGACAATGCTTCTACGCCTTATGTTTTCACCCACACAAGAGACTCTACTATGAGCAATGAATCTTTAATTACTGTAACACGGACTAAAGCGAATTTATGTGTACAAAGTACTGGACGGATTCCAGTTGGGTCCAGCGATTGAGTTGTTGTATTAAATATGGATGGAATAAATTAGAGTACTTTTCTGGCTTCACATAACACATATCTAGTATGTGGAAGTCATGGATATCATAAATTACCTGTAGGGTGGTCTGGCACATGTTATGTTTCCTTCCTATTACCCCCTGTTTTTCTGGCACCTGCTTCGTATCATCGAGATTTCAAATTGTTTAGAAACATTTCTATGAATCGCTATAAACGTACGATACAGATTGATGATGTAGATCAGACAGACACTAGTCTGCAGCAATATGTTGATTTTAATTTGGGCTTGTTTTCTTTTGTGGGTGCCGCATTAAACAGTAGGAAAATACGACGGTTGACTAGAGTTGTAGAAGCTGTCACCAATGAAACTGCTGTAGCTCTAGGAAATATTACAGAGGAGTTGCAAGTTGCTAGAATTGTAACTCTTCAAAACAGGATGGTCCTAGATGTCATGTTAGCAGATAGAGGAGGAGCATGTAAAGTTATTGGAAGTAGCTGTTGTGTATTTATCCCTGACAACTCGCCTTCTGTATATGAAGCAATTCTTAAACTTCTGATATTCATGAGAAAAACGGCACCTGGACTTTTGCTGGATGGTTTTGGGCTCTGGTATCTGCCTGGGGTTGGAAATTACTGACTGTTCTATGCATTGCAATTGCAGTGATTTTCACCTGTTGTATGTGTATCCATTGTGGCCCAATGCTATGTTCCATGTGTATAACTGCTTGTATACCATCTAGAAGAAATGCTGCGAAGGCACAACAAGCGTTGGATAAAGAAGTGACCAATATAATGTGTATAGATATACGAGATGAATGTACAGATTACCCCAAAAAGAGCGTATGTCTTTAGCTAACGCTAAAGGGTCGTCTGTCGTAAATTAACAGCGATTAAGTTGAGCGTTAGCAAAAGACATCTTGGTTTTACCCTTATCTTGACATTTGACGGCATCCATTTTGATTTATAGCAGCCATTTTGTCTGCCACATGTTACCTCGTGTCGACCATGTGCATTGTCCTACCTTTCTGCTCATGGCCTTTGAATCTGCCCGGCAACAGGCTATTAATAGCATCTCTGTGTTTTCTGCTGACCGTTAGGGTCCACATCTGTAAATGGTTAGCCTTAGATTGGAATATGTTAGCCGAAACCCCAAGACTGATAGCTCCACCCCCTGATCGATTGTGCCTCTTGATATTACCTTGTATGGACATAAAATTTGCTCTTATGCTTTGTACCGCCTTCTTTTGAGCCCCTGTGTGGGTATAAATAAACCATGTGTTCAGTAGCCCTTTGTGTTACTTCTCGCAGTATTGAAGGGTACTGGTTGAATTATAGCACCACCTCATGAGGTGTAATAAACATTATGTTTTGTATTTCCAGTTTCCGTGCCAACTTTTTCCTTTGGAGTCTGAGGACTTTGTGCACAGAAGGGCGAACCCCTTGCACTAACAGGCCTGGCTGAGGTCTGTTACGACAGGAGTTGCATCGATGATTATCGTATTACGTTATTGTCATGTTCTGGACACATCCTCTGAGGTGTCACGGTGCAAAGTGTGTCTTTGGTGGACTCTTCTGCCCTTCTTACTCATGCACCTCACAAATATTGCACCTTAGTATTGTGGTGTCCTGAAGGTTGTATCTAGCGGCCTCTACCCCTGTCCCGGGATGCGTAGCATTCACTCGAGTTCAATGGACCTGCCGGGGCCTTCCTCAACAAGCTGGTCGCAGTGGTGTTACATTCACTTTAAGTGTGGTTACTGCCCACGTTGGAGCTCATGCTGCATGAGTGAGTAGCGGGTCGTGAGGGCCGCCTGGAGCACTGAAGCCATCACTGGTGGTTATGTTGGACTGGTTCCTCTCTCCTACACATTGAAACCAGTGAATGGCAAATGAACGCCGCCATGGATGATGCCTCCAGCAGATCCGGCAGCCGAGTGCGGTCCCGTAATGCAAGTAGCCCCGCCGGTGCCCGCGATGGCACCCGTGACGCCCATCAAGTTA
The DNA here is from genome assembly GCF_964261635.1 of Lissotriton helveticus. Lineage (NCBI taxonomy): Eukaryota > Metazoa > Chordata > Amphibia > Caudata > Salamandridae > Lissotriton > Lissotriton helveticus. Next base: position 134,245,689 of record NC_136064.1, read on the forward strand.
GAAAATACGGCTGCTCTCTTCAAAGGTGCCGATGCGGTCAAGACCAGTGTTGGGTCACAAAGGGTGTCTTGCGCTCTGTAGCCTGTACTTTCTAGCGTGCAGGAGTAGGCTGCGCACAACCCCCAGCCAAGCAAGTCAAGGCGCTCCTCCCTCTCTTCCCCTGCGGGGGCCCGGCACTCTTTGATCGGATGCCGCCATATACTTTATCACCAGGGACTCCGGCAGTCAGCCACCCTGGTGTTCAATACCGCATCCAGCCAGTACGCACTCTGTTGTGGGCCGTCAATGCAATCGTGCTGCACCCGGGGAGGTGTGAGAACAGTTCTTGATTGCCCGGGCCAGCAAACCACTCGAGACCCCGGCTCCAAACTGGGGTGCAGGCCGTGAACATTGCAGGCAGTCAACCTCGATCAGTTTCAGGGCTGAGAACACCACAACTGGCTAGATCGGTGCCCACTGTTCTCCGGTCACGGTACCTCGTATTTGTTACCGCTTACCACTGTGGATGACTGATCGGATAATCGGGGAAGTCTGTGGAGGTCCGGAGCTTCACTAGGCGGCGGCCATTTTGTTCGACTGCCAGCCACACCACCCACCTCCCCCCAGAGGGCAGTTTTGATCTACCTGGAGCGGATGAAGGAGTTTCACGTTTCTTCTTCTTTGTTTGTGAAGTTTGGTCACATTGGTAGAGGGGTTTGCTTTCAACGCAGACCTTGAGCAGATGGATCAGAACATTGATTTTGTGGCTTACAAGCAGTTTGGTTGGTCACCTCCTTTGGGGATTCAGGAGAGGTCAACAAAGGCATGTCCGCTTCCATTGCTGAGGTACACTGGGCTTTTCTGCAGGAGACACTCTGCACTGGCTTCCAGTAAGGAAGAGAGTAATGTTTAAGGCACTTTGTACATGCCATCGCATCATCCAGGGCACGGGCCCTTCCTATTTGAGGAATCTTCTCACCTGTTATATGCCGGCACGGCTCCTTGGATCGAGTGGGACTGGCTTGCTGCTAGTACCTACGGTTAAGAAGGCCAGGATGGCAGGTGGGTCCTTTCGGCTGCTGGCGGCTCAGAGTTGGAATAAACTTCCTCAGAGCCTCCTTTTGGAATCATCCGAGTTGAAGTTTAGGAAGGATCTTAAAACTCATCTGTTTTCATGCTAAATATGTTTTACTTATCTGGCCGAGGTTTCTCGGCTGTGCTTCCTCCACTCACCCTAGCGCGGGGACACACCGGTATGGCGTAACCAGGCACTTTATACATTTTTTTATTATTAATATTTGTCCGGCCACCACTGTGGCAGTTCCCTCTACTTTGTTACCCACCGTAGCAGATCTTTTGGGTTCCAGGGTCCTGGCTACTGTGTTGTAACAGTTTTTTCTTTTTTGTGTTGATTAAACATGTTGTCTGCATATGATTTACATTTGTCCTCCTCCAGTTTGTGGCTTAGGTACATCTCATACTGTAATGTAGCATTGCGAGTGGGACAAAGGGTTAATGCTGCGATTACTTGCCGCTAATAGCATTGCCTGAGTCCTTCTCTCACCTTGATAAATTAGCCTCTCCCTCCCTCTCTTTTGGCCAGTCCAAATGTGTGTGGTCATGGGCTTGGTATGGGAAAGGAGATAAGGAGGGTGGAGGTTTTTGTTTTGGGCTTGAAGAAGGTGGTGAAAGGAGGCACAGGGGCCCCATACTTTAATTCATCACGGCAAGAGAAGGACTCAGAATAATGCTATTACCAGTAATTGCAGCATTACTAACAAATACACATAAGAACACATAAAACTGTCAGAGAAGACTAGGTTTAACAATTAGAACCTTACACTATATTACCAGCCTCCCGTGAACCAGGTGTTATATCGCGACACAATATAGAAATATTAGAATTCATGTAAATTAAGAGGGCACAGAAATACTCACTGAGGTTGCATCATATTCGGCTTCTCATAGTTAAAACTGAAAAGAGAAATATGAAAGAGAATGTTTAAGGTTATTAGTCAGAAGTGGCCAGCCGCTGGTCTGCAATTACAATCTCATTAATGTTTTTATGCATGTAATTTAGTTAGAATTTTTTTTATTTCTCACTAATGCGACACAACTTAAAGAAACAATATAGTGGTATTAAGGAAAGGACTGTAGAGCAGGTGTGGAAGTGAGTGTACTCCATACCAGGGTTCGGTGACAGAGACATACATTATTGGGAGGGTATGCAGGTGGGGGCATGTAAACAAACTTTCACACAACGCAACAAATCACCTTGCTGCACTGTGTGAAAGGGCAGGACTGTGCCGTATTTAATGTTGTACTGTCCATTCCTGTCCTTTCCTTGTGCTGGCGCACAATGTGCACCCTGGCACCACAAAAGGCATCCCTGCACCATGGTGCAAGGTTGCCTGCAATGTAAGCAGGATTGTTTTTACGCAGGAAGACTATTATCGGAGGCCTTTTCTGCATTCTGTGTGCGCTGCAGAACGCAGCACACACAGAAAGAGGAAAGAACTAGCAAAATAAACATATTTCTCCTCATTACACCTCTCCTGGGGAGTTATAGTATTCCCAGGTTTACCAGTAATGGTATATCTGGGAATCCACGGTGGATGTATGATAACACCCACGTAACACAATACAGTGAATTGTGTTGCGTTTTGTTACTCTAGATGGCCTTGTGTGGCTGATGAAACACACTAGGTAGTTCCACCAACCTTTCGCCCCCTTGCGTGACGCAAGAGCGACACAACTCAATGATAAATATGCCCTTTGGGCTGAAAGCAGTCGGCAGTGATGGCTTAGATTCAAAAACACGGACAGACTCGCAGGGGGGGCCTCTAGGCTCATGGCGGGACTGGGCAGGGAGCGTAGGTAGGGGACCCCGGAAGAGGGAGTCCGGGCGGGGACCCCAAATCCCTGCCAGGGGCATCCACCCAAATATGTATCCATCCTCAGAGGATTACTATATTAAGGATATATGCTGGCGTGGCGGCCCCTGTGGTTTGGTGGCCCTGTGCAGGCGCACAGCTTGCACATGCCTAAGGCCGCCCCTGAGACTCGTACAGAAGCTAGTGATAATGGGGGAAATGTGCTGTGTATGGGTTACTGCACATTACTATAGTTTTTGCAAATTTATTATAATACAGGATCAATGCAGAACGTCACTGAAGTTACCACCAACAAATGGGTGGTGGGAAGGATGCACAGAAAAATCTATCTCAAGCTGCTGTTCCACATACGTAACTGCATTTTTGTCCGCAGGGATGCTAAATTGAGGGCTATTCAAATCTAGAGGGATTACCACATATCCCAATTAATTAAATACCTAATTGGAATTAGCACCTCACTCTAAATAGGGGCGTCATAGTATATATTACTGAAACTGCTACCCTCAGGATTCTGAGGAAGATGGCAACGCGCTGGTCGTGCTCAACATAATGTTCAATAGAACAGGTTGTGCCATTTTACCTCTAAGTTCCAAAACTATTCCTCACATGTCTGGAAGGATCTCTTTTGTTTCAAATGACTGGTCTGGCTGTGGATACGTTTGGGTTAATCTTTCTGGTAGTTGACAGAACCACTACCTGGCGGTGACCGGACTATGGCCAAAACAAGTGGGACGGCTTATAATAAAGCGATTATTTGGTTTATAAATTTCATGCATTTATGTCTTCTGTGGCTGTCTATATATTTTTCCCCTCATTCTCTTTGGATTAGATCAAATTGGTTTGTTCTGATAAAATGTTTGGCTAGAGGTGCAGACTAACCAAACACAAGGAGATGATGGACGGAGCGCTAAAACTTTTCAGACACTCACCCCCAGTCACAGATCTGGGTTGAATCCATCATCGTTCTTTAGCTCACTTTGCCATCTCAGTTCAGACCCAGCCAGCAAATCAGTCTTGACCCTGTGCCTCATGGGAACAGTCCAGCCCGAACTGCCAAGCCATGTCTTCCCTGGACCGGAAACAAGCATCCTGGCACTGGTTTTGGGGTAACACCCCTCATCAGCCAGGCTAGCTCGAATGAAGTGGCAAAGTGAGCAAGGGACCCACGTCTGGTCATACCCTGGAAACTAACACCATCTTTGTCTGGCGTTGGATGCCCCTTTCTAATTTTATATCTGAGGCCTGAGTGAGTAAGAAGCAAGTGGGAAGGGTTTCGTTTCACAAAGTTATTTGTGCATGTAAATCTTATTTACATGCTCAAATACAAGTGCAAGATATTCAGAAAACTATGGGCCCGATTCACAAAAGTAATCTGAGACAAAATTCTAACTTTAAGACTTTCAATATTCACAAAAGGCATTTAGGAGTAGTAAAATTAGGATTCCTAACATTACTACTCCTAAATGTCCTTTGTGAATAGCAAAAGTTAGAATTTTGTCTCAGATTACTTTTGTGAATCCGCCCCAAAAACATTTACTTGTAAAGCCTTTTTTCCATACACATTATTACTCCCACAATGGTGTAACAACAAATTCCACCCCAGTACCCGGGAGTGGGTGTTCAAGGTCAGGTTTTCCGTATAAATTTAGGAAGAGCCCCAAACTCTATTAATTTGTGGGGGGGTTTCTAAAGCTACTCTCCAATCCCTTTTCACCATGGCAATGGTCAGTGATGTTCGACTGACGAAGGCATGAGTATTTTCCTTGCCAGGGTGAGTAGGAGAAGGTAGCACAAAAAAACCTACCAAATTGGAGGGGGTGTTGGAAAAGGTTTTCCTCCCTGTGCAGAAACCCCCCCCCAGAAATCGTTGCACTGCTCAATAGTGACGCCATTTCAGCTGATGCAGTTGTACAATTATACCAGCAGAAACTCTGTCTGATGTAAAGCCATAAAAAAATTCATAAACTTCTTCCTGGATTGTGTCTGCAAACCTGGGTTTGACAAAACTTCAGTAAAGTTTTGCAAAATGCAAAGAGTAAAACTACACCCATACAATCATACAATTGTGTAAATTTACATATACCAAAGTTTTACTTTTAAAATTTTTTTTTTTTGAATTAGAGACTATCGGCCACATGCATCAACCTATTTAGGAAGTGCAAACGGTGCGAATCGGTAAATTCGGCCGTTTGCACTTCCTAAATACGTTTTTGGGATGCATGAAACAATGTTTCAAAATTCGCTTTTTTTTGCATTTCCTAAAAATGCAAATGCATTTAAGGAATCGCATTTGTGCGATTCCTTAAATGCAATGCATCAATTTTTTTAAAAATGCGAATTTTGAAATAGGAAGTGCAAATTAACACGAGGTTGACCCTCGTGTTAATTTGCGAAAATCTTTAAAAAAGCACAAAAATGCATTTTGGAAAGTGTCATGTTACAGACACACATGTCCTTAGGACATGTGTGTGTGAAACATGCACTTTAAAATACATTTCAGGGGTGCAGGGGGGGTCCTTTGGACCCCCCTCTGCACCCTTGCAATGCATCAACAAATTGCGATTTCCAAAAAAAAGAAATGCAAAACGGCATTGATTCCTATGGGGCTCTAGGCCCATTGGAATCAATGTAATGCCATTCCTTAATTGCGATTCGCAATTAAGGAATCGCAAATTCCGAAAATTAAGAAATCCTAAAAAAAATTAGGATTTCTTGATGCATAGGATTTTGCAATTCCTAAATTGCGATTCCTTAATTTTCGCAATTTAGGGAATGCAAAATCCTACAATGATGCATGTGGCCATATACAACTAATATGCCGGCATGGTTGAATCATCTATTGTAGCCTTTTTATATTTGAAAGTACTCAAAGGAGCTTCTCACTCACTCATTATTTGATGCTGCATGCCCACAGGACTCTTGCGAGAGTCCTGCAAATACAGCCATCCAACCTTAGTTTCCCAAAGATACTAAACGAATTTACACCAAATAACAAAAAGCACACTTTCTGGGTAATCGTCCAGTTTTCTGTCAAATTTGGTGAAAATCATTCAGCTGCATTGGCTGTAACAGGGTCTGAATTTCTTTATGGAAATTGAATGAGAAAATTACATTTTGGGACCCCCTTTTGTCTTTTGGAAAGGTTTGTGAATATTCGTCAAATGGCAACAAAGTTTTTAGCAAACCAAAAAATTGATTTCCCTTGCCCGCCCGGGCCATGCACAGCATTGTTAAGTGTGTCAGTTCAGTTGTCGTGAGTGATGTTATCAGTGATGTCACAGAAAATCTCATGAGTGCTTCAATTTTTGAGGTCATAAGCAGGACATGGCGAGGATGTGTGTTATAGTTACAATCACAAGGGCAGCCAACCGCACACGGCTTTAAACTGTTCATGGAAACCCACCGCAGACACCCAGGTCCACCACCAAAATATCTTCAAGGAAGGCAGTGCAGCCCCTAAGCTCCCATGCGATTCCAGTGGGGAATCCATCATGGAAAATCCAAAGAATCTTTAAAAAAAAAATCCCACCCCCACAAAAAAAACACACACAGTAAAGGGGAAGGGTACCCCTACCCTGACCCCTTATGCTTTATGTGTTTTTGTTTTTAGGACACAGGGACGAGGGCCCGTGTCCTGAAATAGGAGGCACAATATTTCTCTTCATGTTGAGGCCAGCCAATCAGAGCATGAGCTACCTTGGGAGTGAGACAACTGACAGGGAAAAAAGACTCCTCAGCCAATCAGATCACTCTATTATTTGAAGATGCATGATCACAGGTCTTTCACAAACTCACACAAACCCAACCATCTAGGGTACTTATTACACATAGGGTGCACTTTTCCAGTTTGCACCTTTGCTCACCTTTAAATAGGTGCGTTGTGAGCAAACAAGGGAAGTGTGCACTATTACAGTGATTGTGCTGCCCTCGGGGCAGCCGCAAACTCGTGTTGGCCTGGGGCAGTCGCTTTAGGTTTCATTGTGCAGGTAGCCGCCACCTGCACTTTAAAGAGAGATTGGAGACCCCTTTGCAGGTGTGCAGTGAATGACACCATTGAACTCCATTGCCCCCCTGGGAGCTGCTGTCAAGGGGAGCACTGACCGTGTTCCACCTTTTTGTGCCGGCACTTTTAGTGCGCCTCCTGAGAGCTTCGCAGAGGCAAAGAGATTCCATTATTGGCATGGGGCCACGCCCAATGGGTGCACATGCCAGTTGCTCCCTCTGGGCATTTTCTGCAATACAGCTTCAGATATAGAAAGTTTTTTCAACTTTATCTCTGAAAAATTACAGTTTTTTAGCTCTCAAAAGTTAGCTAATTCATGTTTATGGAGTACATGATTCAGCTGAAGAGCAGGAGCTAAGAATAATCTAATAGAGAATAGAAATAGAATATAGGAACTTAATTGAAAAACTCACCTTGGTATCCCAGGAAGAGGTTCTTCCAAGCAGCTACAATTCAGATCTCGTCTAACTTCTTGGGTAGCAGGAACAGATAGTTCTTCCAGGAAGTTGCAATTCAGATCTTCTTGGGTAGAAGGCCTTTAAACAAAAGTTGAGTTTAGTATCTCAGTAGTGACTTATTTGCTTTACCTTTCAGCAGACTGATTTAATTAACAGCTTTACCATTAACTCCCAAGTTAGGAATGAGACAATCACAGCAGTTTTAGTCAGACATAGGGATCCAAGACGTGTAGTGATCTTGATATTCTTTTATTCCAAAAACACTTCAATAAAAGCTCCCAGCACCCGGCTTGCCGACACGTGTTTCGTCTTACAAAGACTTTTTCAAGGCTGGAAATATTAAAATATACACCAATCATTTATATATACACATAAAAGTATGTCTGACTAAAACTGCTGTGATTGTCTCTATACCTAAATTGATTGGGACTACATATTCCCATATATGTTATTGATGTTATAAGAGGTGTGCTGTCGAAGCCCTTTTCTTTTTTGTCTATGTTTAAACAGTATATTAGTTCATTATTTGGAAGAATATTCATGCTGGGACATGTTTTGGCTGTGGAACTGAAATCAATGCAAGCAACTTTTCTCGGCCTGATGTTGCATGCAGTCCACAGCTCATGTGCGTGATGTCCTCTCTTGCGGGGAAAGTCCAGAAGCAGCACAGAGTATCACTCCTGGTGATACTCAGAGCACCCTGGTTGTGCCTGAGGATGAGGAGAACTGGTATTGGCCCCCGCACGGGGGCATTTTTACAAAGAATTCGCGAAACGCAGTGCAGTAAATAAAGTTGATACACTGCGTGAAAGAACTGCACCATATCTTCAAATAAACACCCCAGTTCTGTTGTCTGTGCTAACTAAAGCCAACACAGGCCCCCCTCCAGCCTTAGTGCAAGGGTGCCTGCGTTGTGGTCAGGATAGTTTTTGTGCAGGAATGGGTATCTTATTGCAAAAGATATACCCTTGGGGCTTTTTCCTTCTTGTTTGTGAGCTGCAGAATGCAGCCCATATGCAAAGAGGAAAAATCAAGGAGAATATGTCTTATCATTACACGAGCCTCAGACAGTTGCACCATTTTGACGTAAATTCATGCCTCCACCCCTTTTTAAATTTGGGTTTGCATAAAACTCTATGGAAGGATGCACGGGAACGCCCATGCAGCATCAGTGGAACCCATCCCTGGTGCAAAGTAACGGAAGGCAGCTGAATGCGCTGTGTTGCGTTCTTACAATGCGACGCAAATTGACATGTGTGGCTTTATAAATACCAAATGAGATTTAGAAGCAGTGCTGTGTCAAAAAAGTAATGCAACCCTGATGCAAAATCTTTGTACATGAGTGCCGTAGGATCCTAGGTGTAGCCCTTTGGACGCCCTATGTGCAAGTCCCTGATTGAGACCGTTAACTATAGTTTTTGCAGTGCCTACTTGCATCCAATAAAAATATCATCAGGAGCTTGAGGCCTTGTATTTACTTGTTTGTAACGACTGCCATGTCCAAGGGCATTACAACCAGTAATGTTATGCATAGTCCATCACAAACATAGATAAGAATGAGTGAATTACGATAAACCACCTGTCATTAGGGTTACTCGTAACTGCGCATGTACATTTCTTTAGCATAAGAATGGCCTTTGTAAAAAGGAGGACTGATACTGAACATCCTCCACCTTTTCAACCAGTTTCCTATTTTCCCTTTGCAGTTCCTGGAATGTGTAGCTAGGTCTCTTCACAAGGGCAGATGCCACTGCAGAGTCCTACAGTGGTAGAGGGGCAGATTCACAGAACTAACTTAAGACAAAATCCTAACATAAGTCTGTCTTAAGTCTGCCTTAAGTTTGCCTTAATTCTGTCTTAAGTCTGCCTTAAGTCTGTCTTAAGTTTCTCTTAATTCTGTCTTAAGTTCGGATTTTGTCTTAAGTTTGTCTTAAGTCTGTCTTAAGTCTGTCTTAAGTCAGACTTAAGACAAAATCCTTACTTTACTGCTACTAAATCCCTTCTGTGAATACCAAAAGTAGTAAGTTTAGGATTTTGTCTTAAGTTAGTTCTGCGAATCGGACCCTTAGTCTTCTAAGACTCCTTTTCAAAGAAGAAGAAACTGATAGGCTGGACATGTGAATTGTAGAGACACACAGTACACTGACCGGTGGTGGGCATCAGCCCAGCTGTTTGTCCCTGGGAAAGTAAGCTGTAATTGATCTTTAACTCATTGAGCATCCTGTTGAGGAGGACTAGGCCTGCATACCATCATCATTCTCTTATGAACTACTGTGCTGCTGCCTTGCCAGTATGGAAGCCATGGAGACACAATTACTGACCTAGTTCCCTCTACATCTCAGAACAGAGGCAGGCGGCTGAAGAAGCAGCACTGAAGGGCACAAAAGTTCATAAGCATCTTCTAGCCCCTCAACTTTCTTGACCTGTTGCATGCAGGGCTGATTTCCCCGCTGTTCTGAGGGGAGGGGATGCGTGCACAGCGCCCCGGTGCTCATGATGAGCTCAACTCGTCATGAGCCACGGTGGTCGTGTGCTCATGACAAGCTGTGCTCGTCATGACCACACCCGTTCCTGTAGAACGCTCGCACAGCATGGGAATTAGCCCAGCGTGTGAGCGTTCCAACAGTCATGACGAGCTTGTGTGCTTAGCCCAGCATGTGAGCAATAAAATGGTCATGACGAGCTTGTGTGCTCATGACGAGCTGAGCTCGTCATGAGCGTCGAAGGTGTTAAAGATGAAGGTCTGGCTGTATGAGATTCTATAAGGATTCTCCATCCCCGCCAATTAGAGTACTCGTTCTAGTCTGGAACACATGAGTTGCATGTGTGACTTGATATGTTTTTGTGTTGTGCGGATATGCATGGGAGGGTGGTGTGTGCAGAGAATCTTGCCAGGACTCACTCGGACCACAATCAATTGTTGCTGACTATCAATTGCAATACTCCTAAAACAGTGATACTGAGATAGAAGCTCAAAGTTGCACTGTTGGAGGACCCAGTGTTTTGAGCAGGACTTGGGGTACCTACCAAGAATTACATAGGCAAAACCAAAGGCATGGCAGCTTCTTCCCTGGTGGAGAGGGAAGCTTTTAAAGTTGTGTTATGAGGGCACTGAATTGCCAGATTAGTAGGGATTAAAGTACAGCTTAATAATGACATACTTACACAAGAAACCTTGCACAATACTTTGGAAAAAGGAGTGGTTACTGATCTGTCCTCTAGCACTAGCGTGTGGGAAGAGCAAGAAACATTGCTGGCTTCAGTAGAGCTTTTGGAGGGTTATGACTACAATAGGTGTATTTATAAGGGGCAGGACAAAATGGAAAACTGGGCGGTTGCTTGCATGATTGGCTAATCCTGATAGGAAGTGCTTGCAGATTCTGTACATTGAGGACGCTGCTGGGAATCTGGTCTACACACAAGCACGGATTAACATGTCTTTAGGTGAATACTACCCACAACTATGGTATAGATGCATCAACAATGCCATTTGCGATTCCTTATTAGCGAAAAATAAGGATTCGCTAATAAGGAAAAGCAAAAAGCTATGCATGTAGAAATCGCAAAAAAATAGCGATTTCTAAACATTCCTTAATTGCGAGTGGCAATTAAGGAATACCTCCCCATTCATTCCATGGGGCTAGAGGCCCATAGGAATGAGTGGGAAGACATTCTCAATTTGCGATTCTCAATTAGAGAATCGCAAATTGAGAATGCAATTTTAAGGGTGCCAGGGTGTCAAAAGGAAATCCCTGTTGCACCCCTGAAATCTGCATATGTGATATGCATGTGTGTGTGTACAATTGAACTTTGAAAAATGTACTTTAGTGCATTTTTCAAAGTTTTTGGAAATTACCATGAAGTTCAACTTCATGGTAATTTGCTCCCCCTATTAGCGAAATCTCTCATTTCTTTACTTTGATGCATTGCATTTAAGCCTTCTCAATTTGAGATTCCTTAGATGCAATCGCAATTTAGGTAATCGCAATTTTGCAATTTCTTAAATAGCGATTTTTGCATTTGGGATGATGCATCCCAAATGCAAAAATACTGGTCGCAAAGGGGCAGATTCTCAGAATCTGCCCCTTTGCGACCGGTTTTTCCTTTGATGCATCTATACCTATATGCCTTACGCGGGTACTAAATACACATGTGATACATGATTATCTTATAAATGCAAAGTTCCATAGATTATACAGCGCTGATGCCAAATTTCTTTGTAAGGTAATAACAGTGTAAGTAATCAGAGGGGCCATTGAGGATCTGTGAAGGTTCCCTATAGAATTTTATGCTGCACACAGTGAACAACTTTCTCCAAACCTTGTAGGATTGGAGCCAACTTCGTGTGATGATCACTACCCTGACCAAACCACGTAGGGACAGCGAGAAGGTGGCCTCGGATAATCCGTTGTTGCTGATGAATGTGGATTACAAGACCCTCAATCGCGTATTGGCCAAAAGATCGCGAGCTAGATTTCGAAACTTGATCCACCCGGACTAGTCTGGGTTTGTCCCCGCTCACAGCACAACTCCAAACATCAGAAGGCTGGTACAGGTGTTGCATTACCACGTCTGGGCATAGGGTCCCATGCTCACTACGCCACTGGAGTCAAGTTGTCCGGGCTGAAGACGGCTGATAGCCAGAAACCAATCAAAGGTTGCTTGATTCCGGTCCAGGGAGGACATGGCTTGGCAGTTCAGGCTGGACTGTTCCCATGAGGCACAGGGTCAAGACTGATTTGCATATGACCATGTCTGAACTGGGGTGGCTTGGTGAGCAAAATAACGATGAATTAAACACTGATCTGTGACTGAGGGTGAATGTTTTGCCAATGTTCAACGTTCCGTCCATCATCTTGTGTGTTTTGCTGTTGCATTACTCTTTGCCAGAATATGCCAAGGTTCTAAGTTGGCCACATGCATTTAAAAGGCCGTAGACCCTCTGCAGTGGGAACTTCTCTATGTGTGAAATCCTAGAACCCGGGTAGCATAATATCATGTAGCTGCCCTTTGGGCTATGCCACACGGCAGGCTTGTGCGCTGTCACTGGTGCTGTTTGTGACAGCTCCATAGCTGCTGGCTGGGACTATTTGACAGGGCAACCACTATTGTGGGCTATTTATCAATAGGGCCTCTATTTATGTATATTATTATGGCTCCCAGTTTCATGGTATGTATTTTTTTAAGATTTCCGTCTGTATTTATCCATATTTATTTTTCGGTAACATTGGTATTTATCCTTATTTCTGTGTGTGTTTTAAGAATAAATGTAGTAGTAAAATAATATTTTTACACATTTATTTGACTGATAAACATACACATAAGCGTTGATGCCTGTCACATTGTAGAAAATAATGCAGCCAAATATAACAAAACACTAAACTAACAGGTAAATATTAGCATAATATACAATAGTATGTTAACAAATACCAGTATTGAAGGAAATCTCATCCTGTTTTTAACTCCTTATCCTGTCTTCCTGCTTAGCCGTTGGCTTGGAAGGACACACCAGAGAGTCACTCACAAGAAGCACAAGTTTCTGTATTTTTTGCACTTTTAAATATAATTACAGACGCAAAATACATTGGTTTTTGTCCGTATTAATCTGTAAAAATATAAAACTGGAAGCCTTCATCATTATATGCAGACAATATGTTGTATTTGCATAGGCTAGCTGAGTATAAGAAAGGCAGCCTTTGGTGTTGTACAGCACTTTGGCAAGATATCAGGACTAAGGATTAACCCGTTGGCTGCTGCCGTCGGCCAACGGTTGTCGCGAGCACTACCATAGAACACTTGGTGCTTGAAAGTGAATGTGGTGAAAGTAGCGGCGCAAGTGAAACAAGTGAACAGCAAGGACGGCGCACTGTGACGAAGTGTAAATTATTTACAGTCAGTGGCTCCAAAGTAGGTGACAGCGTGATATCACAATACACAAGATTTTTCGATTAGTTGTTGAGCCACAGAAGAGGAGTACGCCTATTAATACGCTGTTAGGTTGACGGCGTTTCGATCCGTGTTAGTTTGGATCGTCATCAGGACTGGGTTGTCTGAGTTAGGGCGTGCTTGGTTTGATTCCGTGCGTAGGGAGAGCTCATACTTTGTTTGGAGTGTCCCATACGTCGTAGGGGATAGCCTATGAAGTGTTCTGGTTCCCCGGGATAAGGCGATCCAAGATCAGCCTAAGGGCACTGACTTAAGCAATGCTTTAAGCGGCCGTCTACGATCAGCGGTGTGTCAGCACATCTGTAGAAATCGGCGTGCTGTCTCAGGGATCAATCACGGCGTTGTGGGAGAAATCATGAGCTGTTCCTATAGCGACCCTCACGACAGATGGCAGACTTGAGTAAAGCGGGGGTACCACCAGCGGAGAGACAGAAACTATTAGATAGCTGAGGGTGTGCCTCAACCAGTAGGCAGTATCATGGTGGCAGTGTCCTGCTTGCAATCAGCTCTTCAGTTCTGGCTTGTGTTGCTGCTGGCGATGGTGTGAAGAATTCCTCTATGGGGAAATGTTTTTTTTTCCTGAGTTTGCTGTGTTTTTTTCACTACTGTCCCAATACAGATACCTAGAAAGATCTCCAGGGACATTCATGGGCTATTGCTTCAGCTCCTATGGGGACCACAATGAAAAAGAATAGAATTGGCAAAGTTACAATTGCCCACTGGTATAAGGGGATGGTCGCCCCGGACTACTAGATGATTGATTATCAAAGGGGACCCCGTAATAGAGAGGATACTGAGCATCCACAAAGAATACACTAGATAGATTATTGTTGACTCCAGACAATAAGTCCCACCTTCAAGGCATTAGGATATGTTATTATTATGTTATTATGTTATGTTATTAAATATTTTATAATGCGCTCTGTTACTCGCGAGTATCCTGGCGTGGAGCGTGGAATGATGTGCGGTGAGCAGAGAGGGGGACATATGGGCAACAACGGTTAGTTATGTGTGGTTGAGGGCTTTGCAACGAAAGCAAACCCGGGAGCCATATGCCCATAAATGTCCCTCAACATATCTTGTGGCTTTTCTGCACAAGGGAAACTGGAGTGGACTCCATGAGTGGGTGAATACGGGTATCACTGTAGTTGGGATCTATGGGGGCGATTCACAGAACTAACTTAAGACAAGATCCTAAACTTACTAATTTTGGTATTCACAGAAGACACTTACTCATTTCGGTATTCAGAGAAGGCATTTAGGAGTCCTAACTTCTGTATTATAGTAAGTTTAGGATGTTGTCTTAAGTTAGTTCTGTGAATCGGGCCCTATATATGGATGGTGTGGCTGAGGAGTTTGTACACCTGACCTTGCAGCACCCCACTTTTTGTTACATGGTGCAGTTCTGGCTGTGACGCGAGTTGTGGGCAAATAGCATACCAGAACTGCCACAGAAGGATTAACCTAAAGGCATATGTGCAATTAGAGGGTGACAATGTGCAATATCCCAGTGGTACAAGGTGCTGGGTGCACAATCTCAATGTGGGCTGTGCGATTGGTTGTCTGATGATATGGGCATACCTACAATAAAGATTCAACCAATGTGTTGTGGTAGACTCCTAGTGTCTCATGGAAGCCAGATTGGAACTGACCCAGTGTTATTTCTTATACAGGTTATATACCATTCTATTTTATACAGTGTATATGCCATTCTATCCTATACAGTGTATATACCATTCTATCTTATACAGGGTATATGCCATTCTTTCTTATACATGGTATATCCCATTATCTCGTACACAGAGTATATACTATTCTTTCTTAGACATGTTATACCATTCTTTCTTATAATGGGTATATTCCGTTCTTTCCTATAAAGGGAATATACCTTTCTTTCTTATACAGGGTATATACCATTCTTTGTAATACAGTGTATACACCATACCATCTTATTTAGGGTATGCACCATTATTTCTTATACATGGAATACCATTCTTTCTTATACAGGGTATGTACCATTCTTTCTTATACAGGGTATGTACCATTCTTTCTTATACAGGGTATGTACCATTCTTTCTTATACAGGGTATATACAATTCTTTCTTATACAGGGTATATACCATTCTTACTGATACAGGGTATAAGCCACTGTTTCGTATACAGGGAATATGCCATTCTTTCTTATACAGGGTATATACCATTCTTTCTCAAACAGGGTATACCATTATTTCTTATACAGGGTATATACCAATATTTCTTATACAGGGTACACACCATTCTTTCTTAAACAGGGTATGTACCATTCCCAAGAGGGTGAACCTTCTGTTCCCAGGTGTGCAGACAGGATGCCCCAGGTGATATGAGTCAGACGCTCAGTACTATGATATGGTGTTGAAATACCCATCACTGGAGGTATACTGGACTGCAGCAATGAAATTTGGAATGGAGGCAATGGACAGGAGTAGTGTTTGAGCACCGGTGGTCTGTCTACTGGGCTTGTTCTTCAGATTAAAAACGAATTCAGTTATGTCTAGGTTTGTGGACTTGCGTTGATACTGACACGTCACCAGCTGGCGGAGAGTTGGACTGGCCCCTGGAGGGCCTGGTTTATGGTGCTGGAACAAAGAACTCCTTAAGCTGTGAGGGCGCCACGTTGAAGCATCATTGAACCGCTACTCAGGAGTGATAGTGCACTTCTTGCCTATGTCGGATACCATGCGGTGAACAGCCCAGGGAAAGTGAAGCTACAGCTTTAGCATGACTATATGCACGCTGTGACTGACTCTTGGCGCCCGCTTGCACAATGGAACATTTATCAGTGCCAGTACTAAGCACCTCATGCCGGTCACGACAGCAAAAGCCGTCGTGGGACACACTGTTGCCGGATTTCAATTTCTCTTTTCCACTGTTTCTCCCGCGCTGTTGTTTGATCATTTCTTTTTTTTATGTCGAGGCTAGCGGCAGCCCGCATGCGCTGCTCGGTCTGCGAGGCATGCAGTAGTCGAGTATGCTGTGTAAGCCTCGCCTTCTCTCTGCCCATATTTTTGTTTGGCTGGTGTCCTTGTCCTTGGTAAATGATGGCGTCCAACTCATTATGGGGCTTGTTAGTCCCTCCTTGTAACCGCCCTGTCTCCATTTGTGACCGCACATGACGACTGGATCTTCTTACTTGGCTCCGTACATCGTTGGCTTTATCTATAACTATTTTGTTTATAGCCCCATATGGGGAGACAACCTTTACATCATGTTCATCACACCGCAATGCCATTACAACTGCGTTGTTACCACGCAAAGCCACTACTATGAAAGTCATTAAATCGCCTTGCATGATGTTACATAAATAAACAGTGTCCCAAAAGGTAATAGTGAAAGGCAAATACGCATGTTTGCAAAAAACATTACAGAAACAGAAATAAGGAGGCCACTACTCAATTGATTTAACATTGTAAATCATCTTGTATTTTGAGAAGGTTTCTTATTGTCGGGTATATACAGTTAAAGCAGCACTGTATAGAACAATTTGTGTAACAAGCATAGTGTACTTGGTGCTCAAGGACGTGTACGTGGGGACCGTGGCGAGGCAAGTGATAGGGTGACAGCGTGGACGGCGCACAGTGACAATAGTGCTAATAATATACAGTGAGAGGCTCAAGTACGGTGACAAAATGACATCACTGTAACAGGTAATTTATAATTTTTAATATTGAGCCACAATTGAAGGTGCGCCTAGTATTGCGCTGTAGAGTCAACGGCGTTTCGATCCTCTTGAATTGGGATCATCATCAGGACTGGTTGTCTTGGTTGAGAAGTGCTGCATATTGGTGCCGATCCGGAGTATCTTCGTGAACAGTGAATGGCAATGTACAAATACGCGATGTGTCTGCACAGGGGCAGGGTATCCGATGTATCGCGGGCTGTCTGAATCTCGGCGGTGCGAGGGGAACAGGTCCTCCTGTATCAATCATGGAGCCTGCGGTGGGGTCAATCCAGGGGCTGGTTCGTGTCAGCAGCAGGGGCTGGTTCGTGTTGTAACGAGTCATATTCCCACTCATGGGGACAATGGCGGATGCAATTTTTTGGTATTTGTATCCTAAGAGCAGCGCCCGCTTTAGAGACACCACACTCAGTTTATTTATTCATTTATTTTAATGTAATACTGAGCGCGTCGTCCACTTCTGGGACAAGGCACTCTGTTTAATTTTTTTCTTTTTTTTACTTTTATAATGAGCGCGGTGCCTGCTTCAGGGACACCGTGCTCTGTTTTTTTTCTTTTACTGTAAAACTGAGCATGGTGCCACTTCAAGGACACAAGGCTTGGTTTCTTACACCGCGCTCATGGTTAAAGTAAAAATGAAAAAAAAACAACGAACAAGGTTCCTTGAAGTGGTGCTGCGCTCAGTTTTACACTTAACCACGTATTTGCAATGCAATAGGTCTCACATTTACGCGAGTTTAAGGTATTGACATTATAAATGGCAATACCTTTTATTTACGTTTTAAAAAACAAAACAAATAGGCATATGTGGAGAAGTGTGGCTCACTGGTTAGAGGAGGCAGACCTGGAAGCAGAGGTCAGCCCGGGACCAGGGTTCAATTCCCGGCTCGGCGGGGTCTTGAGTCCTAAAATGTCCATGGACTCGACAATTCTCGCTCCGGTGCCTACTCGATTCACGGGTTCACACTCTGCGACTCTGGGCAATAGCTTGCTTAATCTCCACAACGGCCCCTCGCGGCGGGATGACTGGCTTTCACCTTGCGGATACCCTGCCGGGGTTATCTCACAGGGGAATACCAGGACGGGTTCCCTAAGCAAGCGCTTAGAAACCGCTTGGTGATTTGCGCTATATAAATTCCTGTACATTTACATTTACATTGTCATTTACAATGCCAATATCTTAAACTCATGTAAATGCGATACCTATTGCATTGAAGATGCTTGTGTTTGAAAGCTGCTTGGCATTTCTTTATTCCTCACTAGAGTCAGGCTGTTGTCTCTTAAGGTTACACCGCCCCTCCCCACTCACTCCCGGCAGTGCCCTCCCACCCAAAACAAAAGATTTTGCTGGTTGATAATTATATTCAATGTTACAGGCGAGGTGTGAGCGAATGCGGCTGCCCACGGCCCACACAGGGGCCACCCCAAAAGGACGGCCCTCTTAGTGCCAACTAGGCACATACACCACCCCTCTATTGGTGGGACTCGGCGAGGAGTCCCCTTGCCTTGGTGCGCTAGGTGGGTCACTTCCGGCACACAGAGGTCGGGGGGGGTACTTATACCTCCCCCTGCCTTTCTGGCATCCTCTTTGAGCAGGAAATGCCATGTTGTTGTTTGTGCTGATACCTGCTGCTGGACACGCTGTTCTGTGGTTGTGCGGTCGGTCGCAAATGAGGCGAGGTGAGTATGGCATTGGGGGAAGCAGCCCCCCCATCCCTCCAAGTTAGGCTATGCCCGTATGGGACCCTGTATAAGCTGCATTTTCCCTGGTCTGCCCCCCCCGCAGGTGGTCCGTCGGTACCTGGGGGTGGGGTTGTGGCGTGGGATTGGGACGGGGGCAGGGTAAAGGGGGTACTAACTCCTCTACCTCACGCCGCACAGGTGACCACCTTAAACAAAGCAGCATTAAGTAGGAGCCTTTTTAGCTCCTCTTTCCTTTTCTCACATGGCCCCCCATCTTTCCTAGATCAGCACCCTCGAATGCCCGTGGCGTTGAAGCAAGGGGCGGTAGCGGCGCATCGGCCTGACCCCTGGTGGGATGAACCGCACGAAGGGGACGGCCACAGCTGACTGCGGAGAGCCGGCCCGACTTTTCCCTGGGGGTGTGGGCCCCTCCCTCAGCGACATGCGCGAGTGGGCCAGCAGCCATCGCGCAGGCTTTCTGTAGTATTGTGCATTTCCCTTCCCTCTTACTTTATTGTATATACCTATTCCTTTAAGAGCTCTGGTTATTGTTTATGCAGCTCCATAGCAATGGAATGTGGATGAGTGGTGACTTGATCCAGCTGATGGATGGGACTTTTCCTTTCTCTGAATAAACTTAACCTTTGTTCATCACCTTGGATATTTATCTTGATTTTACACTGGCGTCGATGGTCTGAAACCTACCCTGCGTATTCAGCAGGGTATTCATTCTTCAAGGATTTGTCTCAACATCATATTTTACAAGAGCAACAAGTTTCAGCCCAGCTCTACAAACAAACTGGCTTCTTTCATGTGAGTAATTACTTTTAAATAACTCTCTGAGCATCGCCACATGCCTCACCCTGACAAACTTTCGTCTATAGTTTAAAGGTTGGTAGGCATCCCTCCACTTATATTACCGGGAGCTCGATAACTGGAGCAAATGGAGCCACACATTCACTCTTTGGCCTCTCTGGAGCGAGATCGGAGCTCATTCAGATCGTTGCTCACGCGCTGGCCTCTCTAATGCAATCGCATCTAAGGGGCGAGCGAGGGGAGGCAATGGGTCTTAAGGTGGAAGCCACCTTTTGTGACGTCACTTCCTGTCATTATGTCAGCGTTCCCCCACTTCTTGGTAACACTGTGTCAACTTGACTGGCTGATATCCAGCGTGTGCTTATTGGACGTATTTAAACAGTGATTCAGCGTTGATCTTGGAGCGCATTCGTTGGAACCTCCTTTATTTATCTATTCCGTGGAGTGTGGACAGTGGGAGAGGCTCCTGGTTAAAACTGCGTGTGTCAAAGGAAAAGTTAATAGTTTGATGAGTTAATGTTCATTTCTAGGCACCAGTTGTGTGAACTTACGTTGGTCTGTTCAGTCCAGTGTGAACAGCTAAAAAAAAAACAATTAGTTTAAACAAACTACATTGCCCATGATGCTTGCTCATAAGCCACGCCTCCACAGCCCATGAGAGCCGTCAGTATAGTCCCATCATCCTCTTTCTTTGCTGCTAACAGCAAGAGTTAAGTGCACCGTCCCTTATCTCTATTACACGCCAATGTTCAGTGTTGTTGAGTGATTATTAATTACAGTGATAGCGCCGTTACACGCTGATGTTCAGTGTTGTTGATTGATTATTAATTACAGTGGTAACGCTGATGTTTAGTGTTGTGGACCGACTTAATAATTGCAGCGATAACGCCGTTATTGTAGTGATTGCGCTCTGACTGTTCATTGTCAACTATAGTACTACGGCGTTGGCGTTGGACACGGGGGACTTGCTGTGGACGATATTCATCATTGAGAACGAGTGGACTTGGCAGCTTATTAAGGTCTTCCTAGTTCTTCCAAGTTAAACCTCATCTCTACTCACAAACAATTCCTTCAAGAACCCCATATTCTTGTTGCCTCATTATATTCAAATTGCCTTGGAACCTGATTCTACATAAATGTGGCTTATGTTGTACTATCTCCTGCACTTATTCGTGTGTGATCCTCTGGATCTTGTTCACTACTTGTCTATTGGGACTTTGACTGAGTTTTATACTGCCTGCCTGATTTGGACCAGCATATTACTGGTTGTGCACTATCTTCTTTTGACTTTGCCCTGACGAAGCTCCCAAGGTGGGGAGCGAAACGCGTTGGCTGTCCCGTGCACCCCAAAAACAAAAAGATCAATAAAAAGAAGAATTTATTTTCAGGACATTTTGACTTTGTGATTTACTTCATAACTGGTGCTGCCTCTACGAGTCTTTTTTCAAACTATAGTACTTGCGCCTTCGGCGCGGGAGATTCTAAGTGGTTCAGTTGTGGCTTTAAGTGCTCTCCCGGGGCACCGACGCTGTTTCCCGGCGGACCCCGTTGTGTGGATGCGAGCGCCTCGCATGTAGGCGCGTTCAAGTGGATCGGTCACTGACCTTGGTCCGAAGCGCTCCACAAGGCTTTCTTGCCTTGGCTTTGTCCCCTGAAGAGCTCCAGCGCTGGCGTCTGGGCCTCCCTAATCGCCCGCAAACGCCGTGCTCGCCGACTGGCTCACGGCCACCGTGCGCTCCCCAATCACACACAATTGGGCTGCCTTTGGGCGGTTTTTGGAAGCGAATTGGGCTGTGCACACCAGCGCGAAGTTCCGAACATTCCAGCACACATTCTTGCTCGGACCACCGCTATTTTTGTAAGGATCGCCTGTCTGACTGTACAAACCCTGCCATTGGAGTGCGCACACGCTCCTGTGATATTATTGTTGGCATAGGTCACTAACCGGACAATTACAGCTTTGCTGAGGGGATTGATTAGTGGTTAAGTGTCTTTATACCTAGTGTGCAAGTGGGCTGGCCCCCCCTGTACTCCTCCCTGTACGTAAGATGTACTTATTGGCCCAAGGCTGTAGTACTCGTCTGGTTAAGCTCTTGAGAGTAAGGTACCCCAATGAAGAGGAGGAGGATGGTTATAAAGGACAGTCTGGTGCTATCGTGGAAGATCAACTGGTGGAGGCCTTGGACGCTTCGGTCCAGTCATCTGTTAATAAGGCCATCGAGAACACGGTTCCCCAGACCGCTCACCAGGCTTTGGCAGCTGCATTACGGCCGATCAAGAGGCAGCTGGAAAGTTTCGCTAAGCGCCATGGTTATGGTAAGGAACCTCGCAAGAAGACATCTGACGCTTCCACGTCTTCCGGTGGCACGGACGCACACCGAACTTGGCCTCATTCTCAAGCCTTGTCGGCGTTGCCTAGCACTGCAGCAGACAACTACTCTTATGCTGGTGCTAAAGCCAAAAGCAAGCAAAGGTGCACATTGATACAGACAACACCTCTAAGGGCACGGATACCGACACAGATACTTCCGAGGAACCTCCTCCCAGGGTGTTTTTAACAAGGCTGGACGAGACAGGGGCTGCTCGTCAGGCCAAAACTTCCATCAAGGCCCCCAAAGAGGCGACTTTGGACGCGGCAGAGGGGAGTGGGATTCCACCCGTGGTGGCACCTTCTGTCCCTCACGCCGCAGGTTCAATCGAGGGCGATTCCAGAGCGGTGGCAACAGGGCCGGCTTTAAAGCCCAGCAGTCCTCAGGTGAGTGTTGTGGACAGTTCTAATCTACCTTTGGGAGGTCGCACTCGACACTTTCTTCACAATTGGCAGAAACTGACTCAGGACGTGTGGGTGTTGCAAACAATCATGGGTTTTCACTTAGAGTTCTATTCTCATCCCTTTCAGCAAGAACTTCCAGCACAACTCCTTTTTTCCTTACAAGAAAGCAGTTTTATTGATAAAGAAATTGTGGACTTGCTGCAAAAACACGCGATAGCTCCATGCAACGAGGGTCCTCACGGTTTTTGTAGCAACATATTCCTGGTGCAGAAGAAGGGAGGTGGAAACAGGTTAGTCCTCAACCTGCGAAGTTTCAATCAATTTCTGACTTACAACCATTTCAAGATGGAAGGGATCCATCTCGTAGCAGACATGTTACAGGATGGAGATTGGCTAGTCAGATTAGATCTCAAAGACGCCTATCTCTCCATCCCTATTTTTCCTCCACACCGGCGCTTCCTTCAATACCGATGGAACAATCAGTGGTACGAATATTTGGCCTTTCCTTTCAGGCTCTCATCGTCGCCATGGTGTTTCACCAAGGTGATGAAGCCGGTTGTAGCACATCTGCGGGAACGGGGTGTGCGATTAATCATTTACCTGGACGACATCTTGTTGATGGCCCTGAGTCCGGACAGCCTTCTACAACATTTTCAGCTCACAACTGCGCTGCTGCAGGAATTGGGCTTTGTGATCAACCTTCCCAAGTCAGTCCTTTCCCCGACTCAGAAAATAGACTTCCTCGGCATCACGATAAATTCCCAGACGGCTCAGTTGTGCCTTCCCAAGAGGAAGCTGAAGGATCTCAAGAAAGAGAAAATAGCGTTATTGAGCAAGCAAATGGTCTCGTTAAGAGCCATTGCCAGGTTGGTGGGAATACTGGCCTCCTCAATTCAGGCCACCTTCCCAGCTCCGCTTCATTACAGGGCCTTGCAGCGTCTAAAGATCCAACATGTCCAAAAGGGCTTGTCCTATGCGGATGCCATACCTTTGACTCAGGAAGTGAGGACCGAGCTGCAGTGGTGGCTGGGCCACGTGGACGAGTGGAACGGCAGGGCGATATTCGGTTCACAACCAGAAATAGTTATCGAATCCGATGCCAGCCGTTGGGGCTGGGGAGCGTGCTGCGGAGGAGTCTCTACAGGTGGAAGATGGTCACTGTAGGAGTTGTCTCTGCACATCAGTTGCCTGAAGCTCCTGGCGGGTTCATTCGCAATTCGGACATTATCCCTGAAGCGATAGTCCTAGTGACGCCGTTGTGGCCATCCCAGCCTTGGTTTCCGAAATTGCTACAGTGGAGTTGCGACCTTCCCAGGTTGCTCTCCGAGTCAACATCGTTGCTCCAGGGCCCTCTGCAGGAACGTCATCCAATGATTCTGGACGAACGCCTCACACTGATGGCATGGAGGCTTTCCGACAACAGTGGCACATGCCAGGAGTTTCAGACAAAGCTTCTGAGTTCATCAAACAGGCCTGGGCCCCTTCCACACGGAAACGTTATTCCTCAGCCTGGAAAAACTGGGTGGATTGGTGCTGGGAACGGCATTTGAATCCCGTGGGGGCTGAGTTTCCCCAAGTGTTACATTTTCTCTCAGATAAAGCGTCGGAAGGCCTTGCTTATCGCTCGGTCAATAATGTTAGATTGGCCATTTCTGTGGGTCATGAGCTGGTGGATGGGAAACCAGTGGGCATGCATGCAGTTGTATGCAAGCTTCTTAAAGGCATTTGGGTCACTAATCCTCCTAACCCCAAGTATACCGGTCTGTGGGATGTTTCCTTGGTCGTTTCCTTGTTCAATTGCTAGCCTACTAACAATCTTCTTTCTAGAAAGCAGTTATCTGCCAAATTGGCTATGTTGCTATGCCTGTCAGTATGCAGACGCTCCTCGGATGTAAGAGCTCTCGACGTTACAGGTAGAGTATTTACTCCAGAGGCAGTTTCTTTTCATATTACTCGCCAAACCAAGACATTTTCCAGACACATTGATTACAATGCTTTTCCTGAGAATGAGAAATTATGTGTAGTTCAATGTTTAAAGGTGTATGAGGAATGTACAAGCTCATTGAGACCTCAGGGTTGTTCTCAACTGTTAATTGATTTACAGAAACCGTATAAGCCAGTGGCGGCTGCCACGATTGCCAGATGTCTTGGATATATCCTGCAGGAAGCTGGTATTGACCTCCAAAGATTTGGGGCACACTCTGTTAGGGGCGCTATGCCCTCTTAGTCATACATGTTGGCTTCTAACATACAAGATATCATGCGTTGTGCTGATTGGTCTTCGGAATCGAACTTCAAATGTTTTATTACAAGTTGGTGGGAGATATTAATCCGTGGTATTTGTAAAGAGTTAAACTAGCATAATCTGAAGCCTCCGGTCCTGTAATAGAATCTAAATTTTGATAGCATTCGCGCCAAAAATTTTCAATTTTATTAAGGACAAGGAGGCGAGGATTATCCCACCCAGCTTTACTAGTTGTATTAAAGCTTGCCCGCCCATGCATTATTATGACATGTCTTGTTATGCAGTGGTTACGGGTTTTTCATTTCCCTTTGTTTCAGGATCAGATAAGAAGTCCGACTAGAAGAAGGATGATCGCAAGAGTTTATGCTTGAAGGCTTCCTGGTTATTCTTCCATGTTAGAGGAGATTATGGACTTGTTTATGTTGATTCTTGGACTTTTGTTCCCTGCAAAGAAAGAGGATGATGGGACTATACAGACCACTCTGATGGGCTGTGGAGGTGTGGCTTATGAGCAAGCATCATGGGCAATGTAGTTTGTTTAAACTAATTGTATGTTTTTATTGGCTGCTATGTTTTGCAGTAAAGATAAGCGAAGCAGAATCCTCGCCTCCGTGTCCTTAATAGAATTGAAAATTCTCGGCGTGAATGCTAGAAAATTTTTGATTCTCCCCTTCTCACGTCATTGAACGTTCTATGTCATTGCGCTGCGTGTACGTGCGTAACGTCACGTCAGCGCCATTTTTTTTTCGGGGTCTTTAGTCAGTTTCAACATCGAGAAACGGGCAATCGTCAGTTTTTACGATCTCAAATTAAACGCATTCAAGCGTAAGACTTCTCTGAGGTAGCATCTTTGGAAAACTCACAACTACTACTGAATCATCTTAACAAGGATTATGGTTGCTGCTTGAATAGGTTTTCACTAACCTCGAGCCGTAACCCAATTCCTTACACACCATATAGAAAATCATTAACCAGGAGAATGGAATCACAGCATGTGATTACTTTTTGAATGTCCAATTGATGTACCCTAGAACACACAGTCATGATTCTAACTTTGCAGTGTTTTTTGTCTAACATTTAATTTGTTGTTCTTTCATGGTGTCCTATACCAACAGTTTTGTGGAACTGTGATGGGGGCTTATTTTGCCCTGATCTTTGGAAATAAAATTGCATATACTTCTCTTGTGGGCTTAAAGCCACCGACCTGCCTTACTGTTGTTTGTGTAAGTATCCTTTATAAATCCTTGCTTGATAGTGGTCAGTCCTGTTTTTTGTTTCATCCCATGGAGCAGGGACCAAATAGTGTATATTACACTTTGTTTGGTTGTTTATCTGTTGTTTGGGGGGCTTTTTTCCCTTTGTTTCCTTCTTGTGTTATTGTGTGACTGTGCTCAGCTTTGTTGCCGGAGCTCCTTGCATCTTAATGGAGCAATTTTCTTTCCCATGCCGCTGCATGCCCACCCCACCGATCCCTGCATCACTTTAATGCAGCACTACCCTTAATCAGGCTGCACCCACTTAATGGCCGAAGCGCTTCTTTTATCAGCACGGCACCCGCTCTACGACCACCATGCTTCATGTTTCATGAAGTGCAGCAGACGTGAAGTAAGCACTGTGTTGATAAGATAAAGCCGTGAGGCTACTTCATTCACTGCCCCTCATGTTTCAGCATTTTAGCGGTATTTGGTTTCACTCTGAACTATTGCCTTCTCCTTCAACAGATGGATTTTTTTAAATCACACATTCTGCAATTCAGGGCAGCACAGGATCCGATAGTTCTGTAACATGCTTCTTTTTTCCCCATCAAACATCTATCACAATAAGACTGTGTTCATTGGATCGGATGCGCAGAGACGTCACCCTGTTGTACGTTGAAATGCTAGTCTTCCACAACTTGGTGAACGGCTTTCTGCAGCACTTTTTTCATTTTGTTTTCCTGGTTCTTCCTGGAGTGCAAGCTCAGTTGTGATCTAATAGAAAGTCAGCCAGCCCAGCTTCACAGTCAGTATAACATGCCTGAGCGATAACACCCGTTCAGCGAAGGCAACCCCCTGCAGCTCAAAACTCACGCATGGCAAAAGCAGCTATACGAATATGTGTCTGGCGAGATCAGGAAATCTTTGGTAAGCACAGGAAGGAGGGGAGTGGGTTGTGTAGTTCTTTACAACTGGTTTATGAACTCGATCCCTTAAAAGGGTCTACTGTGTGCCATTCTCACTGGCAGCTTTGAATTGGGCCATTTGGGTATGATTGAGATGGACGACTGGAGCGAGGATTTACAGGTGTAAGTGCGCAGGCAAGATAGCGACCGCGTAGTGGTCGAGTGCAGTACTACTGGAAAGGAGCTGGTTTTGCATTAGAAACCGACAGACCATGCACGCAACCTGGGCAACCTGGGCGTCATCCTGGACTCCTCCCTCTCCATGACCAGGCAAGTCAACAACGTCTCCTCGGCGTGCTTCAACATCCTACGCATGCTACGGAAGATCTTCTGGTGGATCCCCACCGAGACCAGGAAGACCGTCACCCAGGCCCTCGTCACCAGCCGACTGGACTACGGCAACGCCCTCTACGCCGGTACCACCGCCAAGCTCCAGAAGAGACTCCAGCGGATCCAGAACGCCTCAGCCAGACTCATCCTCGACATCCCACGAACCAGCCACATCTCCGGACATCTGAGAGACCTTCACTGGCTCCCCGTCAACAAAAGAATCACCTTCCGCCTCCTCACCCACGCACACAAAGCCCTACACGACCAAGGCCCGAGCTACCTCAACAGCCGAGTCAACTTCTACGCTCCCAAACGCCACCTCCGATCAGCCAACCACGCCCTCGCCGCCGTCCCCCGCATCCGAAGAACGACTACAGGAGGAAGGTCCTTCTCCTACCTGGCCGCCAAGACCTGGAACTCCCTCCCGACCGACCTGCGCCTGACCCAAGACCACCTCTCCTTCAGGAAGAGGCTGAAGACCTGGCTGTTCGAGCAGTAGCGGCACCCCCCCCCCCCCAGCGCCTTGAGACCCTACGGGTATGTAGCGCGCTTTATAAGTGTCACTGATTGATTGATTGACTAAGCATGGGCATAAAATCCGTTCCACTCGCAGAATTTGCGGATTTTTGGCAAATTCGCAATCCGCGAATTCTCGCGAATTTGCCAAAAATTCGCAAATTTGCACGCAGCGGATTTTTTTGCTTGGTCGGGCTTGACAAATACAATATTGCGGCGCGCGGCGTTAACTTACCGTCATTCAGCTTTTGAAGAGTTGTTTTTCTCCATGTTTGCGTGTGCTGCGCCATTTTAGATCTTGCTGCGTGATCCCGCGGGAGTTTGTCGACCGCGATTATGTCATCGCGGACCGCCACCTTGCACAGCGAGAGTTTGTCAACGTGGGTACGTCATAAAAGCCCGTGATCACGCATCGCAGGAGTAAACAATTGCGAACACGTAGATGCAGCGGGCAGCAACAATCTCGCGCTCGCGAAATTGCAAAATTTGCAATTCTGCACAAGAAATCCACCAGCAGGCAGCATAAACCTTCTGAAAATGTTGATTTTTATCAGAATAACTCCTCAGGTTGACATTTGCCTGCACTTTATTTTGCAAGGAGTCCATTTGGGGAGGGGGGTGGGAGTCAGGAAGTGCCCCACAGTCTCCAACTTCCTGTTCTTGTCCAGCTTGCTCCTCCCAGTGCTTTGTCCATGTCCTGGTCACTTTGATTTGGATCTTGATCTGGAAGGATTACTTTTTGTGGATGCTGCTGGATATTTGGATTTGAGGCCTTTTTGCATTTCTTTGGATCACTTTTGGATTAGAAATTTGCAAGTAAGTTTGTTTGGGGCATTACAGTTGCTGCAACTACAATTTTGGAACTTTTTCACAACATTAAATAAAATATATTGTGGGTATCCACAGTATCCAGTAGGACCACGGTTAGTTATGGGTGCATGATACAACTGTTTTGTTGAATTTCAACATAATTTAGGGCATGGATGGCATTGGATTGTGGTGATTTTTGTGTGTTTTTCAATTTTGTGGCTGTTGTTGGGGCCTGGTGGCCTGTCCATGTGGGTGGGGGCCATTTTGAGGCCTGGTCCAGGCAGGGCCTGGCCATGTGGGTGGGAGTGTAGGGGCCATTTTGAAGCCAGGCAGTGTGCTTTGTTGTGCCATAGGCCTGCACCCAGTCTGCCATGCTTTCATCCATTATGCCCAGGGTACTCAGTGGTGCATGGACCGAGTCTTTCCGTGGGGTGTCTTGAATTTCAACATGATTGAGGGCATGGATGGCATTGGATTGTGGTGATTTTTGTGTGTTTTTCGATTTTTTGGCTGTTGTTGGGGCCTTTTGTCCAGTGGTACTCAGTGGTGAATGGACCGAGTCTTTCTGTGGGGTCTCTTGAATGTAAACATCATGGAGGGCATGGATGGCATTGGATTGTGGTGATTTTTATGTGTTTTTCGACTTTTTGGGGTGGGGTGGGGGCCTGTCCATGTGGGTGGGGCCCATTTTGAGGCCTGGTCCAGGCAGGGCCTGGCCATGTGGGTGGGGGTCTAGGGGCCATTTTGAAGCCAGGCAGTGTGCTTTGTTGTGCCATAGGCCTGCACTCAGTCTGCCATGCTTTCATCCATTATGCCCAGGGGTACTCAGTGGTGCATGGACCTAGTCTTTTTGTGGGGTGTCTTGATTTTCAACATGATTGAGGGCATTGATGGCATTGGATTGGGGTGATTTTTGTGTGTTTTTCGATTTTTTGTCTGTTGCTGGGGCCTTTTGCCCAGGGGTACTCAGTGGTGCATGGACTGAGTCTTTCTGTGGGGTCTCTTTAATGTAAACATCATGGAGGGCATGGATGGCATTGGATTGAGGTGATTTGTGTGTGTTTTTCAATTTTTTGGCTGTTGTTGGGGCCTTTTACCCAGGGGTACTCAGTGGTGCATGGACTGAGTCTTTCTGTGGGGTCTCTTTAATGTAAACATCATGGAGGGCATGGGTGGCTTTGGATTGTGGTGATTGTGTGTGTTTTTCGACTTTTTGGGGTGGGGTGGGGTGGGGGCCTGTCCATGTGGGTGGAGGCCATTTTGAGGCCTGGTCCAGGCAGGGCCTGGCCATGTGGGTGGGGTCTAGGGGTCATTTTGAAGCCAGGCAGTGTGCTTTGTTGTGCCATAGGTAAGCACCCAGTCTGCCATGCTTTCATCCATTATGCCCAGGGGTACTCTGTCAGTGGTGCATGTTATTATTCTTTCATTTTGGGGGATGGGTATAATACAAATGCTTACTTGCAAACTATTAATTGAAGTGCTACATATGCAACATTTATTTAACTGATGTTCCTCTGGCTTCGTTTGCTTTTAGGTGCAGAAAGACGAATCATCAGCCTCATCGTTCCTCATCAGTGCCAGGAAGAAGTCCTGCTGCGGTGTGTGCAGCACAACATCACGTGTGGCCGCAGACAACTCTGCAACTTGTGCAACTGCGGCCTGCTGTTCTGACATCTGAAGAAGATGGCCCCTAAAAAAAGTTGCCCGTAGCTCCTCTAGCAAGAAAGTTGCCAGTAAGGAGCAGAAGAAGCAAGTGGCGCCACTTACGAAGGAGACTGGTGTGCCGACCGCCACATTTTTTTGGAAAAAAAGTACGCCTGCAGCAGCAGCGGGGTCTGCTGGGGACCAAGCTGGGAGCAGCACCTCTGCTCCATTGGGCTCAGTGCCACCACCACCACGCCAACTTAGGTCAAAGCCCTTGAGTGCTGCAGAGGCAGCCAGTATAGTTGTTCAATCACCATCGACCAGTGATGTTGGGTCATCGCAAGAAAGTAGCAGCATCCCTCAATCAACACAGGTTGTTGTAACTCATCTGACGAGAGTTCAACAAACGCAGCCGCAACAACAACCACATGTGCAAGTACAAGCCCAAGTACATGTGGAAGGTGAGGCGGCGCAAGGAGAGGCGCAAGCAGAGGTGCATGGAGCGGCACAAGTGATCACAATAGTTGTTCCTCCCGAAGTAGAAGCACATCAGGAAATCGACATTGAAGCCGAGGTATCATCTGAGGAAGCCACTCCTCCTGATGATTCATTGTCTTCCAGATCCCCAGCAAGGAAAAGATCAAGGATGGTGTCTACATCTTCTTCAAGCCCCCTTCCTTCTGATGATATGGATTAAAATTTAGGAACCACCAGTGCTGTCTGAGAGTGAGGCACACCATGATCTGACAAAGGTAGCTAACCGTAAAAGGAAGGTCCCCGAAAGTCTCATAGTTATATAGTGTGATGATGACGCTGAACAAGAAGTGGCATATACTCCTGCTGATGAAGACTCTCACGCCGACGACGCAGTCATCATAGACGTCACTCCAGCCTCAGCGGGCATGCAGCAAACAGACATTTTTACCCTATCCCGAAATGCTGCTGAGCGTGATGTTGGCGATGCGTCAATGGGACCACCACCAATGCAGTTAACTAGTACACCACCACCTACAGCTTCCATATTTTCTCGCCAGAAGGGACCTCCATCCACCTCGACCTCCATTTCCTCAATTAGTGGTGCTGTAAGTGCACAACGTAGTAAATTTCGGCAACACACATCCTCCACTTCATCTGGCGTTTGCATTCCCAGTATCGCCTCCTCCGCTCCCCACAGACATTTGAAGAACTTCTTTAGTGTTAGCCCAACAAGGGAAAACATAGCCATTTGTACCATTTGTAAGGTTCGAGTTAGTCGTGGTAAGCTTGGTACCAACTATGGTACCGGAGGCCAGAGAGGTCATCTTGAAAGACAGCACACTGTCAAATGGCATGCCCACCTAAGGGAGATCAAGGCAGCACGAATTGCAAGTCAACAAATTATATCCGTTGATGTTTCATCGGATGATGACGAGGAGGAAGAAGCGTCAAATATTTCTTCAGTTACACCCAGTACCCCTGTCAGCAGCACACCCCCTGCAAGATATATGAGCAACACTAAGAGTGTGGGAGAGAGGGAGACACCAATGCGAAAAAGTTCATCATCATCACTGAGCGTAACTGGGTCGAAAAAGTCATCATCATCCCGTAAAATGGTCCAGCCCACCATTAGAATCATGTTGTTTTCAGATGCGCCATTTGAACACAACCACCCAACGACGGGTCTGTATAACACTAAGCTGGCTAAAATGCTAGCGCTGGACCTTCTCCCTTTTTCTTTTGTGGAAGGGGTGGGTTTTCTTGAAATGGTGGCAATGCTATGCCCTAAATGGAAGGTTCCTAACCGGTTCTATTTTGCCAGAGTTGCGGTTCCAGCACTACATGAAGATGTGCTGGAGGTGATTGGGGCAGCTTTGCAGAAGAGTGCTGTTCACACTATACATCTGACAACAGACATGTGAACCAGTTGCCAAGCCCTTGATTACATGTGCATCACTGCACACTGGGTCTCTTTTTCAGGGGTTAGAGCAAAGCTAAACGCAGGTGTTGACACGGACAACGTTTATAAAGCTGCTCGGAAACATGCAATAGTAGCCATGTTTGCCATGGAGAAAACTCATACAGCAGAAAACTTTTTGCATGAGTTTAACACAAAGGTCTTTCAATGGCTGTCTCCAAGAAAACGCATGATTTGTTATGTTTCCACGGATAATAGCGCCAATGTAGTTAAGGCCATGGATATGGGTAACTATTTCAGAGTGTCGTGATTGGCGCACTGTATAAACCTGGATGTTAAAAAATTCTTGCATGAAGAAAGTCCAGTCTACGAGTTACTGACCACCTGCCGAAGAATGTGCACACATTTCAACCATTCTTTTAAGGCCCAGAAGCAGCTGAGGTGCCTGCAACATGAACGTAAAGTGCCAGTGAAAGCACTCATCCAGGAAGTGGTAACACGTTGGAACATAACCTTCTACATGCTTGAGCGTCTGCATGAGCAGTATGCGGTAGTCGATCAGTATTTCTTTAAACTGGGTACACCAGCTGTTCCGCGCTACCTTCGGAGCGCCACGCTTGTGGGTAGGTTTACGAGCCCTGGCTGCACGCACTAGAGGTACCGTACCTTATCGTGCTGCCCCACGGGAACAGACTGCGGGGCCCACTAGGGACACCCTTGTGGTCACCACACTACTGCAGGACCTCCTGGCCTGCTCCCTTACTGACCCAGAGAGGTTGTATCTTTTATTTTTCCTTTATTGTTTTTTCATCACTGTGCAGTATTGAGCACTTGAGGTCCTGAAGAATTGCCAGTTGGGCAAGAAACATGTCGACCTGATCAGAGGGTTCGAGGTAGTCCGCTGTGCCCCTTACAGTCTCTATCTCCCCTCCCACTCTTTTAATCAAGGGAGTCAGCCACGTGAATAAAGGTCCTTGTGAACTGACCCACCTTTTTTAACCACCATCTCCTCACGACTACACCTTCACTTGACCCCTCACACGCACTCAACCATTGGCTGGAACAAAAGAACTCCAACAAAGAGCGCCTGTTAGGCGCCCGTCAGACATTGCAGTGCCAGTCTGACGAGGAGCAGTAGGCCAATGATGAAACATGACATCTAGCTCACTGGGTGTGTGAGGCCTTCCAGTTCCAACAAGGGAACAACCTGTTCCCTGCCTTTGCTCTCCTCCTTTACACACACACACTTTCTTGTCTATCCCCCGGGGAACTTTGTACCTTTTTGTTGTATACACCTATGATAGACCTGAGGATACAGGTGGAGCAATGGGAGCTAGTTAAAAGCCTGACAGACATGCTTCGTCCTTTTGAGGTCTTCACGCATGCAATCAGCAGGGAGGACTGTAATTTGGGAAAAGCTATACCATTGTTGCGCATGCTAGAGGACAAACTGAAGGCGGTGTCCTCTACGTTTCAAAAAGATGGAAAGCAAGAAGCATTTGAGTTGGCAGAGAAGTTATTACAGTGCCTACTTCGCGATGAACGTCTTCAAAAGATCCACACAGAACAGCATTACATTTCTGCTACTATTCTGGATCTACGGTACAAAAAGGCAGTGGCAGGCAGAGTATTCTTTCCTTTTGATGACGCAGATGTTACAAAGTACAAACATTGTCTAGCTGTGTCAGCCACTCCGTTTGAAAGAGAACGCAGGAAATTGAAGAAAAAGGCAGTACATCAGCATCAGCAGGCCATCCGGAGTCAAAAAAATCCACTTCTGCATCTGTGGCAGAAGTTAGTGATTTTCCCTCTCAGCCGTTAACGACACCAGCAACCGTATCATCTCCACGAGACACAACAGTAATATTGTGTGAAGAAGAGGATTGGCTAACTCAGCTTGCGTTTGCTTCTCAAAAGGTCCCGGAAAAAAGTAAGCAAAGTGGAGAAACCCTGCAGAACCTTGAGTCGATGGTGCAGGCCTATCTGAATGACTCAACAGAGGTCTATGTTCATCATGACCCATTGGCGTATTGGCATGGGAAAAGAGATGGGTGGCCAGAGATCACCAACCTGGCTATAAATGACTTATCTTGCCCACTCGCAAGCGTGTCTTCTGAACGTGTTTTCAGTGCTAATGGTGGCATTGTAACTTCCACAAGGACCCGCCTCTTGCCCAAAAATGTGGAGAGGTTAACAATGATCAAGATGAATCAGCACTTCATACCACCAGATTACAAAATACCAGAATGCACGCAGGAAGAAGACGAGTAGGACACCAACTTAGATGAGGGAAGTTCTTCTCAGTTAACTGACCTACTCCCATCTGAATTCGCAGAGTTTAAGGATGAGCTCTTCTTCCCTGACACTGAGCCCTGAAAATGAGTCAATGAATCACTAACTTTCTTTTTCGTCCTTATTCACTTTTATTCCTGTGTGTCTGTCTTTCTTTGTTTTGCAAAATCTATATAAAAAAAACTTTAATCACCTAATCATAAAAACAAGCCCATCAGCAGAACTGTCTTCACTTATTTGCTTATTGATTTGAAGGTGCCGCAGTCTGCATTCCTCAGGTTCACAAGTTCACAAGAACATGCTCCTCTATCCTCCTCCTCCAGACTCCTATTTCCCTCAAAGCAGATGGCTGGATTACGCCCAATGAAGAAAGACTCTGCACTTGTGGGGGTGTTCTACTTCTTTGCGGGTGAGTTGACGGGTCTGGGGCATTGCTGTGAAGGTCTAATACTGGATAAAAGTGGTTTAGAGAAAATCGGAGGTGAAAAAGTATATTGCGTTTTTGCTCACTTGCCTGTCTTTGGGGTGCTGTTTGAGGGGCTTTTAGGTTGTTGGGGGTGGGTTTTGGGGTCTGTGAGCACTGCTTGCACATTCTAATGTTGATTGCATTTGTTTTACAGGAAATCCATGGTGGAAAAGGGGAGTTGGGCCTAGCTGCAGAGCGCATTTGGACTGAATTCCAGGTAGGCCCAAAGTTTCCTAAGTGTGGCTTTTCCCGGTTTTGCTTTTCGGCTTTTTGGGGAGGTGAAACTTGTTTTTGCCCGGGTTCACGGGTCTGGGGGCCTTGCTTGGAAGGTGTAATACCGGCTAAAAGTGGTTTGGAGAAAATCGGAGCAGATAAAGGTTTTGCATTTTTGATCACTTGCCTGTCTTTGGGGTGCTGCTTGGGGGGCTTTTAGGTTGTTGGGGGTAGGTTTTGGGGTCTGTGAGCACTGCTGGCACATTCTAATGTTGATTGCATTTGTTTTACAGGAAATCCATGGTGGAAAAGGGGAGTTGGGGCCTAGATGCAGAGCGCATTTGGACTGAATTCCAGGTAGGCCCAAAGTTTTCTAAGTGTGGCTATTCCCGGGTTTTGCCTTTTGCCTTGTTGGGGGTGTTAAACTTGTTTTCGCCCGGGTTGACAGTTCTGGGGCCATCGCTGGGAAGGTCTAATACCCGAAAGAAAGTGTTTTGGAGACAATCCATGGGGAAAAAGTTTTTGCATTTTCTGAGATTTCGCTCACTCTACCGTTTTTGGGGGGCTGTTTGTGGGGGTTCCTGGTGTTTGTGGGGGGATTTGCGAGTCTTGGAGCAATGCTGGGTATGGACACTTTTGCTTGCTTGCAAGTGGTTTGAATACAATGCATGGTGGGTAAGGGGGGATTTGGGCCTACTTTACTTTCAAAGTACGTTTTGTCACCATTTTCTACTAGGCCTCTGACAGGTAGCAGTATCGCACGTTTTTTGAGATACGATGGGGTCTTCTACATTTTTGCGACTGGATGAGTTCTTCTTCCCTGACACTGAGCCCTGAAAATGAGTCAATGAATCACTAACTTTCTTTTTCGTCCTTATTCCCTTTTATTCCTGTGTGTCTGTTTTTCTTTGTTTTGCAAAATCTATATAAAAAAAACTTTAATCACCTAATCATAAAAACAAGCCCATCAGCAGAACTGTCTTCACTTAATGCTTATTGATTTGAAGGTGCCGCAGTCTGCATTCCTCAGGTTCACAAGTTCACAAGAACATGCTCCTCTATCCTCCTCCTCCAGACTCCTATTTCCCTCAAAGCAGATGGCTGGATTACGCCTAATGAAGAAAGACTCTGCACTAGTGGGGGTGTTCTACTTCTTTGCGGGTGAGTTGATGGGTCTGGGGCATTGCTGTGGAGGTCTAATACCGGATAAAAGTGGTTTGGAGAAAATCGGAGGTGAAAAAAGTATATTACGTTTTTGATCACTTGCCTGTCTTTGGGGTGCTGTTTGGGGGGCTTCCAGGTTTTTGGGGTTGGGTTTTGGGGTTTGGGAGCACTGCTGCCACAGTCTAATGTTGATTGAATTTGTTTTTCAGAAAATCCGTGGTGGAAAAGGGGAGTTGGGGCCTAGCTGCAGAGCGCATTTGGACTGAATTCCAGGTAGGCCCAAAGTTTCCTAAGTGTGCCTTTTCCCGGTTTTGCTTTTCGGCTTTTTGGGGGGGTGAAACTTGTTTTTGCCCGTGTTCACGGGTCTGGGGGCCTTGCTTGGAAGGTGTAATACAGGCTAAAAGGGGTTTGGAGAAAATCGGAGCAGAAAAAGTTTTTGCGCTTTTGTTCACTTGCCTGTCTTTGGGGTGCTGTTTGGGGGGCTTTTAGGTTGTTGGGGGTGGGTTTTGGGGTCTGTGAGCACTGCTGGCACATTCTAATGTTGATTGCATTTGTTTTACAGGAAATCCATGGTGGAAAAGGGGAGTTGGGGCCTAGCTGCAGAGCGCATTTGGACTGAATTCCAGGTAGGCCCAAAGTTTTCTAAGTGTGGCTTTTCCCGGGTTTTGCCTTTTGCCTTGTTGGGGGTGTTAAACTTGTTTTCGCCCGGGTTGACAGTTCTGGGGACATTGCTGGGAAGGTCTAATACCCGAAAGAAAGTGTTTTGGAGACAATCCCTGGGGAAAAAGTTTTTGTATTTTCTGAGATTTCGCTCACTCTACCGTTTTCGGGGGGCTGTTTGTGGGGGTTCCTGGTGTTTGTGGGGGGGTTTGCGAGTCTTGGAGCAATGCTTGGTATGGATACTTTTGCTTGCTTGCAAGTGGTTTGAATACAATGCATGGTAGGTAAGGGGGGATTTGGGCCTACTTTAATTTCAAAGTATGTTTTGTCACCATTTTCTACTAGGCCTCTGACAGGTAGCAGTATCACACGTGTTTTTAGATCTGATGGGGGTCTTCTACATTTTTGCGACTGGGTTTAGTAAGGGTCTGAGAGCACTGCTGGGAAGGTCTAATTTTGTTCTAAAACACAGTTTACAGAACACCTAGCTTGAGGGGAAAAATCCGCTAAATTAATTTGCCCATACTTATTTATCCTTCAAAAGGAGACTCAGACAGAGTACGCACTTTCAAAAATATTGCACTGTCTATTAGGAAACTCAAAGTGTGACTTTTTGCACTACACAGCATACATACCTTATATTTATTTGTCAGTGGTGTTCTAATATCACTTCCTGTTTTTCCATCAATAATTACAGGCCGGGTTTCAGTCTGTGCAATGGGAAACAAAGGATGAAGTCAGGCTTCACATTAGCGAGCCGCAATTCAGCATCCGCCAGGCAGGCAGTAGACAGGGTGTCTTCTGGTCACCAACATTGATGGACGGAGCGTCAGATGGAATGGAGGAGTCCCGCTAATAAGAGGAATGGTTGGATGCATGCAACTTCCCAAATTCAATAGGACAACTACAACAATATACAGATACAGTATCCGTTCTTTTCTAGTTATCTTTTAAGTAATGTTATTGCTGTGAACTTCTATGAGTGTGACTCTGCATTTCTTTGATCTCTGCTTCTAAATTCATCCCTACTGCCATTGTATAGGTTTTACTTCTGCTATTTTTCAAACCTAATTTAATGTACGAAGTGTTTCTCTGAGTGCAGAGATAGGCAAGTGAAAACGCATAATTACTGCAGCCCTGTACTGTCGCATTCTTTCACTCACGGTGGTCGAAAGTACTACTTACTTTTCAGTAACCATGCATGCAGTAGTGCGTGCACTTCCTTTGTGTCACTTAAAAGATTTATGGATAGCTTTGTACCCAAAGATTTGTTTATCTTCAATTATTGTTTGTCCATTCTGTGCTTTTTTTTCTTCTCTCAACAAAACTTTCCCAAAAACCCCCATTCCCATCCATTTTCCAAACCCTAGCCCTCTTCCCCCGGGCTGCGTGGTTTTTGATTGATGTGTGACTAAATGACAGCAATAATTCCACACACTTGCTGGGGAGGATAAGGTCATAGCAACAGGCTGGTGAAGGAATCCGAGGATATATTCTTACTCAGCTTGACACAGACCCATGACTATTGGCAAATGAAAGCAGATTTTCATATGCGCCATCAACTTGATTGATCATCAAGAACATCCTCCTCCTAGACAATGCAAATGATTACGCTGCTGTGTCCTTCACCTTCAGTACTATTTCTTGTAGTAGTAGCCAATGTCAAAGAAATTCAACACAAGTAGTAGTTATACTTTCAATACTTTACCATTTGTTAGGCTACATTGTGGCACTGTTCTAGTGTACTGTCACCTGTTATATTCTCTATCGTACCGTTCTAATGCTATGGTATGGACAAACAAGGTTTCATTTTCTTTTTTTTCATATGCTGCAACTGCCACTGTGTAACACCACTAGTACCACCGCAATGATGACATGTCATCCGCCCAGGATTGCCAACCTTAATCGCCATTTCCCGTGCAGCCAGCCCTGTGCCTAGCCCTATTTCCAAACACAAATTACAGGTCAGATAAGTGTTTGGGGGGGGAGGTAGTATAATGGAGTATTAGGAGAGACGAGAGACTGTTGGTAGTACTAGTAAAGTCCTAGGACTATTGAATTCACTTACTCTGTGAGAGGCACTTAGTTTTGAAAACATTTGGGCAATTACTTACACAACTTGAATTAAGATTCCACTTAAGTTTCAGGAAAACAAACTTACTGTTAAACCCCCACCCACCAGCCTCAAAAGCAGTAAAAAACACGTATGCTAAGATAAAGTTTAAAGTATATTTATATCCCTAACATAAATAATCTCCCGCAAGACCCAACCCACTCCCCCTCCCCCTCCCAAACCCCAACAATTGTCCATGAAAAGTCCAAAAAACTCAACTCCCGATTCCCATCCCCCGAAGTCTTTAAAAAAGGGGCAAGGGACAGTCTCCTCCTAGTGCTGGCTGCTGTTCACTTTTCGGGCCAGGTCGGCATGCTCCTTGCGAAGGGTCTCGAGCAGGGTTTTGGTGTTCAACAGCTCCTGCTCGAGGTAGGACACCCTGAGTGAAAGGCGATGCAACCTTTTTTTGGTACTGCTGTGGGGGGCAGCTGATTTTTTTGCTGCTCGGCGGTGGCGGGTGGATGCGGTACCCCGGCTCCGTACCGCTGGAGACCTGCTGCACTGACTGGCTGACCCAGGGAGCACGGAGGAGGATGCAGCTGTCCCGGTCGATGTTGTGGTCGACTTCGTGTCCCCCTCCTCCTGGGCCACCAGCCGCCGATATTCGGCGACAGTCTCCTCCAGCCTCCGTTGCCGGGCCCTTTTAGCCAGCTCCTTCCATGTTGGTTTGGAAGGAGCATCTATATGAAGAAAGAAAGACATAGTCTGTAACCAATGCTCTTTAAGATTAACACAAAATGATTCAGCAGAAAGTTGTGTCACAGTAGAACTAGCAACTTGCAAGCGCAGTACATAACTATTGTGGCCAGTATCTATCTAACCTCACACTTCTTCATCCTTGCTCTAACATTAGAGGGAGTTTAAGGAATCAATTCTACGAGCACTATGGACTCACTCCATTAGAGTCGACTATGACAGTACACCAGTCTTATTCTTCTTCTTCTCTATTGTTTAGCAAAATTGGTACGTTAACTTCTGCAAGCCGGCATAATGCCAGCGCAGTCAACTTGCACCCGAGAAAAACAGACGCCCGCCATGATGAGTGAGACAGACTTGCGTTACTGTACCGGTCCAGTACATGCAGGTGGTGATGCTCTTACTTTTCTATTACGGGTGGCACTGAGAATACTCTGTTACAAGGGCTACTGCTTAATTAATTTAATTTTCACCCTACAGTGCCAATGAATACTAGAAAAGGAAAATGAAGAAGATAAATAATCTGATTATCTATCACCACACATGGTATGTATTTGCTTACATATGGGATGAACAGTGATACATCCACACAGGAATGGCCGAGTTCTACTAAACTTATTAACAGAGGTAGTGAGTGGCCATCGTAATATCAGGATATATGCTGTGCTTGCAATACAAACTACTGCTACTATTCATGGTAGTATTCAGACAAAATTAAAACTTATTTTCCTTGCCTTTCCTACACTGGAACGGACGTGCGGGTGCGGTGTTACATGCTCTTCAAAGTAACACTTAGTTCATCCAGTGACCGTCTGCTCTCTCTAGATACACATATGCTATCTAAGAGTCAGATAGTACCATGATCCAGGCATCCATCCATTCAAACTATATGTCAATCATTCTTCTTCATGTCTCTCATCTGGACAAACCTTACGTTTTCTCACGGGAAAACAACCTTTTCATTTTATTTGGGAAACCGCAAGCCATGCATCCGTGCTTGACTTGCATTTAAATTTCAACCAAAGGATATATTGCGCACACATACAGTTTCTGTTTCACCCACCCAGGCTGTTCTCCTTCCACCCATCCTTGCTTCATCCTTCACCCAGCCATGCATCATATTCCTTCCCAGCCACCTCGGGCACCAATCAAACACGTATCATTCTTCTTTGTCAGTCATCATTACTTTTAACTTGCTCGTCCTTCCACACTTACTTACACCCTTCTTTCGCTTTTCGTTCAACCCATCCATCAAGTTCATCTCAGATCTGATTTGGATTCTCGAAAAAAAATTCACTGCTGAGTTGAAGTAAATTTAGAGGAGGCTACTACGTTGTTCATAAAAACTTTGTTCTAAATTTGAAAGTCTTCTTAACAGTATAGTAACGTAACTGTAGAACATATATACTACACCCGTGCAGAGAGCACACTCTGCAGTCTGCAATCTCAATAAGTAAGGAATTTAGAGCTTACCACTGCCCGCCACTACCGTGGCAACTCTCACAGCAGTTTCCTCCGGCACTTGCACCTCCTCCTCCCCAGAAGTGTCCTCCTCCACCTCCGCGCTGGCCCCGGCACCAGATGTTCCCCCTACAAAGTACATTTAAGAATGATAGATGTCATAGACA
Source organism: Lissotriton helveticus (assembly GCF_964261635.1). Taxonomy (NCBI): domain Eukaryota; kingdom Metazoa; phylum Chordata; class Amphibia; order Caudata; family Salamandridae; genus Lissotriton; species Lissotriton helveticus. The sequence goes on from NC_136064.1 coordinate 134,286,788, forward strand.
TACACCACTCACTAGTATTTTGTCTAGGAATGAAGAAATGTGTGAAATAAATCACTAAGCACTTTTCCATTTTTAATCAACCGTTTATGTTTTATGACAAACTTGATTTTAATAAATGTTTTTACTTTTAATAAAGCTTTAAAACTTAAATAGACTCTGTGGTTTTTGGTCAAGAGTGACTGAGCAAAAGGTTTTGCAATTTGCAAGCATGAGTCCATGCCTCTGACACTTCTGGACTCCGACTCCGTACTCTTGCCCTGCGTTGGATAATCATTATTGGGGATCAATCATCAATGAATTCGGGAGCTAAATTACTCTGCCACACTATCTAGACAGTAAGGAGATTGGGGGTTCTTCAAAGTCTGTTATCACTGAGGTATGTGGAAAGTCTACCTGTGCCTATTATAATTGATAAAGAATGCACTATTTAGTGTCCATAGTTCTGTTTGTGCCGATTTGTCCCTGCAACAGTAGTAGTATGGATTGTCCTCCTATCCAAACCAAAAGTAAAGTAGTATCTTATTCTTTCTTGGTGGTCATTCACATTTTATTGTTGGGAATTGTCAAAGCATAAACATTTAGAAGACTTGAAAAGACATTATTGACAATCCCAGAGGACTGCACTCAGTGCATAGAGCTATTGCTGACTAGAATGGGACCTTTTGTCAACTGTGCAATCTTAGTTAGCTACACAGACAGACTAATAAGAATAATCTAGTAATACCACAGGGAGTCATAGTAGAGGCAGGATAAGAATTTAGATAAGGTCTACAAGAAGATCAAAGACGATTTAGAAAAAAATCGAATGAGGAACGCTAGGAAAAAATAGGTACTCTATATTAAAATGAAAACTTACAGGGGCCAGCAAAGGAGCCCTCGCCTGACCGATCCTGGCCTTCTACAGCAGCAGCAGCCGATACCACCTCCTCTGTCCTCTTGCCCCTGGGGGGAGCTGATGTACAACATGAAAGAAAGAAAGACCCGAAAACATGGATGATTGTTGTCAACCAAATCAAACATTTTAAAAGAACAATAACAAAATATTTTGGCAAAATATCAAATAGACAACTATTCCAGGGGATATATTGACCTATCTCATGTGGTCTACTACGATATTAGTATTGCTTGATTTGTGGACCGTCGACTTGGAAAGTTATGTAACTCACTAAACAAACTACTAAAAAGGTTCGCCTAGGACTGGCAGGCAGCAGTCCGCAGCACGCGAAGTGACAGACAAACTCCATCGTGATTGCAGCTCAATGAAAACACTAAAAAGTTTCCTACTAAACTAACCAGTCATTAAAATACTCAAACTATCAATCCACCACCCATATTTCTTCTTATTGCCAGGTGTACAAAGGAAGGACTGGACTTGAGTCTGTAGGGGCAGATTTACAAGCCCCTTGCGGCTCTTTTGCTCCATTGTTGCGTGACTTTTGTGACGCAGCGGCAGAAAAAAAAGAGGCGCCATGGTGTAAAGCCCTGCGCCATAAGGGGGCGTTCCAGCGCAAGGGAGGGCGTTCCTGCGCAGGAACGCATACTAAAAGTGGCTGAGGGAAATCTACAAGATTTCAATCAATCACTTTTAGAACAATGATGCGTCACTCATACCCTGCGCCTGCTTGAAGCAGACGTACCGCTTGACGCAGCATTGGGGAGATAGGGCACCCCAGAGCATTGCTGGAGCCGCGCCGTCGTTGCGACGCAACTCCAGCAATGCGCCGCCTTTACGGCACAGATGCGTAACGCTTGGGTGATGTTTTAGGCCCATGGTGCGCCGCATTGTAAATACGGCGCACCATGGGTGGTGGTGGCGTGGCGCACAATTACTGGAGCATCCCTGCTACTTTGCAGGGATGCGCCGGTAATTGCAAATCTGCCCCTTAGTGTCAAGCATTACGCAGTTCTGTAACTACACGCATACATTATTTCTCAGGCCAATGAAATGAACACAAAATCGAAAACAAATAAGCATAGTAGCAACGCTACTGAGAAGGAGAGCAGTGCACCTGAAATGCACAGAATATTTTGAAATATAATTTACCTACAATGTAATCGGCAGCATTATTGCTCTTGGTAAAAAACAAAAATTTGCAATATAATAACACAAAGAGCAGGAGAAAACAGAGTAGTGATGAAATAGCTACTACTACTCACCAAGCCCAGGGATCTCAACGCCGAGCAGGTCGAGCAGTTCGCGTTCCCGGTCCAGGAGATCCGTCCAACAGTGGGTGGCCTGGTTGTAGGTGCGCCGGACCCGAGAGTGTTCATACATGGCCCAGCACACATTCTCCCACCGCTTCCGGCGCTCCCGGAGCCCGTAGCTGCTTGCAATCCTGCCGTCTGCCGCGATGGTCCTGGGGAGGCAGCGCTGTACATAGTACACCAGTGTGGCCACCTCCTCCGGGCTAAAGATCTCCCGTGGCATCACTAGCTCCCCCCTCAAACGCTTGCACGGGAGCCGGGCACGGGGTGCGGGACCCTTCCCCTTCTCGGGCTGCTTCCCGGCTCCCTTTAAAATGGTCTGGGCAGAAAGGAAGGTAAATAAGAAATAAGAAATAGAATAGGGAAGAAGAAAAGAAAAGAGTTTAAAAAAGTAGTTTAAAATTAACCAAAAGTAGCAGAAAAAACAAAAATATAGAGCTAGAAAATTAGAGGGATAGATAATAAGTAAAATAGATTTAAAAAAAAGTCAAACAAGCAAAGGATGGCAGAGATTGAGAGAGGATACAGAAAGGATGCCCAGAACCATAGCAATGAATGAAAAACAAGATGGCCGCGCCCATTCACGACCGCGTGGGTAAGTTTGCGCGAGATTTTCCCCGCGATCACACGCAAACTTGTACTAGCGAGATTACACATAGCGCCCGGAAACGGAAATACATCATGCAAACAAGACGGCCGCGCCTATGTACGACCGCTAGGCTAACTTCGCTTCATTGCGCTACAAGCGGCTCGCGAAAACGCAAAAAAACACGGGAACTAACACGCTGCAAAAAACCAAATCGCATATTCGCACGAATTCGCGGCTTCCGAATTCGATCTCGCGCAAATTCATGCCCTGCGAATCGCGCGAAATTGCAGGAAACCGATTTTTGCAAAACTGAAAGCACTCAGCAGGTGCAAAAGTTCAAGCTCATCATTAGTAACCATTCCCTGTAGTGCTTCCTGAGGGGCCCCTCCAGAGTTCAGTTGCATACTTGCAACTATTCTATGACCCTGCTCTGACCCTCACAGCAGGCTCAGAGAATAGCTACAAGTATGCCACAAAGGTCCTGTTAAAAAAAATTACACTGCAACAGAAAGCAATTACAGATAAGGAAGCAGGTGCCAGACTGGAAGTTCAAATTCAGTGACACATTAATCAGCCCCTAATTCATTCATGTCAGTTGAGGCAGGGCAGGTGTGCTAACGAATTTTGCAAAAGTGAAAGCACTTAGCAGGTGCAAAAGTTCAAGCTCATCATTAATCAGGAAGCACTTACAGCTAAGGAAGCAGGTGCCAGCTCAAATTCAGTGACACATTAATCAGCCCCAAATTAATTCATGTCAGTTGAGACAGGGCAGGTGTGCTTTTCCCCCCATAATCTACAGTGATGAACCAGAGGGTGGCAGTGATGAAACAGAGGTGGCAGTGATGAAACAGAGGGTGGCAGTGATGAAACAGAGGGTGGCAGTGGTGAAACAGAGGGTGCTGTGATGAACCAGACGTAGAAACAACATGGTTGCGACCGTTGCGACCTGACAAGTAAGTTCGCGTTTGCAAACTGGTAAAAAAACCCTCGCGAACTGGCAGAAACCCTTGCGAACACAAAAAAATAAAAAATTCTCGAAAGTTCGCAAATTTTGCGGATTGCGAATACGCAAATACGCAAATTCGCGAATTGCTAATTCACAAAATTTGCCCATGCTTAAATTAGACCCTATTGGCATACTAACAGCAGGGCTTTATACTTCTTAGATGGCGGATTAAATATTAAAAAAACCTAAATGATTATGCTCATTACTCACTGGTCAATCTGGGCTGGGACGAAGAGCTCTACAGAGTCCGGGCTCTGGTTGGGTCGAGTGCTTGGTGGAGTTCTGACGCGCTGGTGCCGGCGAAGTAAGCAAGGCAGAGGTGGCAGGAGTAGCGGAGAAGACATGGCTCTGAAGGTGGCGATAGGAGCATGAACGAAGACTGCGGCCCGCAAGAGGGGTGATTCTGCCGCTGAGTCAGCAGACTCAGAGCGGTCTGCTTTGGAGCAAAGTGGGAGTGAAACATCGCGGAAGCTGCAGACGCCGCCCCTGGAGTTACCAAGGAAGGGGAAAGGCACGGCGGCGAAAACCCGACAGGTGGCCTCATCGATCGCCGAGATGTTTTCTCGCAGTGGGAAGGAACAATGCGGGAAGGCTGCAGGTGAGGAGGGTAAAGCCTCCCCAGCAGTGCGCTCACATAGAACTGTGGCAGGAGCTCAGGCACAGGCGCGGGAGGCAGACACTAATGAAACTTGAGTACCCCTTCCAGAGAAAGTGAATAATAATCAACCAAACCCAGACAATCCAGGAAACCATGCAGATATTATCCCAGATATAACGTACACTGAGGCCCTTACAGCTGGCACCACAGGGCATAAGAGAGTTAATGGCCTGAGAGAAGAGGAGGCAGATGGGAAACTCCTGCGCCAGGAACAAGGGATTTGGCGAGACGGTGGCATCAAGTAATGATATATCCCTCCCACACAGAGGAGATCATACTGATCGGGTTGATCAGGCAATATTGGAAGCGGGGGAATGCTGTATTTTAGGATGGGGAGAGGTTGGAGTGCCATGCTCTCCTAAGAGCCGGCTGGAGATAAAAGAGAGAACAAAGGAAAGGGCGGAGTATGAAAAGGACTAAGATCCTAGTGACTGCTTCTACTCTGTTTCAGAAAGGGCTGAATGGTCTGAAGAAGATCGAAGCTCCTCTCTCGGGGGTAGCATTTTAGACTCGCAGAGTGATCTCGAACATTACCAACCTGTAACAGCCAAACAGCCTAATAGCCAATTAAAAACTCATGAGCAACCGATAAAGGATGTAAGCTGGGATCACTCATCTGCTATGCCACTCCAGGGGAGTCCTAGCACCGAAAATACCACAACCCATCCCCCGATATTGTAAGCAATTCATCAGGCAATTCTCGATCATAGGGAGGAAACACGCTTGAATAGCCGCAAATCCCAAGCGGCAATGAGAAAGATGCAGGGAGTAGTGAGGAAGATGTCTAAAGCTTGTGCGAATGTAGGAGATAAAGTCTCAAATCTCGAAGAAAGGATTGTTGCAACAGAATCTGAGTCTACTGCGGCCACCACCAAAGTAGAGTCCCAAAGCGCTCAGGTCAAGGATATCCAGTGGAAGCTGGAAGACATGGGAAACAGGTTGAGAAGAAATAACCTCAGGGTGCGGGGGGTACCAGAGGGAGTGGAGGGGTCTGATGTTAGGGCCTACATGATTAATCTATTTAAAGCTGCCTTCCGCGAGCTCCCGGACTGGAACTGGTCGGCGGAGATACAGAGGGCGCATCGCACCCCATTTAAAATACGCAGTGGTTCAAAAGGAGGGGATAAGCCAGGGGCAATCCTTGTATTCTTGGGTAACTTTATCCTACTTCAGGCAATAGCCGATAAAGCCAGACCAGAAGCAAGAAGGTCTAGCGAGGGAGTCCTGTTCTTTGTCCGGACGGACTACTGCCATGTAACGGTGGGTAGGTGCTGGAGACTGAGACAATTGATTAAGCCTTTCCAAGACAAGAACATTCAAGTATATCGCATTAATCCAGCACAACTTAAACTAATAAATGAAGGTCGAACCTGGTACTTTGCATCTGAAATTAAAGGGCAAGAGTATTTAGATTCCCTGGGCAGTTAGGAAAGTTATCTGAATGCATGGAGCATCTTTGGGAAGTGGGTGGTGCGAGTTGAGAAGATCGCTCTGCTGATTTGTCTCTTGGGTTACGGACGGAGTAAAGGGGTCATAGTGTTAAATAGTTAAATGATGAGGATGCCTCCATCCGATATTATTGCATGCATCACAAGCACAGACTAAGGTCTGAGCGCTTCACAAGGGAGGGTGGTGAAGGGGGGAGCGATCTGAGTGGGAGGAAGGTGGGTTGGGGGAGGTGGGGTAAGGATGGAGGGAAAAAACAGAAAAAGGAGAATATCTGGTACTTATTTGGTTCTACTTTTGAAGATGGTATATGCTTTACATGTTTTATATGTTTCACGTGGGTATTTTACCCAGTCGCTGGCACAAAAAGAGAAGGAGTACCACATAACTAAGAATGGCAAAACTTAATATATGCTTGGTTAATATTGGGGGTCTGAACGATTGGAAAAAAAGGCGTAGGTTAGCTGAATTCGTGAAATTAGAGCATATAGATGTTATATGCCTGCAGGAAACACACCTGCCTTGGGGGAAAAAACAGCTGCTGAGTTTGAGAGGCCTCGATATTCTGTCCTGCTCTTCTCAAACATCTACAGTTAGAGGGGTGGCTATTCTAGGTAAATCCTCACTTGGGGGCACTAAGAGCTCTAAGGCTGATGTATCTGGGAGATGGGCGTTGGTTGAGTTGTGTATCGGTGTTACAATTTGCGTTATCTACGGCTCTAACCAAGATGACCCTGAGGTCTTTGATTTATTAGAGAATGAATTAACCAGCTGGCCTACCCCTCTCCTAGTGTGTGGAGACCTAAATATATCTGCAGACCTTACTAATAAATCTCCGTATGTAGGTCGGAAGCGAAGGGTGTATCAGGCTCTGTGTTCCTTGATTCAAACACATGGATTGGAAAAGGAGCTAAGTAACCCTGGGTTTACCTACTTCTCGTGTCCATATCAAAAATATACAAAACTTGATTATTTTCTAATCTCGTCTACAGAAGTAAGGAAAGTTAACATAAGGAAGCTACCAAAAATTATATCAGACCACAGTCTATTAATATTGAGTTATAATTTGCCTGTGCCTGTGAGAAAACAGAGGGTTTGGACCTTTGATAGAAAATTGCTGGCAGATCGCGCATATGTGGAGCATTTGAGGACCTGGACAGTAGAATTTTTCAATGCAAATCGTTACAGCGCATCGAGGAATAGTGTTTGGGATGCGTTTAAAGCAGCCCTATGGGGCGAGACAATAAGCTATGCTGGCTAGAGCAGGAAAAAAACACCAGCAGTAAATGATAGGTTGACAACCCGACTGATAGCAGCTGAAGAAAAGCATGGAAAAGATATCTTGCAAGGAAGAGAAGGGAGGGAAAGCCAACAGAGAATTAGCTCTATCAAAGGGGAGATACATATGCATCTGGCTAGAAAAGATGCCTCCCAATATCAAGCCCATAGATGCAAAATGTATGAAACAGGAGAACAGGCTGGTAGGGCATTAGCACTATGGATTAGACAGGGAGCCACTAAGAACGTAATAACTAGCATTCAGGAGAATGATCAGGATTATGTAGAGTCAAAGGATATCTTGAAGGTATTTAAAAACTACTATCAGGCACTATACCAGGAGGAGACAGCTGCAGACACGCCACAGGGGGAGTATGGGGATGAAGGCACTAAACTGGATGAGGTCGAAATGGAAACATTAGATCAAGATCTGTCAATTAGTGAAGTACTCGGGGCACTGCAAGAATTAGCAACTTGCAAGGCTGCAGGGCCTGATAGTATCCCACTAGAGGTGTATAAGTGCATCTTCCGTGGGATAGCCCCAATACTTTTAGATTTATTTAATGGGATAGTGTGCACTGGCAAAATTCCTGAGACATGGAAGGAAACTATTGTTGTATTCTATAAGAAAGGAAAGCCAAAAGAAAATCCGGGATCATACAGGCCAATATCCCTCATAAACGCGGACAACAAAATGTATGCGAAGATTCTGGCTAGCCGCTTTGGGAGGGTCATTTGGGATCTAATCTCCCCTTGGCAGCATGGATTTGTCCCAGGTCGTGGAACAACTGATCATATATGACGAGCTATAGCCCTGTTCGACTACCATGCTGCCACTGGGGGGTAGGAGGGGGAGGGTGGAATGGCCATGATCCTCCTTGATGCGGAAAAAGCTTTTGACCGCGTAAGATGGAAGTTCTTGTGGGTGGTATTGGTCGGCAGAGGGTTTGGACCGAAAATACTGAATGCCCTAAAAAGCCATGTATCGAGATCCAGTGGCTAGGGTTCAGCTTATCAGCGAAAGTTCGGGGAAAATATTTATGACAAGGGGGACACATCAGTGGTGTCCCTGTTCACCCATTTTGTTCACGTTATATATAGACCCACTAGTTAGGCAGATTCTGGGTTATATGGAAATTAAGCCTGTCATTACCAGCGGACATGAAACGAAAATATTGGCGTATGCCGACGACTTGACAGTAGTTTCCACGGAACCAGGTATAGCCATGCGCACAATAGTGGAAATTACAAAAGAATTCGGTAGGCATTCAGGTTATCTGTTGAATGAGAGTGAAACCCAAGTAATTTGCACAATAATATCGTTAAAGCAGACTATAGATATGTGGAACCTGCAATATATCTAGGAGTAACAGTTAACGCTGTGACAGATTTAAGATAACTTTACCCCACTGTTAAAATCAATTGAGTTAGATCTTAAAAGAATGGATACATTACATTTGTCATTGATAGGGAGGGCTAACGTGTTGAAAATGACGATGCTCCCTAAAATCATGTATCTGTTCCGTGCTATTCCGCTGATACTAGATGAAGGACTGATAAAGTTAATAGAAGCAATATTTATGGGCTTCTATGGCAATATGACAAAGTCAGACGTTCATTAAAATTTATGTCCCTTCCGCAGGAATTGGGAGGCCTAGGAATTCCTAATGTTAGGTTCTATCAATGGGTGTACCTGCTAACCCAAATGGCAATTTTATTTGATCTAGCCACAAATGAGTCGTATGTGCCATATGGCAAGCAAAACCTCCCCTCCATATACGAACTAGGAAGGGAGGTGGTGGGGATTCTGCTAAGGAAAACAGATCGTCGGTATTTTAAGAAAATGCAATACAAGATTATGGGTAGTGTGTGGGGGCTCTGGAAAGCGATACAAAAAATACTAGAAATCCCAAAGATTAACTGTCACACACCATTGTGGAAGTCAGGGATCCTCCTAAATCTAAGTGTCGATGGTATGTGGAAATGTTGGGAACAGCATGGAATTCGAACAGTGGGTGATGTTATAGAGGGGACCGTTATGATGAGCTTCGGGGCCAATTCAACAGAGATATGGCATTCCTAGTAACCAGGGGCTTACATTTATTCAGGTTTCCCAAACACTTAAAGCCAAGGGACTCCAAATCCCTTTTGGAAATAGAAACAATCTATTGGAGTATTTGTTAAAGGGGGGTGCAGGATTAAAATTATTTAAAGAATATTTATGACTGGGATTCAAGATGATATAGAAAAAAAACGAAGCCTCTTGGTCTTTAAAACTGGTTGATCCAGACGTGGATTTGGATAAAGCTCTACAATTAGATAATATGATTTTACGCTCCTCGAATTAAAAAGCGCAACATTTTAAAACGTTATTTAATCTTTACTTTATAAAATTATTTGATTGGGGTAAAAGGGAAGATAACAGATGCCCCAGGTGTTCGAAAGGACCTGCTGATTTATTACAAATGTTCCCTTAGTGTGAAAAGTTAGATAGAATTAAGGGCGAGATCGAGACGTTTTGGGGGGGGTTGCTAGGTGTTAAGATCAGTCTATCCCCTACCCTAATGATTTTAGAAAGTGAGAGCAAGCTGGGGCTAAAGAAAGAGGCTGAAGCCTTCATTTCTATTACGGTGGCAGTGCTGCGAATTCTTATATCAGCAGGGTGGAAGGATATAGCTCCCCCTCATTCCAGATGTGGGTGACTAGACTCTTGGGCATGCATAACATAGAGGCCGCCCTATATGAACATAAGGGTAGGAAAATGCGCGAGTTAGGGTTAAACAAGTGGGCACCATTAAAAACCTGGAGAGACTTGCGAATACAGAAATAGGTGCAAGCATAAGGATATGTAATGTATTCCAGTGTACAGTGGTTTTAACATCCCTCTGACTGTGGAAGTGCATGTGATCTCATGAGTCTTTATTTAGTGTATCTTTTCAATATTTTTATATGGAATAATGTAAAAAGTGAATTTTATATGGCTAATGTTTGTACCAGGAATTTCTCAATAAAAAAAAAAAAAGAGATGGACGACCTGAGCAGGGTGGTGTGAAATAACAAAGCTATGTTGTTGTGCATGGGGGGTTCGATTGAAAGGTGCTGTACAAGATGGTCAAACATTTGTGTTGTGCCTGGTAATTTGCTATGCCAGAAACCGATCCCCGGAAGCTTGTTTCCGGTCCAGGGAAGGCATGGCTTGGCAGTTCGGGCTGGACTGTTCCCATGAGGCACAGGGTCAGACTGATTTGCATATAGCCATGTCTAAACTGGGGTGGCAGAGTGGGCTAAAGAACGGTGATGGATCAAACCAGATCTTTTGACTGGGTGTGAGTTTTTGATTGGTTCGGATGCTCCGTCCATCACCACCACCCCCTTTTGTACTGGTAATTTACTATGGGCACGGGCATTGGAATGGTATTGGTCCCCTTTCTGCTTTGGATAGATGTAGCTGGGTTTGCATTTAATCTATGATTTGTTGGGAAAAATCATTTTTGTTCCCTAACTTATCATGCCCTTTTTCAGGGGAAGGAGGAGGTCGGTATTCCTTCATTCGGTCTTGATAAATAAGTCAGGTATCTTTCAGTTCAGGGATACTTGTTCCATGTGACCCTTCAGAGTGCAGAATGCATTCTATGTTTAAAACGTCTGTACTGAGAAGTATTCAGTGTCCAATTACAACACCCTCCTTAATGATGGGAAGCTTTTTTTCAGGAAATCATTAACTTTGTCTTTCGACATAGACACACCCACCATGTATTTTCTTTAGTTGTGATGGTGACTTAAAGCTTGAAAGACTAAAATGTATTTAGCTGCCATAAAATTCACTTTGGAGAAGTATTGTATTCATGAAAAAAGCCGCCTTCCTGGAAATGTGCATTAGAACAAGTACAGAGCTGGTGTTCAAGTAGGAAACCTGCCTGCACCAGGTCTGTCAGCTGAGACCCATTGTAATGAAGCAGAATCCAGACTCACCTATCACTGACAAACCAAAGTAATATATCTGAGGCTTATAGATTAAATGACACAATGGTGCTTACCTGCAAAAATAGGAGTCAGCAACTATAACAGTTAGTACAAGAGAACAGAGAAGGATAGACAAAAACCATCTGGTAGTGTTTGATGTGTACCTGTAGGAAAAATATTAACATTAGTGAAGTTCACAAGGGAGTTCAAAATTCAGTAAGAACAAAACACACACGCACATTATTCATTAACTCATTTTTCATTTCATACAGCTTTATTCGATCATTGTGAACAGATCATAAAAGCAAAAGAATACATCTAAAAATATCCAGATCAATAAATATTCATATATACATTAGTCAAAACATTATTAATTGGGGCGTGGCTAGGCGCCAGCTAGGATGAGGCGTGGCTAGGCGCCGGCTAGGATGGCCGCCTAACTCGAGGGCTCCGTTACGCCGAGACCTCCACCCGCCGAAATCCGGTAGAAAATCCGGCAGATTCTGCATCCTGAACGCAGCGCAGCACAGTCCAACTGAAGCCGCGCCTGGCGGTCTGACCCCGGTCGCGCTACTCCGCTCCATTGCGGCGCTGCAGCTCCGGACCTCGGCGCCTAACAACAGGCCTGGATCAAGGGTCTCCCGCGGTCGGTCACTACTGCAGGCGAGCCCCCGGCTTTGAGGCCTAGCCGGGGGCGGGGAAAGAAATTCGGTGCCAACAGCGCCAAGAGTACAAGTCACACTACCGGTGCCTCTGTACTTTGGAGCCTGGCCCTGGAAGCTCGACCGTGACGGCGTGAGCCTGAAGGAGCCTAAAAAAGGGGAGGAGAGGAAAGAAAGGGTTTAAAAAAAAAAAGACACATCTCAAAACGGCGACACCTGGGTCAAGGTCAGTGAATATCCTGCGGGTGCTGGACCCCCAGCCTGCTCCCCCGTGAACATCTGTATGGACTGGAGACACTAAGGCGGGGCTGTTTCTGCACCTTCACCGCCGGGCGTGGGGCACAACGGCCTGCAGGGATGACCTCTGGCCCACTAACACCGGGGGGGCACCACAAAGCTGGCACAGCGAAGGGCCGTGACGCCCTGCAGGGCGTTGCACGGTACTGTCTGGGAGGCCCACTGCATACAAGGAGGCGGAAGCCAATAGCCTGCCTGGCTGGGGAGACGCGCCACTGAGAAGTAGGGTAATCGGGAGAACCGAAGATTTTCTTGGTGAGAGCCCATGATTCGTGGGTGAGAACGACTGAAGGGGACTGGGCGACGACGCTGCACTGAGTCAGACAATGGACACGGGTGCCACGTGCTGCGGTGCCGCCGGACGGCAGAGGCTGTGGATTAAGGAGGCTGAGGGGGCCCTGGAGGTGGAAGGTAGAGAGCGGCCCGACACCCCACGGCATACTGATACAGACCCCAGAGGCCCCCCCCCTATGAGAGGGAGGGGGTGTGAACAGATACCAGACTTGCACCAGCGCATTGGTCACCGTTTGGTCTCCCGGCCGAGACTTGAAGCACCGCTGACCAGGGCAAGAGTTCTAGCCGTGGGAACAATGAGGCCCAAGCAGGGTGGGGCCACCCAGTCCAACAAGCTTGATAAATATACAGTGCAAAAGGGCATACCGCTGACTGAAGGCCCGACCGGGGAACCCTCTACCCAGAAGGAGCCGTCACTATCCAGCATCATGGCAGCTATACAGACACTGGGCGCCACCCTAGAAACGAAAATTGACAAGGTCTCCATAGAAGTCAACCTCCTACGTGCAGATCTAAATAAAACTTCGGAGAAGACCAAGGCCAATGAGGCGGGCATTGCGGAGCTATGGACCTCTACCAAGAAACTGGAACAGCGAGTAGAAGTGTTAATACATCAACACCGTCGGATGGCCCTCCGGCTGGAGGACCAGGAAGGGAGGGCGCGAAGGAGCAACATCCGCCTGGTAGGGGTGCCGGAAGGTTTGGAGGGGCCCAGCGTCGAACTCTTTGTCGAGGATTTGATCCTTCAACATCTCAAACCTAAGCGTCTGTCCACCATCTTCACTGTAGAACGTGCACATTTTGAGCACCCATTCCAAAGCCAAAACCTGGTGCGCTGCCAAGGACGATCATCGCAAAAATCCTTAACTACAGAGAAGAGACGCTATTTTACAGACGGCCAGACAAACTGGTGACCTGCAATACGAGAATGCCACCATCCGCTTTTTCCAGGACTTTACTCTCCAAGTTCAGCGTGACAGGCGGTCCTTTGCGGGTGTGAAGGCGGCGTTGAGAGAAAAAGGCCTCAAGTACATGATGTTTTTCCCCGCCAAACTCAAGGTCCTGGCAGGGTCAAATCCATATTTTTCACTTCACCAGCGGAAGTGCAAGACTGCCTCGACAGGGAATCATCTACCACGGGTGAAGGAGCAGGGGCCCAGAACTGGAGAGACACACAGGTTGAATCCCCGGGGTCGGCGGCGGGGAGATCGGAGTTGGACGGACAGAGTCAGCGCTCCTGGAGATCCCGGTCTGCAAGCCCCAGATGGGACTCCCTGCGCGGGGCGGCTGGCCATAGAGAGTGACGAACCTGCATGAGCCTGTCGACATAAACTGTAAAGTACTGTACTGAGGGGGGCTTATTCCGGGGGAGGGGAGGGGGTTGCACTCGCCCACCCACCGTTCTTGGGGGGAGAGGGGGGGGACACAATGTCATACGGGTGCTGGGAAATAGTCAACCTGTTGATTGACTTTGCTAAAATAATCCCCATCCCGTACAACATCCCCTTCTTTGCCCTGTTCTTTCTCCTCCCCCCTTTTTTATTCTTTTTATTTTTTCTTTCTCTCTTTTCTCTTTCTCTTTTTTTTTTCTTTTCTTTTTCTCTCTCTTCCTCCTCATTCCCCCTCTGCCTCTCCTTGATGGCCTGGATCCATGCAGGGGCCGTCGCTCAGACCGGAAGGGCGAGCTACAGGTCAACAACGCTCGAATCCCATATTTGGCTGTGCGCATAATGTGCGGGCGCAGTGTTTCTTTGTTGTATTTGGGTGGGGGAGAACCTCGGGTGGCGGGTTGGGCCGGGGCCAGTGCACGCTCCAGACAACAGGTCCGCAAGGAAGGGAAGACAGGTTACATAGAGTTGTTGTTTCTTCCTCTTCCGGGGTGAGTATTGGGCGAAAGGCACTCTGCTAATTGGGGATGTGGGTAGTTCAAGGCCTACGGAGCAGGGGTGCAGGGAGGGGGGAGGGAACCGAGGGAGTTGGGAGAGGGAGGTGGGGGAGGACTGGAACAGTTGGGGACACACGAAGAAAACTGATCAGGTCACGTAGGGAATCTACTGTTGCTGTTGTAATTTGTACTACTAAGCGCAAGGGGTCAACTCAAAACCGTTTGGATACACATGTGCACAACACTGGGAGTCACGGTGAGGATGTATTGAAAGGAATAACGCATTGCTATGAAGTGGGATAAGAGTTTGAAGATGATGAGCTGGAATGTCAACGGGCTGGGGGACAAGCTTAAGAGAACTATTGTATTACAGTTTATCAAGCGACACCTTCCGGGTGTGGTACTCCTGCAGGAGACGCATCTACTGGGCAACACCTGCCACGCGCTAAACAGATTGGGTTATATCCTAGTGGCTCACGTCGGATTCACCTCAGGATCCCGTGGGGTGGGCATTTTGCTTCGTCGCAACCTTCCCCTAATCATTGATCACACAGACTCAGACCCTTTAGGGCGCTATGTAACAATTTCGGGTAGATGGGAGGGCCGTAGGCTTAACTTGGTTTCGGTCTACATTCCGCCCTGGTCTTCAAACCCAGTCATACCAGGACCTGGGCAAGGTGATTCTTTCCCTCCCAGAAGGGATCCTCCTAGTGGGAGGTGACTTTAATGCCATAGTGTCAGGGACCCTTGACCGTAACCCTCCCAGGGACATGCCACCGGGGCAAAGGTGGTTATCGGATTTCCTTGAGGCCTTCGGCCTCACTAATCTTTGGCGCCTCCGACACCCGAGAGACACTCAATACACATTTTTCTCCGGCCCACATAGATCATTCTCCTGCATTGACTATATACTGTCACCCCTGCAGCGCGACACAACGATTCGTGAAATGACACACCTCGCAAGGGAAATCTCGGACAACTCATCATTAGTAGCCCACCTCACATTTCGGGACAGACAGACAACGGACACGGGTGCCACGTGCTGCGGTGCCGCCGGACGGGGGAGGCTGTGGATTAAGGAGGCTGAGGGGGCCCTGGAGGTGGAAGGGAGAGAGTGGCCCGACACCCCACGGCATACTGATACAGACCCCAGAGCCCCCCCCCATGAGAGGGAGGGGCTGTGAACAGATACCAGACTCGCACCAGCGCATTGGTCACCGTTTGGTCTCCCGGCCGAGACTTGAAGCACCGCTGACCAGGGCAAGAGTTCTAGCCGTGGGAACAATGAGGCCCAAGCAGGGTGGGGCCACCCAGTCCAACAAGCTTGATAAATATACAGTGCAAAAGGGCATACCGCTGACTGAAGGCCCGACCGGGGAACCCTCTACCCAGAAGGAGCCGTCACTATCCAGCATCATGGCAGCTATACAGACACTGGGCGCCACCCTAGAAACGAAAATTGACAAGGTCTCCATAGAAGTCAACCTCCTACGTGCAGATCTAAATAAAACTTCGGAGAAGACCAAGGCCAATGAGGCGGGCATTGCGGAGCTATGGACCTCTACCAAGAACCTGGAACAGCGAGTAGAAGTGTTAATACATCAACACCGTCGGATGGCCCTCCGGCTGGAGGACCAGGAAGGGAGGGCGCGAAGGAGCAACATCCGCCTGGTAGGGGTGCCGGAAGGTTTGGAGGGGCCCAGCGTCGAAATCTTTGTCGAGGATTTGATCCTTCAACATCTCAAACCTAAGCGTCTGTCCACCATCTTCACTGTAGAACGTGCACATTTTGAGCACCCATTCCAAAGCCAAAACCTGGTGCGCTGCCAAGGACGATCATCGCAAAAATCCTTAACTACAGAGAAGAGACGCTATTTTACAGACGGCCAGACAAACTGGTGACCTGCAATACGAGAATGCCACCATCCGCTTTTTCCAGGACTTTACTCTCCAAGTTCAGCGTGACAGGCGGTCCTTTGCGGGTGTGAAGGCGGCGTTGAGAGAAAAAGGCCTCAAGTACATGATGTTTTTCCCCGCCAAACTCAAGGTCCTGGCAGGGTCAAATCCATATTTTTCACTTCACCAGCGGAAGTGCAAGACTGCCTCGACAGGGAATCATCTACCACGGGTGAAGGAGCGGGGGCCCAGAACTGGAGAGACACACAGGTTGAATGCCCGGGGTCGGCGGCGGGGAGATCGGAGTTGGACGGACAGAGTCAGCGCTCCTGGAGATCCCGGTCTGCAAGCCCCAGATGGGACTCCCTGCGCGGGGCGGCTGGCCATAGAGAGTGACGAACCTGCATGAGCCTGTCGACATAAACTGTAAAGTACTGTACTGAGGGGGGCTTATTCCGGGGGAGGGGAGGGGGTTGCACTCGCCCACCCACCGTTCTTGGGGGGAGGGGGGGGGACACAATGTCATACGGGTGCTGGGAAATAGTCAACCTGTTGATTGACTTTGCTAAAATAATCCCCATCCCGTACAACATCCCCTTCTTTGCCCTGTTCTTTCTCCTCCCCCCTTTTTTATTTTTTTTATTTTTTCTTTCTCTCTTTTCTCTTTCTCTTTTTTTTTTCTTTTCTTTTTCTCTCTCTTCCTCCTCATTCCCCCTCTGCCTCTCCTTGATGGCCGGGATCCATGCAGGGGCCGTCGCTCAGACCGGAAGGGCGAGTTACAGATCAACAACGCTCGAATCCCATATTTGGCTGTGCGCATAATGTGCGGGCGCAGTGTTTCTTTGTTGTATTTGGGTGGGGGAGAACCTCGGGTGGCGGGTTGGGCCGGGGCCAGTGCACGCTCCAGACAACAGGTCCGCAAGGAAGGGAAGACAGGTTACATAGAGTTGTTGTTTCTTCCTCTTCCGGGGTGAGTATTGGGCGAAAGGCACTCTGCTAATTGGGGATGTGGGTAGTTCAAGGCCTACGGAGCAGGGGTGCAGGGAGGGGGGAGGGAACCGAGGGAGTTGGGAGGGGGAGGTGGGGGAGGACTAGAACAGTTGGGGACACACGAAGAAAACTGATCAGGTCACGTAGGGAATCTACTGTTGCCGTTGTAATTTGTACTACTAAGCGCAAGGGGTCAACTCAAAACCGTTTGGATACACATGTGCATAACACTGGGAGTCACGGTGAGGATGTATTGAAAGGAATAACGCATTGCTATGAAGTGGGATAAGAGTTTGAAGATGATGAGCTGGAATGTCAATGGGCTGGGGGACAAGCTTAAGAGAACTATTGTATTACAGTTTATCAAGCGACACCTTCCGGGTGTGGTACTCCTGCAGGAGATGCATCTACTGGGCAACACCTGCCACGCGCTAAACAGATTGGGTTATATCCTAGTGGCTCACGTCGGATTCACCTCAGGATCCCGTGGGGTGGGCATTTTGCTTCGTCGCAACCTTCCCCTAATCATTGATCACACAGACTCAGACCCTTTAGGGCGCTATGTAACAATTTCGGGTAGATGGGAGGGCCGTAGGCTTAACTTGGTTTCGGTCTACATTCCGCCCTGGTCTTCAAACCCAGTCATACCAGGACCTGGGCAAGGTGATTCTTTCCCTCCCAGAAGGGATCCTCCTAGTGGGAGGTGACTTTAACGCCATAGTGTCAGGGACCCTTGACCGTAACCCTCCCAGGGACATGCCACCGGGGCAAAGGTGGTTATCGGATTTCCTTGAGGCCTTCGGCCTCACTAATCTTTGGCGCCTCCGACACCCGAGAGACACTCAATACACATTTTTCTCCGGCCCACATAGATCATTCTCCTGCATTGACTATATACTGTCACCCCTGCAGCGCGACACAACGATTCGTGAAATGACACACCTCGCAAGGGAAATCTCGGACAACTCATCATTAGTAGCCCACCTCACATTCCGGGACAGACAGACAACGGACACGGGTGCCACGTGCTGCGGTGCCGCCGGACGGCGGAGGCTGTGGATTAAGGAGGCTGAGGGGGCCCTGGAGGTGGAAGGGAGAGAGTGGCCCGACACCCCACGGCATACTGATACAGACCCCAGAGCCCCCCCCCCTATGAGAGGGAGGGGCTGTGAACAGATACCAGACTCGCACCAGCGCATTGGTCACCGTTTGGTCTCCCGGCCGAGACTTGAAGCACCGCTGACCAGGGCAAGAGTTCTAGCCGTGGGAACAATGAGGCCCAAGCAGGGTGGGGCCACCCAGTCCAACAAGCTTGATAAATATACAGTGCAAAAGGGCATACCGCTGACTGAAGGCCCGACCGGGGAACCCTCTACCCAGAAGGAGCCGTCACTATCCAGCATCATGGCAGCTATACAGACACTGGGCGCCACCCTAGAAACGAAAATTGACAAGGTCTCCATAGAAGTCAACCTCCTACGTGCAGATCTAAATAAAACTTCGGAGAAGACCAAGGCCAATGAGGCGGGCATTGCGGAGCTATGGACCTCTACCAAGAACCTGGAACAGCGAGTAGAAGTGTTAATACATCAACACCGTCGGATGGCCCTCCGGCTGGAGGACCAGGAAGGGAGGGCGCGAAGGAGCAACATCCGCCTGGTAGGGGTGCCGGAAGGTTTGGAGGGGCCCAGCGTCGAAATCTTTGTCGAGGATTTGATCCTTCAACATCTCAAACCTAAGCGTCTGTCCACCATCTTCACTGTAGAACGTGCACATTTTGAGCACCCATTCCAAAGCCAAAACCTGGTGCGCTGCCAAGGACGATCATCGCAAAAATCCTTAACTACAGAGAAGAGACGCTATTTTACAGACGGCCAGACAAACTGGTGACCTGCAATACGAGAATGCCACCATCCGCTTTTTCCAGGACTTTACTCTCCAAGTTCAGCGTGACAGGCGGTCCTTTGCGGGTGTGAAGGCGGCGTTGAGAGAAAAAGGCCTCAAGTACATGATGTTTTTCCCCGCCAAACTCAAGGTCCTGGCAGGGTCAAATCCATATTTTTCACTTCACCAGCGGAAGTGCAAGACTGCCTCGACAGGGAATCATCTACCACGGGTGAAGGAGCGGGGGCCCAGAACTGGAGAGACACACAGGTTGAATGCCCGGGGTCGGCGGCGGGGAGATCGGAGTTGGACGGACAGAGTCAGCGCTCCTGGAGATCCCGGTCTGCAAGCCCCAGATGGGACTCCCTGCGCGGGGCGGCTGGCCATAGAGAGTGACGAACCTGCATGAGCCTGTCGACATAAACTGTAAAGTACTGTACTGAGGGGGGCTTATTCCGGGGGAGGGGAGGGGGTTGCACTCGCCCACCCACCGTTCTTGGGGGGAGGGGGGGGGACACAATGTCATACGGGTGCTGGGAAATAGTCAACCTGTTGATTGACTTTGCTAAAATAATCCCCATCCCGTACAACATCCCCTTCTTTGCCCTGTTCTTTCTCCTCCCCCCTTTTTTATTTTTTTTATTTTTTCTTTCTCTCTTTTCTCTTTCTCTTTTTTTTTTCTTTTCTTTTTCTCTCTCTTCCTCCTCATTCCCCCTCTGCCTCTCCTTGATGGCCGGGATCCATGCAGGGGCCGTCGCTCAGACCGGAAGGGCGAGTTACAGATCAACAACGCTCGAATCCCATATTTGGCTGTGCGCATAATGTGCGGGCGCAGTGTTTCTTTGTTGTATTTGGGTGGGGGAGAACCTCGGGTGGCGGGTTGGGCCGGGGCCAGTGCACGCTCCAGACAACAGGTCCGCAAGGAAGGGAAGACAGGTTACATAGAGTTGTTGTTTCTTCCTCTTCCGGGGTGAGTATTGGGCGAAAGGCACTCTGCTAATTGGGGATGTGGGTAGTTCAAGGCCTACGGAGCAGGGGTGCAGGGAGGGGGGAGGGAACCGAGGGAGTTGGGAGGGGGAGGTGGGGGAGGACTAGAACAGTTGGGGACACACGAAGAAAACTGATCAGGTCACGTAGGGAATCTACTGTTGCCGTTGTAATTTGTACTACTAAGCGCAAGGGGTCAACTCAAAACCGTTTGGATACACATGTGCATAACACTGGGAGTCACGGTGAGGATGTATTGAAAGGAATAACGCATTGCTATGAAGTGGGATAAGAGTTTGAAGATGATGAGCTGGAATGTCAATGGGCTGGGGGACAAGCTTAAGAGAACTATTGTATTACAGTTTATCAAGCGACACCTTCCGGGTGTGGTACTCCTGCAGGAGATGCATCTACTGGGCAACACCTGCCACGCGCTAAACAGATTGGGTTATATCCTAGTGGCTCACGTCGGATTCACCTCAGGATCCCGTGGGGTGGGCATTTTGCTTCGTCGCAACCTTCCCCTAATCATTGATCACACAGACTCAGACCCTTTAGGGCGCTATGTAACAATTTCGGGTAGATGGGAGGGCCGTAGGCTTAACTTGGTTTCGGTCTACATTCCGCCCTGGTCTTCAAACCCAGTCATACCAGGACCTGGGCAAGGTGATTCTTTCCCTCCCAGAAGGGATCCTCCTAGTGGGAGGTGACTTTAACGCCATAGTGTCAGGGACCCTTGACCGTAACCCTCCCAGGGACATGCCACCGGGGCAAAGGTGGTTATCGGATTTCCTTGAGGCCTTCGGCCTCACTAATCTTTGGCGCCTCCGACACCCGAGAGACACTCAATACACATTTTTCTCCGGCCCACATAGATCATTCTCCTGCATTGACTATATACTGTCACCCCTGCAGCGCGACACAACGATTCGTGAAATGACACACCTCGCAAGGGAAATCTCGGACAACTCATCATTAGTAGCCCACCTCACATTCCGGGACAGACAGACAACGGACACGGGTGCCACGTGCTGCGGTGCCGCCGGACGGCGGAGGCTGTGGATTAAGGAGGCTGAGGGGGCCCTGGAGGTGGAAGGGAGAGAGTGGCCCGACACCCCACGGCATACTGATACAGACCCCAGAGCCCCCCCCCCTATGAGAGGGAGGGGCTGTGAACAGATACCAGACTCGCACCAGCGCATTGGTCACCGTTTGGTCTCCCGGCCGAGACTTGAAGCACCGCTGACCAGGGCAAGAGTTCTAGCCGTGGGAACAATGAGGCCCAAGCAGGGTGGGGCCACCCAGTCCAACAAGCTTGATAAATATACAGTGCAAAAGGGCATACCGCTGACTGAAGGCCCGACCGGGGAACCCTCTACCCAGAAGGAGCCGTCACTATCCAGCATCATGGCAGCTATACAGACACTGGGCGCCACCCTAGAAACGAAAATTGACAAGGTCTCCATAGAAGTCAACCTCCTACGTGCAGATCTAAATAAAACTTCGGAGAAGACCAAGGCCAATGAGGCGGGCATTGCGGAGCTATGGACCTCTACCAAGAAACTGGAACAGCGAGTAGAAGTGTTAATACATCAACACCGTCGGATGGCCCTCCGGCTGGAGGACCAGGAAGGGAGGGCGCGAAGGAGCAACATCCGCCTGGTAGGGGTGCCGGAAGGTTTGGAGGGGCCCAGCGTCGAACTCTTTGTCGAGGATTTGATCCTTCAACATCTCAAACCTAAGCGTCTGTCCACCATCTTCACTGTAGAACGTGCACATTTTGAGCACCCATTCCAAAGCCAAAACCTGGTGCGCTGCCAAGGACGATCATCGCAAAAATCCTTAACTACAGAGAAGAGACGCTATTTTACAGACGGCCAGACAAACTGGTGACCTGCAATACGAGAATGCCACCATCCGCTTTTTCCAGGACTTTACTCTCCAAGTTCAGCGTGACAGGCGGTCCTTTGCGGGTGTGAAGGCGGCGTTGAGAGAAAAAGGCCTCAAGGACATGATGTTTTTCCCCGCCAAACTCAAGGTCCTGGCAGGGTCAAATCCATATTTTTCACTTCACCAGCGGAAGTGCAAGACTGCCTCGACAGGGAATCATCTACCACGGGTGAAGGAGCGGGGGCCCAGAACTGGAGAGACACACAGGTTGAATCCCCGGGGTCGGCGGCGGGGAGATCGGAGTTGGACGGACAGAGTCAGCGCTCCTGGAGATCCCGGTCTGCAAGCCCCAGATGGGACTCCCTGCGCGGGGCGGCTGGCCATAGAGAGTGACGAACCTGCATGAGCCTGTCGACATAAACTGTAAAGTACTGTACTGAGGGGGGCTTATTCCGGGGGAGGGGAGGGGGTTGCACTCGCCCACCCACCGTTCTTGGGGGGAGAGGGGGGGGGACACAATGTCATACGGGTGCTGGGAAATAGTCAACCTGTTGATTGACTTTGCTAAAATAATCCCCATCCCGTACAACATCCCCTTCTTTGCCCTGTTCTTTCTCCTCCCCCCTTTTTTATTTTTTTTATTTTTTCTTTCTCTCTTTTCTCTTTCTCTTTTTTTTTTCTTTTCTTTTTCTCTCTCTTCCTCCTCATTCCCCCTCTGCCTCTCCTTGATGGCCTGGATCCATGCAGGGGCCGTCGCTCAGACCGGAAGGGCGAGTTACAGGTCAACAACGCTCGAATCCCATATTTGGCTGTGCGCATAATGTGCGGGCGCAGTGTTTCTTTGTTGTATTTGGGTGGGGGAGAACCTCGGGTGGCGGGTTGGGCCGGGGCCAGTGCACGCTCCAGACAACAGGTCCGCAAGGAAGGGAAGACAGGTTACATAGAGTTGTTGTTTCTTCCTCTTCCGGGGTGAGTATTGGGCGAAAGGCACTCTGCTAATTGGGGATGTGGGTAGTTCAAGGCCTACAGAGCAGGGGTGCAGGGAGGGGGGAGGGAACCGAGGGAGTTGGGAGGGGGAGGTGGGGGAGGACTGGAACAGTTGGGGACACACGAAGAAAACTGATCAGGTCACGTAGGGAATCTACTGTTGCCGTTGTAATTTGTACTACTAAGCGCAAGGGGTCAACTCAAAACCGTTTGGATACACATGTGCACAACACTGGGAGTCACGGTGAGGATGTATTGAAAGGAATAACGCATTGCTATGAAGTGGGATAAGAGTTTGAAGATGATGAGCTGGAATGTCAACGGGCTGGGGGACAAGCTTAAGAGAACTATTGTATTACAGTTTATCAAGCGACACCTTCCGGGTGTGGTACTCCTGCAGGAGACGCATCTACTGGGCAACACCTGCCACGCGCTAAACAGATTGGGTTATATCCTAGTGGCTCACGTCGGATTCACCTCAGGATCCCGTGGGGTGGGCATTTTGCTTCGTCGCAACCTTCCCCTAATCATTGATCACACAGACTCAGACCCTTTAGGGCGCTATGTAACAATTTCGGGTAGATGGGAGGGCCATAGGCTTAACTTGGTTTCGGTCTACATTCCGCCCTGGTCTTCAAACCCAGTCATACCAGGACCTGGGCAAGGTGATTCTTTCCCTCCCAGAAGGGATCCTCCTAGTGGGAGGTGACTTTAACGCCATAGTGTCAGGGACCCTTGACCGTAACCCTCCCAGGGACATGCCACCGGGGCAAAGGTGGTTATCGGATTTCCTTGAGGCCTTCGGCCTCACTAATCTTTGGCGCCTCCGACACCCGAGAGACACTCAATACACATTTTTCTCCGGCCCACATAGATCATTCTCCTGCATTGACTATATACTGTCACCCCTGCAGCGCGACACAACGATTCGTGAAATTACACACCTCGCAAGGGAAATCTCGGACAACTCATCATTAGTAGCCCACCTCACATTCCGGGACAGACAGGAGGGCAGCATTGCACCCATAAACGCCTGGTACCTACGTAGTGAAGAGATAAAGACTAAGCTTACGCTCTCGATTGACTGCTACTTTGAGGATAATAATGGCACAGTGGACTCGTCGTCGGTGTTGTGGGGGGCATTTAAAACAGTCCTTAGAGGGGAAGCCCTGTCCGCTATCACCGGACGACGCAGGGAGCGGGAAAGGCAAATGGCTACTATGGAGGGAGACCTCCTTGCATTGGAGACGGCGGCTCAGGAAGGAGGTGCACCGAGAACATTGCACCTTATGGAGCTCAAAGCGGCGGAATATAGGGCATTAGCCACTGACCAAGCCAAAACCATGGCCAGAGAGGAGGGTAGACTCTACGATCAGGGAGACAAAGCAGGCAAACTAATAGCCTGGCTGGATAAAAAGCGACAGGAACAGAGAGTCGTGGCGGAGCTTGAGACTGAGTCAGGTGAGGTCATCACAGAACCACGAGAGATAGTCGAGGAATTCGTGCGGCACTACCAAAAGGTCTATAGCAAGGGCTCTGACAGGCCTGAAGAAGATTCGGTCTCTTTGTTGACTGACATCTGACTCCCCGCCCTCTCGGACTCGGAATGTGAAGTCCTGGAGGCACCGCTTGCTGTAGACGAGCTGAGATGAGCGATTAGGGACCTCAAGCCAGAAAAAGCCCTCGGGCCTAACGGCTTGCCGATAGAGCTGTATAAGTTAACGCCTGGCAGCCTGAGTCCATACCTCAAACAAATGTTTGAAGAAAGCAAAGAAAGGGGCACCTTACCAAGTGACCAGCGTATCGCCACCATAGTGACTATCCCGAAAGAGGGAAAACCAAGAAACTCCTGTGCCTCCTATAGGCCCATTTCTTTACTAAACGCGGAACCAAAAATCCTGGCCAAAGTGCTCGCGAACCGGCTCAAACCTGTCCTTACTTGGACCAGTCTGGTTTCATGCCTCACCGCAACACAGCGCTCAATCTCCGGCAGCTACACAGGGTGCTGGGACGCTGTCACACCCTCCGGGAGGATGCGTTTGTGGTATCCCTAGGTGCCTCAATGGCGTTTGACACGCTAGAATGGCCATATATGATGGCTTATATGATGGCTGTCCTCCGAAAACTGGGCTTTGGCCCTAACTTCATAGGTTGGGTGCGTCTACTTTACTCTCAGCCCCTGGCTCAGGTCTCTGTCAATAATAAAACCTCGG
This sequence comes from Lissotriton helveticus, assembly GCF_964261635.1. Classification (NCBI taxonomy): domain Eukaryota; kingdom Metazoa; phylum Chordata; class Amphibia; order Caudata; family Salamandridae; genus Lissotriton; species Lissotriton helveticus. The sequence goes on from NC_136064.1 coordinate 134,311,918, forward strand.
CAGTATTTGCGCTTGGAAGAGGGACGCGGCAGGGATGCCCTCTCTCACCCCTGCTGTTTGCGCTCTCGTTGGAACCCCTTGCTGCCTGGATTAGGCAGGACTAATCCCTGAAAGGAATACGCTGGACCGACGGGTGGGAAGACAGGATCTCGTGATACGCTGACGATATCCTTCTCTACCTCACAAGGCCACGTAAGTCCCTTATAGTAGCCATGGGTATCTTTGCCAGATTCGGGAAGAACTCTGGATACAGGATTAACTGGGATAAATCCATACTATACACCCTACAAGGTAACACCCAGGTCGCACCGCTGCACTGCCCAATCGCAGTGGCCACTGAAGCGTTTCGATACCTTGGGATCTTTATCTCCAAGGAACAGACCACCAGATATGAAAGGAATCTCCTGCCGCCCCTGCAAAGATTCAAAAGGGACTCTGCCTCCTGGCGACGGCTCCCATTGTCCCTCCTCGGGAGGGCGGCGCTCTTCAAAATGATGTCATTGCCAAGATTCCTGTACGCATTACAGTACCATCCAGACCTGGTCCCGCACACATATTTTAAGGCTATCGAAACCACACAGAGAGAGTTGCTGTGGTCAGGAACACCCCGCATATCCCTTCTAAATTTGACCCTGGGTTGGTATGACGGAGGCTTAGCGCTCCCGGACATACGTAAGTTCTACTGGGCTGCGCACCTTGCAGCCATCAACCAAGGTACCTATTGCGCTGGTGACGACCCTGGTTATGGCATGGACCGCTGGCTACTGCCCGGGGGAAACTTCGAGGCGGCGCTTTATTCTAGACCTGGTAGATACCAACTCACTGGTCCCACGCAGCACTCGGTGCAGCTGTGGCACATTGTACAACGTCAGTTGGGATGGGCTGACACCCTTACAAAGGCTACTCCCTTATGGGTCTCGGAGAAGTTAGGAACGTTGAATCACACTAAGGGGTTCCGAGGCTGGGACCTCCTACGCATCTCCCAAATTCGGGACCTGTGGGGCCCGGAGGGCGTAGTGTCCTTTGCCTCACTCCAGGACAGTAACCAGCTGGCGCATACAGAATACTTTCGATATTTGCAGATCAGACACTCTCTCCAAAAGAACATCCCTGCGGGTACGCAACTCCCTGATCACTCCCCCCTGGAGGACAGACTCCTGGATGGACACCTCCCTGAACATGCCATCTCACTTACATATAAAAAAACAATTAACAACTCCCCTGACCTCCTGCTCCCCCTTAAAGGGAAATGGGAAGCAGACTGCCTGGACATAGACAAGGAAGAATGGGGGAATGAGCTGGCCTCCCCTAAGGAGGTGGCCATATCAACAAGGCTCCGGTTGATTCAACTGAAAATCTTGCATCGTGCATACCTCTCAATAACCAGAGTGCAGCGCATGGGGAGGAGTGAGGACGGGCTCTGCCGGAGGGGCTGCGGGGAGGGGGGGACATACTTCCATATGCTGTGGGAATGCCCGCTTATTAGGAACTACTGGGTGAGAGTGACCCGCTGTATGCAGGAGGTGGGGGGAGTGGAGCTCCGAGTGGAAGCTAAGAGGTTCCTCTTAAACATTTGGGAACCCACAGATCTGCCGCCCCGGGGGAAGCTCTGGGCAACACTGGGATTTGCCATCGCCAAACGTAACATTGCTAGGCTATGGGGGGCGACCAGTGCTCCTAGATTGGGTCCTTGGAAGACTGATATTGATTGGTGCATGCTTCAGGAATAAATGGTGTAGGTGGCCCGTGGATGCCCACGGAAATGGATAGAAGTGTGGTCTAGATGGATTGAATACAGGGGCAACATTTGCGAACCCCCCTAATTGTCCCAATTGACGAACCGCTCGCACCCTCAAGAAACTGTGATGCATTATTCTGAATGTTTATCTATAAAAAGCACTGTATGTACTGTGATCCCCCCAGATGCACATGTGATTGATCCCTATGTACACTGTGATGACTGCCACTTATATTTGTTTTTCTTTTAACAAAATAAAAAGAGTTTAAAAAAAACATTATTAAATACATTTTACTATGGTCCAGTTAAAACCTTTAAAATCAGTTATAGTAAAAAAAACAAAATCAAAATCAAAAAATATGTTCATAATATGGTTACAGGGTGCTGCTAGAAACTATGCCCACCCTTTTCCTCTTCCTGAGGCAGGCCCATAGATATGAGGCAACACAGACACAGACTAATGGGTCACATAGGGCTTTTACGAAATACATGGCGACCCGACATTGCTTAAAATGATGATACCTCAGAATTGGCAGTATAAACAATTTTCTTGCTTCAGAATATATTTGACAAAATAGTAGGATATGCAAAATCTGCTAACCTATACTTCTTTTGTGGATATCCCAGGAGCACGGGATCATGTTTAATCTGAAGCGCAGTCGAATACATCTGTGCAAACGTTTTCTTAAAGCTACAGCATTGCTCAACCATTCGCCAAACCACAGTTGCCTGTGAGGCATCTGTAAAAACTACACATATGCTGTGAACGAAATGCTAATTGAGGGTAGAAAAAAAGCAGCCAGTCATGTAACGCGATTACTTAGTTAGTCTTTCTATAATTGTAGAGGCCAGAGCCAAACCGAACATGATTTCATGTCAATGTAGATGCTTCCAGTCTTACACCCCCAGAATGATGGCAAGACAGGCAGGAGTAAGTCGAATGGTTTACTCATGAAGTATTATCCTTACAGAAGGAGCTTAGCTATCCCTCGGCCAGTCCTAGAGTAACTGACCACTAGAATGCTCGCAGGTTACTTAGAATACAGAATGCCGGCTAACCTCCCACTTCACGTTCTTATACAAGGCTCTTTACCTCTGGCATTGCAAGCTTCATAAGCGCAACATATCTTGGCCCTCACAAATGACCAGGAATACAAAAACATATTTCTAACTAAAATAAAAACTTACAAGTGGATACAAGAACATCAAAGTTAATGATGCCCGACTATTGAACATAAAACATAATCCCTCAATGTTAGATTTGGGGGTCTCTAGTTGGCAGAGGTAGGGAACTTTTACCAAATAGGGACCCTTGTGTCTAGTCAGGGTAAGGGGCTACACTCCTAAAATAACCCCTGCTCACCCCCTTGGTAGCTTGGCACGAGCAGGAAGGCTTATCTCAGAGGCAGTGTGCAAAGCATGTGTGAACACATACAGTAATACAGTGACAACACTACAGATGGACACCACACAGGTTGTATTATAAAAATAAGTATTATTGGACTTAGCTCTTTTTGGCAGGTTAACCCCTAAACTTTTAGCCTTTTCTCTGACATGGTGTTGGTGGTTTTAGGCCTCTTGGCACTTTAGCACTGTGGCCCAATGTAAAGTGTGTGCACTCTCTGTGTACATTTGATAAGGTCGGCCTGCCCTCCCTTAGGAATGCATTGGGGATTTCCTGATAAAGTGTATCAGTGATAATTCCTGGGTTGGGAGGAGCAGCGTGGTCGACTTTAGTATGTACGAAATTGTAAGAATAAATGCTGCGCAATGGTGTGCACAGAGTTATGATGACTGGTTGAGGAATGGCATTTCTGTGTGCTATGTGTCTGCCTGCCTGGTGTGAATTGCATGTCTGGCTTTTGAGTGACAGGGGCTGAGAGGTGTGTGTGGCTCCAGGAGGGGCAGGGTGAGTCAGCGCTAGGCTGAACGGGACATCTGCAGTGGGAGTAATCCCCTCACCCTGAATAGGACTGTGCCCAGCCTGTACAATGCTGGTTCCACCCCCTGTGGTGTGTCTGATCACCTAGCCCCCACCTGACAAAGGTGCTACAAATCCCCCCTAAGCCAGTTGCATCTGGTTCCCCCACGCCCTGTACTACAGACAAAGAGATTGTGGAGTATAAGTATAGGGGCTGTGACCCCATGATGTTTTTATGTGCTGGTGATGTCCCTGTCCTTGCTGGGACATGCTGCTGCTGGGGGCCCAGGAGGAATCGCCATGAGGGCTAGCCTCCCTGGGCCCAGCCTTCCACCCCCTTGGATCTCTCATGGACTTTTTCCGAGGAGCTGTGGCTCCTAGCGCCTGGAGAGTGCTATATTGTAATTATTCCAAGATGGAAGAAAGAGTGGACTTTGCAGCGCTGCGCTGCATGAAAAAAGGGAGGGAATCCCTGGCGTCGGGATTCCCCCGAATTGTGGGGACCGAGTGGAAGCCCACCCCGCTTTATGATTATTTTAAATGGCGGGTGCCCATCCCGCACTTGTGGTGCCTTTTTGCGGATGCCCACCCCGGATTGTTTATTTCCAGGCGGGTGCCCACCCTGCTCTCTTTTTACGGAGAGATCACCGCCGTGGCCCGGCGCGACCAGGAAGCCAGGTGGCTTTGTTTGACCGTGGGCGAGGCGCAAGAAGGAAGTTCAGCCGGAAGCCAGAGGAAGCTTGGCTGCGTGCGTGGAGGAGGAGGGGAGCCTACCCCGCCTCCACGAGCCCCGAGGAGAAGCCCCAGCCCCAGGAGAGGGACCGGGTGAAGAGAGGCAGAATCGTCTGCCGGGAGAAGAATGGAGTGCAGGACCCGACACAGCTCCAACAATGGGGGCATGTTTGTTTTTGGAGCCATGTGGGGGCTCATAAGGCTCCGTGGTGCCGGGCACCTCTAGGGATATGGTCCAGGTGTGCCGCCATAGCTGGCAGCTGCAACGTGGGCACATTTGTTTCTAGGGCCCCAGAGGGGGCCCAGAGGGCACCGAGGTGCCTGTGCCTGCTTATATTGGCTCCCAGCTGCCCCGCCTGAGAAAGGGCAGCTGCAATGTTTTGGACAGATGGTATAGGAATCCCTGAGTGGGACAGAGGAGGCACAGTGGTACCAGGGCTAATTCCTTTTTCCAGCTGCACCGCACCAGCGTGGGCAGCTGTGACGATGGTGCACATTTGTTGAGAGAGCCCCAGTGGGGGCCCAGAAGGCACAGTGAGTGCCATACCTACCGTGATGATCACAGCTGCACGGCAATTAATGGCAGCTGCTATGTTTAGGCCAGAGCATCTTGAGGAGTCCCAGTGGGGACCCAGGAGGTGCAGCGGTGCCAGCGCAATGGCGCACGTTGATTCTGCTGCATTGGCAGCTACCCTGACATTATGGACATTTGAGCCCTCTGAGAAGGCCAGTTGTCCAGGGGGACAGTGTGAGGTTGATAGGGCGCCAGGCCCTACTGTGATTGATGTGGTTCTAGGAAATGTGATTTACGCACTGTGGTTTATGCCTCTAGTATTTATGTTTAGGAGATTATTCCCTAATATGAGGTTACTGCATAACGCGTTTATGCTTGTGAGGTTATGGTCTAATGCGTTTAGGTCAGTGAGCTTATTGTACAATGTATTTATGCTTGTGAAGTTATTGACTAATGCGTTTAGACTTATGAGGTGATGGCATAAGGTGTTTATGCTTATGAGGTCGGCGCAGAATGTATTTCACACCTAATGTGATGCTGATTGTATAATATGATTTATGTTGCAGGATATGATGCTGAGTACAGTGTTTTGCTAGTAGTTACTGGTTGTGTGCTACATTTATTATTGGTTCTACATTTATTATTTGTACTTGTGATGGATCTGACAGTGGCCCAATTGGCCCTGTCATGTGTATATAATCTCCTGTAAATATTGCCTAGTGCCAGTTGGCACAGTGTATATTGTCTGATTACTATTCTAATGTGTTTATGATAATACAAAGGCTGTTTTTGATATAACCTTGTTTGGAGTTCCTTTTGTGGTGTGCCTTGGGTGTTGCTGCTGTGTGTGTGTGTTGCGGAAACTCTTTACACATTGCCTCCAGAATAAGCCTGACTGCTCGTGCCAAGCTACCAAGGGGGTGAGCAGGGGTTATCTTTGGTGTGTAACTCCCTTGCCCTGACTAGAGTGGTCGTCTCTGCCTGGCTTTGGTGCAAGCCTTAGCCAACCAGAGATCCCCATTTCTAACACTCAAATATGCAGGTGGTCTGTGATTCCTAGCACAGAATTCCCCTTACTTGCCACAGGAATTTCAACCACTGCATCACTCGCAAAGAAACGTGTTTCCCCACAGGTCCTGAAATATTCTGTACCTCAAGCTGCAGCCAACGCTTTGCGTTCAATGAGAAAAGGAGAGTCTCTCCTTGATAACCACCCGGATTGATATCCTTATATAGTTGGTCAATTTCTGACCAATGCTTAACCTGTTCGGTGCTCGTGACGGAACTACTCCGTCACGAGCCACGGGCACGCTGTGCTGATGACGGAGAGGTTCCGTCATGGCGTGGCCACCCCACCCACGCTCCAGGAATCCCGCTCCTCTAATGTGCGGGCGGGGCCGTGATGGAACCACTCCATCATGAGCACAGCACGCCCTCGGCTCGGGACAGAGTGGTTCCGTCACAAGCATGGCGGCACCATGTGACCCCCCCTTACCCCTTACCGCCTCGGCCAAGGGGTAAACAAACATACTCTTGGGGATGATCGTATACATTGAACCACGCATAACTTGAGCTCAATACTTTTACCATCTATTACAAATACTTCCCTGGGTCTTGTTCACTTGCCTTTTGTCATGCCGGTGCCTTCCACACAGAGAAAACGATCTTCACTGACTTTCACTCCACACTCCTCATCTACAGTGGCCACTTTAAATGTACTACCTTGTTTACAAACAGACGCAAACTAACCCCTACAACCGCACTTTCGGTAGCCCTTATTCAGTGCTACACATTTCCTTTATTCCGCAGTATGGAAATTACTTCCACACCAATAACATGTTTTATTATACTGCTTAGGTTTTCCAAAGGTGCTACTAGATGTGATTACTGCACCCACATTAGATTCAGCTTTGGACACATTAGACACTTCACCACCACTAATCTGCTTCACCACTTTGGCCATGTCTATGGCCAAAGATGCTTGGGGGATACTGTTTGCCTACACTCTCTGCGGGCGTGGCGTGGCGAAGGAACTGTGAACATTGTGACTTCTGGCAGACACCTGAAGTGGAAGGAAGGGGTAAAAGGGAACTGCCAGGAACAACTAGCACCCCTCTACACTGTCTCTTCTTGAACTGTAGATCACTTAGCAAACATCGGACAGAAATTTGCGATCCTCTTAACAACAAAGAACCAGCTTTATTATTCCTAGTGGCAACATGGCTTAGTGAGAAGTCCGCACCTGATATTGTGTAAGCTTTACCTGAAGGCTATGCGATTTTGAGAATGCACAGGGTTGGCCAGAAGGTGGGGGAGGTGTATTGCTGTGATTTTCAGGAGAGATCTTCAGTTTAAATTGGAGAAACTCGTCCTTTCTAGCTGTGAAGCCGCTTTTTGTAGTCTGAATATCACCAGCTCCAGATCTGTCTCTGGGCTCCTCATTTATAGACATCCTGGTCCAGGAAGAGTCTTTATTGATGAACTCATGGAAACTCTTCCTCCCCATGTCCTCCGCTGTTCTAACTTCCTCCTATTGGGGGATTTTAGTTTGCATTTAGAAAATAAAGGCTGTAAAGAATCGGCTGAGTTTCTGGTAGGCCTTCAGGCTTTGGACCTGGACCTATTGGTCAATATTCTCCACATAACAAAGGTCATACCTTAGATAATATTTTCACTAATTGCGCAGGGACAGTTGCTGCACTGCTGGTCCCGGTAGCCTGGTCAGACCATTATCTATTGTCTTTCAGTTTATTGCCACCAGGTTAGGCCCTCCACTCGCAGGGTAGTTGTTCCAAACCTACATTGGTCCGGAAATGGGCCACATTAACTCAGGATGCCTTTGAAGAAGCATTGGCCGGCAGACTTCCTGAGTTAAGGGACAACATCCGGAGTGCTGATAGTTTAGTGTCTAGTTGGATGTTGGAGGCTGTAGACTCCCTGATACCGATAAAACAATGTAAAAGTGGGCGTACATCTGCCTCTGCGAAGTGGTTCTCGGGAGATTTTGCACAAATTAAATCCAGTTGTAAGCATCTTGAGCGGCAATGGAAGAAGAGCTATTGGGATGAGAACGGACAGAAATATTGGGAGGCTTTGAAGCTTTACCATCGCCAGATTAGGAAAGTGCAGAGGGAATATTACACAGGGCAAATCGAACTAGCAAAAAATTCCATGAAGAACATTATTCAGGTCGTAAAAACAATTATCCTCTTTGGAACGGGTGACAGCCGCGCTCACAACCTCCACGGATTATTGTAATCAGGTCGCTGACTATTTCATTAATAAGATTGATAAGACATATGCCTCCTTTCCAGAAAGTAGAAGGAGACTTGCCTCTGCGCCTAGCTATGAGGTTCCGTGGACCAATGATACGTTTCCCCTCTGCCCTCTGGTAGAAAACGAAGCCCTTAGGCTGATGGAGGTGGTGAAATCTTGGTCACCTCTTGATCCGGCCGCTCCAAAATTTCTGCAACTTGGAAAGAAAATTATCGCTCCTGTTCTCACCTCACTACTGAACCTGTCCTTTAGCACGGGGCAGATTCCCTGTAATTGGAAACATGCCATGGTGGTTCCTCTGTTGAAGAAACCCTCATTGGACCCCGCTCTCCCGGAAAAACTAAGACCCATAACTCTAATTCCCTATGTAGCTAAAATTGCAGAGAAACATCTGAATGGCCATCTCTCGAGGTTTCTGGAAGAGAGACGGGTTCTTCCCGATACCCAGTCTGGCTTTAGGCCTATGCATAGTACGGAGTCAGCTCTCCTACTGGCAACTGAAGTGCTTGATTCTTCTAGACCTAAGTGCTGCGTTCGACACGGTATCCCACGGCCTCCTACTTGAGAGGCTACGGTAGATTGGTTCGGAGGTGTCACGTGGACCTGGTTGAAGAATTTTTGGGAAAATAGATCCTTCCAGGTTCTGCAGCATCCTTTCAGCTCCAGGGTGTGTCCTTTAATCCAGGGTGTCCCGCAGGGTTCAGCTCTCAGCCCTACCCTGTTTAACATATATATGCGCCCACATATGCTGTTGACACTCAACTAGTTGTGACCCTGGAACAGAAGGAATCTGGAGGGGCTGCCAATTTGAGAACTTGCCTGGGTGAGCTTATGGAATGGATGAGACTGAGCTGCCTCTAGTTAAATGCAGGGAAGACTGAGGTTATGGTGGTTGGAAAACAGCCCTCTCTTTGGTCGTAGCACTGGTGGCAAGATACACTTGGGCCTAGTCCAGTGCCAAAAGCGAAGGTGAAAAATTTGGGAGTGTGGTTCGAAAAAACTCTTTCCCTCTCCAAGTAAATATCTGCTGTGGCCGGGACATGTTTTGGCATCTTAAAGATGCTACATAAGATTCATTCTAGGGGGAACTACTTCTGGCTTTTGTCACGTCTCGCCTTGACTATTGCAATGTCCTGTATCTAGGTGTGACTGCAAAAAATCTTAACATCGTGCAGAAGGTCCAAACGCCGCAGCCAGGCTTATCTTGCATGTCCCAAAGAGGGGCTCGGTGGAAGAAGCTTTGAAGGAACTGCATTGGCTCCCTATTCGGACCAGAGTTACTTTTAAGTAAGGGAGAACAAGGGTACCCCGATATATGAACCTGGGGTTGTGATGTGTTTAGGAAGTACAGTGGTTCAGGGTTGGCCTTGATAGGTCCAGAGAGGAGGAGACACGGTGTGTCATTGTATTTACCCTCATAGAAAGGGGTACACTCAATGTGGATTGGTATTAGATCAAACAAGTGAGCAGGGTTGCAGGAAACCAGTTTAGGTATTATTTTCATATACATAAGTGAGTAGGTGCGTGTTGTGACTAAGTGAGAAGTGACATAAAAACATAACATCACATTAACAACATGGTAGGACTCCAATTAAATGTATACAATCGATAGAGACACGGTTGTAAGGGTCAACGGCGTTTCGATCTTTATCTTAGTTAAGACCTTCTTCAGGACAAGGTGTGAGCAGTCTGAAACTGAAATAGAGCATGAGAATGTCACCTAATGGCCTACTTGATATTTCCAATGCATTGTTCAGTGACTAGGTGCTCCCAGTAAGTACATTGACCATAGGTACACATTTATTCATTTGTGGTGGGGTACATCTAATGTACAACCCAGAGTCCTAGTGTATTGGAGGGGATAACTAGTGCTAGGTTGGTGGCACGCCTAGGTTTGGCGATTGGGGAAGAATTTACGCTATGCAGTGCGGTTTCACTTACTTAGTGCTGACGGATAGGAGGGGGAGAGAGGATGACTCTGGTCCTTCATGTCCTGGCTAACAATTCATCGCCAGGGAAGTGGATCTGTAGGAAGGCAAGGGAGGTTAGGCGTTTTATGACCATAGTGGCTATGGGGGTTGTTTGAGTTTAGCCAGTAAATTGATGCACTTACTTAGGTGAGTAATGAAGCTTGTTCTGCGTGTGTTATTTTTGGAAAAATTCAATTGAAACCATGGGGTACTGGATCTGCTGAAAGAGAAACAAATGTATAACCTTGTTGTTCAGCACGGGGCCATTGAAGGGGGTTTGATCCAAGGAGATAAGAACTCACATGTGTAGCCCATTGCTTTGGCATACAGTGGCGATTTTTGGTAGGCTCGACGGGGTGTCTTAGGGTTCCTATGTTTAGAAGGAAGACAAGGATATCCATGTGGAATGAGATATTTAGTAGGAGGTATCCTTGAAATGCTTACTTGAGGGATTTGCCCATGTAATTGGGCGCGGGGTCCAGAAGGGGGTGTGTTTGGCCCGGGGTGGGCCAGGACGGGGCTCTCTTAATTCACAGTGATGAGCCTGAAGAAGCCAGGTGGGATTTACCAGGAGTTCTATGAGCAAGAACAAGGTCATTACAAAATGTGTTAGGGGGCCCAGAGAGCAACCTTACTTAGTCCTAGTTTGGGCTACCTTACTAGATGCACGTGGACACTCGTACTGGACTTAAGTCGGTATTCTGTGATAGCTCAATGGGGTTGCAAAACGATTATGGCATGAGTATGAGTGCGTGTCTCTAATTGTGTGGAGAATCATGAATCAGCTCTTTAAAAAATGGTTATACGTTGATTCAGTGCGGCAAGGTACCAAAGTAAGACGGTGCTGTCTTATTACTACTGTCTAAATACTTGCGCTTAAATTAATTTAAAAGTTGGCTCACCATCGGTTGGGCGGGGGCTGAGAGAATCATAAGGCTGCCTTTTAAAAAGTGGTGACACAGCAATTCAGTGAGCCAAGGTACAATCATGTCTGAACACTTGTGCTTCTAATAGTTTAAGAACTGGCTCATGCTGGTTGGGCCGGGGACTGAGAGCGATCATTAAGTAAAAATACCTTACGTATTCAAGTGGGGGTGTGGAGCATCATGCGGGATCTGTAATGATGCAATCTACTTACAAGTTAAACGTATTTGACGGGAAAATCAGGTACCAGGGCCGAGGCATTGGGCCAGATGTAGGTAATTCCCATTTACCGATTCCTAAATACCGAATGTTACCGATTCGGTATTTAAGAATCGGTAAATGGGATGAGGCTAACTATTCGGTAAATTTTACCTGATCGGTAGGATTCGGTAATTAAGAATCTGTATTTACCGATTCGGTAATTCCCTTTCATTCCTATGGGCCTGGAGGCCCATAGGAATGAATGGGAATTACCAAATCGGTAAATACCGATTCGGTAAAATGGGGAACACATTGAAGGGTCGCAGGGTGTCACTTTGACACCCTGTTGCACCCCTGTATAGTGCATGGGTGCAGGCCCATAGGAATGAATGAGGAATACCGAATCGGTAAATACCAAATCAGTATTTACCGAATGTTACAGATTCAGTAAAATTTACCGAATTATTAGCTACATATCATTTACCGATTCTAAAATACTGAATCGGTACAATTCGGTATTTTAGAATCGGTAAATGATATTTACCTACATCTGGCCCTATAGTAGTTAGTTTTGAACAGGAGCTCTGTATGAGACTGGGATGGTGTTAGGGTTTCTAAATCCTAGTCTCTTACGGTTCGACGCATGGATCAATTGCCAGAATTATTTTACTAAGTTGGAAAGGATGCTCTCTAGCGATATATGCTGATCCAACCTGTGAGAGCACAACACAGTTCTACCAAGACACATCAGTATATTTGATGTGCTCAAAAATGGCAGGTAATGCTGGATCACAGGGTGTGCCTTTCCTCTAATCCCCTTACTGTATTTGAGGAAGAGGTCCTGCCGAGTAGGGTAACAAATTTTCTGGTTGGGTCTTGGAGTCGCGGAACACCTGGACACTGTGGAGTGTGGCAGAGTTTAAGCCTTACAGAAAATCAAGGAACTACTAAGAATAACATACTTCCAGATGAAGAAGGCGGCAGCAGCTGCAACAAGTGAGCGGAAGATGAAAATATCCAGCAGATATATGTCAGCGTCCCAGAACATGGTGTCCCTATAGAAGAGGAGAAGAAGGGAAGACCAGTAAACACCAATCTAAGCATTTACACATGAAGCAGCTAAGGGGAGTCTAACTCTGATGGCTGTAAATAACTTCACATTTCAGATTGTGGCAGTTTCAAAAGGCAAACTGAAGGTGCAGTTACACTGCAAATGCATGACACTGCCTCTCACACTGCCACTCACACATTGTAAGAATATTGAATTTTTGGGATTTTGCCACAACTTGACTAAGACCATTAAGCAGGCCACATCAACTCAAATATTTAATTTGCAGTACTTTATATGGCATAATATTAATTTGGGGTAAGCCCCCTAAAAAGGAGTCACACCAAAAAGCCGGCACCTGCAGTCTTGCAATTAAAAGTTGACTTCAGCCAACATGAACCTACACCTCCTGGATTGATTGCCTGCCTTTGGGTGAAACTTCCTTTCTCCTTTCATGCCCCTTGCAGATTGTTACCCCTGGTCAGAAGAGCTCCTAACACTAGCACCACTCATGGTGCAACATTTCAGATTGTGAACTTTCATTTTAATGTATGCCCTGAAATTTCACACAGCCGGTATCTTGCCTAACTGAACTGGCAGACAGAACAGTTCAGATTGTGAACTTTCATTTTAATGTATGCCCTGAAACTTCACAGAGCCGGTATCTTGCCTAACTGAACTGGCAGACAGAACATCTCAGATGTGTTACATTTACATCAGGACAAGCTGTGTATGAAAGGCACTTGCAAGAATATGAAGGTAGACATTCTTCCATCTGTTTTAGTACTGACAAGTCCTGCTTTGGGAAGTAAATTGCATGTTTGTAGTAGATAAAATAAGGTCAATACATTAACACAAAAGAACTTGACAAAGAATTAGAAATAGTCAACAAAATGCTGGTATGGCTTTTGCAAAACAGTAATTCATTGAGAATAGTTGCAAAGGGGAAAGAGGAATGTCTGCTTGTGTCCATGCTTCAGTGAAGAGCACTGGGTGTGGAGGTTGGGAAGCTAAGAATACAAATGTAAAACTGGTGAAATCTGGGGGAATAGAATACAGTAACCTTTGTATGGCTGTGGGTTTATGATAGAGTGAAGTGGAGTGTGTTAAAGGTTGTGCAGCCTTCTGATCTACAGCACAAAACACATTGTATTCCTCTCAGTGCTTTGATGCTCTCTTTGTACTAGTGTCATATGTTAAATCCAGTGAAGGTGTGTAGGTATTACTTATTTATTTAATTATACCTATTCCATCGTCTGTCGAGTTCCCTGCCCCACCCTGCCCCGCCTCACCACGTTTTCCTGTGCCAGCCGCCGCTGGCTAGTGAGAGAATCCGAGAGAGAGGTCATGGGGGTGAGGGTGCCAAAAGGGATTGTTGCAGCAGGCATTTGTAAATGTTATTAATTATAGCGCCTCAGAACAGATCTTTAACACTTTATGTGCTGAAAGTTCCTTCCAAAACCCCAACATCCACACCCGCTGCCAATACTGCTGAGTTTTTTTATAACATTTAGGAGAGTCTGCATTCAAACGTTCCTAACTTTATTTCCACACATGATATCCAGGCCAAATTATCATAATTTTTCTCTCATACTAGGGACTGTAAAAATACCTGGGGTAGTGATATTACTTTAGAGAAGCTTGAGAGAATAAAATATGGGAATAAAATGTTTTTGGTTAAAATCCAGAAATAAGTTTCATGCGATAACACCACAATTCCAACAAAATATCTTTATACTAGTATTCTTGTGTTCTCAAATTTCTAAAACAGCTAGAGTAAAAACATTTCCATCCCTTTTTTCTGTCTTCAAGTTTGGTCCTTATTTTCTTTTTTTGCAGACTCTGTCTACTTGCAGTTTGCAGGGGGGGGACTGTTCCAAGAAACACATGCATTTCTGAAAATCCTGATCTCAGAAGGCGTCAATCTGTAGTCTTCCCAAAGAATACAATTGGTCTACTCACAAGACAGTGCATGTAAATGGAAACAAAGAGAAATGGCAACATGGGTAATTTGTTGCACTGAAAGTGGAAGAAGATTGCTGTAGAAAAAGACGGAATTGTTATTGCGTGCAGCTCCCCCAACCCCCCGCCTTCCTGCCTGGTTCTGCAGACTGTAGGGAGCTGCATACTATGAATCTGCTAAGTGATATTAAGGTGTGTCTGTTTTCAGGGCAGAAGTCCTAAAAAAAGTAGTTGGGGGACCCTGTCACCGGAAGTGACGTCACGCCAGGAAGTGACGTCACGAAAGGTGGCTTGCACCATCAGGCTCATTGCCTCTCCGCGCTCACCCCTTAGAGGTCCAGCTGTTTGGCAGGGGGGACGGTGTCCACCCGGTAAAATAAGTGGGGGGACGCCGTCCACCCGGGTGGTACCCCGACTCGAGCCCTGTCTGCTTTCTTCTAGAATATGACCTATGCATTGGTTTTCCCTTAACTGGCTATTTGACTTCTCAGTAAGGCCACAGTGGATGGCATGGAGCTTACACCATTGGAATGGAAGTGCACTGCAGTGTGTGTTTACACCACTCACAAATATAACACAAATATAAGGGTCAGAACTCACCACCATTCTCTGGCTGGACTGCACTGAAGTGTTACTTAGCAAGGAAAAGTCACTTTGCCAGGTGGGAAAACCTATTTTTATTTATTAGTTATGTGACCACTAAAGTGTGCCATGTAATCCCAGAGGGCTGGAGGCCTCATTTATGAAAAGTGACGCATCGCTGCGTGAAAACAGCGATGGGTCACTTTTCATTGCGCCCTCCTTGCGACACCAATGATGCGTCATATTTACCGTATGACGCATCATGTCGCAAGGAGTTACAGATACGTCCGTATTTCTGACGTATCTGTATGGCGCAAAAGTGACGCATTGCTGGAGTGTGTCACAAAAGTGACGCAACTCCAGCAATGTGTCCTTCCACATGGGGCAAGCCCCATGTGAAAGGGGCTGCGCCAGTCTTACGCCTGCTGTGAGGCAGGCGTAAGAAATTGACGCATTTGCGTCGTAGAAGTGGCGCATTTAAATCTTAGAGATTTCAGTGCGTCACTTCTATGACCCTTTCTTGCATCAGAACGTCCCCCCGGCAAACATTATACCTGGCGCAGGTATAATGTAGCGCAGGGGTTTACAAAGTGACGCAATTTTTTTACGCTGCTGATGCGTCACAAAAAGTGCTGCACCGGCGGCGTAAAAGTAACGCACAGCCTCATAAATGAGGCCCTGGGCGTTTAGTATGCTTGAGTGATAAAGTTGTTTTACGAATCTATAATATTAGTTGAAAAGTAACTTTGTGAAAGTGTACTTTGTGCTGCATGAGGGCAGGCTGTTTCAGAACAGTTTTGCTCACAGCCCTGTTCCAGAAACTGAATACACATCTCTGGCTGACTATTAACTACCCTCCTCGGAGAAGACAATGGTTTGGCCTCCGGCAGCAATATGGCAGGAGTGATTTTAAGAATGGCCACCTGCTAGGGATCAGCCATCTTGGAAGGTGATGGGCACAGCTGGCAAAACGAAGTTCAGCTTTTTTCATTTGAATTGGATATTCCAAATGAACCTATCAGGAATAACCCTGGGCAAGTAACTCTGCCCCCGCAGAGGAGTTTACAGAGTTTTGCCTACTCCGCATTCCGTTGCGATCGCGGAGCTTAGGCAAAACTCCAACTCCATGGAGAAGCGGAGTTAGCCAACCCCTCCACCCTCCCAAAGTAATTATATAGATGAACAACTTAGGGGTTATCTAAGAAGAAGGATGACGCGGAAGGAGAGCGGCCATGGGGGGGAGGAGGCGTACACGGCAGATAAGTACCTTTTTTTAAACATTATAATTACTTTGGGAGAGGGGAGGGAGTAGAGTTTACGGAGCTGTTTTCCAACATGGTGGAACTCCACTTAGAGGCACTCCGCCTGCTCTGCCTGGGCTTACTCAGGAACTGAACCCCTGATTTCCCAGGGTATCCTTGTCTTTGTGGTTCCATCCCCAGCAACAGGAAAAAAGCTGTTTGTGGTGCCTAGAATGCTGCCTTAAGATCAGAGAGCTGCAGGGATGAACAGCACAAACACTCCAGGTCCTGCTGGAAATCTGACATTTAGGGCCATATGAATCGAGCAAAATTGCATTCGCAAACGTCGAAATTCGCGGAATTTCGGCGTTTGCGAATGCAATTTTGCCAAATGGTATGTATTAAGTCAAAATAAGGAATCACAAAATTTGCTGTTCATTATTTTGAGATTGCATTTAAGGAATTGCTAATTTTGCGATTCCTTAAATGCAATGTAAGAAGCACCAAAAAAGTGAAATGTAGCCTTAAAGAATCGCAAATTACTACCAACTTCAAGTTGGTGGTAATTTGCGATTTCTTTGAAAAAGCACTGTTTTGCATTTTTCAAATGCAACATGCCCTCAGGGCATGTATGTGAGCCACATGTGCACCCATGCATATTTCAGGGGTGCCACAAGGTGTCCTTTTGACACCCCTGCACCCTTGACATTGCATTCTCAAATTGCGATTCGCTAATTGCTAATCGCTAATTGAGAATGTCTTCCCAGTCATTCCTATGGGCCTTTAGGCCCATAGGAATGAATGGGGAGGTATTCCTTAATTGCGCATCCCAACTTGAGATTCGCAATTAAGGAATATGTAGGATTCGCAAAATGTATTGCAAATCCTACATACATAGCATTTTGCGATTCTCAAATAGCGATTCACAAAAAATCGCTATTTGAAAATCGCAAAATGACCTTTTGATACATATGGCCCTAAAAGTCACATACAGATGCAGAGGACCAGAACAAGATTTTTTACAAAAACTCAACAGAGAGGCAATTCTAAAGCATACAATTAGACACCATCAAATGCTGCTTGTTCAAAAAATAGATTGATTGAGGGGTAATTTTCTGAGTATTGCAATTCTTTATTCAAGCATCTTCAAGTTGATAACATTATTTTCCACACAGCAAATGCATTTTGCCCAGCAATGCTTTTTTTTTGTGCTGAAAACATATACAAACATTACTTATTAACTCTTATAACTTTACATTTCATCCATATACACATGTGTACCATATGAGAAAGGTTGTTGACATTATAGTGCACATTACAATTATTTTACAAATTGCCTAATTTCTTTTATAATTAAACCTTTTCTTTCTTTTTTTTTTCAAATTTCCTTTGAAAACTTTACCAATTGTTCTCAATGAATGGTAACAAAAATAAAGACGGGATTGTTAAACATTGTCACTTAATTCCTTTTCCGGACACCATAACCAACAGACAGTTAAAATTATGATTTCTTCTCAAATTATTGCTGTATTCATACAAATTGTCAGGAACAAACACCTGGTGCCCCATATCCTTGCCCACCAATCCACCAACATTGATGGCTAGGGTGATCTTGACCAGAGCTCGCACTTGGTGTGATTTAATGTTATTACTATATCTTTGTTGTCATTATACATGCATTGAACATTAAAGAGAAGTCAAATTATTCCAAAAAAGAAAAGAAAGTGACGGAGTGCATCAAATACCACATCTCAAATTCCATATACCATATCATTTCCATATCAACTGACTAATCTCACGCACTTACTCTATCAGAAATGATGTATTAATGTTCTGTCTTTTGAAAAGAGAAGTGTCCATCAGTTTTCCCCTGTATAGACACAGGGCCCGATTCACAGAACTAACTTAAGACAAAATCCTAAATTTACTACTTTTGATATTCACAGAAGGCATTTAGTAGTAGTAAAGTTAGGATTTTGTCTTAAGTTTGACTTAAGACAAACTTAAGACAGACTTAAGACAGACTTAAGTTAGGATTTTGTCTTAAGTCTGTCTTAAGTCAGTCTTAAGTCTGTCTTACGTTTGTCTTAAGTTTGTCTTAAGTCAAATTTAAGACAAAATCCTAACTTTACTACTTCTAAAGGCCTTCTGTGAATACCAAAAGTAGTAAGTTTAGGATTTTGTCTTAAGTTAGTTCTGTGAATCGGCTCCTCATTTTTCATCTATGGATCCTGTGAACCGAAAGGATAAGAACCATCACCAGTGTTGCCACCGACTTTCTATAACTCAACAGTGATTCTAAAATTATCTGCACTTTCGACAAATGGGCTTTGCCCCAAGATTTGCTCTAGTGTCAACAATTATGCACTATCAATACCTACAAATCAAATCTCATCCACTTGTGATTAGTTTTACTAAAGCATACAGATGATTTTCTCTATTCTCGAACACAGTCAGTTATTTAACTGTCCATTTGTCAAGCCAGGGGATAGGATGTGGTCTGACTGCTAGACTTCCGACTTTGGATCTAGGAAAACAAGGCTCAAACCTCGGGGTCGACTCCACATCCTGTGATTCTGGGCAAATCACTTAATTTCCCCGTGCCAACCAAAACAAATAAATGAATCCTTGCGTAAAGTAACCGGTGCTCATGTAAAGCGCTCCAATACATTTGGGTCAAGTTCGGGCTACATTAATCTGCACAAAAAAAGCGACACACTGTCTGCTACTGGTCTTATCAAAACCGAAAAAAGCAAAGAAACACAAAACAAGTAAAAACTGAAAATCGTAAAACAAAAGTTTAAAAAGTGGGGGAAAGTCATATGAGTTTATATGCGCATTCCTCTATGTTGCATTGCCGGGTGACAAAGTAATACCTCAAATACAGTGCTTTCCCGCCCGTTTTCATTAGATTTGGCCAATTATCTTGCGCTCCATGGAAAATAAACGGTATGCATGGTGACAGGAATTCACAAATGTAACATATTGTTCACAATTTTCATTACCCACATCCTGTTTGTGTAAGCTAGTAAGTCTTAATTGCTTGATTAATTAAAATCTTAGCAGTCCATATAGTTATAAAAAACACTTATATAACACAATTTCATATTTCCTTAAAAACAAGGTCACTATATTCTAAAAAGAAGGGTTAAAAATGGTTAAAAATACATGTGATAAAGTTGAAATAAACTTCTTAGTATAGGCAAAGTCTGCTTGTGAAGCCCAGCCTTAAGTGGATTAAATAGGAAAGAGGTAGACCCAAAATACCATATAACAAGAGTGACTCTGATCGAGATCCGAGATGCTCAGAAAGCGAATTAAGTGAACAATATTTCACTTAGGTTGGGGGGCTGTATAGACTTTTATTTGGATATTAACAAAATGAAAATGTTTGTAAATTGGCCAACTGGGGCTCAATTGTGTTGAGTGGTTAACCAGCATATAATAGCTATACAGAATCAAGCGAAAATTTGCACTATGTCAAAATTTATTTATTGCACAGATACTTAAAACCATTTGCAATGTATCACACTTTAAGAACATGAGGATGATTAAATGACAGTTATAACTCTTTTTTTTGCTGTAACAAAACATAAAACAGTATAAAAATTAGTTGATTAATTAATTTAAAAAACATTATCGCCGAGTTGTCACTTCTTATGTACATATCGAGTGTATTTTTGTGCAATTGTCTGATTCATTAGCTTTGTCCAGTCTGGAGCGAACTTCCTGCATGTATCTCCCAATTCTAGCCAGATCAGTTGTCAGTGTGCAATGGAATATAGCTGTAACTGCCTCTATTGTAGTTCGAACACCTTTGCGTAGCCATATGTGTTTTAATAGCTTTATCTGGGATTGTAAGAGCCCCTTACAACCGCACATTAGATGTAGCAGAGATTCTGTTTTGAAGTCGCATATTCTGCATCGTTTTTTATTTTCCAACTCGGGTTTAGCTCTTTTATGTTTTATATAGCCCACTGGATGTTTTTTAGGGCCTTTCTCCCAATTGCTTGATCAAGATAAGGCTGGAGTTTGTATTCCATGTAGGTTACTATCACTCCAGATTGGCCTCTTCCTTCGTCAAGATTTCTTAAGTCGATTTCTCTTGACAATCGATAGCAATGTTTGTTTATTGCATTTTTGATAATCAGATAGGTTATGCCTCCCTGGCTCCAGTTTTGAATTGCCAAGCCTAAAACTCCTATTGTTTTCTGCAGATAAGCTTGCCATGGGTTGGTTAGGCCATCATAGATGGGTTTTAACCTGCTCTTCAAACTCCCGCCCGGCGCATTAAGTACAGAATAATAATATTTTGCATGCATGCCTTGGCATTCTTTGCTCTGCTGCAGCAGGCCAAATTCTAGGCGAATCCCGCTGTTGGGTGTGTATTTTGGTAATTTGAAAATACGTTTGTACGCCCTACACTGTGCTTTATCCATCATTGTGCTCATATTCCCTGGGAAAGCCTGCTGGGCGTATCCCGCAACTGCCCTTATTTTGGCTTGTACTACCTTTCTAATTGGAATGGTGGTGGGGCTCTCTAATTTTTCCTGTAGCTTGCACAAAGCGTATATTGTTGCTTCAACCTTAGATTCCATTTTGTGTACGTGCATGTTAGCTTTTCCTGAGTCGCTCAACCAGCACCCAAGGTAGTAGTAGAACTTTGATACAGTCTCCTTTCCCAGGTGCCATTTTAGGAATGTTTTTCTTTTACACTTACTGAAGATAAGAACTTTGGTCTCTTCTGAATGTATCTCTAATTCATTGCTCAAATTGTAGACATTTAGGTCACTGAGGGCCTTTTGTAAGCCTATTTTTGTATGATCCATCACAACAAGGTCATCAGCATATTGTAAGATTTGAATTTTGCTGATACCTATTTTCGGGACTGCTAGGTTTGCACTTTGCATCATCTTACCCAAGTCGGCAGTATATACATTAAAAAGTGTTGGGGCGAGTACACAGCTCTGTTTTAAGACCCTATTTGTAAAACACTTTTTAGTTGTGATGGTATTTGCCAGTTTGACTCTGCTCCAAGTGTTACTATATAGTGAAATAATTGCATTAAATAGGCCAGAAGGAATTTGCCAATTGTGCAATTTGGACCAAAGCTTTTCACGTGGCACTTGCCGCATCGGGGGTGTACCTATCGCACCACGGTAGCTCTTCCATGCCCCCCAGATCTTCCCCCATCTCTCCGGGCAACCCCTGGCCACATATACTGCTCTCTCCCTAAAGATGCTTCTGGCGTTTGTGATGTCAGTGCCGGTGCAGAGACTCGGGTTAGCATCATCAGACGCAGTGCGGAAGGCAGCATTGGGTGTTGCGCCGGGGGAGGAGTCGGTAGTCGTGTGCCTCTCGTTTGTCAGTGTGATCTCCTCGTCTCCCCTGAACTCTATAATCAGCTGTGCTTTCGGTTGTCTCTGCAGTCCTGTCTGTCTGTTTCTTCATGCTGGACCTCATTTACCTTACCCTCAGGGCACAAGTCCTAAAAAACAGAAGGGGGGACTAACCTAATTAGGCAGTATGCTAGGGAGATCACGGCACGTGACATCATAGCGTGTAACATGAAGGCGCGCAACATCATGGCGCGCAACATCATGGTGCTCAACATCAAGGCGCAAGACATCACACATGGCATCACAGGAGTTGACATCAAAGGCAGGGGCATCACAAGTCACGGCTTTACAGGAAATGACATCACTATAAGTGACATCAGACCTTAAGGCATCACATATATGATTGGAAGTTCTATCGTGAGTACATTTGAGCAAATTTCAAGTATACATGCAAACACTCCTGATTTAGGCAGAGGTTTCACACTTTTGTACGCTATACATAAAAAAAATCTTGCCTTTTGTCAGTGTAAAGCTTTTTTTTACCCAAGGATTGAACAAACTAACTCTACGCCCTACTCAACCAGGCATAATATTCCATATGCAGCACATTTCCATGTAGATGTAAAATGCTTTAACTGCATGCACTCATCATAGGTGAAACCGCTCTCCTATGCAAAGTATTCTTACTCAGCCTTACCCACCTGCACTCATTTCAGGAGATTGGGGCTAATGTTTTACCAACAGACCATGAGGCAAAGCAAGAGGGAAAGACAGAAAGGAAAGATAGGAGAGAGATAAGAAAACAATGATGAATGTAGAAAAGGGGATGAAAAAAGAGCCTGCAAAAATAAGTAATTACAGGGTAGTGAAAGAAAAAGGTTATTGCAACCTTGGCATTCAGCAACAAGACCCTAAGAACAAGTTTGCGTATTTTGCTTCCCCAAAGCCACGCAAAAACTATTTTACGAGGCTCTTTCCTCCCTGTATGTCTGCTGCAGAATGCAGCATAGATGCAAAGAGGAAACAACGAGGAGACATGGATACGCCAGCCTCAGCAGCCTCAGGTAGACTCACCAGTCTGGTGCAAACCTATATTAACAAGTCTTTGCAAATGTGGTTCTGCATTAAAAATACATTGATGGATGCACAGGGATCCTCTAGCAGCACCCAAGTAATGCCCGCCTGGCACAGGGTAATGCAAGGCAGGGCACTGTGTGGTGCTGTAAATCCCAAAAACATATTTTTATATAGGGTTCTGCCAGAAAAGTGACTTAAGCCTGACGCAAAATCTGGGCCTCAACTTATACAATTATGTTTATTTAAACTCTGCCACAAAGAAAGTGACAACAAGAAGGAAACTGACAGTAATTCTGTTCTGGTTAATTGGTTGCAAAGGTTGTATTTTAAAATATCTCATGGGGTTAAGGCACCTGCTGCAGAGATCCCTGTGTTCTAGTAAGTCTGAATGAATATTAGTTGTTAAGATAACTCTGGATGGAGGTTAACGCACCTGCTGAAAATATCTGTGTTTTGTCTCGCCTCAGTTTTGACTCAACGTAGCATAGAAGGTTAATGCAAATTACATCATGTGATATGTAAATCAGAGATTTGTTTTTATGTAGCTAGCTAAGTGGGTTACTGCTTTGAAAACAGAGATGCTTATATTACTTGCAGTTGTGTTGTAAACCTTTAACATAGCACAGTGATCACCGTGAGCTAAGGAAGATGATATGTGACTTCTACACCCTGATATCCCCCACTGTTTTATGCAACACATCCTGTACAATGATTTAAAAATGCATATGATTTATTGTAAATGTAATGTGTACTATGTAAGTGTGATATAAAGCGTTCTGACACCCTGCATAAGGATGAGCAGCACTATACAGGAAACAAGCATTGGCATAGCCAATAAGTCTCGCCTTTGGGACCTTATAAGTGTTTAGCCATGAACAGTTGATGTTGTTGCATCAAGGATATTGTGCTGCATAACTAAATCCTTATAAGGTCCCAAAAGCGAGACCTATTGGCTATGCCAATGCTTGTTATACTCCTACTGAGGATGCCTCTGGGGACAGAGACTGGAGGAGGCATCCAGAATTGGACACTATACACCAGGTCAGGTATGCAGAACTCAATGGAATACCTCTATTGGTGTGCGCGATTGTAAACACGTCCACTGTTTCTGTAAGTTACACTTCTCTGGTGAAAATTAGTTTACATTATTTCATCCCCTTTGCAGTCAAGATGAAGCGTGTCCTATCAATGAAATAATAAATACTAGGCATTAACCTTGTACGAATGTGCCACTCTGGTGTGCTCTACTAATTTAGTAAGTTGAGTATTGAAAACATGAATAGGAAGTAATTGTTTTGAACAAGTAGTTCACAAGCCTTAGCTAAGCTTTGCTGCTCCGCACCGCTTGCAGATTATATTCAGTTTGGATGAGTTCCTTTCGGAGGCCTGCTATCACTGCTGTGGCTGCTGTAGTGTGTGCCACCTGGCTAGGTGACCAGATTTTGAGAACCAAAGACCGGGACAGGACAGAAATAAAAGTAGGACTAAATCCTTTAGTCTTACTTCTATATCAGGCCTGTCCCGGTTAACCCCGTAAATATGTGCCTCTATATATATATATATATATATATATATATATATTAACTGAAAAAACCATAGGTTTCAGGCCTTATATAGTTAGGAATTAGCATTTAAAAAACCTTTAAAATTCACTCAAAAAACTATAAGTTTTAGGGGTGTTATAGTTAGCTGGACATTTTACTCATACAAAACCATTGAAACTGCTCCTATATAGTTAGTTGTACTAACTATATTCCGCGCACCCGCAATCCACTGCTGATGATGTCACATATTACATCATTCATGACATGGTCAGTGACATCACTGTTGACATCTCAAATGACATCACTGATGACATCCCTGATGACATCATCCACGTGACAATCACATACACCTTTTCATACACAAAATCTTTCATCACTCTTCGTAAAATACAGAGTATCATATTTGAATCCATTGTTACAGCAATACAAGTATCTAAAAACCCACTCAGTGATTCCTAGATGTATACACACATCTAATCACTTACCTGTAGATTCACTCATACATGCTGTCAATGAACAATAGAACACTGTGAACGGTGTCCACCCTGTGAAAAGAGTGGGTGGGCGCCGTCTACCCGTGTATACCCCCAACTCGTGCCCTGCTTACCCTGCCTTCTCTTCCCCAGCACTCTTAATCCCTCTTGCCTGGCGTCTCACTCATTCTCAATCTCTCGCTGGCATCTGCCCCCTTTCCTTCTGCTCTCCTCCTCTCTCCAGTGTCTCTCTCTTCTTCCATCTGTCGCTGTCCTTTCCTGTTCCTTCTCTAGTCCTTCAGCCCTCTTTGTCCCAGTCACAGTGTGTTTATGCTTCTTTAGAATACCCTCCTCTTTCTCCTTTCTCTGCCCTCTCACAGTCCCTCTTTCTCACTCTCCCTTCTCCGCGCAGAGCACGTCTTTCCTCTTCCTCTCTCTGGTCTATATTTCTCCATATTATTCCAGCGTCTCTTTCCACCCCTCTCGTTGGTCTCTCTCTCACCTTCTTCTGCAGCCCCCCTCCTCTCTCTTATCTTTTGCTGGTTTTTACCTCCCTCGCAGATCTTTTTATCCCTCTCTTTCCTCCGTTGTCTCGTTGTTTCTCTTTGTTGCATCTCACTCCCGTGTCTCTCTTCCTGCCTTCAGCTCCAGTCTCTCTCTTATTCCTCCTCCTCCTCGTTCAAAGGGCCGCTGTGAAGGCGTCACCCTGTGGACAGTCTCCTTTGGAGTCATTTCTTCCAGCTGTCTCTCCTTCAGTAACTCGTGTCTCTCTCTCTCCACATCCACAGGTCACGCTCTGGGGTGTCTCACCCTCTCCTGTACACCCCTGGGGGTGTGGGCAGAGCCGCCGACCTCTATCCCAGCCGCACACTCACCGCGTCCGTCTGATCTCTGCAAAGGTAGCGCTTGGGTAGAATAGGCCGGACCACGAGAGCAGAAGGTGCTATAAACAGACCATACACGGGGAGGGGGCGCTGGGGTGAGGTGTGCGCTGTCATGAAGGGGTGCGGCGGCAACAAACAGACCGACGACATTCATGGATCGGCGCTTCGCAAATGTGCGATATCCCTCGGTTTGCTTAAAAGTGGCGGAGTACATGCGTGAGGTAACACGGGTGATGCGTGACACTTGGCAGAGCTGCGTCAGGTAACATATCACACACTGCCTGCGACTCTGGAAAGCACTGGACCTCCCTGCACCGTGTAAACACATCTAACCCTCAGTCTGCACCGTGGGGAGACATCTAATCCTCTGCCTGCCCCACCTCCCCCTCTGCCTGCACTATCTCCTCCTCTGCCTGCACTATCTCCTCCTCTGCCTGCACTATCTCCTCCTCTGCCTGCACCATCTCCCCCTCTGCCTGCACCATTTCCCTCTCTGCCTGCACCATCTCTCCTCTCCCTACACCCCTCCCCCCTCTTTGCCTGCACCATCTCACCCTCTGCCTGCACCATCCTCCCCTCTGCCTGCACCATCTCACCCATGCCTGCACATTCTCCCCTCTACCTGCACAATCTCCCCCTCTGCTTGCACCATTCCCCATGCCTGCACCATCTCCCCTTTACCTGCATTATCTCATCCTCTACCTGCACCATCTCACCCTCTGACTGCCCCATCTCCCCCTCTACCTGCACCATCTTACCCTCAACCTGCACCATTGCCCCCTCTGCCTGCACCATCTCCCTCTGCCTGCAGCTTTTGTAACCCTTTCCTGGTCGCCCCTTTTCCCCACAGATGGTATCTCCCACACCCCCACAGATGGTATCACCCTCACAGTTCACAGCCCTTCTCTATGCGACTAAAAATACATTCTGGCAAAATATGCTTGGAATTCGTAGACAGGACACAGACTCAAAAGTTTAAATGGACAGAGAAGACACACTCACCCTCGCTGTACCTCGGAGCAGACAGACAGCAAGCCCGGGGAGGACTGGTCAGGCTGGGAGCAGGAAAGTGTCTGAAGGGAGGAGGTTTACCTTGAAAAGGTGCCAGCAAGCACTGAGGGCTGGTGGCAGGAGTCATAAAACCACCAAACAAAACCGCATATAAAACTTGAAACGTACCCAAGAGTGGCGCAGAGCAGCCCGCCCCGCCCTGCTGATGCTGCTGCCAGCCCCAACATGCACCGGCCGACCGGCCGCCACCCGTCAGCACAGAGTCTGTCTGGAGACAAGACAATGAAAGCACCACGAGTCTCGGATCACAAACCCGCCCATTCCTCCGGGATTCCCTCGCTGCCACCTTCCAAAGCCGCCCCTAGCGCCTCTCCCACATGCACGTGTTTATAGCGCCACTCACCCAGTGCTTTCAATGGAAAACAATCAGTGCAGGCGCTCACCTGAGACGTGGATTAGGGGGCGTGCTATGGGGCGAGGCAGGCAGTACTAAGGGACAGGGACATTTTCTGAATATTTACATTGTAATTCTGCTATTTTTTTTCTTGCCATATAAAATAGCATCTTTGTTCTGAGAGTGACGCCATTAACAAACACCTTTACCCTTCCGATCACACGAGTTTCCAATTCTTGCATTGATCCAACTGGATGGCTCTTCTGAAGCCTAGTCGTCAACTTGAAAGGGGAGATGCAAACCTGTCTCTGCCTCTGCATTTGAGAACGCGAACAAGCAAAGAATGTCGCAAAGTCACGGAACGCAGAATTTTGGGCAATTTTGCGTTCTCCGCGAAACGCAAAATTACCTAAATTCTGCAAATTCTGCAAATTCTGCGAACGGAACGGAATTTACCGCCCAGGCCTACCTAACGCTTGCTTGGCTGAGACTGAGCAGCGCAACAGCTGATGATGCCGCAACCTACCAGGCTCAGTAGAAAGATGTGTGTCAAAGAAGTGTGAGCAAACCCAGGGAAGCGTCCGAAACATTTCACACCACCCGGCCAACTCTTTCGTGGAATCCCAACCCCCTCAAATCAGATGTATTTATTTTATGATCGTAAGATAACGTCGACTTGTTGAAATACATTGTCTGCCATGTGGTACATAATACAGAAACCAGTAACAAACCATTACTAGCAGGGGTGAGGAACACGACATGCTCTGATGCCCTCACTCTGCCTGTAGCTGACGCCGCAGGCTCCACGCTTTCCCAGCAGGACACAGAGGACCCCGGACATGTCATTGTCATGTTGGAAAGATAATTCCAAACTATCCTCCTTGGTTTGGTGGAATTTCGTTTGTGATGAAAACAGAATTGCTACTGTCTCCTCTACTTTATCCCAGAAAATTAAATCTGATCTTCTTTGATTACCTTTCACAACTTATCTTGCTTCACGTGCAACTGTGTCGTAAATACATTTTCTCTTTTTTTTGTTCTCATTATTACCATCTTTTATCCTATACATTTTCCCCCCCTTCTGTTTTTATTTTTATTTTCCTTTCTCTTTTCTTTTCTTTTATTTCTCCCCTCTTTTTCGAGTAGCATTTAACACTATTGAATTCCTACATGATTTGCTTATAGAATATTTATACTTTGTTTTATTGTTCTGTTAATGATGTTATTTTTTTCTGAAAACTCAATAAACTCTTAAACACAAAAAAGAGGACCCCGGCTGCTGCGGCCTCTTTCGATTGAAAGGGATCAAATGCTGTGACGCCATCACCGGCCCATTTAAAGCACTGCACTCACCCCAATGCGGAGTGTCAGAGCGCTTTACAGCACACGCCTATGACACGGAGACAATCAGTCATTGAAGCGTGTAAAACAGTGGAGGAAATGTTACTCAAGACAGGGAGGGCTGCAAGGTGTAAGAATCACAGCATTGTGGCGTGGCGTTCCCTTTCCTGTACTGCTGGCAAACCTAAAAGCTGCCTTGTGCCAAAGCACACCCCCTGGCACCACAGTGCCAGGCTGTGTGTGTGAAATCAAGCAGAGGTTTTATACTGGAAGTGTACCCTGCCAACACAAACATCTATGCTTTGACAAAGTTGAACTCTTTAGCACTTTGTGTGTGTGGGGTACCGCCAGAGCACATGCAAAGTTGGAAAGGTTTGGAGAAAAAAATAACTTTTCTCCAACTTTTTGTGAGCAGAGAGGAGGTGTAAGATTTTAGATGCAAATCCCTTTCTACTAAAGTTAGTGTTAGAAGGTGGTTCTGACACTAGGGGCCGCCCAGATTTTTTTCCTTTTTGAGCACCTAATTGTTGAGCTTTTACTGTGGATGAGCCTCATAATCTGGGACTCACCCACAGTGAACTCATAATGAAGGAGTCTGCATGGAGATTTTACTGGTCTCCCCCTGGCTTGACTAGGCCGCTGCGCAGCAGCTGGAGTATGGGGCACCGTGCTGGTTACATGCAGACACGGGTGTACATGCGTGTGCACCCGTGTAGGGGCTACGCAGTGGAGATTCCTAGCGTGCGCAGTCCAGGAGCAGCTACAGAGTGAATGATGTGGCAGGACTTATGCAGAATTGGGTGGTGACATGGAATAGGCTTTATACCCTGGGAAGGAACATGCCACGGAAAGTCAATGTGTTTTACTGTGTTTTCACTTCATTATTCCCCTATGGGGATGGGGGGCCCATGGCTAAAATGACTTCCACAAGACCTACAGATTCCAGACACGCACTAAAGTCCAGTGTAGCGAATGTGAAAATGAGTATTCTGCAGAGTCCAAAGTCATATTTGTACAGCTTTTGAGTCGTCCAGAAACGCCATATTTCTCTGAGTCCCTGGCTGGGGTCAGGCCCTGGCAGGTTAGATTAATGACCTTTCCTCCCAGAGTGAAGATCTTCCCTCCAAGGAGAAAAGATAGGTGGAGCTACAAGCCAATCCCTCAACTGCTGTTGCTGGGAGCCAGGCACCAAGCTGAACTACCAAACTGAACTACGTGAAGGCAGTGAGGGGTGAAGGAGTTGGGTTTCAGATGCCATGTGGCCAGAGACACTGGACAACGCCATTTTGAACAAACCCAGAGGCTGGACAAGAAGGAGGGAGCAGGGGCAGTGAAGTGATGTGTCGCTGTTTGATAGGACACACAGAGACTTACTTATTGCCAGCCCCCTAATCAACTTTTAAAAAGTAATTGCACAGGAAGAGAAGCTCTCTCTGGGGTGTGGTCTGCGGAGGCGAAAGGTGCTGGAGCCTGGCAATGGGCAGTTGGAAGGAGGTACCCCCTGACTGCCCCCCAGGCCCCTAACAGCGCCAGAAGAAGAGCCCCGGACTGGTGCGCAGAAGCAGAGGCCTCTGCGCAAGGAGAAGAGAGGCACAGGGAGCCAGTGAAGACAGCCCCCGCAGAATGCACCCTTTTGAAGACCCCGAGGACAGTGGAGAGTGCTCCCAGTGGCTGAGGGGCGCCCCCAGGAGCGAGAAGACGCACAAATGGTGCAGATCAGTACCCTGGGGGCCAAGATATACCCCCAGAAGGTAGGCAACCTTTGACCCCTGCCCAGGCTGACTAAGAAGCATGTGGGGCTCTGCTGTGGATCCCAGATGAGCCCCCGGGGGTTGTATGATGTTACAGCGCATACTTTTACAATGCACACCTTTACAACACATTTTTTACAACGCAACATCCATTACAACGCATTCCATTACAACGCATGCCATTACAACAAATTTTTAAAAACTACCTTTACAACACATTCCATTACAACGCATACTACATTTACAACGCATACCATTACAACGCATAACATTACATTGCATGAATGGTAAGTGTTGGATAGTGTAGGAGTAAAAATTACTATTCTAACTCCAGGGGGTGCAACAGTAGGGTAAGTGTTGGATGGTAATGGTATGCATTGTAATGGTATGCGTAGTAATGACTGCGTTGTAATGACATGCGTTGTGATGGTATGTGTTGTAGTGTCAAGCGTTGTTATGGTTGCATTGTAATGGCATGCTATGTTATGGATGTTGAGTTGTAAAAGTTTTGTTGTAATGGTAGTGCGTTGTAAAAGTTGCGTTGTAAAGGTTGTTTCCCCCCGTGGTGGGTCAGGTCGCGGGGGCTGCCTCGAGAAAGAAGTAAATCTGGGGCACACCGTTACCCTCCCCGTGAACTGGCCCCTGAGGGGGGCCAGGAGCCCACCCTGGCCCCCAAAGACATCGTTGGAGGGGGAGCACCGTCACGCCCCCCTCGAAGGGATCTCCTAGCTGGCCCAGGTGTTGCTGAAATCAAGCCAGGGATCACTGTCGCGCTCACCGTGAAGTGGGGCAAACAGGGTGCCAGGAGCCCCCTCTGGTCCCCGACCAGAAGGCTGAAGTTGGGGAGGAGCCGTCGCATCCCCCTGCCCGTAGAGACTGTCCCTGGGCACCCGGGAGCCCAACTCCGGGCCTGAAGACTGCCGCTGCAGCCGGGGAAGTGCCGTCCCGCTCCCAGGGAAGAACGCTGTGAGGAGGGGCCCAGGATCTCAACTCTGGGCCCCGGCGTGTCCCAGGTGGAAGGCGGGGGGAGTGCCATAGCACTCCCCGGAGGTCTCACGGACCAGTGCAGTGTTCCGGGTCTGCCCGCCGGAGTGAGCAGACCAGAAGAAAGGTGCTGGCTCCCGCGGCATCACTCGAGGGTGCGGGTCGTGCGGGGAGCTGGCGGGGGAATCCGGGGGTCGGCTCTGTCCGCTGCCCTCCATCGAGGAAGGCCTGTGGGGGTCCCGGGTGGGACCGGGGCCCCACAATTACAAGGAGGAGGAGCCAGGGGCCCGGGTGGGCCTGGGCCCCCAACAAATGGCATAAGCGGTCGGGGGTGGGCTCCCCGAGCCGTCTAACTCACCTGGGGATCTGGGTGGGACCGAGCCCCCCAACAGGCACCCAAGAAGCGGCTGGAGGCCACATCGGGCTCTCCCCGGAGCAGCGGGAGAGCCGCTCATCTAATATGCGGCAATTCCCATGATGCCTTGCAGGCCAGGACCGGCCTGCAAGGTAAAACCATCATTTCCTTTACTTGTGCTGGCCACAGGAGGGCGGGGTCGCCACCACATGAAGGTGCAGGTGCTGGGGGAGCTGCTGGAGAAGCACAGTCTCCCCCCTGCACGTAGAAAAAAGTCCCCCTTGGGGGATCGGAGAGAATAACCCCTCAAGGGCTAAGCATGCATTTGAAACCTTCTGGGCTGGAACTTTTGTTCTTCAGCTGAGGGTGAATGAAAAGTGCTTCAATAAGTGAAGGGCTGAGGTGGTAGATGTCTGGAAGAAGGCATCCCCTAGAGGTGAAGAGGTGTAATTGCACCACAAATGCTTTTACTCATGTTATTCTTTATAGAGGGACTGAAGTCCATGTGTCTAATGTGAAGTACATGGTTAAGGTGGAGTCATAAGCAAAGTGGATTTAAGTGGCTAGACACTCCTGCTAGGGGGTCTGACAGTATTTACTGAATCCTGTGATGCCTTTAGGGTCTGTGATTGCAATGAATTCTAATGATACCCAAATGTTATGAGTACTGTCGCTCTAAAGTTGTGCTTAAACATGTTTTCTTGCTGCTGCTGTTAGGTGCATAACAACCCAGACACTGTTAGCCCTTAAGATGTAGAGGTGCATACTTTATGGTCGGTAGGAGATGCTCCGTCAGGGTTACGTGTCACCAAGGCAAGTGTACCCATTTTTAATGGTGGTTGACGTAATGGGGGGGGTCACCACTGGGATGTTGCCAGTGTGCAGAGCCCTCGCTCCAGGTTAAGAACAATTCACTGCATTGGGGGCAAGATGATGTGCATACATGAGAGTGGTGGTACTAGACCCCACCCTCCTGCGGGAGGGGTGGAGATTTTACCCAATGTCACAAAGTAATTCCATCAGCTTATGTATATTTGTAAATTGGTGCATAGTATTGAGTGGTGTGTGTGTTTAATAAATGTACTCTTACTTTTATAAAGCAAAGTAGAGACTGGACAATCAATTATTGAGGGTTATTTTTGCGCACCTGCAAGTGGCGATTACTAGCCCACACCACCTCCCTTCAGTAAGCCTCAGACTGCTCTGCAACGCTACCCTCTGAGAGTCAGGCACTACAAGTGAAGGACAAATGTAGTCATGTTATTTCTACAGGCCTCACAGATGCTGCCTCGTTTTCAACAGTTACAAAATTGGGACTAGCTCCAAAATCCGTGGGTAGATGCACGGCTACGTCCATGCACCACCCATTTATTTATTTATTAAGGAGTTTTATATAGTGTTAGCCTGACCCGAGGGTATGGGAGCGCTTTAAAAAAGTTTTCTGTGCAGGAGCCATACAATAGAGCAATATTATACATATTGGTTCGGAAGTCCAAGTGTGCTGAGCCGCATTGCGGTGGTATGTGAGTCCTCAGATAACCTCAACGAGAGAACGTTGTCTTGGGTGTAACCTCTTGGGGGGGAGGAGGCGGTAGGGGTCAAATAGCAAGGAGGAGGTAGGTCTTAGTGATACAATGTCTGGGAGCAACGGCGAGCAGGAATTTGCGTTTGGGTGGCGGCTATCCCTTCAGGAGGGAGCGGTTGAGGAACAGGACTTTAAGGTGTTTTTTTAATTTTGTGAAGGACAAG
Organism: Lissotriton helveticus; assembly: GCF_964261635.1. NCBI lineage: Eukaryota > Metazoa > Chordata > Amphibia > Caudata > Salamandridae > Lissotriton > Lissotriton helveticus. Next base: position 134,344,929 of record NC_136064.1, read on the forward strand.
ATAGTCCTAATACCGACTGGGATGGTGTTCCAGATTTTGGGTGCGTTTCCGGCGAAGGACTGTGTGGCAGTATTTTGTTTGCATGTTTTCATAGGGATGAGTAGAACGGTGCTTGAGTTTGGCAGCCAAATGCTCAAGTTTTCCTGGGTGCAGGCCTTTGTGCGTGAGGCAGGCAGTTCTGAAACTGGCACGCAATTCGATTGGGAACCATTTTAGTTCTCAGAGTGCTGGTGAAATTTATTTCTTAATTCCAGTGATCATTCTAGCTGCTGCGTTGAGAGTAGTGTTGAGGAGAGCTAGGTGAGATTTTGTTGTACCAGCGAGGGTCGCATTCCCATAGTCGAGCCTGGATAGCACCAGTGATTGGGTGGCTTGTTTGAGGTCATTGGTTGGGATGAAGGTTTTTATTTTGTTTAGTAGCTTCAGGTTGATGAAGGCACTCTTTGCGGAGTTCTTGATGTGTTTAGCCATGTCAAGTTTTGAGTCTAGGGTGATTCCTAATGATTTTACGGAGTGGGTCAGAGTGTAATTACCGTTGAGAGCATCCAAAGCTTTTAGCCATTCTGAAATGTGAGGGTTCTCTTCTTTATTGGAGATAAGGTGGTTAAGGGTCATATGTATCAGGCAAATTCGCAAACGCCGAAATTCACAAAATTTCGGTGTTTGCGAATACGAGTTTGCAAAATGGGATGTATGAAGGAAAATCCGGTTCAAAATAAGGAATTGCAAAATTTGCGATTCCTTATTTTGAAACTGCATTGTAGGAATCGCAAATTTTGCGATTCCTTAAATGCAATGTATGAAGCAAAAAAAAATTGCAAATTGTCCCTAAGGAATCGCAAATTACCACCAACTTCAAGTTGGTGTTAATTTGCGGATTCCTTGAAAACTGCCCATTTTTGCATTTTTCAAAGTGCCATGTGACGCACATACATGCCCTCAGGGTATGTATGTGCACCACATGTGCACCCATGCTTATTTCAGGGGTGCAACAGGGTGTACTTTGGACACCCCTGCACCCTTGAAATAATTCTCAATTTGTGATTAGCAAACTGCGAATCGCAAATTGAGAATAAATTCCCATTCCTTCCTATGGGCCTCCTGGCCCATAGAATTGAATGGGGAAGTATTCCTTAATTGCGAATTCGCAATTTGCGAATTCACAATGAAGAAATATAAAGAAATCGCAAAAAAATCGTGATTTTTTTTAAACATACCAATTTCTATTCTGAAATAGCGATTTCTTAAAAATCGCAATTTCAGACTCGCAAATTGGTACCTTGATACATATGGCCCTTAGAGACAGCCATTGTTGGATTTCTTTTAGAGTGTCATTTAGTCTGTGAATGTCATCAAGGAGGAGGTTTCTAGATAGATCTGGGTGTCATCTGCATATAGGTGGAAAGGGATATTGTCATTTTTAAGTATGGGGGTTAGGGGTTCCATGTATATGTTGAACAGTTGAGGTGAGAGCCCTGAACCTTGGGGGAGGCCCCTGATGACGGGGTGTAGAAAGAGGGTAACGTTTTTGTTTTTTATCCTTTTGTGAGCAGCTGTGTAAGAAGGAGGAGAACCAGTGTAGGACCACCTCATTGGCTCCTACTCTTTCTTGTAAAGCCTTGATGAGAAGTTGGTGATCAACCATGTCAATGGCTGCCGATAGGTCCAGGAGCATGAGGAGGCAGCATTGGTCGGTATCGAGGGATTTGATTTGGGGTGAGTGTTTGTATTGTCAACGCTCCGTCCATCATCCCCTTTGGTTTTTCTTTGTTCGCCCTAAGTTGGCAGGGTATGCTCAGACGTGAGTCCCTTGCTCACTTTGCCACTGGAGTCAAGCAAGCCGAGCTGAAGACGGCTGTAATGCCAGAAACCGGTCCTGGGAAGCTTGATTCTGGTCCAGGGAAGACATGGCTTGGCAGTTCGGGCTGGACTGTTCCCATGAGGCACAGGGTCAGACTGATTTGCATATGGCCATGTCTGAACTGGGGTGGCGGAGTGAGCTAAAGAACGGTGATGGATTAAACCCAGATCAGTTGACTGGGGGTGAGTGTTTGTATTGTCAACGCTCCGTCCATCACCACCTTTGGTTTTTCTTGTTTTTTTTTGTTTTTTTTGTTTTCTTTTTTTCCTGGGATAAGTAACACGGGTACTTGGTACTCTCAAGGGTGCTGGCCTTAGAACATTCTATATTAGAAAGGGTTTTCTTAAAGTCCTCTCCTAAGTGTCCTTAATATTTCAAATTCCAACTGCGACTTTCCCGTAGAGTTGTATGTAGCTCGTGTCTGTGTTCTCACACTGCACCCGACCTCTGTGGGTCCCCTGTGTCACTACCTTCGGTGGTTCCTTGGAGTCCCAGCAATTCTATGTGCTCGAGGCACTGTGTCTAGTCAAGTTGTGGTTGTTATACCACTTTCTTAGTATATGGTTTGGTCTCCCCCTGGAGCCCACTGTGTATTGTGCTATTTACTGTCGTTATAGTGCTTTAATATTGTGTACCTTGTTCTCCAATCTCATGTAGAGGTTACTAGAGAGGGTTTTGTAATAAATACATACATTTTATATATATCTTGTGTGGTTTTCCTTTCAATTGGTCATTCAGGAGGTTATAATCTGGTAAACCAAGCTGCTGTACATTCCTTCGAGACTTAGCCTGAAGGCTGCTCTCCATAGCTACCACTAGGATAGCTTTCAGTAAAGATTGTCTTTAACCTAATCATCAATAATGGTTGTTTGGACTGGTGCGCTTTAACTAGTGGATAGCATATACCAGGCCAACTTCTCACAGTTCTCCTTTATAGATGCCTGATCCAATTTGCCACCTGTGCCTTTTTTCGTGGCTGCGCCTGGGGCTGCGCCAATTGGGCAGGCTGCTCACGGTGGGGTTTTTGTTATTAGTCCCGTTATTATTAATTTGTTTATGGGCAAATGTCCTCAGAATCATGAGTACTTTCCATTTTGGATTACACAGAAAAATGATAAGCTTGATGCTGTTTTTCCTGCGAAATATAGGATCCTTACAATGTGCTTGCCTAGTGGCCTGATTTCCCCCTTGGCCAACTGCAACACTTGAGGGACAGTGTTTGCCTCAGTGTGCACTTGTTTGTTATGACACGGACACCCCTCGATGAGCATTCTCCCGAGCATTCTCAAACAAGTACAGAACGAATATGGGGCAGGTCCTGCCCTTGATTGGATGTTCCGGCACACTCTCATTGGTGAAGGCATATTTTTCCAGCCTATTGGCTTGAGCTGACTTAAGGCCTCGTGAGGACGCCATGTTATAGTCTTTAGGAGGGGGGGAAGACCCCCGTTGCACCTCGCGATGGGTGATCCTGCTAGGCCAGCAGAGGAGAACCCTCCGTTTTGCGAGGTCTCCAATGAAAAACCCCAAGAATATCTGGGCCAGATCCTGGGGGTGTCCCAAATAGGTCAGACTGAAGGACACCACGGGTGTGTAGTGCTAGTGTTATGTCCCCGCTTTCTGATAGGTGCCAACTCGAAGTCTTGGACAGGAGCAGTTAGGCAACGAGGCCTGTGCGATATGGGGCAGTGTCAGTACCTCCACTCCGGAGTGTATTGTGCCGGGTTGTGCTCACCTTTCGGCCGTGTCACCCCACTCACCCGCCACTGCGGGGTGCCGAGATGCTGAACCATCCGCTCCTCGGCATCCAATTTAAGCCAGTGGATCATCCGTTACAGGCCCGCACCCAGAGGCAGCACTGCATGTAGAGTGGCACCGGAGGGGGAAGCGAGGGCCACACTCCAACAGCTGTGCAACCCTTACCCCGGCCGCGATCGCCACCGATTGGCGCCACCAGATTAGTGCTGGGTGCGCACCATCGCAAACACATGACCCCACACCTCAGCTCACTTCACTGGCTGCCTGTGGAAGATAGGATCACTTTCAAGCTCCTCATCCATGCATACAAGAGTCTCAACGATGCCGGCCCAACATACCTCAACGAACAACTCTCCTTCCACGTGCCCGAAAGAAACCTCCGGTCAAAGAACCTCGCCCTGGCAGAAGTCCCTCGCATCCGCAGAACCAGAACAGGTGGGAGGGCTTTCTCCTTCATCGCGGCGAAGACATGGAACACGCTCCCTGTGAGCATCAGACGCTCCCCTAACCTGGAAACCTTCAGGAAAGACCTCAAGACCTGGCTCTTCAAGAGACACGGAGTAGCGAATCTCCCCTCCCCCTAGCGCCTTGAGACCCTCTCGGGTGAGTAGCGCGCTCTAAGCCCACTGATTGATTGATTGATTGATTGATCCCCAGCGTCCTCCAAGCAGGCGCCCAGTCCGGCGCCCCAGTCACCGCTCCTCACATATACTCTGAAATGTCACTGACAGTCCGTCCGGTCAGGAATCAAGTCATTGTAAAGCGCATTACTCACCCATATGGGTCTCAAGGTGCAGGCACTTTTGGAAGGTCACATAGGCCCCCCTTGTTTGGCCCAGTGAGGGGCTGAGCGATACCATCTTCGAGCTAATCCACCACCGTCACAACGCGCGGAGACTTTGTGTCAGACTAAGGACAGCCCCCAGGATTGCTTCCACGGACTGCATGGTTGTCCATTGTCTATTGTTGGTTTAATTTTTTTGTTGGAAACAAATGTTTGAGCAATTTTGTCTATCCCAAAAAAAGGGGGGATGTAGTGTTGTGAGATTGTGGAAGGCTGCACCCATCTGGTGCATACCACGTTAGGGGGAGGCGGATTTGTAATGTTGAAAACTTTGATGGGGGCATACCCTGCCGGCATCCATGCTTTGGTACAGTCTGGCATCCTCACGTGCAGGGGCCAATAAAGAGGCTGACAGTGGGTCAGGCGGGGGCAGTTTATGTGCAAAAAGACTGGTGCACTGCCTGCCTTCCCCCATTGCTAGCTGTCTCTCCATGCCATCCCATGTCTCAGACTGTCTCTGCTTGCCTTCCCCCATTGCTACCTGTCTCTCCGTGCCATCCTCTGTCTCTGGGTGTCTCTTCTTGGTCTCCCTCATTGCTAGCTGTATCTGCCTGCCCCTGCCCTTTAAGTAGCATACTTTGCCAGCTCTTCCCTACAGCTGACTGTCTCTACCTACCCCACCCCTCACTTGCTTTCTTTGCCCACCCTCCCCTGTCACTAGCTGTCTCTGCCTACCACTCCTCCGTGGCTAGCTATTTCTGGCTGTGCATCTTTTCTCGTCGCTGTCTGTCTCTGCTTGCCTCTTTCTTGTCACTGTACCTACCTGCCCCTTTCCTGACACCTGCCGCCCTCTTCTCGCTGGCAATCTTTGCCTGTATTTCCATGTCACTGCTTGTTGGCACCTGCCCCTTACCTCTCTTAGGCACTCTCTACCTGTCCTTCCCTGTCATTTGCTGTCTGTACCTGGCCCTCGCCAGTCACTGGCTCTCTCTGCCTGTCCTTCCCTATCATGGCTGTCTCTGCATGTCCTTCCCTATCATGGCTGTCTCTGCCTGTGCTTCCCTGTCACTGGCTGTCTCTGCCTGTCCTTCCCCATCACTGGCTGTCTCTGCCTGTCCTTCCTTGCCACTGGCTGTCTCTGCCTGTCCTTCCCTGCCACTGGCTCCCTCTGCAGTACCCCAATGTCACAGCTCTCTGCCCACTCAACGCACCCCCCCCAAACACAACAGAAAGATAACATCTACGCTCAGAATATCCCAGACCTACTGGTGGTTCTGACAGCCGGCAGGCCTCCCTGCTCTCTGCCTCAGGAAGGCTTCTACATAAATTAAAGAGTGCCTGGCTGAGCCCTTGGTAAACTCCCAGCCTGCTGTATCTGAGTCACCATCAGCATAAGCATCCAGCAGGGTCCACCCAGTAATCAGCAGGGCGGAGGGCCAACAAGCTTGCTCTGGGTGCACGCATGCACACACACACATGCACACACATGCACATACAAGTTACCGTCGCACCGCGGGTCAACTAAGGGCACCAAGGCAGAATATCGGCCAGGGCACCAAAATACAAGTGGCCCCTCCATTTACGAACTTGATGAAAAGAAGTGGCCCATGTTTGGAAATCAGGTCATGTTTGTAAAGCCACACTATAGGTATTTTACAAGGTATGGGAGACTAAAGGCAATGTTTGTAGAAATCAACAGTCAAACAAGCATTTTGCAAACCCAATAGGCCTCCCCTATGTGAGAGCAGTTGGTTTTGACAATGCCTTTTAGCCATGTTGTACAGCTGCATGGCTACTGTTCAGCTTGGCTAAAACTTAGTGGAATGGCATAGAATACAGTGGCATGTAGGAGAGTGGAGTGGAATGGCGTAGAGTGGAATGGTGTTGCTTAGAGGAGCATAGAATGGAGTGGCGTAGCGTGACGTGGTGTGGAGTAGAGTGGTGTACAGTGAAGTGGCGTACAGTGGAGTGGCGTACAAGAGAGTGGCGTACAATGACAGAGTAGTATAGAGGTGAGTGGCGTAGCGTGACGTGGTGTGGAGGAGAGTGGTGTACAGTGAAGTGGCGTACAGTGGAGTGGCGTACAAAAGAGTGGCGTACAAGAGAATGACAGAGTAGCATAGCGGCATAGCGTGACATGGTGTGGAGTAGAGTGCTGTACAGTGAAGTGACGTACAGTAGAGTAGCGTACAAGAGAGTGGCATACAAGAGAATGACAGAGTAGCATGGAGTGGAGTAGAGCGGCATAATGTAAAGTGACCGAGTGGGGTGGAGTGGCGTAGAGTGGTGTGGATTAAAATGGAGTGGCAGAAAGTAGAGTGGAGTAGAGAGGCCACTGAGTGGCACTGAGTGACAGAGTGATGTAGCATGGAATGGGATGGAGTAGCATAGCCTGGAGCAGGGTAGAGAAGAGTGGCATAGAGTACCATAGAGTGGAGTCGCAAACAGGGCTGCAGAGCAGCACTGAGAAGAGCAGACTGGACCTAGTAAAGACGTGTAAATACATAAAGTGTCATGAATTGGATTAATTGTAAAGAAAACCCAATGTAAATTAAAATCACATCTTTTGAAAGCATTCACATTGCACGGCCAGGAATAATACTGCAACAATGCAATAGGTCTCACATTTGCAAGAGTTTGAGCTATTGGCATTGTAAATGACAATACCTTTTATTTATGTGTTTTGAAAACATGCAAGGGGTGTGTAAACATGCATTTTGTACATATTGTCCTTGCTTAGGAGAAGCAAGGCTGTCAGTAAAAGAGGCACAGTTACTGCCAGCTTTGCTTCTCGTAAGCAATGGCTCTAAGTGCAAAGTACGTGTTTACGCATTGCATTCAGGTTTTCGAAACACATAAATAAAAGGCATTGCCATTACAATGCCATTAGCTCAAAGTAACGCAAATGCGAGACCTACTGCATTGTAAATGCCTATTGAGCATATTAATCTGAAACTGCCTATGTATTTTGTATTTTGTATTTTGTAGTTACATTTTTAGGGTGCGCAGCTACCCACAAGGGGTCTCCCGGCGCCAAAGAAGCAGTGATTTACGCATCGCAGATGTTATTGAGAGAAGAGCCAGGTCTTAAGTTCCCTGCGGAATTTCAGCAAAGATGGTTCAAGTTTCAATGACGCCGGGAGGGAGTTCCAAAGCCTGGGGGCAACACAGGAGTAGGCGCGCCCGCCCATTCTCATTAGTTTGAAGCGTGGAATTTGGATATTGCCTAGGCCAGATGATCTAAGGTGGCGGGGAGGAGAGTATTGTTGTACCAGGGCCTAGAGGTAGACTGGGGCTGACCCTTGCTTGATTTTGTGCATGAAGCAAAGGTCCTTGAATTTGACGCAATTGGCAATGCGGAGCCAGTGAAGGTCTCTAAGAGCAGGGGAGATTGGGGATCTCCATTGGACCTTGCAAAAGAGCCGGGCCGCTGAATTCTGAACTAGCTGAAGCCTTCTCTGAAGCTCCAATGTGACTCCGAGATACAGTACATTGCCGTAATCCAGGCGGGAGGTGATTATGGCGTGGACCACTGAGCGTCTGGTCCCTACTGGCAGCATCCATAGTATTTTCCTAAGCCAGCCAGGATGGAAAAACACGTGGCGGCAACCTTAACCACTTGATGTCGCATCGAGAGCGAGTCATCCAGGACAAATCCAAGGTTGCGAACCTGAGTCACTGGGAGAGGTGGAGGGCCCATTTCTGTAGGCCAGTGCACAGGGCTCCAGAGATGTTTCTGCTTGCCCAAAATGAGCACCTCCGTCTTATCTCCGTTCAGCTTCAAAAGGTTCATCTGCATCCATTCGGCCACTCTGCTGAGTCCAAGTTTAAGGGCGGATGGGGCATTAGCTGCGGCTGAGGAAAGGGAGAAGAGGATCTGGGTGTCATCTGCGCATGAGTAAAGGGATAGACCAGCGTCCTCCACGATGGTAGCTAGGGGTCTTACGCAGATATTAAAGAGCATAGGGCTCAGTGAAGACCCCTGCGGGACGCCATACGCAGATGAACGGACAGAGGAGGAGGAACCGGAAGAGACCACCTGAAAAGTACGTTTATTCAAAAACGAAACCAACCAGGCAAGGGCAGGGCCGGTCACACCAGCCATTCTCAGGGCTCGCAGAAGGATGGGGTGCGAGACCGTATCGAATGCGGCGCTTAGGTCTAAAAGAATAAGTGCCGCAGTCTCACCCTGGTCGAGGCGGGCACGTAGGTTCTCAGTAACCCCCAAAAGGGTAGTTTCAGTAGAGTAGTGGGGGCGGAATCCTGACTGGGACGGATGTAGAAAACCTATGTTCTCCACATGAGAGGAAAGGTGGATGTTAATGTCTCTCCAGGATTTTTGATAACATGGGGAGCAGCGAGATAGGCCGAAAATTAGCGAGTATCTTGGGGTCTGCCCCGGGTTTTTTCAGGAGTGGTACCACCAGAGCTCTTTTCCATTCCTCCGGGACTATAGATTCCCGCAGTGAGGAGTTCAAGAGCTCTTGGATAACTAGTAGAGCCTCAGGAGAGAGCTGGCGGAGGATGGTCATGGGGATTGGGTCCAGGGGGGAGCCCGAATTGACCTTCGTCATGTGAGTAAGAAGTGAGGTGGGATCTAACAAGGGACAGTTTGAGATCTGAGTTTGCTGAGATGACGGGCTCAAAGGGTCCATGGTGGAGGGACCGGGAGGAGGCTTGGAGGGGGCAGAAGACAGAGTGTTGTAGATGGTTTCAACTTTGGATATGAAGAAGTCAGCAATTTCATTACATTCCACTTCTCCCAACACTGGAGGCGTGGGGGCGGTGTTTGAGTCTGCTAGTTTTTTAACCATTGAAAAAAGGGTCTTCGGCCGGTTAATGGCTTTTTCAATTGAGTCTGAGACAAAGAGAGCTTTTGCCTTTCTGCAAGCTAGGTGGTATCGCTTGAGAGCTGATCGATAGATTATTTTATCGTTCGAGGCATAAGTTGTCCTCCAAGATCTCTCCAGATGTTTACATTCGGATTTGAAAGCTTTCAAATCATCCGTGAACCATGGGGCAGGGGTAAGATGGGAAATTGGTCGTCTAAGCCAAAAGGATACTTCCTGCGTCAGGGAGATACACCCAAGATTGGTATCAGGGTAGATTACTTACCTGCCGCCACCGCCGAGAGTCATATCCTGGGTCCTCCAGTCTGCCGCCACCGCCGAGAGTCATTCCAGGCTGCAATCAGGCTCCAGATCAAACACCAAAGTTGACGCTCAAGCCGCCACCGCCGAGAGTCACACTTGGGCATAGAAACCGCGCCGCCGCTCCGGGAGGGACTACAACTCCCGGCAGGCATTGCGGCGGCGCGCGGAAGTGACGCAAAACGCGCCAGCAGTGCGCACAGAGGCAAATAAAGGGAGGAAGAGACCGGCAGAGCGGGGGAGATTACTTACCTGCCGCCACCGCCGAGAGTCATATCCTGGGTCCTCCAGTCTGCCGCCACCGCCGAGAGTCATTCCAGGCTGCAATCAGGCTCCAGATCAAACACCAGAGCTGACGCTCAAGCCGCCACCGCCGAGAGTCACACTTGGGCATAGAAACCGTGCCGCCGCTCCGGGAGGGACTACAACTCCCGGCAGGCATTGCGGCGGCGCGCGGAAGTGACGCGAAACGTGCCAGCAGTGCGCACAGAGGCAAATAAAGGGAGGAAGAGACCCGCGTCGCGGGACGCGAGCGGGACGCCCGGGGCAAAGCCCGGGCAAAGGGCGGGCCGTCTGAGGCCGTCCGAGGTCGGTCAAGGTCGGGTTGGGCCAGGGATTCTGCCCTTTTTTGTTTATCAACCATTCTCCCAGGGATTGAGTACATCAGGCCTACTGTCCTCCAGGTAAACAGAAACTCCACTGCACCTGTGTATACTACCTTTCTGATTTAAGTGCACTCTTGTTGAGCAATGCCTGTCAAAAAACTTACCTCTGCCTCTAACACAATGGAGAACTATCTTGTTCAAGTTGTAACAAAAATTAATACTGATAGAAGGACTTCTTTGGGGTTAGAATCCCCTATACAATCACCATTGGTGGATACCGATAAAGAGGATTCATTTGCTTTGCTAAATAATAGCCTCCTGGGTGGGGTACAGGACTCCCTCCAGGATACAAATAGCATCCAGCCTAGTGGCACAGTAGCCAACATCGATGACAATAGTGACATTGATGCTTTGACTGTGCTTTCTACAAATAGCGACTCTAATGTTTCCATCGCTCCCCCCATCCCCGCACCAAGGGTTTCAGGGGGGAAAAAAAAAGCCATTCAAAAGCGTGGAGGTCTAAGATCATCCAAAAACAAAGCTGCCACGCCACCAAGGAAATCCACCGATGATGAGGAGGAAGACTTGACTGGGGAAACCTACGTGACTCTCTCTGATGATCTATTACAGAAACTTTGTTGCCTGATGGACACAAAAATTAAAGGGATGGTTAAACCTCTTATTAGTAAAATTGATAAACTGACTGCTGAGGTAAGCAAACTGGAAGGTCTATTAGGAAAAACACTGGGGGAAGTGAGAAAACTTCCTGAAGTCATTACAACAAGTGTCCAGCCATTGATGAGTGAAATCCAATCTGGCAAATCTAACGGACCGACACCTGTTGTTGCACCAAACCCCATGTTGAGTGCATTGACAAACCAATCTGATAGGCCCTCCAGTGATGCACCATCTGCTTCATTTCATGGGGAACCTAACTCCTTGAAAGGATCATCAGAGCTTGTTGTGGAAGCTTCACCATTAGTCCTTGTTCTTGCAAATGTACCTCCACTAGCCCCAGGTGATGACGAAACAACTTCATCATTGTTAAACAAATCTTTATCTTGGCTAACTAATAACATGGCCATAACTCCCTGGGGCAAAGAGCAATTAGCTGAAGAACTGGTGAATGCAAGAAGGGTAGAGTGGATTGGGAACAGGGTGAAAAAATTCAAGGGGGACAGTGTTGTGCTCAACTTCTCTGACCCCGAGGTTTTGCCAAATATCCTGCCCAATCTTCACCCACCTCAGAAGAGATTTACCCCAATTGTCCCATTGACCTTAGATTTTTTCTATCCTAGGAAAGGCAGAGGCCCCAACTGCAGTACATTAAGAACAAAATGGAACGTCGTAGCTAAAAGGGGCAGTAAGCATGCTGATCCTGGTGAGTGGGGTCTAGGCTTGGTAAATAGATTTTCCGCTCTTTCCAACCTAGACGCATGTGATTGACTACCATCTAACCCCTCCAGCTCGCTGCAAATTCCCATGGCTGTAAGTTCTAAAGAGGTGTCTAGTTGTTTAACACTCCCACAAAATGTGTCAGTTATTAATGTACCTAGAGTCGGACTAACTGCAGCAAATATAAATGGAATTGGTATTGTTGATTCGACTCCAACAGGGCTAGCTCATAGTAACTATTCAATAATGGTAAATGCTACCGGGAATTTGTTGTCCTGGAATATTGCTGGGCTTTGTTCCAAAATGGATTGTGGTGAATGGTTTGGTTTTGTCAGCCTGTATGATGTTTGTGTTTTTCAAGAGACCTGGGCCTGTGACCCTGTATTTGCACTGGGCTATTTGAACTTTTATCTTCCGGCCACCAAGGGCCCAAAGGGGCGTCCGATGGGCGGACTTACTATATGGGTGCGCCAGTCTCTTAGGCTTGTTGTGAGAAACATTGAGCTCCATCAAAAAGACATCCAGCTCATACGACTAATAGGTAACCCATCTACCTCGATAGATATTTATAATGTTTATGCTAGAGGGGGTAGTGTAGGAAAATCTGAGGTCCTGTTGTCTTTGTATAAATTGTTAGATACTCACTCATCTGGGAAAAACACATTAATAGCTGGCGACCTAAATCGCACTTTCGAACCTTTAGACATTGGCGATGCATATCTGGGCATGGAGGAAGATATGTTATGGGATATTCCCGCACTTAATACAACCCCAATAACACGCTGGACTGAGGATATTCTTGGCCTAAATGCCATGTGCCTTGAACATGGGTTAAGGGCCTTGAACGGTCGGACAAAGTCTGACAGAGTACCAGCCATGACATTCAATAACGGGAGAAATAAGAGCCGTATTGATTATGTTATATGTAGTATGCCCTTATGGCCAACAGTCACTGATATGGTCGTTCTGGAACGGCTTGAGAGTGACCATAATCCTTTATGTGTTCTCCATAAATGGTGGCAGTCTGATGTTGTTTCAAGCACCTGTGTTGAATTTCTCCCACCGTTGACTGTACCCACCAATGATTTGCGCAGGTTGAGGTGGACTAGTGTTAGAACTGACCCGTTGGTCTTAGAAAAAATAAGTACGGCAACTGATAAGGCTATACTGGCCTTTGAAGGCGAGGCTGGGCATTCTCCTAACCACAATAATGTCACGAAGGTCCATAATGATCTTTTTAAAGAAATAAAATGCCATTTTTTAAAACCGGCAATTAAAAAGAAGCACGGGGTCTATAGACCTGCTAAATGGTACAATCAGGATTGGAAGGGGGCAAGGGCCCGCTTGGGTGATGCGATCAAGAATAAAAATAAGGAGGCCACTAGGATAGCTAGGAATCAATATAAGCGTTCCATAGCTAAAGCGAAAAAAGACTGGGATGAAGCACATTGGAATCTGCTACAGAGTGCTAGTGACCAAAATAATTCCAGGTTATTCTGGCATATAGTCAAATGGGGTCATGACAGGCTTGAAGACGCCACTACAAACAACGTCCCCAAGGATGCCTGGGTAAAATTCTTTAGCGAACAATATGCTTCTAGTGACCACTCCATAGATAGTGTACGCCCACCGTCTTCTTTGATAGAAGATGACATATTTATGCGGAGTGAAATACTGATTGCACTTAAAACTGTTCACAGTGGCCGGGCCCCCGGCATTGACGGAGTGCCTGCAGACGTTTTTTTAAACGACACCGCAAGATGGTGCAAGTATATTCATCTGTTGATAAACCATATTGCCAGAGGTGTAGATATTCCAGAATCATGGCGGGGTGCCGTTATCATCCCAATATATAAGAAAGGAGACCGCGCTCAGCCCAGTAATTACCGCCCAATTAGTTTGATCGACACTATCCAGAAAATAGTGGGGCGAGTAATTGTTAACAGGTTGCTTGACTGGGCTGAGGATAATAACATCTTATCCCCCTTTCAGGCTGGTTTTCGCAGGGCAACCAGCACTGTGGACCAAGTATTCCGTCTCCAACTGATCCAGTGGAGAACCGTGGTGCTAGGCGGAGGCAGCTTGTATGCAGCATTCGTTGATTTGCGGGCTGCCTTCGACCTGGTACCAAGGGCAAATTTGTGGGAAGTTCTTGCCACTCTTGGGGTCCCTGGGGAACTGTTGTCCTTAATCACGCGTTTACACGAGGGCAATTACGCTAAAATTCGCTGGGGTGGGTACGGTAATGACACTGACGAATTCCCAGTTGAGCGAGGGGTTCGGCAGGGTTGTTCAATGGCCCCTACTCTGTTCACCCTTTTTATTAACGGCGTGGTTTCTTGCATGCAAACTCAGGCAGTGGATGCTCCCTCTCTTGCAGGTGAGAAAGTTCCAATTTTAATGTTCGCCGATGATACCTTAATTTTATCTAAAACACCAGCTGGGTTGCAAAAAGCATTGGCAATATTTGATGATTTCTGTGTAGCTCATGGACTGGAGGTAAATGGGTCTAAGTCAAAACTCATGGCCTTCAATCCCCACAGGAATTTTAAACCTAAAATTCTTTTGAGTGGTCGCATCCTGGAGGTTGTAAAATCCTTCACTTATTTAGGGATCCATATCTCTAATGACAACAGGTGGCAGCTACATCTTAATATTGCTACTCTAAGGCATAAGCAATTAGCTGGCACAATTATTAAGGAGCAAAGGAAATCGCTCACTAAGCCCATTAAACCACCACTGATAATCTATGAGGCAAAAGCAATAGGGTCTGCTTTGTATGGTGCGGAGTTATGGGGGCAGGAAAACCTTCAGGAACTCCAAACCTCAGAAAACAAATTTTACAGGACACTGATAGGTGCCCCTCAGAGCAGCCCGCTATTGCCCCTAAGATACGAACTAGGTAGGAGAGCGATCTCTGATAAAGCCAAACTGCGCCCGATTTTGTATTGGCGCAGACTATGGACCACGCCAGAGCTCTCTCACTACGCGAATGGGTTCAAAGACGTTATCAAGGCCGACTGCTTTAACAAAATAAAATGGTTTAAAACATTAAAGATTGCTTTGTTTGAATTAGGGCTTAATGCTCTATGGATTGATCCAGCTGGGGCCTTATTCCCTTCCAAGTCCACCCTAAAAAACATTTACTGGGAACATGTTGTTAATAAGAGCATGCTTAGTACAAACAGTGGGTCTATGACCACTAGTTACCTAGAGATTAAATTGTATCCAATCTATGAAATGTATTGGGATTACATAACAAACCCCATGGACAGGAAGCTGCTTTTTCAATTGAGGGTAGGTTCCCTCCCCCTCTGCAACTTAACATCTAAATGGAAAGCAGGGGGTGTATCAATTTGTCCAGTCTGTGGGGTAGGTAACGAGACTCTTGGTCATTTTTTGTTCTCCTGTCCAATGTACTCTGCACCAAGGCGAGCATGGTTGGCTCCCATGTGCAGGAACCTAGGTACAAAAAATAGTATGGTAGCATTGCGGATTGTAAGATCTACTTCTGTAAATTGGATTATAATTGCTACCGCAAAGTACCTGGGGTGGGCCTGGATCATAAGACAGAGATTGCTGGCAGGATAATTATCCATTGCTTAGTTGCCAGTAAATTGTTAGTCACGTGTCTATTCTCTGTAACAATTCAATGTAACTCCAGAGACTGCTAGACTATTGTTTATTCTCTGTAGATGTTGATAAGTTGGTCAGAGACTGCTAGATTCGTGTTTATTTTATTTTCTAATTGTAATATACTATTTTAATGTATCATCGGTATGACATTTTATGATATGAATTTTCTTGCAAATTGCCTCCCGTGATTATTAACCAGGCATTTTTTATAATGAACTTGCACCTGATATTTTATTTGTGCACTGTTTTTTAAATATCATGTATGTGCTTACGTCTAATTGACTTGTAAATTTAATTGTTTTTTATTACATGTATGTATGTCTGCTTTTATGAGTAATACTCGAATAAAGCACTTTTGAATTGAATTGGTATCAGGGTAGGTGGCAGAAAGAGAGGCATTGAATGCCGAAATGTTCAGTTTGGACCAGGCTCTAAGGTTGCCCATAGGGCCAGGGGGAGGCATGCCCTTTATAGTGTCCGCAGGCATAGTAAAATAGATGGCAAAGTGGTCAGACCAGTCCAGGGGGAGCGTAGGGGAGGTACAATCAAACAGAATGTTGGAAATGATGCGGTCGTGTAAGTGGACAGCCTGGTGGGTGGGACCTTGATTACGCAGTGTTAGATTGATGGCCTCGAAGTCGGATAAGAGCGTTCTGCTTAAGCCATTCTGTGTATCCTCTAGGTGGAGATTTAGGTCTCCTAAAATCGTAAAATTGGCTGCCTTCAGAGCGTGTGGGGCAACGTATTCAGCGAATGAGGCCAGCCACTGCGTGGGTTTATCAGGGGGGCGATAGATGAGGATGCCTGATAGTGTCAGTTGAGGGGAGACAGCTAACTTGAATATATGTAGAGGCCTTTGGAAAGGGAGGGGAGGTGTGGGCTAAATATGCGGCTCTGGGTTTGTATTGTGCACACAGTTCATAAAGCAGTTTATAACGCCATACTAGAGTACAATTGCTTGTAAGTGTTGAAGTTAATCAATAAGGGCAAAATGAAATATGAATAAGCAGATGAAATGTCGGTAGTTATAGTGTGTGGGCGTATGTTTATTGAAGGATAGCGGCTTAAAACTGCTACAGCGTTTGTTTATTGCTATATACGATCTTTTGATCAGCAGTAGAAAATGTCAAAGGAGTGCCAACAGGGGGGGAGGTAAAAAGCAAGTAAAGGGCGAATAGATTTATGCGGCAAGGCATTGCCAGATGGTGGGAAAGATACGATTTAGAAAACAGTGTTTGAAGCAGCCGAAGAGGACTGGAGGACATGTGTTGAAGCTGACTGTTTATACTTGCGTTGGCGTGTGACTAGCAGCAATTGAGTGGAGGGAGGAGTGTGGTGTTGAGTTTTAATAAGCCTACATACTCTGCAAAAACTCACGATACCTTAGAACAGAAGTTGGCACGGAAACTGGAATACGAAAGACAAGTTTATTAAGACCCCATGGAGTGGTGGTACATTCCAACAACACCCTTCAGCAATGCAAGAAGTATCACACCGATCAGAGAGCACATGGCTCTTTTATACCCACACAAGGGTTTGAAAAGTA
This sequence comes from Lissotriton helveticus, assembly GCF_964261635.1. Classification (NCBI taxonomy): domain Eukaryota; kingdom Metazoa; phylum Chordata; class Amphibia; order Caudata; family Salamandridae; genus Lissotriton; species Lissotriton helveticus. Next base: position 134,361,664 of record NC_136064.1, read on the forward strand.
GGCGGTACACACATAAGACAATTCCATGTACATATAAGGACATTTTTGAAACACAGCCAACATAGGGGAGGAGTTTAACACTTTTGGTCAGTTGGGGGAACATTCCTTAACAGTGATCGATTGGAAACAGATGTGGCCTAATTGCGCATGTGCGAAGCTTGACCATGAGCTAAAGAAAGCCTGTTGCTGGGCAGACCATGTGGTCAACTAACGGAGAGGAAGGACAAAGGGCATGATGACCACGAGGCAACGTGGACACTCAAAATGGAGGCCGGGAATACAAAATGGCCTCCGAAACATGGTCAATATAACAGCGAAAATACTCGTAGCTTCAGCGAATGCTAATCTAATCGCTGCCAAATTACGACAGACGGCCCTTTTAGCATGTAGCTTAAGCTATCCTTATATCTGAAGTAATCTGGGTGCTCATCATCGATATTGATAAGCATTATATTTGCTATTTCTTTACTTTTCATTTGTTGATCTTTTATCTCACTAATGTTTCTTTTGGACAGGATACAGGAAGTAATACATATAGAACATAATACAGGACCACATTGTATACATAAACAGAGCGTGAAGAATATTCCAATTATTACACATAAGATGGTCAATAGTTTCCAACCCCAGGTAGTGAGCAGAGTCCAAATCCAACCTGAAAATGTCCATGTACCATTCTCGGGTGAATCTCAGCGGCAATTTTATGTAATTTATAAATTGCACCATATACAGAAGGTGAATTTTCGGGCACAAACACACAACAACTACTTCAGATAATGCGACATGCACCTCCACGATCAGCTAATATAACATCCAAAACCAAACGATTTTGGAGGGCTACAATTCTAGCAATTTGGAGTTCTTCTGTTAGCACCTTTCCCCTGAGGCGGAAGCCGGGGGCGCTCTTCTCTATACCCTCACCTGTAGATTAATTACGGAGTGTGTGATTTTTCCTCTGGACTTGCTTTTAGAATTGTAAATATTTTATTGGGCGCTATTTTAGAATTCCTGAATTCTTGTAACACGACCTAGAAGGTGAAAACTACCTTCCCTCCAGGGTCGAAATTGTTGCCTGATCCTACCGGCGCAGCCGAATTGAGCGCTGACGCTGGCAGTCGCGGTAATTACCGCCGCCATCTTGGGGAAGGCAGGAAGGGTAGCGGTCCAGCTTCTGGACGATTCCCGCCCTCCCGCCTTATTTAAGGTTTGACTTTCGTGCTCTGTGCAAAATCTGTTAGCACCTTTCCCCTGAGGCGGAAGCCGGGGGCGCTCTTCTCTATACCCTCACCTGTAGATTAATTACGGAGTGTGTGATTTTTCCTCTGGACTTGCTTTTAGAATTGTAAATATTTTATTGGGCGCTATTTTAGAATTCCTGAATTCTTGTAACACGACCTAGAAGGTGAAAACTACCTTCCCTCCAGGGTCGAAATTGTTGCCTGATCCTACCGGCGCAGCCGAATTGAGCGCTGATGCCGGCAGTCGCGGAAATTACCGCCGCCATCTTGGGGAAGGCAGGAAGGGTAGCGGTCCAGCTTCTGGACGATTCCCACCCTCCTGTCATGTATAAAAACAAGCACTCCGCTCGTCCGCGCCGAAGGCAAGCCCGTCTGCGCCCGTCCGCGCCTGGCACGGGCCGAGGGCCAGTCCCCCTGCACAGGGAACGATTGAGAACCGCATAAATTTGTCTAGAAAACAACTTCTACAAATTAGACCGGGCTATTGTGATATAGCTGCCGTTGCCCCCCAGAAAATTTAGATGGCCATTCCTTTCAATGTCCTCAGTGCAACTTTACCCTCCATCCTTGGTGCGAACGCACCCTACCACTACCTCCCGCCCCAACTGTTCGTAGTTTAAAAGTAGCGTTGATTAACTGTAGATCTCTCCCTCGTCATGCAAATGAAATCTGGTCGAATCTGACCACTCACAACTGGGACATTCTATTTCTGACTGAGTCTTGGACTAAGGATACCTCAGAACCGGATATCTATTTAGCCACCCCCCCGGACTATCGCTTCCTGGGCATTAACCGAGAAGGAAAAACTGGGGGTGGACTGGCCATCATGTTTAAATCTCACCTTAATATCACCATTAAAAAACTAACTAACATTGGGTTGATTGAAGCCATGTATTTTTCCATTGCCGAGTCTGCGTCAGTTCATCTAACCGGCATTTTAGTTTATAACCCTCCAAAAACTTCCCCCTTCTCGCTAACGCAGCTGGTTCACATCATAACTGACTTGTCTCTTAAGCACCCTCACCTTATAGTATTAGGTGATTTTAATTTACATGCTGATGACCCTACCTGTACCTTAGCCACTCGGTTCCTCGACTCTCTTCAGAGTCTGAGCCTGACGCAATTAATCCAAGGTCCGACGCACGAGGCGGGCCACACATTGGACCTAATTTTCTCTAACCTCCCAGGTATTGTTACCCACCCCACCCTCCCCCTTACCTGGACCGACCATCACCTTCTCTCGGCCGATATCCCACTTCCTCAGGCACCTATTCCAGTAGAACTGGGAACAGACTACAGGAGAAAATGGCACAAAATCACATGCACGGCCCTAGAGTCGGTATTTAGCTGCCCTCTGGAGCCTTACATAGACAACATTGATGCTAGTGTTTCCAAGTTCAATGCGACCTTACTATCTGCGATAGACGGTATTGCTCCATCTCTACCTGTCTCTTCTGCTAGAGCTCGCCCTTCTGCTCCCTGGTTTTCAGCTGCCTTGCGTGAAGAAAAAAGCCGCTGCAAAAAATTAGAACGCAGATGGAGATTAACATATGATCTAGAGGCGAAACTTATCTATAAAACGGCCTTAAAACAATTTACCAAGCTCAAAAAATCTGCTATGAGAGAGTTTTTTGCCTCGCAAATTAAAAACGCAGACAACTCGGCAAAAACTTTGTTTAAAATTGTTAAAGACTTTGTCAAACCTCCTGCAATGACATCTAACAATGTTGCGAACCAGTCTGTTTGCAATGGACTATCAGACTTCTTTCTGGAAAAAATTGAGAAAATTGCAGCCTCCTTTCCTCCAGTTGTGGCGTCTGATCATTCCCTTTCCCCGATTTTAATCAGCCACGATACTGCTCCTGCCCTAGTGGCATTCAAGGATCTCACTCCTGATCTTGCACTTAAACTTCTTATACAGTGCAAATCGGGCTCTCCTTTGGACCCTGTCCCTCCTAAGATCATGAGTGACTTGTCTACACTATTGTTAGAGCCACTTACTTCCATATGGAATGCCTCCTTACAATTAGGCCAATTTCCTTCAGCTTGGAAAGAAGCCTTACTTGTGCCTATCCTGAAGAAAACAGATGCGGACCCCACTCAATTCTGTAATTATCGGCCTATTTCTCTCCTTCCGAAACCAGCGAAGGTTTTGGAAAAGGCCGTCCAACTACAACTTGCAGAATATCTCCAGATTAATTCCCTACTCCATGACTCCCAGTCCGGTTTCCGTGCGGGTTTTAGCACTGAAACCGCATTACTGGAAGTATCGGAGACTGTTCGAGAATGTGTGGATAAGGGCGAGGAGACCATGTTGGTTCTCCTCGACCTGTCCGCCGCTTTCGATACGGTGTCCCATAAAATACTCTTAGATCGACTGGAGCAGATTGGACTGGGCGGCTCTGCCCTGTTGTGGATCACTTCCTTTCTCCAGGGTCGATCTCAGAGGGTTCTTCTCAGACCTTTTAAATAGGAGTGCAAACCTCTTGCCTGTGGAGTCCCGCAGGGCTCGGCCCTGAGTCCTTTGTTCTTCAATGTTTACCTTGCCCCTTTGGCCAAGGTGGTGGAGGCATGTGGAGTCAGGGTGATCTCCTACGCTGATGATACACAGCTGATATTCTCCTTTAGAGATCACTCTGACTCCAGCCTCTCTAGCTTTCGCCACTGTTTGGGCGAAATCTGCTCTTGGATGGCCTCGAACCATCTTCGTCTTAACACTGACAAGACGGAGGTCTTGTTTTTCAATCAAAAAATGACAATACCCCCCTCACTTTGGTGGCCTACGGTACTCAACCCCCCCCAATTCCGGTGCATACCGTTCGTAACTTGGGATTCCAGTTCGACGATACGCTCTCTTGTAGCACTCAAATTAATAAGGTCACTGCTGCCTGCTTTGGAAAATTAAAAATGATGAGAAAAATCTTTCCATTTCTGCCAATGGACGCACGCAGAACAGTCACCCAGGCCTTAATAACCTCCTATTTGAATTATGCCAACAGTCTTTATGCGGGGGCCCCTTTGTACCAAATTGAGCGCCTTCAAGTAGTTCAAAATGCGGCAGCAAGACTGATTGGCAACATTCCTTTCCGACATCCGATTTCAATGTTTCGTAAAAAGCTTCATTGGCTTCCTATAGCCTGCCGCATTAAGTTTAAAATACTCACTCTTGCTTTCCGTGCTCTGAACGGAAGCGGACCAGAATATCTGAGAAAGAGATTGATACTATCTCACTCAGTGAGAGACCTTCGCTCTAACAGCCTACGTCTTATGGTTATGCCACGCTTCCGCCGCACTAGAATGGGTGTCAGAGCCTTCGCTGTCCTTGCTGCTAAGCATTGGAACGGCCTTCCTTTAGACCTCAGATTTGCCCCATCCGAAGCACTGTTTCGTAGACGCTTGAAAACATGGCTATTTTCATCGATTTAGATAGGTTCCCCTTTTTTTTGCTGACAGTTTTTAGCGCCGGGACGCCCCCGACGGGGGTAGCTGTGCGCTCTACAAGATTCATAAATAATAAATAATAATACCTAATGCCATAGCAGTTTGATTGGCAACAGCTTCTACAATACGTGTTAGTCGTCTTACTTTTCTACTGTTTAGTGCAGCACCTACAAAAGCAAATAGGCCTAAATTAAAATAAACATACTGCTGTAACGAGGTGTCGGTCTGGTCCACAGTATTAATATTTATAGTTCTCTTTACTCTTTTTAAAATAAAATCATGATATAATACAAAGTTTTTATGATACATTTGTGGTGCTATAAATACAGGGGGCAATATAAAGGATACATAACAAGTTCCTGATCATCCTATTGGAAGTCGGTGATAACCCTTGTTCCCACATACAAAATAGGTATTTCGTGACGTTACAAATGCAACATTACTTTGTCCATCAAATGTTAATATTGTTGTACATTCACTTTCTCCAACTGGAATTGTTCCTTTATTTTTAACACACAAATCGGCATTCGCTTTAATAACAGAAATTACAAATAGACTTGACATATTCGTTATTCTTGTATAAGTAAAAATATGTGGTGAAGATACATTGTCCGGTCGATATTCTTCCCACTCCAGCTTAGTCCCTTCTGCTTGTGGGTAACCATCTTCATCCTGAAGACAAACTTGAAGAAGTCCACCTTTTGTCGGCCATCTCAGAGTGAACATAAGCGCATACCAAGCATTGCAAGAACCATTGTGAGAGAAAGGAAGAGGAATAAGAGGAGTTCCTCCTTTCTTTTGATGACCTGGTAGCATTCTGGACACCCAACAGTTTGTCAAGTTCGTAGTATTGTGTGTATGGTACAGAATCTGAATGAAAGTGTTATTCAAGTAAGTCTGTCTATGCTTTTGCTCATGGTATGGCAGAGTAAAATGGAAATGCTCAAACGGAGCTGGAGTGGTAGCAAACAAATATTTTCTTGCTGGAGCCATTCTTTCTGCGACCCAAGCTGTTATCGCTATAACCACCACTGCGACAGCAAAACCTATGATGCAAATAATCTTCTTGTTTTTCAGCATTTTCAAATACAACGTGAAATCTGGTCTTCCAAAACTAAAACAATTAAAATGAGCGCTGAGCCCTTCTGGGGCAACCGTTGGTTTCTTCTCCGAGGGTCAAGACGGGTGTCGCTGTACTGAGCAGAACTGATCCCCCCCCCTTGCCATCTCCGTATTCCGTTTCACTAACCCCGGATGGTAGCTCAACCAGTCTCGTTCAAAACAGATGCTTTTCTTGGTCGTAGATGATATCTCGATGTACCAGAAACAGTGTGGTCCGGGAAGGCTTCCTCAGATTCGCTGGGCGTGATGGCTGGACTTTTTTCTGCGTTCAAGATGTCTCGATAATCAGACAGCACAGCCGGTTTCACCAAGTCGGGAGAGACGCGTCTGCAGTGAGTGGAATGTATCCACCGTTTCCGATTCGTCACTTGCACTGCTGTTCTTGTTGATAAAAGGACCTGTTATGGTCCACGCCACCTCGGCTCTAGACTGTTAGATCATCACATGGTCACCAGGTCAGAGATCGTGAGCCTCACCCGTTGATCTGTCTGGAAGAGCTTCTCGAACCTGTTGATGAATAGAAAGCAAATCATTTGTCAATCGTGCCAGATAGTCATTCATCAATATACAAGATATATCATGGATTGGGCGTGGCTTAGGGACGCTCCAAATATTCATGGGCCTTCGAAATACCACCTCATAAGGTGTCAGGCCAGATCGGGAGTGTGGTACTGATCTTATAGATTACAACGCCAGGGGCAAGGCGTCTGGCCATTTCAAGGATGTGGAGTCCACAATCTTTGCTAGCTTTAACTTCAGAGTAGCATTATATCGCTCTACCAAATCTGCTGACTGCAGATGGAACACAGCTTGGAATTTTTGTTTTATTCTTAATCCTTTCAGGACATATTCCACAATCTTTCCTACAAAATGAGGCCCGTTGTCACTCCACAAAAATTTATAAACACCAAATCTAGGGAAGTACTCCTTCAATAACACCTTAGCTGTCGTCAACGCTGTATTGTCCTTCGTAGGGTAGGCTTCTATCCACTTACTGAAGGCACATACCACAACTAGGACATACTTCAAATTATTACAGCGCTCGAGTTGGATGTTATCCATCTGTAGTACTTCAAATGGTTCAGTCGGTGGAGCAAACCCTTCTGCAGGAGTGGGTGTCCCTTTGGCAGGATTATGCTGTCAGCATATCAAGCAGGTTTGTACTACTTAGACGTACTGGCAATCTCAGGATGCTCCCAAACTCGTGCAAGCAATTTGGTAATTGCGAGAGCTCCAACATGTGCCAGTCGATGTGTCATCTGAACCATTGCTTGCAGATAGGCGGCAGGCAATTTCCATCTTTCCATGTTTTTACTACGCCAACAGCCCTCATCATACAACACTCCCTCTGTAGACCACTGTTTAAGTTCTGCTTCAGAAGCAGATTTCTGTATATCTAGTATTTCTTGTCTAACATCATGCCATCGCTCAGCCTGCGATTTCACCACATACATGGGAGAAGCATTTTTCAACATCGCAGTTTCACGAGCTGTTTGGTCTGCAAAAGCATTTCCTTGTCCTATTTTATCTGTCACCTTTTTGTGTGCGCTACATTTGACTATCGCTATCTTCTTTGGACACATTAACGCATTCAAAAGATTATGCACCAATTCGCCATGCATAATTTGTATCCCATGTGATGTCAAAAATCCTCGCTCCTTCCAGAGTAGGCTAAAATCATGCACTACTTCAAAAGCATGGCGACTATCAGTATAGATATTCACACACAATCCAGCGCTAAGCTCACATGCTCTTGTCAAGGCTATTAATTCAATGGCTTGGGTTGTCTTTTGTGGTATGCGAGCTGTTTCTACCACCGTTTTAAGTGTCGTGATTGCATAGGCTGCGTAAGTCGTACCATCTGGCAGCTTCAAACAGGATCCATCAAGCCACATTTCTCCATCTACATCTGGAAGGGGCGTATCTTGCAAGTCAATACGACCCTTTGTTTGTTCCTCAGTAAGGAAAACACAATCGTTTGATTCTTCCGATTGAGACTCAGATGCAGGACATGGCAACAACGTAGCAGGGTTTAAAGTTGCGCACCTTTTCAGTGTAATATGAGGCGCCAATAATGTTAACTCGTATCCTGTCAAACCAGCGCTAGTTAAATGCTGTGTTTTCATTTGATTCAATAAAGCATCTACCGCATGAAGTATTGGCACCAACAATTTATGTGACAAAACTATTCCTTCACTCTGCCGTATAGACACAGCTGTTGCTGCAACTGTTCGAAAACACCCTGGCAACCCTCGTGCTACGGGATCAAGTACTGCTGAAAAATACGCACAAGGTCGCTGTTTATCTCCGTGTGTCCGCACCCATCTTTCTCGTGCGCATAGAGTGTAAGAATCTTCGTGTAATCTGGTGTACCTAGCACTGGTGCAGAACAAAGAGCTTGTCTTAACTGATGAAAAGCATTCTGACATTCATCTGTCCATAAAAGGGGAATCGGAGTCTCCTTTGACAACAGTGCTAACAAAGGTTTTACAACATGTGAAAATCGTAATATCCATTGCCTACAAAAGGAAGTCAAACCAATGAAAGCACGAACATATTTCTGAGTGGAAGGAACTAGTGTATCTAAAATTGCTTGAATTCGATCTGGTGTCAGTGCACGCCCCTCCTTAGACAGAAGATGACCGAGGTAGGTCACCTTCGGTCTACAATATTGTAATTTCTTTCGTGACACTTTATGGTGATTCTCAGCAAGAAAAGAAAGCAAGGAGAGAGTACTCTCCTCACATTGTTTAGGGGTATCAGCTTCCAACAATATATCATCATTATATTGAATAAGAGTCACTCCCAACGGTAACTCGAAAGAATCAAGCTGTCTCTTCAAGGCCTGACTGTAAATACTTGGACTTTCCGTATAGCCTTGAGGAACTCTACAAAATCTGTACGATCAATTATTCAAAGTGAAGCCGAAAAGATATCGGCTATCGGGATGAATAGGGATCGAAAAAAAAAACATTTTTCAGGTCTATAACCGAAAACATGGTAGCTGTAGGAGGGACCAAAGTAAGTAGTGTGGTGTTGGGTTCAAATCAGGCCTACATACTCTGCTGAACTCTCGAACACCTTAGTATAGAAGTTGGCACGGACACTGGAAAAGGTAAAAGACAATTTTATTAAGACCCCATGGGGTGGTGATACATTCCTACAGCACCCTTCGGTAATGTAAGAAGTAGCACACCGAACATCGGTGCGCGACCTCTTTTATATAGTTTAATAGCAATAAAAAGATAGGCGGTTACAAGTTACACATTTTAGGTACATATAAGGTCATTTTTGGAACACAGCCAACATGTGGGAGGAGTTTCAACAGCACTGGTCAGTTAGCATGAGCATTCCTGAAGAGTGACCAATTGGTGCGTAATGCGCATGTGCGCTTGACCAGTACTAAAAATAGCCTGTTGCCGAGCAGACTAGTGACCATGGGTATCGAGAAAGGACAAAAGGGCACACTGACCACGAGGCAGCGTGTTCATTGAAACGGAAGTCAGAGGGATTCAAAATGGCCCCCGTTAGTTTTGGTCAAGTTAACAGAAAAGACCGTGTAGCTGTGCTAAACGCTAACTCAGGAGCTGCCAAAACACGACAGACGGCCCTTTTAGCGTTTAGCAAAAGCTACCTCATAGTGGACATAGTCAGAACGTTCATCCTCAATGTTAATAGCCATAATTTTCAATACTTCATCATTGCTCAGTTTCTCTTGCTTGACATTAGTTCGTTTGGACGGAATGCAGGCTGTGATACATATAGAACATAATGTAGGGCCACATTGAATACATAGACAAAGGAAAAATAGTACTCCAATAAAAACACAGAGAATCGTTAACAATTTCCAGCCCCAAGTACTAAGCAGGGTCCAGAACCAACCAGAAAAGGTCCATGTTCCATTCTCTGGGTGGATCTCAGCAGCTATCTTGTGTAATTTTGTAATCGAATCATATACAGAAGGTGAGTTATCTGGTACGTACACGCAACAACTACTTCCGATGACGCGGCATGCTCCACCTCTATCAGCTAGTATCACATCTAGAACCATTCTATTCTGGAGCGCTACAATTCTGGTAATTTGCAATTCCTCAGTAATGTTCCCTAAAGCAGAAGCAGTTTCGTTGGCAACGGCTTCCACCACACGTGTAAGCCGCCTTATCTTTCTACTATTTAATGCAGCTCCTACGAATGAAAATAACCCCAAATTGAAATCTACATATTGTTGTAAAGTGGTATCAGTCTGGTCTATTTCATCAAGGTCTATTGATCGTTTCACTCTATTCAATATGAAATCATGGTACAAAACATAATCATTGTGATACATGGGAGGAGCGATAAACACAGGTGGTAATACAAATGCTACATAACACGTTCCTAACCAACCCAATGGTAGACGATGGTATCCCTTATTTCCACAAATGAAATATGTGTTATGCGAAGCTACAAATGCAATTCCAGTTGGTGTATCAAAGGTAAGTGTAATATTACATTCACTGCGACCTACGGGGATTGTACCTTTATTTCTAATACACAAATCTGCTTTTGTATCGATGACGGTTATTATATGCATGTTCGTAACATTTATAAATCTTTGATTCGTATACACACGAGGTGTAGAAACATTGTCCGGACGATATTCTTCCCATTCAAATTTAGTTCCTTCAGCGTGTGGATAGCCATCTTTATCGTTATAGCATATTTTATTCAACCGAAAAAGTAATCCACCTTTCGTTGGCCATCGCAAAGTAAAAAGAAGAGTGTACCAAGCATGACAAGAACCATTATGAGAAAACGGGAGAGGAATGAGTGGTGTTCCTCCCTTCTTCTGGTGTCCGGGCAACATTCCACATACCCAACAATTGGACGTGTTGGTCATGTTATGAGTATGATGCAGAATCTTAATAAAACTGTTATTCAAATAAGTCTGCCTATGTCTTTCTTCGTGAAAAGGCAGAGTGAAATGAAAATGCTCAGACGGACTTGGAGTGGTGGGCAGTAAATGTTCTCGTGCAGGAAACAACAGTTCTATAGTCCAAGCTAATACTGCGATCACCACTACGGTCAAGACAAACAAAACAGCACCAAGAATTCTCCCTTTTCGTGTCGAAGGAGATGCCATAGTTCATAAAACAATACTCTTCAAAAAGCAACACTAAGCGAGAAAAAATAAAACGATGGTTCTGAACCGAGGCTGCCGTTGATTTGTTCTCCGGGATTCAAGACGGGTGTCGCTACACTGGGCAGAACTGATCCCCCCCCCTTGATATTCCCGGCTTCCGTTTCACAAACCTCAGAGCGGTTACCAACCAGTTTCAAAAACACAAAAGGAATCTTATTTCCTGGGTCGTAGATTGTACTTCACTTTATCCGAAACAACGTGGTCCGGGAAGGCTCCCTCCAATTCATCAGGCGTGACAGCTGGGTTCTTTTCTGTATCCAAAATCTTTCTGTAGTCGGATAGCACCACAGGGCTCACCAGATCCGGAGAGACACGTCGGCAGTGCGTTGAATGAATCCACCGCTTCTTATTGGTGACTCTCACAGCAGTTCGCGTAGCCAGCAGCACTTGCTCAGGGCCATGCCATCTCGGTTCCAAACTGCTGGATCGCTCAAAGATTTTGACCATCACGTGGTCCCCAGGACGGAGATCGTGAGCCTCACCAGCGGAGTTATCAGGGAGCGCCTCTCGAACCTGTTGATGAATAGAAAGCAAATCATTTGTTAATCGTGCCAGATAATCGTTCATCATTATACAAGGCATATCATGTATCAAACGAGGTTTTGGAACTCCCCAGATATTCATAGGCCTTCCAAACACTACTTCATAGGGTGTGAGGCCAGATCGAGAATGTGGCACTGATCGAATGGACAGCAATGCCAGAGGCAAAGCGTCCGGCCATTTCAGAGATGTAGATGCCACTATCTTTGCTAGCTTCAGCTTCAGAGTTGCATTGTATCGTTCTACTAAACCTGCTGATTGCGGATGAAAGACAGCATGGAATCGTTGTTTGATTCCCAATCCTTTCAGGACATATTCCACTACTTTTCCAATGAAATGAGGGCAATTATCACTCCACATAAGTTTACAAACACCGTAGCGCGGGAAGTACTCCTTCAGTAACACCTTAGCTGTTGTCAACGCTGTATTGTCTTTCGTAGGGTAAGCCTCAATCCATTTGCTGAAGGCACACACCACTACTAGAACATACTTGAGATTATTACAGCGTTCCAGCTGGATGTAATCCATTTGTAGTACTTCGAATGGTGCAGTAGGTGGAACAAACCCACCTTTAGGAGTATAAGTCCCTTGTCCAGGATTGTGCTGCAAACATATCAGACAGGTCTGCACTACTCTCTTAGCCGTGCTAGCAATGTCAGTATTTTCCCAAACTCGTGTAAGCAATTTAGTAATTGCGAGAGCTCCAATGTGTGCCAGTCCATGTGTCATTTGCACCATTGTTTGTAAATAGGCCATGGGTAGTTTCCATCTCTCCATATCTTTACTACGCCAGCAACCCTCATCATCCAATACTCCCTCGGTGGCCCATTTCACAAGTTCTGCCTCTGATGCTGACTTCTGTATATCGAGTATTTCTTCTCTAGCATCATGCCACCGCTCAGCTTGTGACTTCACCACATACATGGGGAAATTATTTTGCAGCATAGCGGTCTCTCTCGCAATGCGATCAGCAAAAGCATTGCCCTGTCCTATTTTGTCCGTCACCTTTTTATGTGCACTGCACTTGACTATTGCAACTTTCTTTGGGCATAACAGTGCATTCAGGAGATCGCGTACCAACTCTCCATGCATGATGTGTACTCCGTGTGAAGTCAGGAATCCTCGTTCCTTCCAAAGTAGGCCAAAATCATGCACTACTCCAAAAGCGTAACGACTATCCGTGTAAATGTTCACACATAACCCAGCACTTAACTCACATGCCTTCGTTAAGGCTATCAACTCAGCCGCTTGAGCCGATTTTTGGGGTATCCGTGCTGCTTCTACCACAGTCTTAAGTGTCGTGATCGCATAAGCTGCGGAAGTCGTACCATCTGGTAGCCTCACACACGACCCATCAACCCACAGTTCCCCATCCACATCTGGAAATGGCGTATCCTGTAAATCGATACGACCCTTTGTCTGTTCCTCAGTCAGAAAAACACAATCATGTTGTTCTTCCTTCTGGGTCTCAGCAACAGGATCCGGCAGTAAAGTAGCAGGATTTAGTGCTGCACATCGTTTTAGTGTGATGTGCGGCGCCAACAACGTTAGCTCATATCCTGTCAGACGGGCACTGGTTAGATGCTGTGTTTTCGTTTGATTTAGTAACGCATCTACCGCATGGGGAACTAGCACCAACAATTTGTGTGACAAAACTATTCCCTCACTTTGTCGTATCGCAACTGCTGTTGCTGCAACTGCTCGAAAACATCCAGGCAACCCTCGAGCCACAGGGTCGAGTACCGCCGAGAAGTATGCACAAGGCCTCTGCTTGTCTCCGTGTGTCTGCACTAACATTGACAATGCGCACCCATCCTTCTCGTGTACATATAATGTAAAAATCTTCATGTAATCAGGTGTACCTAACACTGGTGCAGAACAAAGAGCTTGTCTCAATTGCTCAAAAGCATTCTGACATTCATCCGTCCATTCAATGGGAATCGGTGTATCTTTAGACAACAATGCTAACAATGGTTTAACGACATGTGAAAAACCCAGTATCCATTGCCTACAAAAAGACGTCAGACCTATAAAGGCGCGAACATCCTTCTGAGTGCGAGGGACTGGAGTATCTAGGATTGCTTGAATTCGATCTGGTGTCAATGCACGGCCCTCCTTAGACAAAAGATGACCGAGGTAGGTCACCTTTGGTCTACAATATTGCAGCTTTTTCTTCGAAACTTTATGATTATGTTTGGCCAGGAAGGAAAGCAAAGCAAAGGTGCTCTTCTCACATTGTTCTGGCGTGTCTGCAGCAAGTAAGATATCGTCTACATATTGAATGAGAACCACTCCCTCTTGTAAGTCAAAAGAATCAAGCTGTCTTTTTAATGCTTGACTATAAATGCTAGGACTTTCAGTATAGCCTTGAGGAATTCGACAGAATCTGTACGATTTATTATTTAATGTAAAGCCGAATAGATATCGACTGTCAGGATGTACAGGGATCGAAAAGAAGGCATTCTTCAAATCGATAACTGTAAAAGTAGTTGCCGTCGATGGAACCAACGTAAGCAACGTGGTGATGTCAGACACCACTGGGTACTGAGGCACTACTATCTTGTTTATTTCCCTCAAATCAATAATGAAACGGTAAACCTTAGCATCTGTATCTCTTTTAAGAATCGGTAAAATTGGGCTATTGCAAACATTGTAGGGAACTTCCTCAACTACTCCTGCAGAAATCAAATCATTTACAATGTGTATCAAAGCAAGTTCACCTTCTCTAGAAATCTTATATTGTGGGACACGTGGTAAAGATACTCCCTCCTTTACAGTAATTCGTACTGGAGGGATTAACATCTGCCCCACATCCGTGTCAGAAGTGGCCCATAACGTATTTGGTAAGGAGGCCAATACTTCAGATTCATGGAGAAAACACACTCGCTCAAAGTCTGGGTAATTCTCATTCAGCACAACTCGCACTCCTTCTGGGGCACAGCGAATAGTAGCTCGAAAGTGTTTTAACATATCGAGTCCAATAATATTATCGGGTGTATTTGGGGACAACAAAAAGGGACAAGGGGCAGCAAATTTATCAACATGAAATGCCACAGGTTGAGACAGTGGGCTAGAAGTAGGTGTTCCATCGAACCCTATTGCTGTAATTACCTCGCCAGACAGGGGAGCCCTTGGAACCAAGTGTTTGGACAAAGCGCTACGAGTAGCTCCTGTATCGACCAGAAATTGATCAGTAGAACCCAAAACATGTGCTTCTATGTATGGACCCCTCTGATCAACTGGTACCTCAACCGATTCCACACCCCATCCTACGCAATCCTATGCGTAATGCTCATCCCGTGGTTCAGCAGGATCACCCTCATTTATCTGATATTGATTGCGGTTATCAAACGTATTATAATCTGACTGACCACGACCCCTTGCTCCATATCCTCCACGGTCATTCATGCCATAACCTCCTCGATCATTCGTGCCATAACCTCCTCTTAACCCTCCATAATAATTCCTAGATCTCCCACTTCCTCGTCCCCTCAAATTACGCTGCTCTCGAAACACCGGACAGTCTGCAATCCAATGCCCAAACTGTTTGCAGTATGCACATTGATTCACAGAAATGTCAGAACGAGGGGGAGGAGCATTACTGTATGATCCTCGCCCTCCTCTATTGGTCCCTCTCGTAGCCTGAACCTGAGCTAACATTACCTTCGTCTTCAATTCCTTCGCCTTCTTTTCACTACTTTCTTTCGCCTCCAATTCCTGTCTTTCATAATATTGAGCCATAGTCAATAAAGAAGCAGGGGTTGCTGTGGTCCATGAACTTTCACTCGCTTTTAATCGTTTCGCAATCTCCGGTAGGAGATTAGCTACATACTTATCAACGAATAGATGCCTGCCAGTATCTTCTGTCAATAATTGACCACTGTAATCATGGAACGCTTCCTCGAAGCGAGAGAAAAAATCAGAAACTGATTCATCCGCTTTCTGCTTACACGAGGCTAATATAGTCCAATCAATCTTTTTAGCGGGAGCAAGAGTCTTTAATTTTGTTAGTATGGCACCTGGAAGGTCTAATATTAATTGACACGGTTTACATGCTGGTTCTCTATCTAAATCAGCCTGAACAATATCTTTCCAAGTGGCCCCGAGAGTCGTCTGGTCATCAAACCTACGAATTACTCTCCACATATCAGGGGGCAATATCAACCCGAAAAATAGATCAATATCAACTAACGTCATGATACATGAAGAAATTGCACTTTCAACATTTTCATAAAAAGCCGCAGGGTTTTTACGGGGATCAGGTAACGCATTCTTAAGCGCCATAACATCTGCTCTATTCCAAGGCGTATAAACCCAATTATATACAAAATACCCTTTCGCGTCTTTGGAGCTTTTATCATCATCTGTGCCATCCCCTTTATGAGGGACATATAAAGGCGCAGCTTCTCGCATAGGTCTAACATTAATCGCAGCGATCTTATCTGTTTCAAAGATAGGGCATTCTTTGGATATCCCCGTTGCTCCGGACGTAGACGAATTCTTCGACTTTTCCAACTCCCGTAGCCGTGTCGTCTCATTACGCAGTTCAAGCAAACGCTTGAAGAAGTCGTCCGCATCTGAAAGAACAAAAAGACCTTTACGAAAATTCTCACGATCCTTGGATATCTCCTTAGGTTCTAACTCGAGAGAATATTTTCTATATCGCTCAACAACTTCATCTCCAAAATGATCTAAAAAATACAGTCGTTCCTTATCAGACCACTGTTCCATTTGTTTAGTAACATCAGAAACAGTAACAGTATTACTATTTAGCTTTCGCGCAATCGAGCGCAATTCCGTAGCTCGTTCCGTATATAACCTGGTACGCTGTGTTCGATCACTATCCTCGTCCGAGTCCTCGTTCGGAGCCGTAGGTGCGACGTACGGAGGCGGACAACGATCTAGTAATGAAAAATCATCCGTTTCATTAGTAAGGACTGGATAGAGAGGACGCCTGATAGGGAATTGACCATTAACCTGTAGATTACGTTCTCGTCTCTCCCTCTCTTTCTTTTCCTGTAATTCCTTCTCCTGTAGCTGTAAAGCTTTGTCATGTGCAGCCTTCCGCTGCACTTTCTCCGCCAAGGCTTCCTCACGCTTCGCTCGTTCACGCACCTCTTTCTCCCACGTACGCACACAATCAAACATATCTTGTCTAGACCTTCGCTGAAACAAGCACTGCTCTACATATTGTACCTTTCGAAGGTCAAACGACCCATATAGTGGCCACTGTAATTCACGATCAGTCTTAGTATACTTATGCCATAATGCACTATACATTATAGGTGGAATACCGTATTTAACATACATTTCACGATTTGGAGTCCCCTCTGGGGGAGCCGGCTGTTTTTCACTTAATCGATAATTGGTACCATTTTCAGAACAGCACATCCTACGGAGTGTGCTAAAAACAGGCATGTTTCAAAAAGTACCACGAAACCGCGATACTACAAAATGACACCTAACACGGTGCACTATTCAAATCAAATAAATCAGAGAAATATCCCTACATGCCTGCCTATGTGAGGTGCACTTCACATATTCAAATTCAAATTCATAGATTCAAAACGTTAGCTAACAAATTCAAATTCAAAATCAAAGTTTCAAAAAGCCACAGTAAGTGTCAGTAGACTACCTCACCACTCAAAAGCTTACCAATTTTCTTTTCAAACGTCCAAAGTCCAACTGCCAAGTTCTGTGGTCGAATCAGCCAAAACGGCACATCACGACAATCCAAGATCAGAATCTCAGTCGAGGACCGGCGCCACCTGGAAGGTCAGATCGGAAGGACGGGAAAACACACCGTGGGTGCCGAGACTCGGGTCACTCAATGGCAGCGATCGCGTCCATGGCGAGTTTCCTAACCTTCGTCACGACCTTTCCTTCGGGCATCCGAGTCGCCGATGAGTCCCTTCGTGGTCGCCAATTGTGGTGTTGGGTTCAAATCAGGCCTACATACTCTGCTGAACTCTCGAACACCTTAGTATAGAAGTTGGCACGGACACTGGAAAAGGTAAAAGACAATTTTATTAAGACCCCATGGGGTGGTGATACATTCCTACAGCACCCTTCGGTAATGTAAGAAGTAGCACACCGAACATCGGTGCGCGACCTCTTTTATATAGTTTAATAGCAATAAAAAGATAGGCGGTTACAAGTTACACATTTTAGGTACATATAAGGTCATTTTTGGAACACAGCCAACATGTGGGAGGAGTTTCAACAGCACTGGTCAGTTAGCATGAGCATTCCTGAAGAGTGACCAATTGGTGCGTAATGCGCATGTGCGCTTGACCAGTACTAAAAATAGCCTGTTGCCGAGCAGACTAGTGACCATGGGTATCGAGAAAGGACAAAAGGGCACACTGACCACGAGGCAGCGTGTTCATTGAAACGGAAGTCAGAGGGATTCAAAATGGCCCCCGTTCGTTTTGGTCAAGTTAACAGAAAAGACCGTGTAGCTGTGCTAAACGCTAACTCAGGAGCTGCCAAAACACGACAGTAGGGTAGTAATATCAGACACCACAGGATATTGAGGCACTACAATCTTATTCACCTCCCTCAGGTCAATAATGAAGCGATAAATCCTAGTATCAGTGTCTTTCTTCAAAATAGGAAGAATAGGACTGTTGCAAACATTATAGGGAACTTCTTCCACTACCCCCACGTCAATAAAATCCCTTATGATATGTGTCAAAGCTTCTTTACCTTCTCTAGAAATCTTATATTGTGGCACCCGGGGCAGCAGAGCACCCTCCTTAACACTAATATGAACGGTAGAAATAATCATCTGTCCTACATCTGTATCTGAAGTGGCCCACAAAACACTTGGGAGGGAAGCTAGTGCAGCGTCTCCCTTGAGAAGACACGAGCTTTCAACCTCAGGAGAATTCTCATTCAATATAACATCACCCCTTCGGTGGAGCAGCGTATTGTTGCTCTAAAATGTTTAAGCATATCAAGGCCCACAATATTATCCGGTGTATTCGGGGACAACAAGAATGGACAAGGGGCAGTAAATTTATCAATATGGAATGGAAGAGGTTGTGACAATGGGCTAAGGGAAGGTGTTCCATCAAACCCTATTGATGTAATCGTTGTGCCAGACAGGGGAGCCCTTGGAACCAATTTTTTAGACAAGGCGCTACGAGTAGCTCCCGTATCGACCAGAAACTGATCAGTAAAACCCAAAACATGCGCTGAAATATGTGGACCCCTTTGATCTATTGGGATTTCAACCGATTCCATACCCCATCCTAGGCAATCCTATGCATAAGTAGCATCTTGAAACTCAGGAGACTCACCCTCAGCTATCTAATACTGATTTCGTCTATCAAAGGTATTATACCCGTTCTGTCCACGGCCCCTAGATTCAAACCTAGCGCGATCATTTGCCCCTCCCCTTGGGTCTGAGTATCCATTCCTAGATCTATTTTGACCTCGACCACGCTGATTTCGCTGTTCTCGCAGCACTGGACAATCCGAAATCCAATGCCCAAATTGCTTACAATATGCACACTGATCTGCGGAGAGATCAGGACGGGAAGAAGGCGGGCCATAAAACCCGCGTCTCCCCCTATCATTGACTCTCGTCCGTGGGGCATAAACCTGAGCTAGCATCACTTTCATCTTTAAATCTTTCGTCTTTTTGTCATCACTTTCTTTCGCCTCTATCTCCTGCCTCTCGTAATATTGAGCCAGTGTTAAAAGGGATGCAGGAGTTGATGTGGTCCACGAACTTTCACTAGCTTTTAATCGCTTGGCAATTTCCGGTAAAAAGTTTGCCACATACTTGTCGACAAACAAATGTCTACCTATATCATCTGTTAATGATTGGCCGCTATAATCATGGAATGCTTCTTCGAAGCGCGTAAAGAAATCTGACACTGACTCGTCTGACTTCTGTTTACAGGATGCTAAACCGCTTTGGCCGCCATAATTGTGGCAAGGTATGCTCAGACGTGAGTCCCTTGCTCACTTTGCCACTGGATTCAAGCAAGGCGGGCTGAAGACGGCTGTAATGCCAGAAACCGGTCCTCGGAAGCTTGTTTCCGGTCCAGGGAAGGCATGGCTTGGCAGTTCGGGCTGGACTGTTCCCATGAGGCACAGGGTCAGACTGATTTGCATATAGCCATGTCTGAACTGGGGTGGCAGAGTGGGATAAAGAACGGTGATGGATCAAACCCAGATCTTTTGACTGGGTGTGAGTGTTTGATTGGGTCAGATGCTCTGTCCATCACCACCCCCTTTTGTACCGCTTTGGCCACCATAAGTGTGGCAGGGTATGCTCAGACGTGATGGACGGAGCATCTGAACCAATCAAACACTCACACCCAGTCAAAAGATCTGGGTTTGATCCATTACCATTCTTTAGCCCACTCTGCCACCCCAGTTCAGACATGGCTACATGCAAATCAGTCTGACCCTGTCCCTCATGGGAACAGTCCAGCCCGAACTGCCAAGCCATGCCTTCCCTGGACCGGAAACAAACTTCCGAGGACCGGTTTCTGACATTACAGCCGTCTTCAGCCCGGCTTGCTTGAATCCAGTAGCAAAGTGAGCAAGGGACTCACGTCTGAACATACCCTGCAACACTTATGGCGGCCAAAGCGGTACAAAAGGGGGTGGTGATGGACGGAGCATCTGAACCAATCAAACACTCACACCCAGTCAAAAGATCTGGGTTTGATCCATCACCGTTCTTTAGCCCACTCTGCCACCCCAGTTCAGACATGGCTATTTGCAAATCAGTCTGACCCTGTGCCTCATGGGAACAGTCCAGCCCGAACTGCCAGGCCATGCCTTCCCTGGACCAGAAACAAGCTTCCGAGTACCGGTTTCTGCCATTACAGCCGTCTTCAGCCCGGGTTGCTTGAATCCAGTGGCAAAGTGAGCAAGGGACTCACGGCTGAGCATACCCTGCCACACTTATGTCGGCCAAAGCGGTACAAAAGGGGGTGGGGATGGACGGAGCATCTGAACCAATCAAACACTCACACCCAGTCAAAAGATCTGGGTTTGATCCATCACCGTTCTTTAGCCTACTCTGCCACCCCAGTTCATAGCCACCTCCTTTTGTACCGCTTTGGCCGCCATAAGTGTGGCAGGGTATGCTCAGACGTGAGCCCCTTGCTCACTTTGCCACTGGATTCAAGCAAGCCGGGCTGAAGACGGCTGTAATGCCAGAAACCGGTCCTCGAAAGCTTGTTTCCGGTCCAGGGAAAGCATGGCTTGGCAGTTCGGGCTGGACTGTTCCGATGAGACACAGGGTCAGACTGATTTGCATATAGCCATGTCTGAACTGGGGTGGCAGAGTGGGCTAAAGAACGGTGATGGATCAAACCCAGATCTTTTGACAACAAGAGATGATTTTGTTTTCCAAGAGATGATATCATAGATCCCAATGGCTTAATGCTAGGCATCGGGCATTTAAATGGCACTGTTGAGCTAGGTGCAGATTTTTACATTCGGAATTGGACAACTTTTTGGAAATTGAAACCTTCCAGCGGGACACATCTGTAGCAGAAGAGGGCTCCATGAGGCCAGACATCATCGCTGAGAGGTCCTGGTGAATGGAATCTGCTGCTGCATAGAAGAATGATGCAAAAAGAACAGATGATGGACAGACGAATGAAGCAAGAGCTACTGCATAGTCAAAGTAACTAGCAATGTACCTTGGACGGATCGACTGTTAGGAATCCCCTGGTCTTCTGTCAGTTCTTCAAGGACTTTTTGTGAAATATTTTCAAAGGCACACGTTTTAGGGGCAGGCAGGAGCAGCACCTCTAACACCACTTTCAAGGGTTCAAGACCTGGGAGGCACCACTTGGGGAGGGGTTAAGACTCACTCCAGCAGAGATTAGGTGCAGTGTTCAAGGACTTTTGAGCTTGTTATTTTTGTATTTTATTTTTGGGGAGTTTTATATACCGCGACCTCGACCCGAAGGTATCAGAGTGCTTTATTTGAGCACTAATTGCGTTACAGATGGACACATTCATTTTTTGTTAGGCACGGGGGGATTACATGATTTTTCAGAATCACATAACTTTGTGCGTCCCTGCCGAGACTTGAACCTTGTTCCCCAGCCTTGTGGTGGCAACTAGCCCTTGGACTCATGTCTGGGATTCATGAAATGCCTCAGTTGTCTTTCAAGCAGCAGGGCAGTCCTGTGGTAGCAGCACAGCAGATCTCTGAGGAGCAAGGCAGACCTTAAGCAGCAGGGCAGTCCTGTGGTAGCAGCACAGCAGATCTCTGAGGAGCAAGGCAGACCTTAAGCAGCAGGGCAGTCCTGTGGTAGCAGCACAGTAGATCTCTGAGGAGCAAGGCATGCCTCAAGCAGCAGGGCAGTCCTGTCGTAGCAGCACAGCAGATCTCTGAGGAGCAAGGCAGACCTCAAGCAGCAGGGAAGTCCTGTGGTAGCAGCACAGCAGATCTCTGAGGAGCAAGGCATGCCTCAAGCAGCAGGGCAGTCCTGTGGTAGCAGCACAGCAGATCTCTGAGGAGCAAGGCATGCCTCAAGCAGCAGGGCAGTCCTGTCGTAGCAGCACAGCAGATCTCTGAGGAGCAAGGCAGACCTCAAGCAGCAGGGCAGTCCTGTGGTAGCAGCACGGATCTCTGAGGAGCAAGTCAGACCTCAAGCAGCAGGGCAGTCCTGTGGTAGCAGCACGGATCTCCGAGGAGCAAGGCAGACCTCAAGCAGCAGGGCAGTCCTGTGGTAGCAGCACGGATCTCTGAGGAGCAAGGCAGACCTCAAGCAGCAGGGAAGTCCTGTGGTAGCAGCACAGCAGATCTCTGAGGAGCAAGGCATGCCTCAAGCAGCAGGGCAGTCCTGTCGTAGCAGCACAGCAGATCTCTGAGGAGCAAGGCAGACCTCAAGCAGCAGGGCAGTCCTGTGGTAGCAGCACGGATCTCTGAGGAGCAAGGCAGACCTCAAGCAGCAGGGCAGTCCTGTGGTAGCAGCACGGATCTCTGAGGAGCAAGGCATGCCTCAAGCAGCAGTGCAGTCCTGTGGTAGCAGCACGGATCTCTGAGGAGCAAGGCAGACCTCAAGCAGCAGGGCAGTCCTGTGGTAGCAGCACGGATCTCTGAGGAGCAAGGCATGCCTCAAGCAGCAGGGCAGTCCTGTGGTAGCAGCACGGATCTCTGAGGAGCAAGGCAGACCTCAAGCAGCAGGGCAGTCCTGTGGTAGCAGCACGGATCTCTGAGGAGCAAGGCATGCCTCAAGCAGCAGGACAGTCCTGTGGTAGCAGCACAGCAGATCTCCGAGGAGCAAGGCAGACCTCAAGCAGCAGGGCAGTCCTGTGGTAGCAGCACGGATCACTGAGGAGCAAGGCAGACCTCATGCAGCAGGGCAGTCCTGTGGTAGCAGCACGGATCTCTGAGGAGCAAGGCATGCCTCAAGCAGCAGGGCAGTCCTGTGGTAGCAGCACGGATCTCTGAGGAGCAAGGCATGCCTCAAGCAGCAGGGCAGTCCTGTGGTAGCAGCACGGATCTCTGAGGAGCAAGGCAGACCTCAAGCAGCAGGGCAGTCCTGTGGTAGCAGCACAGCAGATCTCTGAGGAGCAAGGCATGCCTCAAGCAGCAGGGCAGTCCTGTGGTAGCAGCACGGATCTCTGAGGAGCAAGGCAGACCTCAAGCAGCAGGGCAGTCCTGTGGTAGCAGCACGGAACTCTGAGGAGCAAGGCAGACCTCAAGCAGCAGGGCAGTCCTGTGGTAGCAGCACGGATCTCTGAGGAGCAAGGCAGACCTCAAGCAGCAGGACGGTCCTGTGGTAGCAGCACGGATCTCTGAGGAGCAAGGCAGACCTCAAGCAGCAGGGCAGTCCTGTGGTAGCAGCACAGCAGATCTCTGAGGAGCAAGGCAGACCTCAAGCAGCAGGGCAGTCCTGTGGTAACAGCACGGATCTCTGAGGAGCAAGGCATGCCTCAAGCAGCAGGACAGTCCTGTGGTAGCAGCACGGATCTCTGAGGAGCAAGGCAGACCTCAAGCAGCAGGGCAGTCCTGTGGTAGCAGCACAGATCACTGAGGAGCAAGGCAGACCTCAAGCAGCAGGACAGTCCTGTGGTAGCAGCACAGATCACTGAGGAGCAAGGCATGCCTCAAGCAGCAGGGCAGTCCTGTGGTAGCAGCACGGATCTCCGAGGAGCAAGGCAGACCTCAAGCAGCAGGGAAGTCCTGTGGTAGCAGCACAGCAGATCTCTGAGGAGCAAGGCATGCCTCAAGCAGCAGGGCAGTCCTGTCGTAGCAGCACAGCAGATCTCTGAGGAGCAAGGCAGACCTCAAGCAGCAGGGCAGTCCTGTGGTAGCAGCACGGATCTCTGAGGAGCAAGGCAGACCTCAAGCAGCAGGGCAGTCCTGTGGTAGCAGCACAGCAGATCTCTGAGGAGCAAGGCATGCCTCAAGCAGCAGGGCAGTCCTGTGGTAGCAGCACGGATCTCTGAGGAGCAAGGCAGACCTCAAGCAGCA
Source organism: Lissotriton helveticus (assembly GCF_964261635.1). NCBI lineage: Eukaryota > Metazoa > Chordata > Amphibia > Caudata > Salamandridae > Lissotriton > Lissotriton helveticus. Next base: position 134,385,653 of record NC_136064.1, read on the forward strand.
GGGCAGTCCTGTGGTAGCAGCACAGCAGATCTCTGAGGAGCAAGGCAGACCTCAAGCAGCAGGGCAGTCCTGTGGTAGCAGCACAGCAGATCTCTGAGGAGCAAGGCAGACCTCAAGCAGCAGGGCAGTCCTGTGGTAGCAGCACAGCAGATCTCTGAGGAGCAAGGCAGACCTCAAGCAGCAGGGCAGTCCTGTGGTAGCAGCACGGATCTCTGAGGAGCAAGGCAGGCCTCAAGCAGCAGGGCAGTCCTGTGGTAGCAGCACGGATCTCTGAGGAGCAAGGCAGGCCTCAAGCAGCAGGGCAGTCCTGTGGTAGCAGCACAGCAGATCTCTGAGGAGCAAGGCAGACCTCAAGCAGCAGGGCAGTCCTGTGGTAGCAGCACAGCAGATCTCTGAGGAGCAAGGCAGACCTCAAGCAGCAGGGCAGTCCTGTGGTAGCAGCACAGCAGATCTCTTAGGAGCAAGGCAGACCTTAAGCAGCAGGGCAGTCCTGTGGTAGCAGCACGGATCTCCGAGGAGCAAGGCATGCCTCAAGCAGCAGTGCAGTCCTGTGGTAGCAGCACGGATCTCTGAGGAGCAAGGCAGACCTCAAGCAGCAGGGCAGTCCTGTGGTAGCAGCACAGCAGATCTCTGAGGAGCAAGGCAGACCTTAAGCAGCAGGGCAGTCCTGTGGTAGCAGCACGGATCTCTGAGGAGCAAGGCATGCCTCAAGCAGCAGGGCAGTCCTGTGGTAGCAGCACGGATCTCTGAGGAGCAAGGCAGACCTCAAGCAGCAGGGCAGTCCTGTGGTAGTAGCACAGCAGATCTCTGAGGAGCAAGGCATGCCTCAAGCAGCAGGGCAGTCCTGTGGTAGCAGCACAGCAGATCTCTTAGGAGCAAGGCAGACCTCAAGCAGCAGGGCAGTCCTGTGGTAGCAGCACGGATCTCTGAGGAGCAAGGCAGACCTCAAGCAGCAGGGCATTCCTGTGGTAGCAGCACAGCAGATCTCTGAGGAGCAAGGCAGACCTCAAGCAGCAGGGCAGTCCTGTGGTAGCAGCACGGATCTCTGAGGAGCAAGGCAGACCTCAAGCAGCAGGGCAGTCCTGTGGTAGCAGCACGGATCTCTGAGGAGCAAGGCAGACCTCAAGCAGCAGGGCAGTCCTGTGGTAGCAGCACAGCAGATCTCTGAGGAGCAAGGCATGCCTCAAGCAGCAGGGCAGTCCTGTGGTAGCAGCACAGCAGATCTCTGAGGAGCAAGGCATGCCTCAAGCAGCAGGGCAGTCCTGTGGTAGCAGCACAGCAGATCTCTGAGGAGCAAGGCAGACCTCAAGCAGCAGGGCAGTCCTGTGGTAGCAGCACAGCAGATCTCTGAGGAGCAAGGCAGACTTCAAGCAGCAGGGCAGTCCTGTGGTAGCAGCACAGCAGATCTCTGAGGAGCAAGGCATGCCTCAAGCAGCAGGGCAGTCCTGTGGTAGCAGCACGGATCCCTGAGGAGCAAGGCAGACCTCAAGCAGCAGGGCAGTCCTGTGGTAGCAGCACGGATCTCTGAGGAGCAAGGCAGACCTCAAGCAGCAGGGCAGTCCTGTGGTAGCAGCACAGCAGATCTCTGAGGAGCAAGGCAGACCTCAAGCAGCAGGGCAGTCCTGTGGTAGCAGCACAGCAGATCTCTGAGGAGCAAGGCAGACTTCAAGCAGCAGGGCAGTCCTGTGGTAGCAGCACAGCAGATCTCTGAGGAGCAAGGCATGCCTCAAGCAGCAGGGCAGTCCTGTGGTAGCAGCACGGATCTCTGAGGAGCAAGGCAGATCTCAAGCAGCAGGGCAGTCCTGTGGTAGCAGCACAGCAGATCGCTGAGGAGCAAGGCAGACCTCAAGCAGCAGGGCAGTCCTGTGGTAGCAGCACAGCAGATCTCTGAGGAGCAAGGCAGACTTCAAGCAGCAGGGCAGTCCTGTGGTAGCAGCACAGCAGATCTCTGAGGAGCAAGGCATGTCTCAAGCAGCAGGGCAGTCCTGTGGTAGCAGCACGGATCACTGAGGAGCAAGGCAGACCTCAAGCAGCAGGGCAGTCCTGTGGTAGCAGCACAGCAGATCTCTGAGGAGCAAGGCAGACCTCAAGCAGCAGGGCAGTCCTGTGGTAGCAGCACGGATCACTGAGGAGCAAGGCAGACCTCATGCAGCAGGGCAGTCCTGTGGTAGCAGCACAGCAGATCTCTGAGGAGCAAGGCATGCCTCAAGCAGCAGGGCAGTCCTGTGGTAGCAGCACGGATCTCTGAGGAGCAAGGCAGACCTCAAGCAGCAGGGCAGTCCTGTGGTAGCAGCACGGATCTCTGAGGAGCAAGGCATGCCTCAAGCAGCAGGGCAGTCCTGTGGTAGCAGCACAGCAGATCTCTGAGGAGCAAGGCAGACCTCAAGCAGCAGGGCAGTCCTGTGGTAGCAGCACGGAGCTCTGAGGAGCAAGGCATGCCTCAAGCAGCAGGACGGTCCTGTGGTAGCAGCACAGCAGATCTCTGAGGAGCAAGGCAGATCTCAAGCAGCAGGGCAGTCCTGTGGTAGCAGCACGGATCTCTGAGGAGCAAGGCATGCCTCAAGCAGCAGGGCAGTCCTGTGGTAGCAGCACGGATCTCTGAGGAGCAAGGCATGCCTCAAGCAGCAGTGCAGTCCTGTGGTAGCAGCACGGATCTCTGAGGAGCAAGGCAGATCTCAAGCAGCAGGACAGTCCTGTGGTAGCAGCACGGATCTCTGAGGAGCAAGGCATGCCTCAAGCAGCAGGACAGTCCTGTGGTAGCAGCACAGCAGATCTCTGAGGAGCAAGGCAGACCTCAAGCAGCAGGGCAGTCCTGTGGTAGCAGCACAGCAGATCTCTGAGGAGCAAGGCAGACCTCAAGCAGCAGGGCAGTCCTGTGGTAGCAGCACAGCAGATCTCTGAGGAGCAAGGCAGACCTCAAGCAGCAGGGCAGTCCTGTGGTAGCAGCACGGATCTCTGAGGAGCAAGGCATGCCTCAAGCAGCAGGGCAGTCCTGTGGTAGCAGCACGGATCTCTGAGGAGCAAGGCATGCCTCAAGCAGCAGGACAGTCCTGTGGTAGCAGCACAGCAGATCTCTGAGGAGCAAGGCAGACCTCAAGCAGCAGGGCAGTCCTGTGGTAGCAGCACGGATCTCTGAGGAGCAAGGCATGCCTCAAGCAGCAGGGCAGTCCTGTGGTAGCAGCACAGCAGATCTCTGAGGAGCAAGGCAGACCTCAAGCAGCAGGGCAGTCCTGTGGTAGCAGCACGGATCTCTGAGGAGCAAGGCAGACCTCAAGCAGCAGGGCAGTCCTGAGGTAGCAGCACGGATCTCTGAGGAGCAAGGCATGCCTCAAGCAGCAGGGCAGTCCTGTGGTAGCAGCACGGATCACTGAGGAGCAAGGCAGACCTCATGCAGCAGGGCAGTCCTGTGGTAGCAGCACGGAGCTCTGAGGAGCAAGGCATGCCTCAAGCAGCAGGACAGTCCTGTGGTAGCAGCACAGCAGATCTCTGAGGAGCAAGGCAGACCTCAAGCAGCAGGACAGTCCTGTGGTAGCAGCACAGCAGATCTCCGAGGAGCAAGGCAGACCTCAAGCAGCAGGGCAGTCCTGTGGTAGCAGCACGGAGCTCTGAGGAGCAAGGCAGGCCTCAAGCAGCAGGGCAGTCCTGTGGTAGCAGCACGGATCTCTGAGGAGCAAGGCATGCCTCAAGCAGCAGGGCAGTCCTGTGGTAGCAGCACAGCAGATCTCTGAGGAGCAAGGCATGCCTCAAGCAGCAGGGCAGTCCTGTGGTAGCAGCACGGATCTCCGAGGAGCAAGGCATGCCTCAAGCAGCAGGGCAGTCCTGTGGTAGCAGCACGGATCTCTGAGGAGCAAGGCAGACCTCAAGCAGCAGGGCAGTCCTGTGGTAGCAGCACAGCAGATCTCTGAGGAGCAAGGCAGACCTCAAGCAGCAGGGCAGTCCTGTGGTAGCAGCACAGCAGATCTCTGAGGAGCAAGGCAGACCTCAAGCAGCAGGGCAGTCCTGTGGTAGCAGCACGGATCTCTGAGGAGCAAGGCAGACCTCAAGCAGCAGGGCAGTCCTGTGGTAGCAGCACAGCAGATCTCTGAGGAGCAAGGCAGACTTCAAGCAGCAGGGCAGTCCTGTGGTAGCAGCACGGATCACTGAGGAGCAAGGCAGACCTCAAGCAGCAGGGCAGTCCTGTGGTAGCAGCACGGATCACTGAGGAGCAAGGCATGCCTCAAGCAGCAGGGCAGTCCTGTGGTAGCAGCACGGATCTCTGAGGAGCAAGGCAGACCTCAAGCAGCAGGGCAGTCCTGTGGTAGCAGCACAGCAGATCTCTGAGGAGCAAGGCAGACCTCAAGCAGCAGGGCAGTCCTGTGGTAGCAGCACAGCAGATCTCTGAGGAGCAAGGCAGACCTCAAGCAGCAGGGCAGTCCTGTGGTAGCAGCACAGCAGATCTCTGAGGAGCAAGGCAGACCTCAAGCAGCAGGGCAGTCCTGTGGTAGCAGCACAGATCTCTGAGGAGCAAGGCAGACCTCAAGCAGCAGGGCAGTCCTGTCGTAGCAGCACGGATCTCTGAGGAGCAAGGCAGACCTCAAGCAGCAGGGCAGTCCTGTGGTAGCAGCACAGCAGATCTCTGAGGAGCAAGGCATGCCTCAAGCAGCAGGACAGTCCTGTGGTAGCAGCACAGCAGATCTCTGAGGAGCAAGGCATGCCTCAAGCAGCAGGGCAGTCCTGTGGTAGCAGCACAGCAGATCTCTGAGGAGCAAGGCAGACCTCAAGCAGCAGGGCAGTCCTGTGGTAGCAGCACGGATCACTGAGGAGCAAGGCAGACCTCAAGCAGCAGGGCAGTCCTGTGGTAGCAGCACAGCAGATCTCTGAGGAGCAAGGCAGACCTCAAGCAGCAGGGCAGTCCTGTGGTAGCAGCACGGATCACTGAGGAGCAAGGCATGCCTCAAGCAGCAGGGCAGTCCTGTGGTAGCAGCACAGCAGATCTCTGAGGAGCAAGGCAGACCTCAAGCAGCAGGGCAGTCCTGTGGTAGCAGCACGGATCTCTGAGGAGCAAGGCAGACCTCAAGCAGCAGGGCAGTCCTGTGGTAGCAGCACGGATCTCTGAGGAGCAAGGCATGCCTCAAGCAGCAGGGCAGTCCTGTGGTAGTAGCACGGATCACTGAGGAGCAAGGCATGCCTCAAGCAGCAGGGCAGTCCTGTGGTAGCAGCACAGCAGATCTCTGAGGAGCAAGGCAGACCTCAAGCAGCAGGGCAGTCCTGTGGTAGCAGCACGGATCTCTGAGGAGCAAGGCATGCCTCAAGCAGCAGGGCAGTCCTGTGGTAGCAGCACAGCAGATCTCTGAGGAGCAAGGCAGACCTCAAGCAGCAGGGCAGTCCTGTGGTAGCAGCACGGATCTCTGAGGAGCAAGGCATGTCTCAAGCAGCAGGGCAGTCCTGTGGTAGCAGCACAGCAGATCTCTGAGGAGCAAGGCAGACCTCAAGCAGCAGGGCAGTCCTGTGGTAGCAGCACAGCAGATCTCTGAGGAGCAAGGCAGACCTCAAGCAGCAGGACAGTCCTGTGGTAGCAGCACGGATCTCTGAGGAGCAAGGCAGATCTCAAGCAGCAGGGCAGTCCTGTGGTAGCAGCACGGATCTCTGAGGAGCAAGGCAGACCTCATGCAGCAGGGCAGTCCTGTGGTAGCAGCACGGATCTCCGAGGAGCAAGGCAGACCTCAAGCAGCAGGGCAGTCCTGTGGTAGCAGCACGGATCTCTGAGGAGCAAGGCAGACCTCAAGCAGCAGGGCAGTCCTGTGGTAGCAGCACAGCAGATCTCTGAGGAGCAAGGCAGACCTCAAGCAGCAGGGCAGTCCTGTGGTAGCAGCACAGCAGATCTCTGAGGAGCAAGGCAGACCTCAAGCAGCAGGGCAGTCCTGTGGTAGCAGCACAGCAGATCTCTGAGGAGCCAGGCAGACCTCAAGCAGCAGGGCAGTCCTGTGGTAGCAGCACGGATCTCTGAGGAGCAAGGCATGCCTCAAGCAGCAGGGCAGTCCTGTGGTAGCAGCACGGATCTCTGAGGAGCAAGGCAGACCTCAAGCAGCAGGGCAGTCCTGTGGTAGCAGCACAGCAGATCTCTGAGGAGCAAGGCAGACCTCAAGCAGCAGGGCAGTCCTGTGGTAGCAGCACAGCAGATCTCTGAGGAGCAAGGCATGTCTCAAGCAGCAGGGCAGTCCTGTGGTAGCAGCACGGATCTCTGAGGAGCAAGGCAGACCTCAAGCAGCAGGGCAGTCCTGTGGTAGCAGCACGGATCTCTGAGGAGCAAGGCAGACCTCAAGCAGCAGGGCAGTCCTGTGGTAGCAGCACAGCAGATCTCTGAGGAGCAAGGCAGACCTCAAGCAGCAGGGCAGTCCTGTGGTAGCAGCACGGATCTCTGAGGAGCAAGGCAGACCTCAAGCAGCAGGGCAGTCCTGTGGTAGCAGCACAGCAGATCTCTGAGGAGCAAGGCAGACCTCAAGCAGCAGGGCAGTCCTGTGGTAGCAGCACAGCAGATCTCTGAGGAGCAAGGCATGCCTCAAGCAGCAGGGCAGTCCTGTGGTAGCAGCACGGATCTCTGAGGAGCAAGGCATGCCTCAAGCAGCAGTGCAGTCCTGTGGTAGCAGCACGGATCTCTGAGGAGCAAGGCAGACCTCAAGCAGCAGGGCAGTCCTGTGGTAGCAGCACAGCAGATCTCTGAGGAGCAAGGCAGACCTCAAGCAGCAGGGCAGTCCTGTGGTAGCAGCACAGCAGATCTCTGAGGAGCAAGGCAGACCTCAAGCAGCAGGGCAGTCCTGTGGTAGCAGCACAGCAGATCTCTGAGGAGCAAGGCAGACCTCAAGCAGCAGGGCAGTCCTGTGGTAGCAGCACAGCAGATCTCTGAGGAGCAAGGCATGCCTCAAGCAGCAGGGCAGTCCTGTGGTAGCAGCACAGCAGATCTCTGAGGAGCAAGGCATGCCTCAAGCAGCAGGGCAGTCCTGTGGTAGCAGCACGGATCTCTGAGGAGCAAGGCAGACCTCAAGCAGCAGGGCAGTCCTGTGGTAGCAGCACAGCAGATCTCTGAGGAGCAAGGCAGACCTCAAGCAGCAGGGCAGTCCTGTGGTAGCAGCACGGATCTCTGAGGAGCAAGGCAGACCTCAAGCAGCAGGGCAGTCCTGTGGTAGCAGCACAGCAGATCTCTGAGGAGCAAGGCAGACCTCAAGCAGCAGGGCAGTCCTGTGGTAGCAGCACAGCAGATCTCTGAGGAGCAAGGCATGCCTCAAGCAGCAGGGCAGTCCTGTGGTAGCAGCACAGCAGATCTCTGAGGAGCAAGGCAGATCTCAAGCAGCAGGGCAGTCCTGTGGTAGCAGCACGGATCTCTGAGGAGCAAGGCAGACCTCAAGCAGCAGGGCAGTCCTGTGGTAGCAGCACGGATCTCCGAGGAGCAAGGCAGACCTCAAGCAGCAGGGCAGTCCTGTGGTAGCAGCACGGATCTCTGAGGAGCAAGGCAGACCTCAAGCAGCAGGGCAGTCCTGTGGTAGCAGCACAGCAGATCTCTGAGGAGCAAGGCATGCCTCAAGCAGCAGGGCAGTCCTGTGGTAGCAGCACAGCAGATCTCTGAGGAGCAAGGCATGCCTCAAGCAGCAGGGCAGTCCTGTGGTAGCAGCACAGCAGATCTCTGAGGAGCAAGGCAGACCTCAAGCAGCAGGGCAGTCCTGTGGTAGCAGCACGGATCTCTGAGGAGCAAGGCAGACCTCAAGCAGCAGGGCAGTCCTGTGGTAGCAGCACGGATCTCTGAGGAGCAAGGCAGGCCTCAAGCAGCAGGGCAGTCCTGTGGTAGCAGCACAGCAGATCTCTGAGGAGCAAGGCAGACCTCAAGCAGCAGGGCAGTCCTGTGGTAGTAGCACAGCAGATCTCTGAGGAGCAAGGCAGACCTCAAGCAGCAGGGCAGTCCTGTGGTAGCAGCACAGCAGATCTCTGAGGAGCAAGGCAGACCTCAAGCAGCAGGGCAGTCCTGTGGTAGCAGCACAGCAGATCTCTGAGGAGCAAGGCAGACCTCAAGCAGCAGGGCAGTCCTGTGGTAGCAGCACGGATCTCTGAGGAGCAAGGCAGACCTCAAGCAGCAGGGCAGTCCTGTGGTAGCAGCACGGATCTCTGAGGAGCAAGGCAGACCTCAAGCAGCAGGGCAGTCCTGTGGTAGCAGCACAGCAGATCTCTGAGGAGCAAGGCAGACCTTAAGCAGCAGGGCAGTCCTGTGGTAGCAGCACGGATCTCCGAGGAGCAAGGCATGCCTCAAGCAGCAGGGCAGTCCTGTGGTAGCAGCACGGATCTCCGAGGAGCAAGGCATGCCTCAAGCAGCAGGGCAGTCCTGTGGTAGCAGCACGGATCTCTGAGGAGCAAGGCAGACCTCAAGCAGCAGGGCAGTCCTGTGGTAGCAGCACGGATCACTGAGGAGCAAGGCATGCCTCAAGCAGCAGGGCAGTCCTGTGGTAGCAGCACGGATCACTGAGGAGCAAGGCAGACCTCAAGCAGCAGGGCAGTCCTGTGGTAGCAGCACGGATCACTGAGGAGCAAGGCATGCCTCAAGCAGCAGGGCAGTCCTGTGGTAGCAGCACGGATCTCTGAGGAGCAAGGCAGACCTCAAGCAGCAGGGCAGTCCTGTGGTAGCAGCACAGCAGATCTCTGAGGAGCAAGGCAGACCTCAAGCAGCAGGGCAGTCCTGTGGTAGTAGCACAGCAGATCTCTGAGGAGCAAGGCATGCCTCAAGCAGCAGGGCAGTCCTGTGGTAGCAGCACGGAGCTCTGAGGAGCAAGGCAGACCTCAAGCAGCAGGGCAGTCCTGTGGTAGCAGCACGGATCTCCGAGGAGCAAGGCATGCCTCAAGCAGCAGGGCAGTCCTGTGGTAGCAGCACGGAGCTCTGAGGAGCAAGGCAGACCTCAAGCAGCAGGGCAGTCCTGTGGTAGCAGCACAGCAGATCTCTGAGGAGCAAGGCAGACCTCAAGCAGCAGGGCAGTCCTGTGGTAGCAGCACAGCAGATCTCTGAGGAGCAAGGCAGACCTCAAGCAGCAGGGCAGTCCTGTGGTAGCAGCACAGCAGATCTCTGAGGAGCAAGGCAGACCTCAAGCAGCAGGGCAGTCCTGTGGTAGCAGCACGGATCTCTGAGGAGCAAGGCAGACCTCAAGCAGCAGGGCAGTCCTGTGGTAGCAGCACGGATCTCTGAGGAGCAAGGCAGACCTTAAGCAGCAGGGCAGTCCTGTGGTAGCAGCACAGCAGATCTCTGAGGAGCAAGGCAGACCTCAAGCAGCAGGGCAGTCCTGTGGTAGCAGCACGGATCTCTGAGGAGCAAGGCAGACCTCAAGCAGCAGGGCAGTCCTGTGGTAGCAGCACAGCAGATCTCTGAGGAGCAAGGCAGACCTCAAGCAGCAGGGCAGTCCTGTGGTAGCAGCACAGCAGATCTCTGAGGAGCAAGGCAGACCTCAAGCAGCAGGGCAGTCCTGTGGTAGCAGCACGGATCTCTGAGGAGCAAGGCAGACCTCAAGCAGCAGGGCAGTCCTGTGGTAGCAGCACGGATCTCCGAGGAGCAAGGCATGCCTCAAGCAGCAGGGCAGTCCTGTGGTAGCAGCACGGATCTCTGAGGAGCAAGGCAGACCTCAAGCAGCAGGGCAGTCCTGTGGTAGCAGCACAGCAGATCTCTGAGGAGCAAGGCAGACCTCAAGCAGCAGGGCAGTCCTGTGGTAGCAGCACAGCAGATCTCTGAGGAGCAAGGCAGACCTCAAGCAGCAGGGCAGTCCTGTGGTAGCAGCACGGATCTCTGAGGAGCAAGGCAGACCTCAAGCAGCAGGGCAGTCCTGTGGTAGCAGCACAGCAGATCTCTGAGGAGCAAGGCAGACCTCAAGCAGCAGGGCAGTCCTGTGGTAGCAGCACGGATCTCTGAGGAGCAAGGCAGACCTTAAGCAGCAGGGCAGTCCTGTGGTAGCAGCACAGCAGATCTCTGAGGAGCAAGGCAGACCTCAAGCAGCAGGGCAGTCCTGTGGTAGCAGCACGGATCTCTGAGGAGCAAGGCAGACCTCAAGCAGCAGGGCAGTCCTGTGGTAGCAGCACAGCAGATCTCTGAGGAGCAAGGCAGACCTCAAGCAGCAGGGCAGTCCTGTGGTAGCAGCACAGCAGATCTCTGAGGAGCAAGGCAGACCTCAAGCAGCAGGGCAGTCCTGTGGTAGCAGCACGGATCACTGAGGAGCAAGGCAGACCTCATGCAGCAGGGCAGTCCTGTGGTAGCAGCACAGCAGATCTCTGAGGAGCAAGGCATGCCTCAAGCAGCAGGGCAGTCCTGTGGTAGCAGCACGGATCTCTGAGGAGCAAGGCAGACCTCAAGCAGCAGGGCAGTCCTGTGGTAGCAGCACGGATCTCCGAGGAGCAAGGCATGCCTCAAGCAGCAGGGCAGTCCTGTGGTAGCAGCACGGATCTCTGAGGAGCAAGGCAGACCTCAAGCAGCAGGACAGTCCTGTGGTAGCAGCACAGCAGATCTCTGAGGAGCAAGGCAGACCTCAAGCAGCAGGGCAGTCCTGTGGTAGCAGCACAGCAGATCTCTGAGGAGCAAGGCAGACCTCAAGCAGCAGGGCAGTCCTGTGGTAGCAGCACAGCAGATCGCTGAGGAGCAAGGCAGACCTCAAGCAGCAGGGCAGTCCTGTGGTAGCAGCACGGATCTCTGAGGAGCAAGGCAGACCTCAAGCAGCAGGGCAGTCCTGTGGTAGCAGCACGGATCTCTGAGGAGCAAGGCAGACCTCAAGCAGCAGGGCAGTCCTGTGGTAGCAGCACGGATCTCTGAGGAGCAAGGCAGACCTCAAGCAGCAGTGCAGTCCTGTGGTAGCAGCACGGATCTCTGAGGAGCAAGGCATGCCTCAAGCAGCAGGGCAGTCCTGTGGTAGCAGCACAGCAGATCTCTGAGGAGCCAGGCAGACCTCAAGCAGCAGGGCAGTCCTGTGGTAGCAGCACGGATCTCTGAGGAGCAAGGCAGACCTCAAGCAGCAGGGCAGTCCTGTGGTAGCAGCACGGATCTCTGAGGAGCAAGGCAGGCCTCAAGCAGCAGGGCAGTCCTGTGGTAGCAGCACGGATCTCTGAGGAGCAAGGCATGCCTCAAGCAGCAGGGCAGTCCTGTGGTAGCAGCACAGCAGATCTCTGAGGAGCAAGGCAGACCTCAAGCAGCAGGGCAGTCCTGTGGTAGCAGCACGGAGCTCTGAGGAGCAAGGCATGCCTCAAGCAGCAGGACGGTCCTGTGGTAGCAGCACAGCAGATCTCTGAGGAGCAAGGCAGACCTCAAGCAGCAGGGCAGTCCTGTGGTAGCAGCACAGCAGATCTCTGAGGAGCAAGGCATGCCTCAGGCAGCAGGGCAGTCCTGTGGTAGCAGCACGGATCTCTGAGGAGCAAGGCAGACCTCAAGCAGCAGGGCAGTCCTGTGGTAGCAGCACAGCAGATCTCTGAGGAGCAAGGCATGCCTCAAGCAGCAGGGCAGTCCTGTGGTAGCAGCACGGATCTCTGAGGAGCAAGGCAGACCTCAAGCAGCAGGGCAGTCCTGTGGTAGCAGCACAGCAGATCTCTGAGGAGCAAGGCAGACCTCAAGCAGCAGGGCAGTCCTGTGGTAGCAGCACAGCAGATCTCTGAGGAGCCAGGCAGACCTCAAGCAGCAGGGCAGTCCTGTGGTAGCAGCACGGATCTCTGAGGAGCAAGGCAGACCTCAAGCAGCAGGGCAGTCCTGTGGTAGCAGCACAGCAGATCTCTGAGGAGCAAGGCATGCCTCAAGCAGCAGGGCAGTCCTGTGGTAGCAGCACGGATCTCTGAGGAGCAAGGCAGACCTCAAGCAGCAGGGCAGTCCTGTGGTAGCAGCACAGCAGATCTCTGAGGAGCAAGGCAGACCTCAAGCAGCAGGGCAGTCCTGTGGTAGCAGCACAGCAGATCTCTGAGGAGCCAGGCAGACCTCAAGCAGCAGGGCAGTCCTGTGGTAGCAGCACGGATCTCTGAGGAGCAAGGCAGACCTCAAGCAGCAGGGCAGTCCTGTGGTAGCAGCACGGATCTCTGAGGAGCAAGGCATGCCTCAAGCAGCAGGGCAGTCCTGTGGTAGCAGCACAGCAGATCTCTGAGGAGCAAGGCATGTCTCAAGCAGCAGGGCAGTCCTGTGGTAGCAGCACGGATCTCTGAGGAGCAAGGCAGACCTCAAGCAGCAGGGCAGTCCTGTGGTAGCAGCACGGATCTCTGAGGAGCAAGGCATGCCTCAAGCAGCAGGGCAGTCCTGTGGTAGCAGCACAGCAGATCTCTGAGGAGCAAGGCAGACCTCAAGCAGCAGGGCAGTCCTGTGGTAGCAGCACGGATCTCTGAGGAGCAAGGCAGACCTCAAGCAGCAGGGCAGTCCTGTGGTAGCAGCACGGAGCTCTGAGGAGCAAGGCATGCCTCAAGCAGCAGGACGGTCCTGTGGTAGCAGCACAGCAGATCTCTGAGGAGCAAGGCAGACCTCAAGCAGCAGGGCAGTCCTGTGGTAGCAGCACGGAGCTCTGAGGAGCAAGGCATGCCTCAAGCAGCAGGACGGTCCTGTGGTAGCAGCACAGCAGATCTCTGAGGAGCAAGGCAGACCTCAAGCAGCAGGGCAGTCCTGTGGTAGCAGCACGGATCTCCGAGGAGCAAGGCAGACCTCAAGCAGCAGGGCAGTCCTGTGGTAGCAGCACAGCAGATCTCTGAGGAGCAAGGCAGACCTCAAGCAGCAGGGCAGTCCTGCGGTAGCAGCACGGATCACTGAGGAGCAAGGCAGACCTCATGCAGCAGGGCAGTCCTGTGGTAGCAGCACGGATCTCTGAGGAGCAAGGCATGCCTCAAGCAGCAGGGCAGTCCTGTGGTAGCAGCACAGCAGATCTCTGAGGAGCAAGGCAGACCTCAAGCAGCAGGGCAGTCATGTGGTAGCAGCACGAATCTCTGAGAAGCAAGGCATGTCTCAAGCAGCAGGGCAGTCCTGAGGTAGCAGCACGGATCTCTGAGGAGCAAGGCAGACCTCAAGCAGCAGGGCAGTCCTGTGGTAGCAGCACAGCAGATCTCTGAGGAGCAAGGCAGACCTCAAGCAGCAGGGCAGTCCTGTGGTAGCAGCACGGATCTCTGAGGAGCAAGGCAGATCTCAAGCAGCAGGACAGTCCTGTGGTAGCAGCACGGATCTCTGAGGAGCAAGGCAGACCTCAAGCAGCAGGGCAGTCCTGTGGTAGCAGCACAGCAGATCTCTGAGGAGCAAGGCAGACCTCAAGCAGCAGGGCAGTCCTGTGGTAGCAGCACAGCAGATCTCTGAGGAGCAAGGCATGCCTCAAGCAGCAGGGCAGTCCTGTGGTAGCAGCACGGATCTCTGAGGAGCAAGGCAGACCTCAAGCAGCAGGGCAGTCCTGTGGTAGCAGCACGGAGCTCTGAGGAGCAAGGCATGCCTCAAGCAGCAGGACGGTCCTGTGGTAGCAGCACAGCAGATCTCTGAGGAGCAAGGCAGACCTCAAGCAGCAGGGCAGTCCTGTGGTAGCAGCACGGAGCTCTGAGGAGCAAGGCATGCCTCAAGCAGCAGGACGGTCCTGTGGTAGCAGCACAGCAGATCTCTGAGGAGCAAGGCAGACCTCAAGCAGCAGGGCAGTCCTGTGGTAGCAGCACGGATCTCCGAGGAGCAAGGCAGACCTCAAGCAGCAGGGCAGTCCTGTGGTAGCAGCACAGCAGATCTCTGAGGAGCAAGGCAGCCCTCAAGCAGCAGGACGGTCCTGTGGTAACAGCACAGATCTCTGAGGAGCAAGGCATGCCTCAAGCAGCAGGGCAGTCCTGTGGTAGCAGCACGGAGCTCTGAGGAGCAAGGCATGCCTCAAGCAGCAGGACGGTCCTGTGGTAGCAGCACAGCAGATCTCTGAGGAGCAAGGCAGACCTCAAGCAGCAGGGCAGTCCTGTGGTAGCAGCACGGAGCTCTGAGGAGCAAGGCATGCCTCAAGCAGCAGGACGGTCCTGTGGTAACAGCACAGCAGATCTCTGAGGAGCAAGGCAGACCTCAAGCAGCAGGGCAGTCCTGTGGTAGCAGCACGGATCTCCGAGGAGCAAGGCAGACCTCAAGCAGCAGGGCAGTCCTGTGGTAGCAGCACAGCAGATCTCTGAGGAGCAAGGCAGACCTCAAGCAGCAGGGCAGTCCTGTGGTAGCAGCACGGATCACTGAGGAGCAAGGCAGACCTCATGCAGCAGGGCAGTCCTGTGGTAGCAGCACGGATCTCTGAGGAGCAAGGCATGCCTTATGCAGCAGGGCAGTCCTGTGGTAGCAGCACAGCAGATCTCTGAGGAGCAAGGCAGACCTCAAGCAGCAGGGCAGTCCTGTGGTAGCAGCACGGATCTCTGAGGAGCAAGGCAGATCTCAAGCAGCAGGACAGTCCTGTGGTAGCAGCACGGATCTCTGAGGAGCAAGGCAGACCTCAAGCAGCAGGGCAGTCCTGTGGTAGCAGCACAGCAGATCTCTGAGGAGCAAGGCAGACCTCAAGCAGCAGGGCAGTCCTGTGGTAGCAGCACAGCAGATCTCTGAGGAGCCAGGCAGACCTCAAGCAGCAGGACAGTCCTGTGGTAACAGCACAGATCTCTGAGGAGCAAGGCATGCCTCAAGCAGCAGGGCAGTCCTGTGGTAGCAGCACAGCAGATCTCTGAGGAGCAAGGCAGACCTCAAGCAGCAGGGCAGTCCTGTGGTAGCAGCACAGCAGATCTCTGAGGAGCAAGGCAGACCTCAAGCAGCAGGGCAGTCCTGTGGTAGCAGCACAGCAGATCTCTGAGGAGCAAGGCAGATCTCAAGCAGCAGGGCAGTCCTGTGGTAGCAGCACGGATCTCTGAGGAGCAAGGCATGCCTCAAGCAGCAGGGCAGTCCTGTGGTAGCAGCACGGATCTCTGAGGAGCAAGGCATGCCTCAAGCAGCAGTGCAGTCCTGTGGTAGCAGCACGGATCTCTGAGGAGCAAGGCAGATCTCAAGCAGCAGGACAGTCCTGTGGTAGCAGCACGGATCTCTGAGGAGCAAGGCATGCCTCAAGCAGCAGGACAGTCCTGTGGTAGCAGCACAGCAGATCTCTGAGGAGCAAGGCAGACCTCAAGCAGCAGGGCAGTCCTGTGGTAGCAGCACGGATCTCTGAGGAGCAAGGCAGACCTCAAGCAGCAGGGCAGTCCTGTGGTAGCAGCACAGCAGATCTCTGAGGAGCAAGGCAGACCTCAAGCAGCAGGGCAGTCCTGTGGTAGCAGCACAGCAGATCTCTGAGGAGCAAGGCAGACCTCAAGCAGCAGGACAGTCCTGTGGTAGCAGCACAGCAGATCTCCGAGGAGCAAGGCAGACCTCAAGCAGCAGGGCTGTCCTGTGGTAGCAGCACGGATCACTGAGGAGCAAGGCAGACCTCAAGCAGCAGGGCAGTCCTGTGGTAGCAGCACAGCAGATCTCTGAGGAGCAAGGCATGCCTCAAGCAGCAGGGCAGTCCTGTGGTAGCAGCACGGAGCTCTGAGGAGCAAGGCATGCCTCAAGCAGCAGGGCAGTCCTGTGGTAGCAGCACGGATCTCCGAGGAGCAAGGCAGACCTCAAGCAGCAGGGCAGTCCTGTGGTAGCAGCACAGCAGATCTCTGAGGAGCAAGGCAGACCTCAAGCAGCAGGGCAGTCCTGTGGTAGCAGCACGGATCACTGAGGAGCAAGGCAGACCTCAAGCAGCAGGGCAGTCCTGTGGTAGCAGCACGGATCTCCGAGGAGCAAGGCATGCCTCAAGCAGCAGGGCAGTCCTGTGGTAGCAGCACGGATCTCTGAGGAGCAAGGCAGACCTCATGCAGCAGGGCAGTCCTGTGGTAGCAGCACAGCAGATCTCTGAGGAGCAAGGCATGCCTCAAGCAGCAGGGCAGTCCTGTGGTAGCAGCACAGCAGATCTCTGAGGAGCAAGGCATGCCTCAAGCATCAGGGCAGTCCTGTGGTAGCAGCACGGAGCTCTGAGGAGCAAGGCAGACCTCAAGCAGCAGGGCAGTCCTGTGGTAGCAGCACGGAGCTCTGAGGAGCAAGGCAGACCTCAAGCAGCAGGGCAGTCCTGTGGTAGCAGCACAGCAGATCTCTGAGGAGCCAGGCAGACCTCAAGCAGCAGGACAGTCCTGTGGTAACAGCACAGATCTCTGAGGAGCAAGGCATGCCTCAAGCAGCAGGGCAGTCCTGTGGTAGCAGCACAGCAGATCTCTGAGGAGCAAGGCAGACCTCAAGCAGCAGGGCAGTCCTGTGGTAGCAGCACAGCAGATCTCTGAGGAGCAAGGCAGACCTCAAGCAGCAGGGCAGTCCTGTGGTAGCAGCACAGCAGATCTCTGAGGAGCAAGGCAGATCTCAAGCAGCAGGGCAGTCCTGTGGTAGCAGCACGGATCTCTGAGGAGCAAGGCATGCCTCAAGCAGCAGGGCAGTCCTGTGGTAGCAGCACGGATCTCTGAGGAGCAAGGCATGCCTCAAGCAGCAGTGCAGTCCTGTGGTAGCAGCACGGATCTCTGAGGAGCAAGGCAGATCTCAAGCAGCAGGACAGTCCTGTGGTAGCAGCACGGATCTCTGAGGAGCAAGGCATGCCTCAAGCAGCAGGACAGTCCTGTGGTAGCAGCACAGCAGATCTCTGAGGAGCAAGGCAGACCTCAAGCAGCAGGGCAGTCCTGTGGTAGCAGCACAGCAGATCTCTGAGGAGCAAGGCAGACCTCAAGCAGCAGGGCAGTCCTGTGGTAGCAGCACAGCAGATCTCTGAGGAGCAAGGCAGACCTCAAGCAGCAGGGCAGTCCTGTGGTAGCAGCACGGATCTCTGAGGAGCAAGGCATGCCTCAAGCAGCAGGGCAGTCCTGTGGTAGCAGCACGGATCTCTGAGGAGCAAGGCATGCCTCAAGCAGCAGGACAGTCCTGTGGTAGCAGCACAGCAGATCTCTGAGGAGCAAGGCAGACCTCAAGCAGCAGGGCAGTCCTGTGGTAGCAGCACGGATCTCTGAGGAGCAAGGCATGCCTCAAGCAGCAGGGCAGTCCTGTGGTAGCAGCACAGCAGATCTCTGAGGAGCAAGGCAGACCTCAAGCAGCAGGGCAGTCCTGTGGTAGCAGCACGGATCTCTGAGGAGCAAGGCAGACCTCAAGCAGCAGGGCAGTCCTGAGGTAGCAGCACGGATCTCTGAGGAGCAAGGCATGCCTCAAGCAGCAGGGCAGTCCTGTGGTAGCAGCACGGATCACTGAGGAGCAAGGCAGACCTCATGCAGCAGGGCAGTCCTGTGGTAGCAGCACGGAGCTCTGAGGAGCAAGGCATGCCTCAAGCAGCAGGACAGTCCTGTGGTAGCAGCACAGCAGATCTCTGAGGAGCAAGGCAGACCTCAAGCAGCAGGACAGTCCTGTGGTAGCAGCACAGCAGATCTCCGAGGAGCAAGGCAGACCTCAAGCAGCAGGGCAGTCCTGTGGTAGCAGCACGGAGCTCTGAGGAGCAAGGCAGGCCTCAAGCAGCAGGGCAGTCCTGTGGTAGCAGCACGGATCTCTGAGGAGCAAGGCATGCCTCAAGCAGCAGGGCAGTCCTGTGGTAGCAGCACAGCAGATCTCTGAGGAGCAAGGCATGCCTCAAGCAGCAGGGCAGTCCTGTGGTAGCAGCACGGATCTCCGAGGAGCAAGGCAGACCTCAAGCAGCAGGGCAGTCCTGTGGTAGCAGCACAGCAGATCTCTGAGGAGCAAGGCAGACCTCAAGCAGCAGGGCAGTCCTGTGGTAGCAGCACGGATCACTGAGGAGCAAGGCAGACCTCAAGCAGCAGGGCAGTCCTGTGGTAGCAGCACAGCAGATCTCTGAGGAGCAAGGCATGCCTCAAGCAGCAGGGCAGTCCTGTGGTAGCAGCACGGAGCTCTGAGGAGCAAGGCAGACCTCAAGCAGCAGGGCAGTCCTGTGGTAGCAGCACGGATCTCTGAGGAGCAAGGCAGACCTCATGCAGCAGGGCAGTCCTGTGGTAGCAGCACAGCAGATCTCTGAGGAGCAAGGCAGATCTCAAGCAGCAGGGCAGTCCTGTGGTAGCAGCACGGATCTCTGAGGAGCAAGGCAGACCTCAAGCAGCAGGGCAGTCCTGTGGTAGCAGCACAGCAGATCTCTGAGGAGCAAGGCAGACCTCAAGCAGCAGGGCAGTCCTGTGGTAGCAGCACGGATCACTGAGGAGCAAGGCATGTCTCAAGCAGCAGGGCAGTCCTGTGGTAGCAGCACAGCAGATCTCTGAGGAGCAAGGCATGTCTCAAGCAGCAGGGCAGTCCTGTGGTAGCAGCACAGCAGATCTCTGAGGAGCAAGGCAGATCTCAAGCAGCAGGGCAGTCCTGTGGTAGCAGCACGGATCTCTGAGGAGCAAGGCAGACCTCAAGCAGCAGGGCAGTCCTGTGGTAGCAGCACAGCAGATCTCTGAGGAGCAAGGCAGATCTCAAGCAGCAGGGCAGTCCTGTGGTAGCAGCACGGATCTCTGAGGAGCAAGGCAGACCTCAAGCAGCAGGGCAGTCCTGTGGTAGCAGCACAGCAGATCTCTGAGGAGCAAGGCAGACCTCAAGCAGCAGGGCAGTCCTGTGGTAGCAGCACGGATCACTGAGGAGCAAGGCATGTCTCAAGCAGCAGGGCAGTCCTGTGGTAGCAGCACAGCAGATCTCTGAGGAGCAAGGCATGTCTCAAGCAGCAGGGCAGTCCTGTGGTAGCAGCACAGCAGATCTCTGAGGAGCAAGGCAGACCTCAAGCAGCAGGGCAGTCCTGTGGTAGCAGCACGGATCACTGAGGAGCAAGGCATGTCTCAAGCAGCAGGGCAGTCCTGTGGTAGCAGCACGGATCTCTGAGGAGCAAGTCAGACCTCAAGCAGCAGGGCAGTCCTGTGGTAGCAGCACGGATCTCTGAGGAGCAAGGCAGACCTCAAGCAGCAGGGCAGTCCTGTGGTAGCAGCACGGATCTCTGAGGAGCAAGGCAGACCTCAAGCAGCAGGGCAGTCCTGTGGTAGCAGCACAGCAGATCTCTGAGGAGCAAGGCATGCCTCAAGCAGCAGGGCAGTCCTGTGGTAGCAGCACGGAGCTCTGAGGAGCAAGGCAGACCTCAAGCAGCAGGGCAGTCCTGTGGTAGCAGCACAGCAGATCTCTGAGGAGCAAGGCATGCCTCAAGCAGCAGGGCAGTCCTGTGGTAGCAGCACGGATCTCTGAGGAGCAAGGCAGACCTCAAGCAGCAGGGCAGTCCTGTGGTAGCAGCACGGATCTCTGAGGAGCAAGGCAGACCTCAAGCAGCAGGGCAGTCCTGTGGTAGCAGCACGGATCTCTGAGGAGCAAGGCATGCCTCAAGCAGCAGGGCAGTCCTGTGGTAGCAGCACGGATCTCCGAGGAGCAAGGCAGACCTCAAGCAGCAGGGCAGTCCTGTGGTAGCAGCACAGCAAATCTCTGAGGAGCAAGGCATGCCTCAAGCAGCAGGGCAGTCCTGTGGTAGCAGCACAGCAGATCTCTGAGGAGCAAGGCAGACCTCATGCAGCAGGGCAGTCCTGTGGTAGCAGCACAGCAGATCTCTGAGGAGCAAGGCAGACCTCAAGCAGCAGGGCAGTCCTGTGGTAGCAGCACGGATCTCTGAGGAGCAAGGCATGCCTCTGGCAGCAGGGTAGTCCTGTGGTAGCAGCACAGCAGATCTCTGAGGAGCAAGGCATGTCTCAAGCAGCAGGGCAGTCCTGTGGTAGCAGCACAGCAGATCTCTGAGGAGCAAGGCATGCCTCAAGCAGCAGGGCAGTCATGTGGTAGCAGCACGAATCTCTGAGAAGCAAGGCATGTCTCAAGCAGCAGGGCAGTCCTGAGGTAGCAGCACGGATCTCTGAGGAGCAAGGCATGCCTCTGGCAGCAGGGTAGTCCTGTGGTAGCAGCACAGCAGATCTCTGAGGAGCAAGGCATGCCTCAAGCAGCAGGGCAGTCCTGTGGTAGCAGGAAAGCAGATCTCTGAGGAGCAAGGCATGCCTCAAGCAGCAGGACAGTCCTGTGGTAGCAGCACGGATCTCCGAGGAGCAAGGCAGACCTCAAGCAGCAGGGCAGTCCTGTGGTAGCAGGAAAGCAGATCTCTGAGGAGCAAGGCATGCCTCAAGCAGCAGGACAGTCCTGTGGTAGCAGCACGGATCTCCGAGGAGCAAGGCAGACCTCAAGCAGCAGGGCAGTCCTGTGGTAGCAGGAAAGCAGATCTCTGAGGAGCAAGGCATGCCTCAAGCAGCAGGACAGTCCTGTGGTAGCAGCACGGATCTCCGAGGAGCAAGGCATGCCTCTGGCAGCAGGGTAGTCCTGTGGTAGCAGCACAGCAGATCTCTGAGGAGCAAGGCAGACCTCAAGCAGCAGGGCAGTCCTGTGGTAGCAGGAAAGCAGATCTCTGAGGAGCAAGGCATGCCTCAAGCAGCAGGGCAGTCCTGTGGTAGCAGCACGGATCTCTGAGGAGCAAGGCATGCCTCAAGCAGCAGGGCAGTCCTGTGGTAGCAGCACGGAGCTCTGAGGAGCAAGGCATGCCTCAAGCAGCAGGGCAGTCCTGTGGTAGCAGCACAGCAGATCTCTGAGGAGCAAGGCAGACCTCAAGCAGCAGGGCAGTCCTGTGGTAGCAGCAAAGCAGATCTCTGAGGAGCAAGGCATGCCTCAAGCAGCAGGGCAGTCCTCTGTGGGGCCACACTGTCCTTCTAAAGTCGTCCACAGGTTCAGAAGTGTACTGAAGAGGTGTTCTACTGGGGCAATATGTATACCCGTACCAAACTTCAAGTGGGGGAATTTCCTATGCTACCCCCACTTCGCGTCCTGGAAAGTTGTTCCCTTACCCTACCAAGGCTACCAGAAGTCTGGGGAGATAAACTTTCAAGTTCCTTAGTGATGTGTTTGAGGCAGCACTTTGAAGTGTAGGTGGGCAGAGAACAGCTGCACCCCCCAGCCATCCTGGCAAGAATGGCCCGACCTGCCAACACCTTGTCTCTTTTTGTCTCACTGGGAGGAATGCACAAAGCCCAACAGCTGATCTATTGGCAATCATGTGACAGAGGACACTGGCAGCAGGCGCCCAATGCTGTACCCCTCCGCTCTGCTCTGGCATCACAGCTAGAGCGAGCTGTTGACACTGGAACTGGGTAACCAGAGTCAGGCCTGAACGTTGGCTCAACATTCTGTGATTCTGGGCAATTCACTCAGCCCCCCCATGCCAAAGAAATAGCAAATTTGTGTAATGTAAATATTGCTGATAAAAAGTGCTCCAGACACTTAGGGTTGAGTTTGCGCTTTATACAAACTGCAGTCAAAGTCAATAGTTTTCACCTATGCAAACTAGATTGCGTTTGTCAATTATTTTGTTTTACATGTTGTACAGCAGTTACGCTTCGATGCAACATGGCTTAAGGTAAAAGAAAAAGCGCTTTTGCACGGCCAGCATTGACTGCGCCAAGCACTTTTTTATTTACTTTAAGCCATGTTGCACAGAAGCAAAACTGCTATGCAACATGTAAAAAAAAACAAAGCCAATATATTTTGCATAGGAAAAACTTATTGGATTTGCTAAAGCTTGTTTGTTTGTTTGATGACAAGGGATTACGCAAACACAGGCTTTGTATGTGCACGCAATCCTAATGCTGGAGTCAGGCCTCTGTGATTTTCTATAATGATCTTTCTAGATTCAAATGTCATGGCAATAAATGAAAATTGCATTTTCACAGCAGATTTCCGAACTGCAGCATGTTATCAGAACACGGTTAACATTCTCTGTGCCAAAGCATAAGAAGCAAGCATTGGCAATGCAATAGGTCTCGCCTTTGTGAGAGTTTGAGCTATTGTCATTGTAAATGACATGCCTTTCATTTATGTGTTTTGAAAACCTGTAAGCGGTCCGTAAACACACACTTTGTACTAATAGCTGGCATAAACAAGCATTGGAATAGCCAATAGGTCTCGCCTTTGGGACCTTATAAGGGTTTAGACATGCAACAGTGGATGTTGTTGCACCAAGGATATTGTGCTGCATAACTAAATACTTATAAGGTTCCAAAGGAAAGACCTATTGGCTTTGCCAATGCTTGTTATATTTGGATCAGCTGGGTGAACTATGACTTTCCTAAAGGGATGTATATTTATTTTTACATGTAAACAATCTGGCACTTTTGTGCTGATCTTAGGTTTCCTCTTAGTTGCTTTTGAAAGCTTACCTTTCTTGTTGAAATGTGCTGACAGAAAGGAAACTACGGCTAGAAGATGCTGCGTGTGGATGTTGTGTTAGTTTCATAGTCCAGAACTGGTTTGGTGATAATGTGATTCCAATAAGCAAATGTTCTAATCTGGCTAATCACTTGACAAAGTATGTGATCCTCTGCAAACACCGTGTTTGACTGCTCTCCTAAGGCGGAAGTAGCATTAATGACAAACAAACGAAAACCAGAGTTAAGCAAATAATAAAATACTTGCACAAAGGTGTTGACCTTGGCCTTGTTCAGGCTGGCATAGGGCGTGTCTTTGGAAGCCAGCCCGTGTGCTGTCACTCTTCTGAGCTTTGTGCTAACAGGCCTGCACATCTCGTCTCCTCCCAGAGCCCAGGGCGCCTGTGGCTCACTGCCAGCCTGCACTGCCCTGGCTTCCAGCCACCAGCAGGCGGGGCACAGGTGCACACGCGCCTGCACGTGTCTCAGGTCGGATGACGTGTCATTCACTCGATTTATCCCCAATCGTCTGTTTGTACTTCTTGTTTTTTAAGAACCTACAAGTTTCTCATTTATTTATTCCTCTTGCTGCCTTTTGCACTTGCATTTTGCACACTGTAATGATTTTAAGTAATCGAACAATAAAGTATCACTTTCACTTTTTCCCTCTGGTTTTTGATATGTCAGGCCTCCATCAGCGCCGCTTTCTTTATCTGGGCCCCTGTTTGTTTTGTGGCCCCCCAGTACCCAAATTAACTGTTTTGAGTCTATTATTAATTTTTTGTTCCTAGCTGTCGCAGTAGAATGCATTTTTTGCACCGGCGATTATGCCCAGGGCACAACTCCTAAAACAAGCATTGGCATAGCCAATAGGTCTCGCAATGGGGACCTTATAACAGTTTAGCCATGCAACGATTAATGTTGTTGCACAAAGAATATTGTGCTGCATAACTAAATACTTATAAGGTCCAGATAGCGAGACCTATTGGCTATGCCAATGCTTGTTTGAGAGGGTCGGCTGAGAAGGGTGGAAGGTGATTATTTTTTATGTTTCGCAAAGCAGGGATAGCTAGCAGCTGTTATAGGATTGCAATTTAATTAACAGGCATGCAACTGGCATTTTATGTATTTTCTTACTGTCTTTTCTGTCATTTTCTGCACTGTGTTGAATTACAGTTGTAGTCCTTCTATTTTTGGGAATTGTCCAGTTTTTTGCTTTAACCCCTTCCGTGATCGTGACGGAACCACTCCGTCACGAGCCACGGACACGCTGTGCTGGTGACGGAATGGTTCTGTCACGGCGCGACCGCCCCGCCCACGCTGCAGGAATTCTGCACCTGCACGGAACCACTCCGTCACCAGCCCAGTGCGCCCCTGGCTCGTGACGGAGTGGTTCTGTCACGAGCCTTACGCGCTGCGCAGACCCCCTCCCCCCAGCACCGCGGCGGAATTGCCGCCGCGGCCAAAGGGTTAAAATTCTGGTCAACATATGTCATTGCTTGATTTTGCTCGCAAGAAAAGTGTCACTCATAGTCATTGAAATGTCACTCGTTATTTCACAGAAATTAAGAAAACGTCACACTTAACAATCTGAAACCTTGGCAGCTATGAGTAACCTTAGATCTTAGTATTGTGAATAGGGGGGAAAACACGGTTAAATAGTGATACTGTGTACTCAGAACCTTAATTTACGAAAAAGGGTTCAAATGAAGGGTATTGCCTAATCTTTATGTGGTTGTG
The DNA here is from genome assembly GCF_964261635.1 of Lissotriton helveticus. Lineage (NCBI taxonomy): Eukaryota > Metazoa > Chordata > Amphibia > Caudata > Salamandridae > Lissotriton > Lissotriton helveticus. Next base: position 134,409,542 of record NC_136064.1, read on the forward strand.
CACAAAGAAGGAGGGGGGGGAGGGGGGATCACAGTGCCAGCTAGACTGCAGACTTTGGTGCTAGAAACCAAGTTTCGAGCCTCGGGGTCGTGTCCGCCTCCTGTGATTCTGGGCAAATCACTTAGGGCCATATGTAGGTAGCCTAATACCGGTCGGTAACGGCCGAAATTCGGTAATTTCGGCCGTTACCGACCGGTATTGGGAATTTGTAATGTAGGAGCCCAAAAAATACCGATTCCGTAAATATGAATCGGTAAATATTGAATCGGATGTTACCGGTTCGGTATTTACCGAATCTGTATTTGATATGTAGCAAGCACAATTAAGAGTGCTTATGTGCATTAAGGATTCGGTATTTACCACCAACTATTAGTTGGTGGTAAATATCGAAAACCTTAAAAAAAGCAATTTTGTGCTTGTTTCAACTGTGCCATGTGGCAGACATACATGCCCTAAGGGCATGTATGTGTGCCACATGTGCACCCATGCACTATTCAGGGGTGCAACAGGGTGTCAAAGTGTCACCCTGCCACCCTTTAATGTGTTTCCCCTTTTACCGAATCGGTATTTATTGATTCAGTAAGACCCATTCCTTCCTATGGGCCTACCGAATGAATACCTACATCCCATTTACCGATTCTAAAATACCGAATCGGTAAAATTCGGTATTTTAGAATCTGTAAATCTGGATTACCACCTACATCTGGCCCTTAATCTCCCTGTGCCTGGATGTGTAATGTAAATACGGTGCTGATGTAAGACGTTAGTAGTCTTTCATAACTGTAGTAGTCTTAACTCATACCTTCGATTCTTAGAGATGTGGGGCAGACAGCGGCGCTCCTTTTGTTAGATCTGAGCGCCGCATTTGATACTGTGTCTCATGGCATTTTGTTGCGGAGGTTGGAGGAAGTGGGACTTGAGGGCAAGGCTCTTCAATGGTTCCGCTCTTTCCTTTCGGACCGGTTTTTTAAAGTGGCCATTCCTCCTGGTCAGTCCTCGTTCCATCCTCTGGGGTTAGGAGTCCCTCAGGGTTCGGCGTTGAGCCCCACGCTGTTCAACTTGTATGTGAAACCGCTAGCTGCCGTAGTTAGACAATCTGGCTTAACCATGACATCTTATGCCGATGACACGCAGCTAGCGGTGACACTCAGTGGGGACCCTGAGGTGACTGCCCCCAGGTTTCGCGCAGGGCTTCTTGCCGTGGCGGACTGGATGCGTATTAACTGTTTACAGTTAAACGCCAAGAAAACCGAAGTCCTGATTTTAGGAAAGCAAGCGGATTTGTGGGGAGATCAATGGTGGCCTCCTGAGCTGGGGGTGACTCCCATTCCAGCGGCCGAAGTGAAGAACTTGGGGGTCTGGCTGGATTCCAACCTTTCTTTTACCAGCCATACTAAGAAGATCGCAGCCACCTGTTATGGGATTCTGCGAGGACTGAGACCGGTCCTTAAATTCTTCGACCCCCCTACTCGGCAACTGGTTGTCCAAGCCTCCATTCTTTCCCGGCTGGACTATGGGAGTGCTCTGTTACTCGGCGTTAATCAGGCTGAGGCGACTAGACTGCAGAGAGTACAGAATGCCGCTGCGCGGGCCATTGTAGGCCTCCCGAGACGGTGCTCTGTATCGGCAGTCCTGACCTCCCTGCATTGGCTGCCGGTCAGACAGAGAATCAAATTTAAGGCACTCTGTTTGACATTTAAGATCTTGAAACTCTCGTCTCCCCCCGCCTTGATGGGCCTTGTTTCCCCATATGTCCCCAGGCGGTCTCTCAGGTCGGAATCTCTCTACCTAGCGAACGTGCCTAGATTCAGATTGAGTAGGATAGGAGGTCGTTCTTTTTGTGTTATGGCGGCTGGACTATGGAACTCTCTTCCTGTCCATATCCGTGCCCTGAATAGCCTGACTCTTTTCAGACGGGCGATTAAGACCCATCTGTTCACCTCCGTTAATTAATTTCTTCTTCTCAGTGGCGATCTGTTATGTTGTGGTACTTGATCAGGCGCCAGGACGCCCCTTCGCTGGGGCAGCTGTGCGCTGAATAAAAGTTATTAACATAACATAACATAACATAACATAACATGACTCCTTTCTAGGGATTCTGTAATGATATTAAAAAGAAAGAAATATACAGGACCAACTGTGCTTGAAATGCCAGACTTCTTCAGTTTCAGAAATCTTTTGCTCAATATCTCTTAATTTAAGCTATATCAATATGTGTTCATTGAGTCATGAAAACAAAATAAACACTGCATCAAGTGCCCTCAAAGCGTCATATCAAGTTCTCTCTAAACACTGTATTATGCTTTCATTCGGCGCTAAACAAATTGTTTAAATAAACCACAGTGTCAAGGTGTAGTATTGTGCTTTTCTTTTGGCGTGAAACAGATAGTTTAATAAACTTCAATTAACATAGAATGAGTCACTTAGCTTTCATTTGAATTTAGACTCTGAGTGAGGGCGTGGCTTGGCCGGCTGCAAGATGGCCACACTCTAAGTAGGCTCTGCTGGCCAAGCTCTATTATCCGTCTGTATCCTGCCACATCATCACTCCCGCTGCACACCCACGCATCTGTCCGGCTCCTGGGACCACGGTGCACTTACCGGTCCTGGTTCTGTGCCCCTGAGTGCCTCCGCGGCAAAGATCTGTGCCTCGTGTCTGTACTGGGGCCCTGTGCTGGGAGGCGGCCCGCTCCCCTGCCCGGACTACAGTCGCCTGTGGGGCCAAGGAGCCTTTGTGCGGACTGCTGCTGTCTGGAGGTTCAAGACGCGGTGAGTAACGCTGCTGAACGGGGGTGGGTCCGCCGGTGGGGCTGGGGGCGGCCCACTGTGCGGTCTGGCCTTGCGGCGCCGCAGCCTGGTCTCAGCCTGGTCCTCGACCCCGGCCTCGTGTTGGTGCGGCGCCGCCGGTGCTAGGCTGTGTGAGTGGCACGCCCCCCATGCTCCCCTTGTCGGCATCTCTCCCCTGATGTGCGCTGACCGCTGCTCCCCGCAGGCCCACACTGCCATGTTCTGTGGGGCTGAACTGTTATAGTGCCAGCTCCACTCCTGTTGAACCTCGCTGGGGCCCGCCTGCTACTCCCGGCTCCGCTTGCAGGTCCTGCTCCGTTGAGGGTGGCGGAAAGGATATCGCCCCGGAGGTCTGGCCCTGCTGCCCGCCTACTGCTCCGGTGCTCCACGGCCTTGTTGTACTGGCCCCCCTGACGCCCCTGTTAATGACTTTACAGCAGCCGCTGGGCCCACCAGGCTGCTGCCGGGGCCCATCCACAGTCCGCGTGTGGGGCACCTGCCCTTCTGTGCTGGCACTGCGCTGGGGAGCCGGTACCTACATGCGGTCATAGCTGGGATCCTTTGATTTCTGCTCTCCCCGGCCTGATCGTGCCTCTTGGTCCACTGTGGCTGTACTGAATCTGTTGCCCACCACCTGCTGCCCCGTCCTGGGGTCCCCCTCATTGTGGTGTACTCCAGTCCTCTTCATCGCCTTTCCTGCTGGTGGCGGCTGGGCGTGTGTGGGCCTCTGTACCTCTTTGCTGCGACTGCCCGGGCTGGGCCGGTACTCACCTACGAATACAACTGGGTTCATCTGGTGCTGCTTTCCCCGCCCTGATTGTGTCTCCTGATCCGCTTTGGTTGTTCTGTGCCTGGCGCCCACCGCCCGCTGCCCCGGCCTGGGGTTCTCCTCACTGTGGTGTGCCCCAGTCCTCTTCCTCTCCTCGTTGGCTGGAGGCAATTGGGTGCGGTGCTATCGTCCTTGACTCTCTTGCACTTACCTGACCACCAACTACGCCCCACGTTGAGCGGTGAACGTCTCGTCTACGGTCCTGTCTTGATTGGCCTGGCTCTTGCATCCTGGATGGTGCTCCTCGTTGGACTCTCCACTTCTGGCCGCTGACTGCCTGCATACCCTTTTTACATCATCGGTGCTGTCCTCTTTTTGTGTGTCCTGGTGCCCACCGGTGCCGAGTTTTGTCATGGGGAAATCACATCCAAAGCAGCCTAAGATCGCCTTCGACCTCCGGAGATCCTCCCGCCAGGAAGGGGCGGGCTCAGATGGTGTCAAATCTGCTGGGACGATGGACCCCCCTAGTCGAGACAATGACCTAAAGGCAATAATGCTTGAGGTCAAGTCGACTGTCACCGGCATTGCCTCCCAGCTGGATCAGCTGTCGGCTCGTCTTGTCTCTGTGAAGGCCAGAGTAGACTCCACAGACTCCTTCATGTGGAGACCAGGATCTCTGACGCGGAGGATGCGGCCACCCAGGATAGGCAGAATCTGCTTCAGATGGACAAGATCCTGGCCGTAATCTGGGAGAAAAATGAAGATTTGGAGGCTCGCTCCCGCCGGAGTAACCTCCGCCTCACGGGCCTGCCTGAGTCCATCAACATCTCCGGGTGGAGGACTTTGTCGAGCAACTCATCAGGGAGCTTTTCGGAGATGTCCTCTCTCCTCTTTTTGTCATGGAACGCGCCCATCGGTCCCTTGGCCCACGCCCTAGCCCTGGTCTGCCTCCCCGTTCTATTGTGGCGAAGATACTGAACTTCCGAGATTGCGACACCATTCTCTGGGCGGCACGCAACAGGGGCACCATCACGCACCAGGGCAACAACTTATCTTTCTACCCAGATTACATCTTGACTGTCCAGGCCGCCAGGAGAGAATTTTTGCCTGCTAAACGTATCCTCCAAAAGCACGAGGTCTCCTACTCCCTGGCCTACCCGGCGAAGCTGAGGGTCCGTCAGTTCTCCAAGACACTTATTTTTCCTGATCCTAGGGAGGCACTAGCTTTTGCTAAGCGTCTTGACAAAGAATTCAGATCCTCCCCCCAAGCGTCTTCACAAGACTCTGCTAACCGCTTAAGTGACAACGACTAACTGTGCAGACTATGGTCTTCCTGGCTACATATGAGTACTGTTGTGGTTGATGCTTCTCCCATTTAGCTTGGCATGTTTATTATGCTCCATTCCGAATGAAGTCCTGGTTTTTGCTTCAACGAATGGACCAAGAATCTGGCCCCTTCTTTTTCAGGTCCTCACAATCTGGTGCTAGCCACCTCAGTTACCATGACTACATGTGCAGACTATGTCTTTCGATCATCATAATATCTGCTTTTGTTGTTACACCCTAACTTGAGCTTGGCCACCCTGCGTTTCTACAGGGGTGTTCACCGAGCCCTGCCATGCCCCCACTGGGATGATTCCCATTTATGATGTCTGGTCGCCTTCTCCAAGTTGGAGGTCCCTTGGGTGGGGTGGGTGGTTCTTTCTTCTCTCAGCCTGATTGGAGGGTTGGAGTGGGTGTGGGGTGGATGGGTCTCCTGGAGTTTTTTTGTTTCTGGTATTTGTGCTGGTATGGGGTGGCGGTTGTGGGTGGGGTGTGGGTTGTTCTGCTCCTCTATTGGGGAGGTGGCTTCAGTTTGCCACCATGTTATCGCTGCATATTGTTGTTGCATGTTTCAACATTGACACTGTACCGTGCGCATTGTCCTGGCCTCATGTTCCTAATTCCTTGTGCTATGCAACATTGTATTCTTTGTTTTGCTCTGCTCCTGCTTATAGGGCCTGGCCTGTGGGTCAACCTGCACTCCTCCTGGTTCCTCTCCTCCTCAATATGACATTTATCTTGAGGGTTGCCCGGAGTAGGGCTCTCCGTATCCCCTACTGTCTTATTGGGCCCTACCGGTCCGCTAGGAGCGTGCGAGCTTCTCCTCCATTGCCCCAATTTACCCATCCCCTGGAGGGACGATCCATGATGTCTGTCCCCCTCCTTGATCGGGTTGCTGACCATTGCCCTCCTTTCCCCTGGCTTCCTCTGCTCGCTGCGCTCCACAGCTGGGTTCGCTGCCTGCGCCGAGTGCCATCGCTGTTACTCTTGTTTTCTTGTGGATGATTTAGTGTGCTGGTCCTGGAATATACGCGGCTTGAATGATCACCGCAAAGCTCCCCTGATCCATTCCCACTTGCAACGCCACAAAGTGGATCTTTGTCTCCTCCAGGAGGCACATCTGCTACCGGGACTATTTCCAGACTCCACTTCAGGTACTGGGGGGAATCCCATTCTGCCACCTACTCCTCATATGCCAGGGGCATTTCTATTCTGATGCGGCGGGGCCTTCCCTGGCAGACTGACAAGGTGATCCCCGATGCGGAGGGCAGATATGTGATTTTACATGGTCTGCTACTGGAACAACCTGTTATGATTGCCGCTGTCTTAGGCACTCATTGTGACGATGCGGACTTTGTCACTCATGTCTGGCACCTCATCTCTTCCTGCAGCCCTGCAGCGATCATCTGGGGTGGGGACTTTAATGTTACCCTGTCTGCGACTCTTGATCAGTCGGGCTCTCATACATCTCTTCCACGCGCTGCTGCCGCCCTTTCATCTATTCTTACCGACAATGTACTCTACGATGTTTGGCAACATTCCTTTCCTGATGCACGTGAAGGCACTTGCTTCACCTGCGCGCGGGGCTGCTGGTCCCGTATAGATTTTTGGCTGACCTCTCCGGATGCTCTCTCTTGGCTTTCAGATGCAAGGCACATGACTCGCACCTTTTCCGATCATGCACCAGTCCAGATTCGCCTTGGCCCTCCTACCTCCCCACTTCGTGCCTTTACTTGGCGCCTCTCTTCTACAGCTCTCCGAGACCCCATCTTTTGTGTGAACATTCAGACCGCGATCACTAATTATTTTGATCTCAACGTGGGCTCGGTGGAGTCTGCTTCCATCCTATGGGGAGGGTTTGAGGCCGTCATTCAGGGCGATTGTATTTCTAAGTAGGCAGGCGTCCTTTGCTCTATTCGTTCTACTCTGTCGAAGCTGGAGGGTGAAATCAGGGACTTGGACGCATCCCAGGCTGCAAGCCCCTGCCCCGAGACTCTGGTAAAACTGCGCCAGAAACATGCTGAATTCTCCGACGAGGCTGGTCCCAAATTATCCTTCTTGTGCAGGGAGTGCCGGGCGGGCCGTTTTAGAGAGGGGACCGCCCCGGGCATTCTCTTGCCAACCTTCTTTGCCCGCCTCGTTCCGCATCCTATGTAACGGCCCTGAGCGATGGCGGCTCGGACAGGACCACCTCTCCGGAAGTAATTAAGTCCCGCTTCCTCGATTTTTACTCACAGCTTTACTCCGCCGGCACCCCCTGCCTCAGGTTGACTTTGATCAATATTTCGATTCCATCGCATTAGTTTGGCTAGAAGACTACCATCGCAAATTCCTTGATGCACCATTCTCCAGGGAGGAAATATTGGCAGCCATCAATAGTCTACCCGGGGACAAGGCTCCTGGACTAGATGGTTTGCTGGCTTCCTTTTATAAGAGGTTTGCCGCTCTCTTGGAACCACATCTTGCTGCCATGTATAACGACTTGTTCGATTCTGGCTCCTTCCCGTCCTCCTTGCGTGAGGTGCTGTTAACCCTTCTTCTTAAGCCAGACAAGCCACCCGACCGTTGCGACTCCTATTGCCCTTTATCCCTCATCAATAATGACAATAAAACCTTCGCTAAATTGATCGCTTCCCACCTTCTCTTACTTATGCCCACTAATGCTCTTCCCGATCAATTGGGTTTTATACCTGGAAGGGCGACCTCCCACAACCTCCGCACTATTTTTTCAGTATTGTACCAAATCAACCCTCATCTACCGGCAGTGGCCGCCTTGCTTAATGCCACAAAGGCGTTCGACACGCTTGAGTGGCCCTTCTTATTTTACATCTTGCCACGTATGGGCTTCAGTTACCACTTCCTACGTAACATCAGCCTCCTTTACACCAACCCCTTGGCACGTCTCCACATTAACGGCCAAGTCTCTGGCCGCATAGCCATCGCTTGTGGCACTCGCCAGGGGTGCCCACTCTCCCCCATGCTTTTCGCTATAGTGATGGAACCCCTGGCCGCCAGGCAGCCGCAGCACCATACTCACAGGGGTACTGGTTTCTCGTCACGTTCCTTACTCGTCTCCATGTATGCGGACGATATTATGCTTTTCGTTCGTCATCCCCAATAGAACCATAGCCATCTCATTCGCAAGATTATTCGATTTGGCGGGTTCTCGGACATCCAGGTAAACTGGAGCAAGTCAGTTCTTTTTCCTCTCACTGACGCTACTGTGGCATTTCCACTGGACTTTCCTTTTGTGTGGGATTCTGGCCCTGCTCGCTATTTGGGCATCTGGCTCAGTAGGGATCTGGACGATCTGTGGAGATTGAACTTTTGTTGTGCGGTGGACTGGCTGGAATCCAAGATCCCGGCATGGAGTCATCTTCCGCTGTCCTTGGCGGGTCGCATCGCAATCGCCAAAATGATGGTCCTTCCAAAATTCCTCTACCTGTTTTTGAATATCCCCATCCCTCTCACTGCTCACTTTTTCCGCAAATTACGTTCCCTGATTATTTCATTGGTCTGGGCGGGCAAACAACCGAGAGTAGCTTATGATATCCTTACTCTACCCATGTCTGCCGGTGGACTGGGCGCGCCTGATTTCAAGCTGTATGCCCCCAGGCTAGCTTCCTGCATTTTTGGATCCACCCCTCCCCTTATCAGCCTCACTTCACCCTAGAGACGGATATAGCTTCACCTGGCCTCTGTCCATAGCTTTGTTTGAGCCCACAGTTCGCCCCTGGGTTGAGGTCGGCACGGTCGGGACGCTCCGTTGGGCCTGGTCTTGTCTGCGTCGGCTGTCCGGCATCCCATTGCTCTCTGTTAACTCCGTGCCCATAGTCAATCACCCGGATTTTCCCTCCCTCCAGGCCTCCAGCATGTCTAGGAGTGCGGCGCGCTTGGGCCTCACGACAGTGGCGGACCTCTATCCGGAGAACACCTTCTTTACGCTCCCTGACACATCGGGGTTACAGGACACGCTCCTATTCTACCAGCTACGTGCCACGTGCCGGAAGCTGCACTCCACGTTTCCTCTACCCCCCGCCAACATGCCTGCTCTGGATCTCATTTACACCTCCCCGCCCCCACACAAACTAGTCACCATACTGTATGCCTTCTCTCTACTGTCCGCCCCCATTTCTACTAATCGTGCTCGGGAGGCATGGGGTGCTGATCTCGGCACCGAAATCTCGCCAGCTGACTGGCTCTACTGTTGCAATCAGACTACGAAGCTATCACCAAATTACCAGCTTCGCTTGATCCATTTCAAGTACTTACATAGGCTTTACCGTACTCCGGTGCAATTACATAGGCTTCGGCTCATTCCCGGAGATAATTGTGTGCGTTGTGCCGCCCCTCTGGATGATTTTGCTCATCTGGCTTGGCTTTGCCCTAGGGGTTCGGATTTTTGGGGGGTGGTGCTACGGTACAGCCCGGCCCACCTCTGTGCCTCCTCGGGTTTGTTAAGTACTGCCCCGACGCCTCCCGACGCCTGATTGCGATGCTTCTGGTCCTTTCTAGGCCTAGGGTGGGCATGTATCGGGGTCGAAAGCCGGCTCCCAAAGTTAAGAGTTGGCTGGAGAACGCCTCCCGGTGCCACACTCTCCAGTCGGAGTTTTCGGATTTGATGCCTGCTAGATACCGACCAGTTGACATTTGGGGCCCTCTGATGGCCTACCTCCTTTCCCGCTCTCGCCCTAGTGGTGCTGCCTCTCCCGCGCTCCCTGCCGGCCCTGGGTCCGCGGCGGCCACCGTTGCTGGTCAGTGACCTCCTTCCTATCCTGATGTGCCCCTTTCTCCCTTGCCCTTCATTGTTAACCACGCTCAATTTGTACTTCCGAATGCGGGAGGGTTCTTTGACTGAGCTGGAGCTGTGACATTCTTTTAGTATTTATTCACTGTGCTGTCGATGAATATCAGTGAATGCTGGAGCGCCAAATTTGCTTTTCATGCTCTGTATTGTATTACGGTGTTGCACGATGTGCTGTGTCTGTCTTGATCTTTTTCAATAAAGGTTTTCAAAATAAAAAAAAAACAATAAAAAAAACATAGAATGAGTCACTTAGTTCGTGGAGAGTACAACATTTTCCAACTATCGTGACAAGAATTTTAGATTCTATTGAGGACACAGAGGCGAGGATTATGCTTACTCACTTTCTTTACTGCAAACACAGCCGCCAATGAAAATAATACTACACATTGTAAAAACGTCAATACCCATGAGGCTTTGAACCATGCCTCCATAACCACAGCCAATCACTGCATCCTAAAGTATACAAAGTGGATGGGCACTAAGCTGGCTTCCTCTTTCTTTGTGCAAACTCAGTCCATAAGAGCGAACCAAAAACACAGTCTTAAACTCTCAACGGAGATATGAAAAGTTCCTTTACGAATTCTCAACAGAAAATAAATCCACAGCTAGCGAAGTCATCTTCTTCAGTCATGACGGCGATGCATCTCCATCCGGAGTGACCCGTTAATTCTTGTTGGAATCATTTCCTAAAACAGAAACAAGGTTGAGAAAGGAAACCCACAACTTCACTTCTCAAAGGGTGGGCACATAACAGTGTTATAAATATAAATTTCAACAACTTAACAGTTGAATAAACTGTCCCAATGGGTGGGATAATCCTCGCCTCCGTGTCCTTAAAAGAATCCCAAATTCTTGTTGCGATAGCTGGAAAATTTTGTATTCTATATCAGGACCGGAGGCTTCTGGTGCTGGTTCAAAGCTCATCAATCACAGCATCAGAAATATGGGAAATAGAGATATATCGGACCACTCCCCGTTGTTGGCCCATCTCACAATTGGAGACTGGCGGGAGGGCTGTATTGCACCATAAATACCTGGTATCTCCGAAGTGACGAACTGAGAAGGAAGCTATCTCACTTAATAGATCAATACTTTGAGAGGAATGATGGCTCCGTAGAGTCCTCTGTGGTTTTGTGGGTTAAAGAACGGTGATGGATTAAACCCGGATCTTTTGACTGGGTGTGAGTGCTTGATTGATTCAGATGCTCCGTCCATCACCACCCCCTTTTGTACTGCTTTTGGCCAACACAAGTGTGGCAGGGTATGCTCAGACGTGAGTCCCTTGCTCACTTTGCCACTGGATTCAAGCAAGCCGGGCTGAAGACGGCTGGAATGCCAGAAACCGGTCCTCGGAAGCTTGTTTCCGGTCCAGGGAAGACATGGCTTGGCAGTTCGGGCTGGACTGTTCCCATGAGGCACAGGGTCAGACTGATTTGCATATAGCCATGTCTGAACTGGGGTGGCAGAGTGGGCTAAAGAACAGTGATGGATTAAACCCAGATCTTTTGACTGGGTGTGAGTGCTTGATTGAATCAGATACTCCGTCCATCACCACCCCCTTTTGTACCACTTTTGGCCACCACAAGTGTGGCAGGGTATGCTCAGACGTGAGTCCCTTGCTCACTTTGCCACTGGATTCAAGCAAGCCGGGCTGAAGACGGCTGGAATGACAGAAACCGGTCCTCGGAAGCTTGTTTCCGGTCCAGGGAAGACATGGCTTGGCAGTTCGGGCTGGACTGTTCCCATGAGGCACAGGGTCAGACTGATTTGCATATAGCCATGTCTGAACTGGGGTGGCAGAGTGGGCTAAAGAACGGTGATGGATTAAACCCGGATCTTTTGACTGGGTGTGAGTGTTTGATTGATTCAGATGCTCCGTCCATCACCACCCCCTTTTGTACCGCTTTTGGCCACCACAAGTGTGGCAGGGTATGCTCAGACGTGAGTCCCTTGCTCACTTTGCCTCTGGATTCAAGCAAGCCGGGCTGAAGACGGCTGGAATGCCAGAAACCGGTCCTCGGAAGCTTGTTTTCGGTCCAGGGAAGACATGGCTTGGCAGTTCGGGCTGGACTGTTCCCATGAGGCACAGGGTCAGACTGATTTGCATATAGCCATGTCTGAACTGGGGTGGCAGAGTGGGCTAAAGAACGGTGATGGATTAAACCCAGATCTTTTGACTGGGTGTGAGTGTTTGATTGATTCAGATGCTCCGTCCATCACCAACCCCTTTTGTACCCATCTCGCAGAGTGGGCACCATAAACAGAAATATCAATACCTGCCTCCGACATCACCCATCGAACCCACGTAGCTAAGGTTGCAGCAGAGACTGGTTTGAATGGCTTCTGGATAGAAATTAACAACTGACCTCAAAGGATCAGATCTGTGTGCAATTGTACGTTCTTCATAAATTTTCACGCATTGTAATGCCAGTCCGCTACTTGATTGAGCTTCCCCAGAAGGTATTCCGCCCCAACAGAGATCTTGAGATACAGGCAGAAATGCCAGAATTCCTACACAATATTCACTAGCATACGAGATCTCGTCCCCCCTAGGCAATTGATATATCTCACCGCTGAGAAATTGTCCATTTGAAGAAGGATGCAACAATTGCTCTTCAGGGGTGAGATAGACCTGATGGCGAAGGACCCTGCCAGCAATTCTAGGCAATTTATGTGCAACTTTAGTTCTTCTGCTGACCACCGTCCTACTGTGGTAAATTCTCAACAGCGAGCACGCCAGCCCCATTGGCTGGCGTCGGATTCGACAACCATGTCCGGGGACGGCGCCAAAGATTGCCGTCATGGGCTCCAACCACCAATGATGCTCCTCTCGAGCTTCCAGGGATAAGGGAAAGAGATGGTCGTAATGAAACTTCTTTTGAATGTAAAAGATCTTGAGCCTTTGAAGGGCCCTGTAATGCAAGGGACCCGGAAATATGGCTTGGATCGACGAGGCAAGAAGCCCCAAAATTCTTGCCAGAACTCTCAGGGAAATCATTTGTTTGGACAAAGTGGATCTGATCTCCCTCTTTATAGACCTTATTTTGCTGACTGGAAGGAGGAGGTGTATTTAACAACAAGGAGTGGTGATGGACAGAGTTTCTGAATTAAGCAGAATACTCTCACCCAGTCAAGAGATCAGGGCTAGATCCAACACCGTTTTTTAGCTCACTGCACCATTCCAGTTCAGAACCTGGCTATATGCAAATTAGTCTGTTCCTGTCCCAGTGCATGATGGGAACAGGGCAAACCAAACTACCAAGCCAATTCTTACACTGGGAAGGAAACAAGCTTCCGGGGACCGGTTTCTGGCATTTCAGCCGTCGTCGGCCCGGCTTGCTTGAATCCTGATGGTGCAATGAGCAAGGGACTCACATCTGAGTATACCCTTCCACGCTTAGGGTGGACAAAATATTTAACAACAAGGAGTGGTGATGGACAGAGTTTCTGAATTAAGCAGAATACTCTCACCCAGTCAAGAGATCAGGGCTAGATCCAACACCGTTTTTTAGCTCACTGCACCATCCCAGTTCAGAACCTGGCTATATGCAAATTAGTCTGTTCCTGTCCCAGTGCATGATGGGAACAGGGCAAACCAAACTACCAAGCCAATTCTTACACTGGGAAGGAAACAAGCTTCCGGGGACCGGTTTCTGGCATTTCAGCCATCGTCGGCCCGGCTTGCTTGAATCCTGATGGTGCAATGAGCAAGGGACTCATATCTGAGTATACCCTTCCACGCTTAGGGTGGACAAAATATTTAACAACAAGGAGTGGTGATGGACAGAGTTTCTGAATTAAGCAGAATACTCTCACCCAGTCAAGAGATCAGGGCTAGATCCGACACCGTTTTTTAGCTCACTGCACCATCCCAGTTCAGAACCTGGCTATATGCAAATTAGTCTGTTCCTGTCCCAGTGCATGATGGGAACAGGGAAAACCAAACTACCAAGCCAATTCTTACACTGGGAAGGAAACAAGCTTCCTGGGACCGGTTTCTGGCATTTCAGCCGTCGTCGGCCCGGCTTGCTTGAATCCTGATGGTGCAATGAGCAAGGGACTCACATCTGAGTATACCCTTCCACGCTTAGGGTGGACAAAATATTTAACAACAAGGAGTGGTGATGGACAGAGTTTATGAATTAAGCAGAATACTCTCACCCAGTCAAGAGATCAGGGCTAGATCCAACACCGTTTTTTAGCTCACTGCACCATCCCAGTTCAGAACCTGGCTATATGCAAATTAGTCTGTTCCTGTCCCAGTGCATGATGGGAACAGGGCAAACCAAACTACCAAGCCAATTTTTACACTGGGAAGGAAACAAGCTTCCGGGGACCGGTTTCTGGCATTTCAGCCATCGTCGGCCCGGCTTGCTTGAATCCTGATGGTGCAATGAGCAAGGGACTCACATCTGAGTATACCCTTCCACGCTTAGGGTGGACAAAATATTTAACAACAAGGAGTGGTGATGGACAGAGTTTCTGAATTAAGCAGAATACTCTCACCCAGTCAAGAGATCAGGGCTAGATCCAACACCGTTTTTTAGCTCACTGCACCATCCCAGTTCAGAACCTGGCTATATGCAAATTAGTCTGTTCCTGTCCCAGTGCATGATGGGAACAGGGCAAACCAAACTACCAAGCCAATTCTTACACTGGGAAGGAAACAAGCTTCCGGGGACCGGTTTCTGGCATTTCAGCCGTCGTCGGCCCGGCTTGCTTGAATCCTGATGGTGCAATGAGTAAGGGACTCACATCTGAGTATACCCTTCCACGCTTAGGGTGGACAAAATATTTAACAACAAGGAGTGGTGATGGACAGAGTTTCTGAATTAAACAGAATACTCTCACCCAGTCAAGAGATCAGGGCTAGATCCAACACCGTTTTTTAGCTCACTGCACCATCCCAGTTCAGAACCTGGCTATATGCAAATTAGTCTGTTCCTGTCCCAGTGCATGATGGGAACAGGGCAAACCAAACTACCAAGCCAATTCTTACACTGGGAAGGAAACAAGCTTCCGGGGACCCGTTTCTGGCATTTCAGCCGACTGTTCCCATGAGGCACAGGGTCAGACTGATTTGCATATAGCCATGTCTGAACTGGGGTGGCAGAGTGGGCTAAAGAACGGTGATGGATTAAACCCAGATCTTTTGACTGGGTGTGAGTGTTTGATTGATTCAGATGCTCCGTCCATCACTACCCCCTTTTGTACCGCTTTTGGCCACCACAAGTGTGGCAGGGTATGCTCAGACGTGAGTCCCTTGCTCACTTTGCCACTGGATTCAAGCAAGCCGGGCTGAAGACGGCTGGAATGCCAGAAACCGGTCCTCGGAAGCTTGTTTTCGGTCCAGGGAAGACATGGCTTGGCAGTTCGGGCTGGACTGTTCCCATGAGGCACAGGGTCAGACTGATTTGCATATAGCCATGTCTGAACTGGGGTGGCAGAGTGGGCTAAAGAACGATGATGGATTAAACCCAGATCTTTTGACTGGGTGTGAGTGTTTGATTGATTCAGATGCTCCGTCCATCACCACCCCCTTTTGTACCCATCTCGCAGAGTGGGCACCATAAACAGAAATATCAATACCTGCCTCCGACATCACCCATCGAACCCACGTAGCTAAGGTTGCAGCAGAGACTGGTTTGAATGGCTTCTGGATAGAAATTAACAACTGACCTCAAAGGATCAGATCTGTGTGCAATTGTACGTTCTTCATAAATTTTCACGCATTGTAATGCCAGTCCGCTACTTGATTGAGCTTCCCCAGAAGGTATTCCGCCCCAACAGAGATCTTGAGATACAGGCAGAAATGCCAGAATTCCTACACAATATTCACTAGCATACGAGATCTCGTCCCCCCTAGGCAATTGATATATCTCACCGCTGAGAAATTGTCCATTTGAAGAAGGATGCAACAATTGCTCTTCAGGGGTGAGATAGACCTGATGGCGAAGGACCCTGCCAGCAATTCTAGGCAATTTATGTGCAACTTTAGTTCTTCTGCTGACCACCGTCCTCCTGTGGTAAATTCTCAACAGCGAGCACGCCAGCCCCATTGGCTGGCGTCGGATTCGACAACCACGTCCGGGGACGGCGCCGAAGATTGCCGTCATGGGCTCCAACCACCAATGAAGCTCCTCTCGAGCTTCCAGGGATAAGGGAATGAGATGGTCGCAATGAAACTTCTTTTGAATGTAAAAGATCTTGAGCCTTTGAAGGGCCCTGTAATGCAAGGGACCCGGAAATATGGCTTGGATCGACGAGGCAAGAAGCCCCAAAATTCTTGCCAGAACTCTCAGGGAAATCATTTGTTTGGACAAAGTGGATCTGATCTCCCTCTTTATAGACCTTATTTTGCTGACTGGAAGGAGGAGGTGGGCAGAAATTGAGTCTATCAAGGATCCCAGAAACTCCATTTGTTGGCTCGGAACGATCAATGACTTCTTGGCGTTGACAAAACCCAGATTCTGTAACAGGGACATCGTCCACTCCAAGTGTGTGAGGAGAAGATTCCGATCATGCGCCAGAATTTACATGTCGTCTAAGTACACAATGAGGCGCACCCCCATTTCCTGGAGAATGGAAACAACTGGCTTCAGGAGTTTGGTGAAGACCCACGGGGCCGATGAAAGACCAAAGGGGAGAGTGCGATACCGGTACCACCGCCCTTTCCAATGAAATTGCAAGAATTTTTGATGTGAAGGGCAAATTGGCACTGTAAGGTAGGCATCCTTCAAGTTCAGCCGGACCTTCCAGTCCTTCTCCAGCAGGAGATCTCTCAAAAGATGGATGCCCTTTATCTTCAAATGTCGATAGACAACATAAGGACTGAAATCTCTTAAGTTCAATACTAGGCGTTGACCTCTGTCTTTCTTCTGAACCAAAAAGACGTTGCTGTAAAATCCTTCGGGAATGAAGGGTCTAACAGCAACAGCCTGTTTGGCCAAAAGTTCTTCCAGTTCGGAGTCTATAAAATTCTGTTCTTGAAGGGGAAAAAGGAGAGGGCGATGGGGAAACACCTGACGGGGACAATCCAACAGATCTATTTGATAACCCTGGACGGTCTGAAGGACCCAAACATCTGAAGTGAGAGTCTGGAGGGGTAGAAACCAGCCTGCTCAGGTTCTTGGATGTAACCTCTGCCACGCCTGGAGGCGTATCCTCTCTTAGGACTTGGGTACGAGTAGCAGCCGGTCGAGCGTCCTCTGTCACACCCGGCTCTACCAGAGACCTGGTGTAGCACTCTCTTCAAAGAAGCTTGGGATTTGTCGAGGGAAGCAAAGGTGCTTACAAACTTTGCAATATCTTTCACGAATTAGTCTCCGAAGAGTTGACCCTCTGCCAAGGGGCCCAGTTCAGATGAGGCTAATTCCACCAATTGGGGGTTAATCCGGAGTAAAACAGACTTGCGCCGTTCGGACGCCAAAGCGCAGTTAGCATTGCCTAACATGCAAATCGCCCTTTGCGCCCATCCAGCCAGGACTTCAGGGTGGATAGTGGCACCCGTCTCCTGAGCCTGGAGGGCCAACTCCAGAATTTTTGCAAGAGGGCCTGAAAGGTCGAGGACCTTATCTGGGCGTGCCCGGAGGGCGCGATCAATCCCTTTGTAGGGTCCTTTTTGTATTTCTTCAAGAAGGTGGTCATTAAAGAAACTATGTCCGGAGTCAGAGCCACCTTATTAGCTAAATCTGGGCATGGGCATTCTGATTTCAGACGAGCCCTGACCTCTTTATCAAACCCCTTGCAATGGTGCGTTTGAATGTACTCAGCTACAGTCGGGGGAGGCACCCAGTCAGACGACCTAGGGTGGACTATGTCTGAGGGATCGAACATGAAGGGAGAAGGGTAAACAGGAGAGGAAGAGTGCTTATGCTTTGTTGCGCACTTGCAAGGTTTAGAAGCCTGGGACGAATCAGTGTCTGTATCGGTATCAGTAGTGGTGTCGAGAACAGGGATAGGACCTGGTCAGGTCAGGACCTGGTCAGAACCGGTCGCTCCACCCGCCGCGCGGCCCTTCTTGGTGTGCCTTGGTGTGCCTAATATCGTATTCGCACTGTATCTCCTGCATTCTGTGCCATTGTGCCTGGTATCGTATCCATATTGCCTTGGTGTGCCTGATATCGTATTCGCACTGTATCTCCTGCATTCTGTGCCATTATTATTGCACTGTTTCGGTATTTGTGCCAGCGACCTCCTTGGTTGTCCCCCCGATCTCGCCTGTGCCATTATTATTGCATTGTTGTGCCCTTAGGCCGTCTCTCCTCCCCGCTCCCTGCCGCTGCTCCCCCGCGGCCCCACCCCCACTCCCTCCAGCATCTCCGGACCGATCCCCGTCCCACTCGCCACCCCGCTCCCGCCTCCCAGCTGCTCCTCCCTCGCTCCGCCCCCTCAACTCTCCACTTATGGCAGAGTTGCATACGCGCAACGGTCACGTGCAGCGGGCGCGCACTAAACATGCCGAAGGCGCGCCAAAGGTAAGCCCGTCTGCGCCCATCCGCGCCTGGACCGCGCCCAGCGCCAGACCCTCTGGACCCCGCAGAGGCCATCCCACCCGCCAAACGTACGACGCCGCACCCTCACTGCACTCAACACAGGCCGACTCCCCGACTGCTACCGAGACAACCCAGGACGCACCCATGGACCCTTCACCTGCCAATCCTGCAAGTTCTGCTGCATCAAGACCTACACTGCATCCGCTCACGCCAAGCGGAGCCCAACATCAACCAACTGAAGTGCATCCTGCTCAACACCCGCTCGGTCCACAGAAACGCCATTGAACTATAGAACCTACTCGACTCCACAACTCCGGACGTCGCCTTTCTCACTGAAACCTGGATGAACGCCTCATCAGCACCCGACATCGCCATAGCCATCCCTGACGGTTACAAGATCATCCGAAGGGACCGCATCAATCAAACAGGAGGAGGTATCGCCATCGTCCACAAGAACACCATCCGCATCACGACCAGCTCCGACGACACCCTCACAGCCGCCGAACACCTACACTTCCAGATACACACCGACCCCAAGACCACACTCAGAGGCACCCTCATTTACAGACCCCCAGGACCCCGCACACAATTCAGCGAAGACATCGCTGACTTTGTCAGCCCACACGCCCTCCCCTCCGATGACTACATTCTCCTAGGGGACCTCAACTTCCACCTGGAGAATAACAACGACAGGAATACCACCACCCTGCTGGACAACCTCGCCAATCTCTGACTCCAACAACTGGTGAACACCCCCACCCACTACGCCGGACACACGCTCGACCCAATCTTCTCCTCCAGCAAGCACATCTCCTTCAACCACTCCACGGGACTCCACTGGACAGACCACAGCTGCGTCCACTTCAGCTTCAGAAAGACCACGACCCACCACCACCCACAACAGGTCCCCCGCAGAAGCTGGAACAAAATTACCACCGCCCAGCTCACCACGTCACTAAACCAGTACCCTCCTGCCAGATCAACGGACCCCAATCAAGCAGCCAACAACCTCGTACAGTGGATCACCAACTGCGCTGACAACCTAGCACCCCTGAAAAACCGTCCCAACAAACCAGGAAGCAAAAAAGCCTCCTGGTTCAACGACGACCTCAAGAACTCCAAAAATAACTGCCGCACCCTCGAGAAAGCCTGGCAAAGAAACCCAACCACAGACAACATGACCGCCCTCAAACACGCCACCCGCAAACACCACCAGCTGATCCGCACCACCAAGAAGTCAGCATTCAGGGAGCGTCTAGACAATAATGCCCACAACAGCAAGGAACTCTTCAGCATCGTCAAAGAGCTCCCCAACCCCAGCGCCAGCAACAACGACATCATTCCCTCACAAGACCTCTGCGACTCTCTCGCCTCGTTTTTCCACAGCAAGATCGCAGACATACACAACAGCTTCGGTGACCAGACCACTCCCCCACCCACAGAATCGAACACCCCCACCACCACCCTCCGCGCCTGGATCCCGATCAGCACCGAAGACACCATCCGCACGATGAACACCATCCACTCCGGATCGCCAACCGACCCATGCCCCCACCACATCTTCAACAAGGCCGACTCCGTCATCGCCCCTCAACTCCGGGACATCATCAACTGCTCCTTCAACACCGCCACCTTCCTGGAAAGCTGGAAGCATGCCGAGCTCAGCGCCCTCCTGAAGAAACCTTCAGCGGACCCCATCGAACTTAAGAACTACCGCCCCATCTCGCTCCTCCCTTTCCCCGCCAAAGTCATAGAGAAGACCGACAACAGTCAGCTCGCCGCCTTCCTCGAGTCCAACGGTTCCCTCGACCCCTCACAGTCCGGTTTCCGAGCCAACCACAGCACCGAGACCGCCCTCATTGCAGCCACGGACGACATCCAAACCCTACTCGACAATGGGGAAACAGTGGCCCTCATCCTCCTGAACCTCTCCGCAGCGTTCGACACGGTCTGTCACCAAACCTTAATTCAACGCCTCAGCAACATCGGGATACAAGATAAGGCACTGGACTGGATCATCTCGTTCCTCGCCGGAAGAACCCAGAGAGTCCGCCTCCCCCCGTTCAGATCAGAGGCCACCGAAGTCATCTGCGGCGTACCACAAGGTTCATCGCTCAGCCCCACCCTCTTCAACGTCTACATGAGCCCCCTCGCATCCATCGCACGCCAACACAACCTCAACATCATCTCCTACGCCGACGACACCCAGCTGATCTTCTCCCTCACCAAAGACCCAACCACCGCCAGAACCAACCTACACAAAGGGATGAAAGAAGTAGCCGAGTGGATGAAGAACAGCCACCTAAAACTGAACTCAGACAAGACGGAAGTCCTCATCCTGGGATCATCCCCCTTTGCCTGGGACGACTCCTGGTGCCCCCCGGCCCTAGGCAGCGCAACCAAACCAACGGACCATACACGAAACCTGGGCTTCATCCTAGACTCCTCCCTCTCGATGACCAGACAAGTCAACGCCGTCTCATCATCATGTTTTAACATCCTACGCATGCTCCGAAAGATCTTCCGATGGATCCCCATCGAAACAAGGAAGACGGTCACCCAAGCACTTGTCACCAGCCGCCTGGACTACGGAAACACCCTCTACACCGGAACCACAGCCAAACTGGAGGAAAGACTTCAACGCATTCAGAACGCCTCCGCACGACTCATTCTGGACATACCTCGACACAACCACATATCCGGACACCTGAGAGACCTGCACTGGCTCCCCGTCAGCAAGAGGATCACGTTCCGTCTCCTCACTCACGTACACAATGCCCTCCACGACCTAGGACCCAGATACCTTAACAACCGCCTGACCTTCTACACCCCCACCCGCCAACTGCGTTCGTCCAACTAAGCCCTCGCCGCGATTCACGCATTCGAAGATCCACCATGGGAGGTAGATCCTTCTCCTACCTGGCGGCTAAGACCTGGATATCCCTCCCCTCCCACCTCCGTCGTACCCAGAACCACGTCTCCTTCAGGAAGCAACTCAAGACCTGGTTAATCGATCAGTAGCGAACTCCTCTCCCCTAAGCGCCTTGAGACCCCCTGGGTGAGTAGTGCGCTATACAAATTTCTGATTGGATTGGACTGCGGTGGGGGAGGGGCAGGAGCGCCATCTTTGGAGCTTTCTTTGGATTTATATAACTCGGAATAGGTGTGTGCATGTGGCCAAGAGGAATCAGTGGGCACACAGGCCGGGAGCACAGGAGACGGGGTGGACCCAGAGGAGGGAAGGGGGTTGGAGGTAGAGGGGACCAGTAGTTCCAGCTTCTTAGCCAGGGGCAACAGGGCGGAACAGGGGGCCTTGTCTACTTTGGCATCCAGTTTTTTATCAATAATGTCCGCCATGGACTCCTCCTCATAATACTCATCATCACCCTGTTCCTCACACACAGCAACCTCCTCCTGGTAGAAATCACAGTCTGCCATTGTCGTAATAGAATATAAAATTCCAATCAGAGTCCCAAGAGGGAAGCAAAAATGTTTATCAGTCCACAAGGGCGTCGGTTGGGGGTAGTGCCGGGGGCCAGGAACCAGGGAATAATATCAAATCCCAGTAGTGATGCCAGTCCCACTCTAGGACTAATGGAGGTATGTAACCCCTAGCTGCAGGCATAATAGGGGCCCCAAAAATTATGAATATTTCCAGGAGTTCTGGAAAGTCAAGAAAAAATGTCAAGGGTTAATGCCTGAGGCTTGCTGAGAAGAAATGCTGCCTTAATTGGCCAAACTAACCCCCAATTGCTACTGGCCTGCTGCATGGATTCCCCGGTTCAGCCTGGGGCAGGGCGTCTTCCTCCGGCAATGAAACAGGGGCTGCGCGTGCACAAGGGCGTGCGCGAGCACCCGAGATGGACCCTGGAGGCCCGACGGGCTCTGCGTGCGTCTCACTCCCCGAGGGGGGGGGGCAGACCCCTCCAATCACAAGCGGCGATCACAAGCCGGCCTCCAGAAGTACGGGCACTACGGGGCAAACCTAGAGCGCAACACGGGCTCGGAAGCGAAAGGGGCACTAAATGCGGTAAGCGCGGGGCAAGGAAGGACGGAGCAGCGCTCCAGTAATAGCAATCACAACAGTCACGCCGAGTGGCAGAGCGCGCGCACAATGGGGTAGAAACACCACAATATTGTATCAAATAGCTTACAAAAGCAAGATATTCAGACAATTATACATTAACAATACAGCATGAGTGTCAAGTATGCAAAGTAGAGAGGCACTTATCTGGGCTGCGGAGCAGCAAAGAAAGAGGAAGCCAGCTCAGTGTCCCTCTACTTTGTATACTTTAGGATGCAGTGATTGGCTGTGGTTATAGAGGCGTGGTTCAAAGCCTTATGGGTACTGAAGTTTTTACAATGTGTAGTTTTATTTTCATTGGCTGCTGTATTTGCAGTAAAGAAATTGAGTAGGCATAATCAGAAGCCTCCGGTCCACTCCTGATGTAGAATTTCCTTCTGCTGAGCGCAATGAAAAAATACCCTTACCGGAGTTCAAAGACGGGTCCGGCACTTCTGGCGGTGACGCGATGAAGCGAAGCACCGTTTAGAAGACGGGTGGGGTTTTTAGAGTTTTGGGCTTGCGAGCGTAACAGGTGCATGGTGCTCTGCACGTGTAATGGTGTTGGCAGTTTCTGTGTGTAACCCCATGAGGCCCACGTGAGGAACCATTTCTGAAACAAGCACTGCTACCTCCAAGGACCAACAATGATTACATAGGATTGAATTAACAAACATGAAATGGCAGGGTAGTACCGATGATAATGATGGAAACAGTTCACAGTTTTTAAACAGGTTTCCATTAAGCAATCAGGATAAATACACAGGACCAGTATCATTTCTTAACAGTCTCACTTAATATGATGTGGCAGGTTCAACTGTACTCGGATGCGTCAGGGGACATGGGTTTGGCCTTTGCTGGGAGGGGCAGTGGTGTGCTGAGCGATGGCCTTCCCATTGGTTGCAGCACGGTCACAGCATTGCTTTTCTGGAACTTTTTCCTTTGATTGTGGCTCTGTTGGTTTGGGGGAAGAGTTCAGAGACAGGTCAGTCATTTTTCACGTTGATAACATGGCAGTGGTTGAGCTCATTAACAGACAGAGGGCTAAAGATCTGAGAGTTCTGCGTCTTTTACGGTCTTTTAAGTTAAAGAGGTTACAGTTCAACATTGTTTTCAAGGCCCGTCATATACCCTGTACAGATTACTCAATAGCAGACGCCTTGTCTCGTTTTCATTGGCAGAAGTTCCACAGTTTGGCGCCAGGGGCTGCCCCCAACAAGACTTCAATCCCACAGAGCATTTGGGAGTTGGGGGGTTGAAGATCGCAGATTTAGTGGAGAAATCCGTGGCACCCTCTACCAGGAGAAGCTATCAACAGGCCTGGTTGGAGTTCATAAGTTATGGCAATTTCGAAATTCAGTCTGGGAGCATGGCTACTTCTGAACAGTATATTCTGGGTTTTGTTTTGCATTCAATTAGCAAGGGCCTAATTCACTCCACCATAGCAGGGAAGTTGGCAGGAATTTCATTTTATGGTCAGCTGTGGTGAGGGCGAGAACCAGTTGTAGGCTGTTTAGTCAAAAAAGTTTTAAAAGGCCTCAGTAGGGAACGGAAAATGACAGCAAATGTGCGTCAGCCAGTGACTTTTGATCTCTTACAACAACTTTTGCTCCAGCTGCCTGTTTGTTGTTACAATGAGTGGGAATTTTTCGGTTTTTGTTTGGTTATGATTTGGCTATTTTTTGGAGCATTTAGAGTTTCTGAGCTCTTGGGTTTGCTTGGCCAACCGGGGATTTGCAGCGATGAGGTGTTTTTGCAGCAGTCTTCAATTAGGATACGGCTAAGGGCATCTAAAACGGACCAGTTAGGGAGGGGCACTTGGGTATACCTGAACAGGAGTGGGGTAGAGGGATGTTGTTCAGTGGTGGAATGGGAACGTTTTAGTAGCACAGGTGGTCCCGTGTCGGGTGCTATATTTTGTCGTCAGAATGGCTCCAAGTTCACTAGTGTTCGCATGTTGGCAGTTTTATGGAAGGCTCTCCTTAGGATAGGTCTCAATCTGGCTTTGTTTGGCACACATTCCTTTCGTATTGGGGCTGCTACAGAAGCAGCAAGGTTGGGTTGGACATGGGATGACATTAGGCGCATTGGGAGGTGGAAGTCTTTTTATTGCGCTCGTTATGTTAGGAAGTGATTGTTTTTGTTTTCTTCTTTGCTAACTTTGTTTTTTCCATTTAGGATGCATAAGAGGCCCATTGGCAGTGGAAATGAACACATGGTTTGTGGGCCATTCATTCATAAAGTGGGCAGCGCTTTTCGTGGAGCAGCAGATCTATGGCAGATCACTTGGACTTCCCAGTGCAGGGCATGAAGTTTTATGGAAGAGGTACAAGTGGCATGAGGTGGGAGAGTTTGTTTATTACTTTGTCTGGATTATTTGCTTCCAGGGGGGTCCTATGCTGATTTTGCATTTGGGAGAACATGATTTGGTGTCACTATCGGGTCCCTAATCAAACAAATAAAACTTGATCTTGCCGTTATAAAAAACAATTGGTCAGGCACTTGTCTGGTTTGGACTGAATTTATTTACAGGCAACAGTGAAGGGGGGCCAGGAGTCACGCGGAAATAGAAAAAGCCCAGCACAAACTCAACCGTGCTATGAAAGTTTTTTGTCAAGCAATGGGAATAAACCCCTTGGCTGCTGGGGTTATTCCACCGCTGTGCTGGGGGGCGGGGGAGCACGCACAGTGCCCCAGTGCTCATGACGAGCACCGTGGCTCATGACGAGCTAAGCTCGTCATGACCGCGCCCGTTTAATGGAACGCTCAGCACAGCAGGGGAATTAGCCCAGCGTGCGAGCATTCCAACGGGCATGACAAGCTCAGCTCGTCATGAGCAAACGAGAACCGTGGCTCATGACGAGCTGAGCTCGTCAAGAGCATGGGAAGGATTAAGGTACTGTCTACGAAAACATTACAAAGGACGAAGGCCACTTATTCAGAAATGATGGGGTGCATCTCTCAGAACTGGGTCAAGCCTATTATTTGCTAGAAATGAGGGACTTACTGGCTCATTTATGGAATGAGAATCTCTGGTGTAGTCAAAGTTGTTCATGTTCTCCTTTTCAAACATTTGGCTGGGGCCAGGAAACTAAAGGATTTCCTGGGTGTTGTTTTTTTTGGGGGAGGGGGGTCAGGAGCGGTCTTACCCACTCCTAGGGATGGGGGGGAAATGTCTGAACGCGGGGGTGGGGAAGAGAGAAGTTGGAGTTTACAATGACATGGGGTGTAGTATATGAAGTTTTGATTGAATTGTTGGAATAAAGTTTGGGGGATTTTTGGGGAAAATGCTATTTATTTCATGATGTCACACTGTATATAGTTATGCGATTGGGTAAAACTTCAACTGTCCTAAATAAAGTGGCCTTTTCTGCTATGATGTACATGAGTGGGGCTGTGTTTATTGCGTGATGGGAACCCAGGTGGAGCAGGGCGCGATCCGGTCTCCACCTGGGCTTTTTCGCACTAATGAAATGGCCGCGTGAGGGGCAGGGGCAGGTGCGGGTGATTAGGCAGGGATTCAGGCGGCATTTCAGAAAGCAGGTTGGCGGGAGGACAATTGCGGCGGAAGGGCCCGGGGTGTGTTGTTGTTTTTCCCGGTGCCCTACCCTCCCTCCCTTAGTAGTAATATATATATATCAAAAAGTAATTTAAAAAATGAATAGATTTGCTTGCCACTCTAGGACGGCTTTAAAGTTTCCCAATTTTCTTGTTGTCATGTCATATAGATATGCTTTGCCTACACACTGTGTTCAGTTAGCATGAGCTTATTAGAAGTTTAAACGCCATTTTACCTTTCTGCTGCTTCTGCACAAGGCACATATTGTTATTAGAGCTTTGAGCCTAGTAGAATATTTAGCTTCACACGAGAATAATATATTTTGCTATTGTATCAGCTTTGCTTGTTAAGCTATGTCTGAACAGTGAATGCAGAGGCCTTCAAGGTTAGTTCAACACAGTGGTTGTTGTGAGGTTTGATCTTCGCACATTCTAGACATAACATACATGCAGCTGCAGCCAACTCTCGCTTTAGGCGCGTTTGATATTGCACTGCGCATTTAGCCATTTAGCCTACATCCCTTTAGCATTTTAATATGCTTTCTCCCTTTGTATTTTATGGACTAGTAACTATGCTGATAACTTTGTTTCTTATAATATGTTTGCTCGTATTAGCTAAGATACTGCGCTTGAGAACACTGAATTAGAAATATATATTTCAAACTTGCACGTGTCTTCATTTACTCCTCGTTCTGGATTGATATATTGGTATAACAAAAGAGTGTTCATGTGTTCCACGTTACATTGGGAGTTTGTAATAACCAATGAGACACTGATTGCTAGTCTGGTAGGGGATTTTGGGCACTAAGGTGAGTTTTGGCACACCCTAATTCACTGAGGTTCCAAGTCTCAATGTACAGTTCTGTGTGAAAGCAGGATCCCTGTGACATGGCGCCCAACCGTTGGTGGTCTTATTACATGACACTTGAGTAGTGCTTCTATCAGTCCTTAACCCACTTCACTATTGTTTCCGGAAGACAGTGGTGTCGGACAAACCTGCCTATAGTTACATAGGTCTTTTCAAGCTTGAATCTTTTCAAACGGTTACTTTTTGAATTACTACCCAGTTGTGCTACACAGTTTTTCTTGTACCACTTTCTTACTGTGTCACTATGGCTAATGCCGTTGATATTCCGCAGTATAGTCGGATTGGGGTTCGCAATCATTTGCAGACTTATAATGTCCCCATGGATGGCATGGCTGTGATCATGGTGGTGAGTGCGGAAGTAGCTTACCCATACGAAATCTTTTACTCGTGGGTGACCTTCCCGGCTGTGAATGCAAATACTAATGTTTTCGACACGTACACTCCCACTGCCATGCCACAGGAATATGTTCCATATAAGACACTGGAAGTTCCTATTAATGCTTGGCAGCACCGAATTTGGTTTAATGGTGCCCTACCCCACTCTTTGTTAACTCCGAGGTTAGGTCCTTGTCCATTCCAGGCACAACTTGGCCTGTTTTGGTTGGATTTACACTGCATCCGCAACAAGGGGCGTGTCCCCTGGCTGATTTAAGACGACTTCATCTAGTCGCAATTAGCGTGATTAGGTCGCTAGCGCAGTAGATTATCCGCAATCTCCCGGGCGGTGCCCCGGGTGTTGCGGCACTTCCAGCCAGACAGGGCGGAATGAAGCTCAGTCCTGTGATGGTGAACGCAGTAATGGGCAAGCGACCCCAGATTAAGGATGATTTTCCTTTCTGGCATGCCGAGAAGTTTGACCAGCTGGAAGCAGTATTTCCTAACATGACTCCTGGTGAAAAACACAGGATTCTGACAATTAGCATGCCAAAAGACGTGGTCCCAGAAGCAGGTGACTGTGAAACTTGGGGTATGATCTTTGCGGCAGTGTATACGAGGTGCTTCGGCACACCATCAATGACTGTCCTTCCAACGGTCCTTAAATGTGTTCAAGATGAGCACGGACCCGAGGCAGCAGTTGAATTGGGCATGCGCCTATGCGGCAGTTTTGACGGAGTTTCCGATCTCGTACTTGCGAATGTCAATGGAGATGCAGTGAACTTTCAGGTGTCTAATGCTTTGCAGGCTGTACCCGATGTCGACAAACCCCGACAGTTACCAAGAATTATTGTGGCGGCTTATAAGACCGTAGGCCGTAATAGTTTGGGACTCAAGCCTTCTCAACAAAAGAGAAAAAGCAACCCCAAGGGCAGAAGTCAGAGACTGGCGACCAGCCCAAGGCTAAGAAGCAAAATTGGCCGAAAAAACAACAAAAACAGGATAAACAATAACAGCAGAAACAGAAGTCTCGTCCTGCATCTCTAGTGCCTGCACTACAGAACGTATTTATGGCTTGCGCGATCGCGCAACGATAAAAGCACCTGATCGTTTTCAGGTTTCTGAACATCGCTCTCCTCGTTCTTTTCGGGAATCATCGGCCTCATCGACCGGTGGTGGAGGAGGCGGCAGAGGTAGGGGTGGCCAGCAGGGCCAACCAGCCCGCCCGAAAGATGGTAAAGGCAAGCAGGACAATTCAACACCGAAAAGACCCCAGCTTCAGAAAAAGAAGAAAGTTGCCGCTTTAACAGCGAGATATACCACAGATTGTGAGAACGCAGCTTCGGAATTAGACATGGGCTCTGACCTTGCTGGACAGCGCGGTGGAGATTACCATAGTGGGAGAGGCCTTGCGTCCACTACTGAAGGTGACAGCGACTGATCGATATGTTGTTGTGGAGACAGCTGATACTAGAGTAGCTCCCCCGATAGACTTTATGAAATAATCCTTTTAATTGAAGGTGACATACAACGTACCATAAAAGGGGTATTTTGGGAAAATCTTATGACAACCTATGACATTTTGTTAGCAGAGGCTGTCTGGCCCCCACCTTTTGTGCTCACAGCTCCGAGAGGGGAGGAGGTGATCCTCCCTAGTTTCGCGCACACTGTCTCGAAGGAGCATGCGCTGAATTTTGCAGAAGAATGGGCTAAAGCCCTTGTGCCGGCTCTCTACCGTACACACTGTGGTTGGGATACATTTTCCCCACACCACGAGATTCCTTTATGGTCTATGCCACAGCCTGAACCTCAATATCCCATCAGACGTGAAGCTAAGGCTTCCGTTGCGGAAATCCTTGAACAATTGGAATATCAAGGTGTAATTGAAACTTGTGTGTCACCGATGAATAACCCTCTTTTTACTGTGACCAAGCCAGATGGCTCGTTCCGTTTGGTATTGGATTACCAGCATCTTAACTCGCATTGTCGTACCTGTGCAGTACTGAATCCCACGGCAATGTTTTTTTGCCCACAATTTAGATGGTCTAAGTTCCCAATGGACCAGTTTTACAAGTGGCGCCAACAGCGCCAATACAAACGTTTACCGATGGGCTATAAGAATGGTCCAGGCATGTTTGATGCCCGCATTGTCTCTCTCTTAGAGAGAGTAGACGCGGATGCATGTTCGTATGTGGATGACATCTATCTCACAGACGACGAGCTTTGGGCGCATCTGTGTCGCGTTGACCGCATAATTTGTAACTTTGCGGATGGTTACAAATTCAACTTTGCGCAGTCCCACATTGCAGAGTACACAGTGTTGTTCCTGGGCTATGAGCTCAACAATGAAGGTCAAGGATTGGCTCCTCACTTCTTGGAGAGATGCAAATGCACACAATTGCGCGCTCCTACACCTCTGAAGAAATTACAGTCCTTGCTGGGATTTTTAAATTTCGGGCGTACATACATTCCTGAATATGCCCAGCGTATCAAGCCGTTATATGCTTTGACATAACCTACTTTTACCAAATCTTGCTGGCTGCCAGAACACTCAGCTATTTTACTATCTTTGCAGGCTGATCCTCTAGAATCTAAGTACTTACTGACTCGTGACAACCACACCAACCTGGTGATAAGAATCATCCCTGGGGCGGTGGGTTTCACTTACCTTACTTTTAACGAAGGAGACACAGTACCTATTGCTTACAAGTCACACTTGTACACTTCGGCGGAAATGCGGATTTCCTCTGTGGAAAAAGTTTTGACAACAGTGTAGATGGCGATTCTTAAGGAACGTGCAGTCGCAGGGAAAACGCATGTTGGTTGCTACCCCGTATCCTGCACTAGAGGCAGTGACGAAAGCCAGTGTACCAAATTCTAAAGCTTTGCACCCTCGGTGGATACAATGGGCAGCATCATTGACATCTCCGGATGTCACGTTTATTTTTTATGCCTCCTTACAGTCGCAGGATTTTTTGCAATATGAATTTGTTCATCCTGCACCTTTGGCTATGCGGCCTTTGGAGGATTTCCATTGTATCATTTACACTGATGGTTCAGCACAAGTTGTGCATGGGTCGAAACACGCATACGTTTCTGCTTGCGCCATGGTGAACGATGAGTTTAAGTCCAGAGTCGTGCACACGCAGATTCGAGGGGACTGCACCGCACAATTGGCTGAGCTTCGTGCTCTGATGCTTGCATTGGAGTACGCTGATCCTTGTGTGACGACACTTATGGTGAGTGATTCTTACTACTGTGTCCAGTCTTACAATGAAAACCTGTTCTTTTGGATTCAGAATGATTTTCGTGATTCCAAGGGTAGCGTAATAAAACATAAAATGATCTGGGTCAGAGTGGCTGAGCTTAAAGAGCAGTTGCCACTTGTGTTTGTAATTCACACTTTAGGTCATCAGCGCGTGGGAGTCCACGCTGGTGGCAATTCGTTGGCAGATGAGGCCACGAAATCAGCAGTATCGTCATATTTAGTTGCAGCAGTTACAAGGTCCAAAAGTAACATTGTGCAGAGTTTTATATAGCGCGAACTACACCCCAACCGAATCAGGTATCAGAGCGCTTTACATATTTTCCAGTTACGTTACATGAGGAGGACACACTTTCATTTTAGGCACGGGGAGATTAAGTGATTTGCCCAGAATCACAGGAGGTTTTGGCATCGTTACCGAGACTTGAACCCAGATCCCCAGGTCCGAGGTCGAGCGCCCTAGCCGTTAGGCCAACCCTGCCAAGATATGATGATATCTTGGCAGCTGTTGCTGCGACTGAGAAGGGAAGTAAATATCCTAAGGGGTTCCCTTCGAAGTATTCATACCACTTAAGTCCTGATAAGGTTCCTTATGTGCAAATACCTGACGTTGGTGACAGATTGATTCCCAACGTGGCTCGCAGGCACACATTGCTCACAGCGACCCGTGAAGGAGTTGCGTCTGCGCATGCGGGCGTTTCGTCTACTGTCGCTCAGTTACAACAGTGTTTCTGGTGGCGGGGACTGTACAAACAGACGCGTGATTATGTCCTTCAATGTGACATTTGCCAGCAGATTAAGCTTTCAACTGCTGCGCGTCCGCCCCAGACACAGTTGTACATTTCTAATAAACCACTTGGTTGTATTTATTTAGATCACTGCGGTCCTTTTTCTTCTGATACTGCGTATAAGTACATCTTAGTAGCAGTTGATTCATGCACATGCTTTGTGTGGGTGTGGCCTCACTGCAGAGCTGATTCACAAACTGTCATAAGAGACTTGCGTGCCTTTCTAGGGATTTTTGCCTGTGGTACCTTCCATTCGGATCAGGGTCCGGCTTTCGCCTCTAAGGCGTATAAGGATGCCATGACTTCGTTGGGGGTCCAAGTCAAGTTTTCGTCTTCATACAGACCGGAGGGTAATAGTGTTGTGGAATGAATGAACCGTGATTTAAAGCAGTCTTTGACAGCTCGAGTTATAGGCACTGGCAGGAACTGGCTGGCCCACCTCAATGGCGTGCAGCGTGCTCTTAATAATCTCCCTAGAAGGCCTCTGGGTGGGCGTACCCCATACGAGATGCTCTTTCAGGTACTCGCAACTTTTTGGCTTGCGTCTCCATGGTTAAGTTCTGGTCGAGCCACATCCCCAAATTTTTTATGGAAGTTTTGGGCATAGGTGGAGGACCCCAGTTTACTGGCCAGGGGATCTCTGAACTTGGGCTAAAACTACTGCCCAGAATCATAAGCTCGGTTTTATCCCCATTCAGATTAAGACTACAGTTGGCCATCCATGTTCCTATTTTTTTCCAGGCAAGGGGTTAGTTGCCTATGGTGGGAATTAAGGGTGTCTGCTATCGAAACCACTAGTTGAGTGTCATCGGCATGTGACACAATGGAGAGTCCGAACTCCTTTACTATATGAGCCAGTGGGCTCAGATAAACGTTAAAAGGTAGGTGCCTGATTCAACTGTTGTAAGAGACTTTACAATCTTGAACAGCTCCTTTGAAGAATTAGAGGACTTCTCTATTTTTTCTTCGAAAAAGGCTGCTTGTGCTTTTCTAATGTTCTTGTGGTATTGCTGAATAGCTACTTTGTATGCTGTTTTAATCTCAGGGGCATATGTTTTCCTCCAACTCCTTTCTAGCTTTTTACAGCTTTTCTTTTGAGTGAGCAACTGTGGACTAAACCAGGAGGACCTGTTAGAATTTTGTGACTTTATTGGACCTGGTTTCCTAAAGTTCCAATCCACGGATCCATTCATCCAGGTTAACCAGTTTTTATGGGATTCCTCCAGATCCCTATTATCTTGTGGAGAGGTAGCTTCAAGGTCTATAAGCCAGGCTTCAGAGGCCAGCCTTGGCCCAATTGGAATAAAAAAATGATCTGTCCAGGGCATCCAGATGGGGGCAAGCACCTCCAGTCTGGAATCACTGGAAAAAATAGGGTCCAAGGTGAGTCCCTATTCATGAGTGGCCTGATGCACCAATTGTGTTAGTTGTAGGGCATCAAGGTCAGCTAAGCATCCCTTAGTCGATGGATTGGTATAATCATCCAGATTAATATAAAGTCGCCTAGTGCTGTGAAGGCACTTTTCCCTATGATCATGCAGGCCAGGATGTCCGGGATAGCCTCTAGGAAAGGTGTACAAGTCCGTGGAGGCCTAAAAATGAGACTGCCCGAGAAGGAGGATGTCGGGGTAAGGGACAATCTAAAGGCAAAAGCCTCACAATTGACAATATTAAGGGGAGAGATGGCACAGGCCAGATGTGATTTGCACATAATGGCAATGCTGCCTCCTGTTTTACCCACTCTATCGAGCCAGTATATATCAAAACCCTGGGGGAGGGTACTTACAATCTCTGGGATGGAGCTTTCTGGAAGCCAAGTTTCCGTGAAGAATAATGCCTCAAGGTTACTTCCTCAATCAGTAACCTGATCTCGTTTGAGTGCTTTGGAAGGGATCTACAGTTAATTAGCCCCATCTTCCAGTGTTTGGTGTGGTCTATCCCCTTCCCTTTGCAGCTTCCTTGCTGGGCCAAGGTCTGTGCTGCAAAGCCGTAGATATGGCAGCTAAGGGGCTCATTGGCAACCAGTGAGTGCAGACAGGAGGGGTGAACTACTGTATTTAGAGCCTTAAGCTCCTTTTTTGAATATTGAATCAATTTTTCAGGAGCCAGGGTGATTTGGACAGGATTCCTGGCCCTGGCCCCTGGTCCCGGCCGGGCGCGGCCAGGC
The DNA here is from genome assembly GCF_964261635.1 of Lissotriton helveticus. Taxonomy (NCBI): domain Eukaryota; kingdom Metazoa; phylum Chordata; class Amphibia; order Caudata; family Salamandridae; genus Lissotriton; species Lissotriton helveticus. Next base: position 134,442,807 of record NC_136064.1, read on the forward strand.
ACAGACAGGCTTGCTTTCGGCACGCCAGCGGCACCCCCACTGCGCGTCGGCGCCATCCCGGTCTTAAATCCCAACCAGGGAGATGCAGAGGATAATCACTAGACTTTCTGCTCTTCAAAATGGTGGCCGTCTAGTGGCCCCCCGGAAGTGAGTGTTTCCAGGCAAAAATGTCTCCCTCCACACTATCAGCTATAGACTCCGCGGTGGACCGGGGAGAGTCTTGTGCAGTGGCAAATAGCTGGCAATAAAATTCCCTAAGGACGAGCAACTGTACAAGTAACAACAAGGTACACATCACTTTCCCTGTTTAAAATGTGGCAACGGTTCAAATTAATAGATAAAAGTGCAAAGTGCGCTAACGGCAATGTCAGTTTAAAATCGTTTTCCGATTAAAACCGCTTGAATAAAATATTTAACATTTCTGGCTAGCACACATGCAAATAGCTGCCTGTACCTGATCCATCACATCTTATATGAGAGAATGAAGAAAAAGGGGGGAAATTGAAATGAAACAATTGCCTAGGATCACAGAATTTGGTCAAGTGGAGAAGCGTGGATTCGTCTCAGATTTTCTGGTTTCATATTGCGAAAGTGAGTTCAGCCACTACATATAAATGCTTAAGTTCCAGTTCAGCCACTTTACACCCCCCTAGCCCCGCGGGCATCAATGCGGCCCTCGGTCACACCAAAGACCAAAGTTTGCGGCCCCCAGGAAAATGTTTGTGAGTACCCATGAGATTCAGGAATACATACTAGGCTCTGAGGGCAATCTGGAGGTATGCTGCACCGCTCTATCTGCGCTCAGACCAACGGACAATCCAATAGTTTGACACACAAGAGGGCTCACTTCATGCTGAATCTCCGCCCATGGCTTTGTGCGCGCTCCCCTTTGGTGCAATGCTGGTGTTCTGATGAGGGGCAGATTACTGACTGGCCTGCCTGGAAGGGCCCTAAGTAGGGGTGGGCAGAATGTGCGCAATCGCGTTACTCAAATCTCCGCGAAATGGTAAAAAATCTCCGCGAACAAGCAGAAATTACCTGAGTCGAGTCTGAAACTGTGCTACTCTATTGCTGCAGACTGCCAGTGAGTTTAAAGTTACCTGAGTCGAGTCTGAAACAGTGCTGCTCACTTGCAGTAGTCTAGTTGGCTGACCTTATGTCTGCCTGCGAGGGAAGGCAGCATCCCCTCTCTCATCAGAGAGTGGGATGGGGGTCAGTGGGACTACAGACCACACTCTGTGATAAGATCTCACTGATTGACAATCGGCCCTGGGCACTTCAGCGCTTAAAACTTCGGCCGGAACAAGAAGAGTGTCTGTCAGACTGACCTTTGTTCACCCTGACAAGCACTCTTTGTTGAGGAAAAATGAAGGTGCACGGCCCCTCCCCCCGAACGGACAGGCTGCTGTTGTAGAAAACTTAGAAGCTATTAAAATGATGATTTAAATATCTGTACTGTATCACTTGGCAAATCATTGGCATCACATAATATTCATGAGAAACTCTATCTTGGTTTTCATTATAAAAATCAGTCCATACATGCAACAGAAACTGTTTTTTAACTGCCTTTTCCAGAGACGTTTCAAGGTGTGGGCAAAGTGGGCCCCAGTGAGAATTAATGTTTGCTCTTTTGTACTTCTATCTGTTTCATTATATAAGCTTTTAACATATAATTCAGTATTCTTCGGCATCATGAAGCTTCAATTAGGAGAAAATTGGTAATAAAATTCAAAGTTGTTCCAAACAGAGGCCTGTGAGAAGTTAGACTGGCATATGCTGACCACTATTATAGTGGGCACCTTGCAACAGTCCAAATGACCCTTATTGATGATAGTGAAGAACCGCGATAACCCACTTACTGGGTCTAGGCAACGGGGGGACCGCCCAAGTCTTCCATACCCTCCATACTTAGTAAAAAGAGACACAGGAGCCTTCGTCTGCAGGAGGAACCCAGATTTATTTCAATAGCCCGGGCTATGGAACAGAGTCCCAAGCTAGTCACAGACAAGACAGAGGAGGCTGCTACTTCCCTCTGTAGCTTACAAGCCTTTTATACATTTTTCATCCCAGTCTTTTGGTTGTTAGTTCATTGTACAATCAGGGCAGTGTTTGCAGTTGATAACCAGATCCAGGCGATGATAAAAACATGGCCGTTTAATCTGTAAAATCAGTCTTGGATCCTGCACTGAGTCTATAGCGCAGAGACGCCCAAGGGCATTTGTACGCGCTTTATAAATGTCAAAAATAAATTAAATAAATAAATAAATAAATTTGTAGTTGGTGACCTGGTCAATGCTTGGTACACAGATCATTTTTCACTCGGCTTGATCAAAGCTGTTCTTTCAAGTCATTGTTTATTCAGCCTGATCAGGGCCCAACAGTCAGACCATTGTCCAGATAACCTGATCACGGTGTCAAGGATGTTTACTAGGCTGGGAGCAGGAGATGGAAAAAAGCTTGTTTACACAGGGCGTGGGTGTCTCATGGCTTTCTGTTGAACTGCAAAGAACCGGGGGTTGGGTGTGCAACAGCACCTGGGCAGAAATGCAGGCTGCAAGATGGTCTCTGTCGTGTCAGTTTAGATTTTCCTCAGGTATCAGCAGAAACGATCAGGTGGGTCTTGGTACAAATGATGCCGATCAGAAGAACACTTTTCCTCAGACCCTCCTTTTGCCATTGAGTGGCAAATACTTTAAGAAATGTCAATGTTCATAAGACCATCTGTTTCTTGTTGGAGCATCATCATCATATTGGTGTTGTGGTGTTGTGAGTGTTAGAGGGTGGAGGCTTGATGGTCTGGACACACATTGTACAGAGCACTGGCAGGCACTGAAAGCACAAACTGCAGGAGACCAGGACAGCTACTCCCAAGGCAAGGAAGATGAGGACCCCCCAACCCCATTGGGAACGAAGACCCCAGATCCAGCCTGTGAGGGACCAGTTGCCTTCATACAGATGAATTTCAGAAGAAAGGGGAAGCAGACGTTGGATGGCATTGTACGCTGTAGGTGCATTGTCTGGGATGTACACGCAGCAGCTGGAGCCGATCAATCTACACACACCACCACGATCAGCAAGGATGACGTCGAGGACCATACGGTTTTAGAGCGTTATCAGGCGGTCCGCCTGTAGCTCTGCAGTGATGTTGGAGAGGGCACCAGCTGTTACTGTGATGGTGGCCTCAAGGACCCGGTCAGTCGTCGTACAGCTCGACTGTTTGCCATGGGGCCATATGGGAAGGAAACATTTAAAGAAGTCCCCGGCTTACTGGCCCGCTGTATCCTTGGCTGATATGACGCCCCTACGTGAGCGGCGCAGGGTGCCCTTCATTGACAGGTGGTAACCTCCATGTGTGGAATACGTTGGTGGAATGAGGAAGGCCAGATAGCAGGTACCAGACCAGTTACGGGGTAGCCAAGTGTAGGCGGCAGTGCCACAGATAAAATAGGTGTTGGGGGATGCCACCAGCTTCGGAGGAGATGAAGAGTTTAAGGCTTTTGTGATATCACACGTACTGGTACCAACTTTCTTAGTCCCCAGGCCATGGATGCAAACACGGCCTTGCACATTTATGACATTCAGAGTGTTTCGTTCATCAGGCAGTATCCTTCTGGTGTGAAATCTAGAAAATGTTCGTCGAGTGGTTGAGTTGAATACTACCATCTCACCGAGTTCATCTGGTGGTAGTAGCAATGTGGAAGAGCTGGTCGGGCAAAAAGGAGCATTGGTTTTGCCAGATCTGTTCCACCAGAAGTCATCGCGGAATGTCCCAAGGACAGAATTGGCAGTACCATTGACAGTGTAGGCCTCCTGCATCAACATCCACATGCAAGACAGGACCCAGAGATGGAAAATGGGTAAGGAAAGAATGGGACAGGGTGTATCATGGAATGCTGCATCAGTCCACACCCCCAGCAGTTGGAAGTGTTCATGATCAGCTGGTGATGATGCAACATTTGGATGAAGGTGTTGTTGAAGAATTCTGCTCGTCGGGGTAATTTGTGGGCTGGTAGTGTGTAGTACTGATGTTTTGCAGGAGCCGGGGTAGGTGTCACGGTTAGCAGCGGACAAGAAACCCAACTAAAGAACACACAAGCCACTAACCTGAGGTATCTAGCCAGCAGGGACCACAGCGTGACAATAGTCTTCCCAATACCCAATAGCACTGACCCTCCCTGTGTGAGCTTACACACCAGGGATAGGTAGTTCTCCGGGAAGGGGGAAGGTTAGTTGAACGGGAAGGTTGTTGAGATGACACCCCTCAAGGTCTGGTCTAAGAATTCGGATGTCTTCGAAGGCACAACTATTCTAGAAACACAAGAACACTTGATTAGAATAAAGACTAATAATGCACCCCTGATGTCTAGTATCTAAGGATATAGTGTACCCTTACTGAAAACCCACGCCCTGATAGCCTGATATCTGTGGGAGTTTCTTTCGCGGGTTTCAGCGGTTCTGGGGCTGTTACGTCACAGCACAGTCCAACCGGCATACAGTATCTCGCTCCACAAGTAGTTAGAGTCACTACCGGTAGACAAAGTCCGAAGCGTTTCTCATTAAACAGGGTCTAGATTGTTCTATAGTTCCACCAGGGTCAAAGGATATAAAGGATTAGTGAATACCAAACACAAAGTCAGCACGGCCGTGCTTATAGACAGAGGTCCTACCTCTGATTCACGGAAAAAAGCAGAATGTCCGAGACGTCCTCCAGCGGGAAGGAAAGCGTCCACTCTACAGCTACAAAGTACACAAGGAAGCTTTACTCCAACTCGATCAAGTTACCGGAAGGATTGACAAGCACCCGGCAGCATCAGGGGAGTGTTCTTATTGGCACCCGGGAGGCGTGTTCCGGTTCGCCAGGACCCAGGGCGTTCTGGGAGTTGTAGTGCCGCCGCAATGTTTCCCTATTCTCCCTCTGTATCTGCATCTCCTGGTAATCGCTACAGAACCCCCCTCAAGGATCGCCGACCCGGCGGTCGTCCAGGCTTCCCAGGATGCAATTGATGGAATTGCGCTACCAAATCAGGGCAATGGAGATTATGCTCCGGTTCCCAAGTTCTCTCCTCAACTCCAAAACCTTTCCAACTTACCAGGTACTGGACTCTACCCCGGTAGATCCTAGAATCCAACAACTCCTCAACCTCATATTCTTCCAACCCCTCCACCATCACCGGGGGAGGATGAACGGGCAATCTAGTGTCCACGGGACAGGGCAGGAGTAGGGAGACATCAAAAACAGGGTGGATCTGCCAGTTACGGGGGATAGCCAATTTCAGTGCCACAGGGTTGATGACCTCCTCTACACTATAGGGACCAATGTATTTAGGCTTTAATTTGTTAATACCCCGGAGATGTATGTTTTTGGTGGAGAGCCATACCTTGTCCCCCACCTGGTAGACCGGTGCAGGACTGCGTTTCTTGTCGGCGTAACGTTTTTGCGAGGCTTGAGCATCCGACAGATGACGCATCACATCAATCCGAACAGCCTGAAGATGCGCATGATGTTCTTGAATGCTGGGCAGATTGGAAGACACCGGCCAGTCGAAGGGGAGGATATTCGGATGATACCCAAGAAGGCAGAAGAAAGGGGAACAACCCAAGGTGGAATGGTCGGAGTTGTTATACGTGAATTACGCTAACCACAGGAGGGTGACCCAGTCTGTCGAGTTTTGCAAGGTAAAACAACGTAGATATTGTTCTATGGTCTGGTTGAGCCTCTCCGTTTTGCCATCTGTCTGCGGATGGTAGCTTGTTGAGAGGCTGGCATCAATGGCTAAAGATTTACAAAGAGCCTTCCAAAAACGGGACGTGAATTGTGCTCCTCTGTCCGTAATGAAGACCCTCGGAATGCCATATGCTCTGATGAGATGCTGAAGTATAACCATGGCCAGTTCAGCGGACGTTGGTAGTCCTTCCATTGGCACGAAATGGCCCATTTTGGTCAAGTGATCGATTAGCACCAGGATTGTTGTTTTTCCTTGACATACTGGCATTTCCACTATAAAATCCATAGAGACCATGTGCCATGGTTTAGGAGGGACAGGAATAGGATGGAGGAGACCCGTAGGTCTGGTATGTTTGGCTTTACTCTGGGTGCACACCGAACAGTTCCTGACGTATTTCTTGACGTTGTTTCGTAAGGTAGACCACCAGAACGATCGCTCAATGGTGGCTATTGTTTTATACACACCCCAATGTCCACCTAACACAGAATCATGTGCCCAATGAAGTACCTGCATTTGTAAACCAGGGTCGGGTACATACAAAGCATGGCGATAGTACAGGAGTTCGTCAGTTTGGGACCGCCATTGGGGCTCTTCCTGGAGCCAGGTCAGGGCATCGACCTCCGTTAACGCCACTCTGATGTCCTCAATGAAATCTGTGGATGTTAGCAAGGCAATGGTGCTGTCGGGGAATGACCCGTCAGGCAGAATAGACGGTGGTTCCTCGGGGATGACTGACTGGGTGTCTTGGGTGTCTTGATTCCGAGAGAGGGCATCGGCCTTTCCGTTTTGGGGGCCGGGACGGTATTTAATGACAACATCATAATCCGAGAAAAAAAGAGTCCATCTAAGTTGTCGGGGAGTGAGGGCCTTTGCTGTTTTCAGGAACAACAAGTTCCTGTGATCCGTGAAGATTTCAATGGTATGCCGAGCTCCTAACAGGTAGTGTCGCCATTCCTCACAGCCCCTTTTGATGGCAAGCAGCTCTTTGTCGGTGATGGAATAATTGACCTCACTCGGATTGAGTTTCTTGGAGTAGAAGGCAACCGGGTGGATCTGCCCTGTTGTAGGGTGGCGTTGCGATAGCACCCCTCCCAATGCAAATTGTGACGCATCGGTTTCTAGAATGAACGGAAGCTGGGTGTCCGGGTGGCGCAAGATGGGGGCTTGAGTGAACCGTTCCTTGAGTATCCGAAAAGACTGGTCAGCTTCCTCACCCCACACAAAAGGAACGTTTTTCCTCAATAGACTGGATATGGAGTGGATAATCTTGGAGAAGTCTTTAATGAAGCGTCTATAATAGTTTGCAAAGCCTAGAAAGCTTTGCACCGATTTAACGTTTTGCGGGGTTTTCCAATTCGTGATGGCCTCGACTTTTCCATTCTCCATCTGAAAGCCGTTGGCGTTTATCACGTACCCCAGAAAGGACACTTCAGTTGCATGAAAAAGACAATTTTCCAGTTTGGCGTACAAATCGTGTTGTTGTAAACGATTTAATACTTCAGTGACATGTAGCTCGTGTTCTTGGAGAGTACGCGAGTAGACGAGGATATCGTCAATGTACACCATGCATACGGTATCCAGTAGGCCCCTGAGCACTTCGTCCATAAAGTATTGGAATGCAGCAGGAGCGTTGCAGAGTCCAAAGGGCATGACGTTATACTCGAATAAGCCGAACTTTGTTCGGAACGCCGACTTCCACTCATCGCCCTTCTTGACCCGAACTAAATGATAGGCCCCTCGAAGATCCAACTTTGTGAAGTAACAAGCTCCTTTTATCTGGTCCATCAATACCGAGATTAATGGAAGGGGATATCTATTCTTGACCGTGATGTTATTCAAGGCCCTGTAATCAATACACGGTCTCAGCTCGGCACAGTCTTTCTTCGGTATGAAGAACAGGGGCGAAGAAGCAGGAGAAGTGGAATGGCTTATGAACCCTGAAGCCAAATTCTCCTCGATGTAAGTCTTTAAATACAAGTTTTCATGTTCGGTGAGGGCATAAACACGACTACATGGAATAGCCGCCCCTGGGAGTAGGTTAATGCAGCAATCGTATACCCTATGCGGGGGTAACCTGGTAGCCTTATGTTTGTCAAAAAGGGAACGAAACCCCTCATAGACCTCGGGCAGACTGGTAGCGATGCATATGTGTTTCTCTGTACACGCCATAGCCAGGTGGCGAGCACCAGGACAATCTTCTCCTTCAGTTGCAAAAGAGGAATGGCTGTGACAATGTTCCTTACAGTAGGAGGAGTTCAATGACACTGTGCGTGCGGACCAGCTCACAACAGGGTCATGTAGCGTTAGCCATGGCATGCCAAGGATGAGGCGAAACTGAGGCGCCGCAATCAAATCGAATTGTATATACTCCGAGTGTTCTTCATGCTGCATGCGCAGAGGGAGCGTGTGCTTTATGACAGGTCCAGAAGACAAGGTGGAACCATCCACGGCCTTCACATGTTCAGGTTCATCCTTCTTCTCCCATTCTATTCCTAGGGAGGTTGCATAGTCGATGTCCATATAATTGCCCGTTGCTCCAGAATCCAGTAGAGCATCCATATGAGTGACCTTGTCCTCCGTTGTCCACAAGGACACTGGCATGTTGATATGAGCCACTGCTGGCATCATAGTGTTTGCAAGAAGCGAGGAGATCGTTGTCTGTCGTACGTCCACCCCAGTGATCTCCACCTGGTTTGGACGTTCTAGTTCTCCGACGTCTCTCTAGTTCCCATGACGGCAGACTTTCGAGGCGCTGGACTTCTTTCTGATTGTTGGGCCCTCGCCCTACAGTCCCTGATGAAGTGCCCTCCCTTGCCACAGTACAAACACAGTTTCATCTTATGACATCGCTCTCGTTCCTCAGAGGACAGAGGACCTCGGATTCCCCCTATCTGCATGGGTTCGATCCCGTCTGTACTTTTGGCACTGTCTTCCTGCGGGAGTTTTGGTTTGGGATACCATCCTCTTCCGTCACTCCTGTTCCGATCTCCTCTTCTCTCCAACAGGCGATGGTCTAATTGCACCGTTAGGTCGATGAGTTCCTCACAAGTCGCCGGCAGTTGGACTACCTGCGATAAGACGTCCTTCAACTCACTTCTTAGGCCTTGGTAGAATAGGGAGGTCCGTTTCTCTTGTGGCTAATCGGTTTCGGCTAGGAGCCGGTTAAAGGACGTGATATATGACAACAGGTCTTGTGACCCCTGGCGCAGCGTAAGGAGTTCTTTTCCATTAAGGGAATCGTCCAGCTTGCGGCGTTCCCGCCCATATAAGACATCATAAAGGCTGTCTTAGCCGCGTCATCTTGGAACACAGTCGGTTTGCACAAAAAGTGGAGACGGCACTGGTTCAGGAAAGTCTCGAATTTCTTGGTATCCCCATAAAACCGTTCAGGGGGAGCTAGAGGTATTCCGGTATTCTGAATCACGTGCACCGTTGGGGAGTGGTCAGTGGAGGACGAAGGTATGGCGGAAGGGGAAAAGAACCCACCCCCGGCTGCCATCGGGGTTGTAGGCTGTGATGCAGTATGTCCGGGAGGGGGGAGCGTGGCTTCTCTAATGTAAGACCCTGCTCCTGGATTTTTTTGTGACATGCCAGCGACTTCTCTGCGCATGGTGTTCATGTCCTTTCTAAGTTCTTGATTCTCCACTCGGGACGCATGCACTTCCTGCTGAAGTACACTAAAGCTCTCAAGCAATGAGGCCAAAGCCGCACTAGTGTCCATGGTCCAGGCTAGGGTCCTTTCCTTGGGCTTGTCAATCTGTCACGGTTAGCAGCGGACAAGAAACCCAACTAAAGAACACACAAGCCACTAACCTGAGGTATCTAGCCAGCAGGGACCACAGCGTGACGATAGTCTTCCCAATACCCAATAGCACTGACCCTCCCTGTGTGAGCTTACACACCAGGGATAGGTAGTTCTCCGGGAAGGGGGAAGGTTAGTTGAACGGGGAGGTTGTTGAGATGACACCCCTCAAGGTCTGGTCTAAGAATTCGGATGTCTTCGAAGGCACAACTATTCTAGAAACACAAGAACACTTGATTAGAATAAAGACTAATAATACACCCCTGATGTCTAGTATCTAAGGATATAGTGTACACTTACTGAAAACCCACGCTCTGATAGCCTGATATCTGTGGGAGTTTCTTTCGCGGGTTTCAGCTGTTCTGGGGCTGTTACGTCACAGCACAGTCCAACCGGCATACAGTATCTCGCTCCACAAGTAGTTAGAGTCACTACCGGTAGACAAAGTCCGAAGCATTTCTCATTAAACAGGGTCTAGATTGTTCTATAGTTCCACCAGGGTCAAAGGATATAAAGGATTAGTGAATACCAAACACAAAGTCAGCACGGCCGTGCTTCTAGACAGAGGTCCTACCTCTGATTCACGGAAAAAAGCAGAATGTCCGAGACGTCCTCCAGCGAGAAGGAAAGCGTCCGCTCTCACCAGCACTCGGCTTCCTCCAGCGGGAAGGAAAGCGTCCGCCCACACCTGCACTCGGCGTCCTCCAGCGGGAAGGAAAGCGTCCGCCCACACCTGCACTCGGCGTCCTCCAGCGGGAAGGAAAGCGTCCGCTCTACAGCTACAAAGTACACAAGGAAGCTTTACTCCAACTCGATCAAGTTACCGGAAGGATTGACAAGCACCCGGCAGCAGCAGGGGAGTGTTCTTATTGGCACCCGGGAGGCGTGTTCCGGTTCGCCAGGACCCAGGGCGTTCTGGGAGTTGTAGTGCTGCCGCGATGTTTCCCTATTCTCCCTCTGTATCTGCATCTCCTGGTAATCGCTACAGTAGGAGTCGGTGGGGTTACAGGATGGTGGATCAGTAACAGTCAACCAAGGATAGACAGGATGAGGGAGACAAACAGCGTCACCACGGTGACCATGAAGCATCTACTATTTCGGAGGCTGACAGCTTGTTTCTGAATCCAGGTGTTTTGGATGGCAGCCATTGTGCTAAGCCAGGGACCTTTAGTGACTGTCTGTGATTGGTGGTTGCTTCACTGGGCGCAGGTACCAAGGAGCCCTATTGCATACCTTAGTCTGACACACCAGCACTACTCTCATCATGGAAGATCACAGCCCTACAGCCTATCGGTACAGGGCGAGTTCAAGGGGAAGCCTTCCCTCGGGGGCGCAAGTTATATAGGTCAGAAGTAGGGACAGTTTGGCCGGGAAACAATTCTTCTTGGTGTTGAGCAGAGTTAAAGGAGGGTTCCACCCTTCCTTTCAGTATGCTGTCACTCTCTGCTTCCGTAGAGGTAGAATGCAGTCTGGCATCGCTGAATGGGACAAACATTGGAACTGTTTCTGTTTCTGAGTCTCCTAGTCCTTCTCTCACCCACTGATCTTAAGGGATGGAAGAGGCACACGCCGAGACAGGTGTCACTTGGGTTGATGCTCTGCCCTTGGCCCTACTGTCCACAAGAACAATGGACCACACAAGGATAGGGTTATCTCCCCACGAAATTGTGTTCGGGAGGCCTGCCAGTGTCTGGGGTGTCCCACGACCTAAGAAACTATCTGACGTTAAATACCCTGTATTAACAGATTATCTGTACAGTCTAACTAATACCTTTCATACTCTTTATCACCAGGTGCACGAGGCCATACCTGACAAAAGCAAGGGCCAGGACACGTTATCCAACCTGGCGATTGGGTCCTAGTGAGGAACTTTCAATGGACTAAGAGCCTCGAGCCCCGCTGGACACAGCCCCGTCAGATGTTACTGGCCACCTGCACCGCTGTGAAAGTAGAAGGTCGGAAGAATTGGGATTATTAGTCTCACTGCCGGCGTAGCACTAAACCCTGCGACATTACTCCCACTGGATACTCAGGATGCCTGCTTAGACCCACAGCACTGTATATTGAGGACAGAGGAGGAGACGAAGGGATGGGTTGACTTACAGGACACCCCGATAGCAGAACCAGAAGGTACACTGTATGTGGATGGATCATGTCTCAGAGGGCCAGATGGTAACTCCGCATCCACCTACACCCTCAAGAAATTGGGGCAAGTAGTAGAAACAGCTCAGATTCCGCAGTGCTCTGCTCAGGCAGCAGAATTAGTGGCCCTCACTAGAGCCTGAGCATTTCCATTGGTCTTTTTAGGAACAGGAATAATGGGACTGTTACAGATATTGCCAAGTGTTTCCTCCACTACGCTTGTGTCCATCAATTCAGATATTATTGTCAACAGGGCCATTTCTCCTTCGACGGGTAGTCAATACTGCCAGAGGCGGGGAAGAAGTGCACCTGGCAGGATGCGTACCACATGAGGGGGTATGTTGAGACACCCTACATCACTGTCTGATGATGCCCAGAGGGAGGAAGGTAAAGACTGCAACTCTGGTGGGAGGGGACCGGACAGATACATGTAGGAAGCTGCGGTGGGAGAAATTGTTAGGGATACACCTTGGGGACTACATGATATTGTCGCATACAGAGCTTTCAGTAAATCCATGCCTAACAAGTTTTCAATGCAACCTGTAGTAAGGACCAAGGGAGCGTCAACATGTGCAGGGCCAATATCGAGAGGGAGGGGTTCAGAGACAGGACTGGTCACGGGTGTCTCTGCAAAACCCACGGAGACATTCATATTGCCAGAAAGGGGTGCCTCTGTGACTGACAGACGTGCAATAGAAGAACTGGTGGCCCCAGTAACCAAAAGAAAATTCTTATTGTTCCTCACAACTGACATTTGAACATACGGACCCCTTTGATCCACTGTAATTTGAACTCTGTTAATACCCCTTTCCTGGCTGTCCTATGCTTGGTAGGATCCTGTCTCATCAACTTCGTCAGAATCATCATTGTAATAAGTGTGTATTGCTTCGTACCCATCAAACCTATTGGCCGGGCGTGGGAGGACGGGAGCATCATCCCTGGGCCTACGTTCTTTATCCTGTGGATGGGGTGGGCCATGGTCCCTAGTCGGCATCCCCTCCCTAGGAGCGCGAGGCCGAGTCTACCCTGTTCTTATGTTTTCAGCTAACACAGGACACTCATCTATCCAATGGCCATACCCCTTACAATAAGCACACTGATCTGTTTGGAGGGCTCCCGTGCATTGAGGGCTGGAGGGGGTACACTGGTGAGCCCTCAGAAGGGGTTGGAGTTGAGGTCTAAAGTTCCCACAGGCATCGGGACCTCGGGGAGGGTAAGCCTGCTGCAGAAGTGCCTTAGTCTTAAGACCCCTAATCTTCTTACTTTCCCTGTCTCTATCTTCATTCTCCCTATTCTCGTGATATTGTGCCATAACCAAGATACCAGTCATAGTTTGGGCAGACCACGTACTTTCAACTTTCTTAAGCCTGGCGGAGATCTTAGGAAGCAAGTTGCTGACAAACTTATCAACAAACACTGGGCCAGAACCTGGGGTCTGGGGATCCAAACCCCTATGTCCCTTGTATTCCATCTCAAAACGGGTAAAGAAGTCAGCCACATTCTCATCTTTTCGCTGCCTACAGGCGTTTATTTTATCCCAGTTAATAACAGTTTCCGGCAAAAGTGTTTTCATAAACGTCATTATTTTGCCGGACAAAGTCAGGATGGCAGCTTCTGGTTTAATCCCTCCTACCCTTGCTTCTTCCATAGCCTCTAGGTCAGCCCATTTACCTCCCAATGCCACTTCATGGTCAGTATGTCGAATCTTGTCCCAAATTTCAGTGGGGACAACAGTACCAAAAAGTAAATCTATATCCTCAAGAACGAGAGTACCTGCAGATATAATCTGACCTAATTCTCTGTAAAAGGCAGCCGGATTCTACCGGGGATCTGGTAATTGTCCCTTTAACTGCTTTACTTCTGACCTTTTCCAAGGAACATGAACCCAAAGACTGCGCCAGTGTGTTTTAACAGCCCCTCGGCCATTATTTTGGGCATCGGTAAGTGCGTTAACAAAGACAGGGGCCGCCTCTCTCATTGGCATAGCTGTTTCTAGAGGGGTGTCGGAAAAAGCGGTCATATCACGGTAAGCCATTAAAACAGATATAGCGCCAAACTACCCCTCATACAGACTTGGTAGAGGTAGTTCTCTTCAGAAATTATTTGCTTGGGGACTCCAGCGAGGACGCGGTCATGTGGCCTAGACCGGGTGGGGAGGGACAGCGGGCGAGTCATTCGGTCTACCGGAATACAAGAATCCGTCGGGTAGGGTGCCTCCGTCTGAGTCTCTCCGTGCACCTCCTCACAGCCTGACCTTCGTGCTCGTGGAGTCCCTGTTCAGGCGCCATTTGAAGAACCGCGATAACCCACTTACTGGGTCTCGGCGGCAGGGGGACCGCCCAAGTCTTCCATAGCTTCCATACTTAGGAAAAAGAGACACGGGAGCCTTCGTCTGCAGGAGGAACCCAGATTTATTTCAATAGCCCGGGCTATGGAACAGAGTCCCAAGCTAGTCAAAGACAAGACAGAGGAGGCTGCTACTTCACTCTGTAGCTTACAAACCTTTTATAAATTTTTCATCCCAACCACTAACCACCAGCTCACCGCATGGGAAGAAATTAGCACACCAACCACAACTACCCTGATAAACTCCATTCACTCACGAGCACCTACTGACATATGCCCCCATCAACACTTCAACCAGAGAAGCACTGAGAAACAAGATCAGTTGCGAGCTCACCACCATCCTCAATGCCTCAAAAACTACAGCCACCTTTCCTGATGGATGGAAACACCCTAGGTTATACCCCTCCTCAAGAAACCTTCAGTTGACCCAATCAAGCTCCAGAACTACTGTTTATCCCATTCCACCGCAAAGACCTGGAGAAGGCCATCAACCTCTGACTCACTGATAATCTGGAAAGAAACCAACTGCTGCACTCATCCCAATTGGGCTTCAGGACCAACCCCAGCACTGAGACAGCCCTGATCACCACAACAGATGATATCCAAGCCCTACTTGAGGAGAAGCAGCTGCCCTCATGTTCCTGGAACTCTCTGCAGCCTTCAATACCATCTCCCACCACACACTCATTGATCAACTGAGCCAGATTGGATTTACAGACAATACGCTCAGATGGATGGCATCCTTCCTCATGGGATGCACCAAGAGAGTTCACCTCCCTCCCTTTACCTAGTAGCTCTAGCACACCATCTGAAGAGTACCTCAGGCACATCCCTCAGCCCAACCCTTTTCAACATCTACATGACACCACTTGCACACATCTTCAAATTGCACAACATCAATATATCCTCCCACACCAATGACAGATAGTTCATCCTTTCACTATTATCAGCGGACCCCACGTCAATGAAGACCAACTTCCACAACTGATCGAAGAACTTTGCAACATGGATGAAAGACAACTGCCTAAAAATCAACAAATTGGAAGTTCTGATGGTCGGCAGACACACCGCCCTTGGGAACTATTCCTGGTGGGCAGCAGAGCTCGGACCTTCCTCCATGCTGATAGACCACAACCGCAACTTTAGCATCATCCTGGACAGCAAACTCCCCAGGAAATGTCACATCAACACCATCTTTTCAACCTGCTTCCACATATTTTAAATGCTCCAGAAATAATTCAGATGGCTCCCCATCAGCACATGGAAAGACTGTGACACCGGCCCTCTTCACCAGCCTGCTTGACTACAGCAATACAATCTCTGCGTGCATTACTACTGAACTCAAGCAAAGACACCACACAATCCAGAATGCAACAGCCAGGCGGATCCTCAACCTGCCTAAGAAGATGCACATCAACCAGCACCTGAAAGACCTCCACTTGCTCCCCGTCCAGAAGAGATGCCATTTCAAGCTCCTGAATTGCATCTACCAAGCCCACACAACCAAGGACCAGCCTACATGAAGCACTGCCTGATCTTCCACCAACCCGAAACCTTCGCTCCGCACACCTTGACCTTGCTCAGACACCACATATCTGCTGGAGATGCTCCATAGGCAGCTCCTTTTCCGACCTCGTCACCAAAGCCTGGAACACTCTCCCAATCTACCTCTGCACTGCACCATCATTAAACCACTTCAGGAAAAGACTCAAGACCTGGCTCTTTGACTGATACCTGCATCACAGCACCTGGATAGCCACCAGGGTGATTACCAGAGCTATACCAAGACCACATGATTGTTTGCCAAATTACATTTGAAATGGTTTATTTGTAATTTTCATATACATTTTGGGGCCGATTCTGATCTCGTTCGGAAGGCCATCCTAGAGTTGTCAGGAGTCAGACCTTCCAACCGGCTCATCCTGGCATCCAGTTCTACCAAACAATGCAGTACAATGCCCAAACGCCTATTGTAATCATCCGGAGACATTACCGAAGTATAATCTGACCTGACAAGAACAATGCTTCCTATTTTGCGAATTGGTTGCCACAAACAACATGTCAGACTAGCTGGAAGGAGGGTATTTCAGCTCAGAATCGAGCCACAACACGATTCCTGCAAATGAGACGGTGCAGCCATGAATGCCATTGTGCATGTCTTCCTTATACTCTACCACTTTGAGAACTACTACGACTGTAACCGACGCAGGCATCGCAGAAGGTAAGTCCCACACCTACCTGTACCCAATAACGTAACTACCCAGCAAAAGACACTGCAAGAGAAAGCAGCCAAAGGGGGTGGAATACTTCCAGCAACGTACTGTCAAATTTGTGGTTGTGTGGCAAATATACCCAGCGATGTAGATCCAAATAGGGAATTGTGGGGCAAAATCACCCAGCAATGTTGAGCCAATCTGGAGGTTGTGGTGCAAATACACCCAGCAATGTTGAGCCAATCTGGGGGTTGTGGTGCAAATACATACAGCAATGTAAAGGCAATGTTTGGGTTAGGTGCAAATACCCCCAACAATGTAGAGTCAAATTGGGGATTATGGGGCAGATACAGCCAGCAGTGCTGTATCAGTCTGGGGGTTGTGGTGCAAATACATACAGCAATGTAGAGACCATTTTGGGTTAGATGCAAATACCCCCAGCAATGTAGAGCCGAATTGGGTATTTTGGGCCTGATACACCCAGCAATGTTGAGTCAGCCTGGGGGTTGTGGTGAAAATACACACAGCAATGTTGAGACAATGTGGGGTTTATGGTGCAAATACACACAGCAATGTAAAGACAATGTTTTGGGTAGGGGCAAATCCCCCATGAACGTAAATCCAAATTGAGGCAAATACACTTACTCCCTTTGCCACTGTATTTAAGATAGCCTGGCTGATGAGGGCTGTAAGCCCAAAACTGCTCACAAGATGCTTGTTTCCAGTCCAGGGAAGGCATGGCTTGGCAGTTTGGGATGGACTGTTCTCATGAGGCCCCATGGGAACAGTCCAGCCCGAACTGCCAAGCCCTTGTCCCCTGCTCACTTTGCCACTGGATTCAAGCAAGCCGGGCTGAGGACGGCAGTAATGCCAGAAACCGGTCCTGGGAAGCTTGTTTCCAGTCCAGGGAAGGCATGGCTTGGCAGTTCGGGCTGGACTGTTCCCATGAGTCACAGGGTCAGACTAATTTGCATATAGCCATGTCTGAACTGGGGTAGCGGAATGAGCTAAAGAACGATGATGAATTAAACCCAGATCAGTTGACTGGGGTGAGAGCTTGCAATGTTCAACACTCATGCATCATCCCCTTTGGTTTTGCTTTGTTCACTCTGAGTTGGTAGGGTATGCCCAGACGTTGATCCCTTGCTCACTTGCCACTGGATTCAAGATAGACTGGCTGATGATGGCTGTGAGCTCAAAACCGGTCCCAGGATTCTTGATTCCGGTCAAGGGAAGACATGGCTTGGTAGTTCGGGCTGGACTGTTCCCATGAGGCACAGGGTAACACTGATTTGCATATAGCCATGTCTGAACTGGGGTGTCTGAGTGAGCTAAAGAATGATCATGGATTAAACCCAGATCAGTTGACTGGGGGTGAGTGATTGCAATGTTCACCACTACGTCCATCATCCCCTTTGGTATGGCTATTTTTATAACCAGGAATTTTACCTGTCACATTCCCTTTGTTTTGGATCTTCTGAGTATATGTACACCTGATAGTGTGTAAGGTGGTACATTCTCTTGTCTTGTTTGTTTTGTACAGCCTTGATAATGTCAGCGGACAATTTCCCCTTTATGCAACAAAACACTTGTCGGCTGTCTGAAGACCCTGAGATTAAAGGAAACAAGAAAAGGATTCACTGATTTGTATATTATTTGTGCTTATGCTGAGTTATTTAATTTGATATTTGAGACACCCTCGACGTGTGTTGTGGATTTCTTTGTCCACCTAGCTGCCCTGAAAAAGGAAGCTGGAACTATATCAAGTCTCAACCGAACCTGGGCAGTGCCTCAGCTGCCCCTATATTAAAGGTCATAAAACTTACGCTTCTTCCTGCCCTACACAACAGGCATCCTGCCTCCCAAGAGGCGAGTATGGCCAGCCTAGACATTGCCCAATATATGACCTACAAATGAGTTCTTTAACTCCCCAAATATAAATGTAGGGCAAGGTTACTACTCGAGCTGGAGCTTCTGAAACAATCGCATACATGTGAGGCTGACACCCTGAAATTCAATATAAGGGTATTAAAAGCTCTGGATAACACCCTTAAAGTCCACCTAAAAAAACATTTTAGAGCCCGTGAACCCATGGAACCAGCAAATACAAAAGGCTATAAAATCTCTAAATTGGATTCCATCTCCTAAGCAGCCTGGAAAGGGGTTTTAAACAAGCAGGTGAGACAAATTTTGTACAGCAGGACATTCACTCCCTAAAAATGTAAAATACTTTGTCTTGAACGATTTATATTTACCAGAGATACCCCAAACATACCTCTCAGACAGCTTAAACAAATTGGCCGGTAGAATATCATGTTTATGCACCTCTTAGGCCAGCAAACATTGACCTCAACCAATGGGCCCATGTGTAGAGGAGCGGGCCTGCAGACTATACAACTATAAGACCAAGTCATTGCTCCACCTCTTGTGCTGCTGTTCTTCTCTTGATGCCAATGGATTGGTGGCTGTGCACTGCGTATTTTAGACCAGGTGAATTTTAAAGAGTAAGTCGTGCTCCCAGGTAATACCCCCCGCTTTGGAGTATTAAATTAATAAGGAAAGATTGCGCTGGCACCAACATGTGCAAGTCTCTCCTAGGGCACTGACTATTTTGCTGGGTACACCAGCTATGTTGTGGTCAATAAAGTTTCTCAAACCAGTCGTTTTTCTTTTTCACTTTTCACAAGTATTTTATTCATACTCTCATAGTTTTTTGCAAATATTGTTGGTTGGCTTTTCACAATGTTTTAACATCCAACCATTAAAGTATTCCTTTCGATTTATTTTTCAAGTTAAATACATTCCAATGCATTTCGGCCTACTGGCCTTCGTCAGGGAAATCTGTGAAACAAAAGGTGTATCCATCACTATTTTATACATCAACAGCTATCAATATGTTATGCATTACAGTTTTACTACGATATGCAATTATTACCATTGCAATACAAATCAAGCTAGACAGCGATTACCTGTTAATATGCAATAATTTCATGGTGTTTAGGCTTCCATTATATACAGTGATTATTGAAAAACTATCAACTAGATAGATCAACATACGTCGAAATACAGCTGAATTATTCTCATGTATAAAATGGTTGCTTCACTGAAACGTTCACTGATGTTAAAACCTACGCGCTAGATTGCGTATTGATATTCGTGCAATTATTTACCAAATGCCGGGAAATAGTAAAAAGTTCGGACACTATGCCTGAAAGTGCTGCTAGTTTTTTTAAAAAGTTACATTTGCAGCTAAGGATCACTCGCCTAAGTTTTGAAGTTCTGCTGGCGTCTGCTTACCGAAATGTTTGATCTTATAAACGCTCGGTCGCGCTGGCTGCTCTGCTATCCTCCTCTCGGCAATGTCGGCGTCTGACGTCTACAGGGTGTGGTTACCAAGTGGTTTTGCGCGCGTTCTATTTAAAGGACCATGTAGCTAAAATATTTAAAGGGCCATGGCAATGCACATTCCTATGCACCAGTGTTAATTTGATTTGATCGTTTAACCAGTTAAGGGTTATTGCTATTTGTTATGTTATGTATTAGAGGCAACGTGCCCTCTCAAAGTAAAACTGATGTATTCTCAGTTTTAGGTGTATAATCACCAACTCATGTTTCATGATTACTAGTACATAATCAACAAAGCGACAATATGTTCAGCACAGTACTAATGAGTAGTCCATGATATATTACAAATGGCTCATAAATAACAATTAAATTCAGTCCGTTCATTCATCCCGTTTGGGCGTAGAGTCTGAAGATGGTACATCCAGTGATTTTCACGTTTTAACAGCGCCTTTTTGTTGTCGGTTTCTTCATTTCTTTCCACAATTTCCAATATGCAAGCTTTTATTTGATTGATTTGATGGTTATGTTCCACAAAATGAGTTGCTACAGCTGATTTTAGTGCTTTTGTGCAGATTTTACTTTTATGTTCTGTTAACCTTGTTTTCAGTTTACGTTCTGTGTGTCCAACATAGGCTTTGCCACATGGGCATTTGATCATGTAAACAATGTTTTTTGTGTCGCACATTCCATTGACTTGTAGTTTGATTCTATTCCCTCTCATGGGGTGGGCAATAGTGTTGCCTTCCATAATATTATTGCAATTGCAGCAATTTTTACATGAGACGGTACCTTAGTATTTTACATTAGGTTTCAAGTTTGTTGTTTTCTTGATAATTTCTCCTAAGTTTTTGGCTCTAGAAAACGCAAACACGGGTTCATCATTAAAGATATGGTTGAAATCTGGCTCAATTTGTAAAATTCTCCAATGTTTTTTGATGATCTTCTTGAATTGTGCACTTACTGTGGAATATTTACTTACGCATGTAATTTTTTTGGCTTTTTCTGTTTTAGGCGCTGAAAGTAATGTCTTTCTGTCTTTTGATTGTGCTCTTTCTAGGGCTCCGTGTAATACTTCTTTTGGGTATCCTCTTTTTTTAAATTTGTTCAACATGATTTGAGCTTGCGCCTTCGATTCTTCAGGGTCTGAGACTATTTCTTCACTCGTAATAGTTGCGAGTATGGTAGATGTTGTTTAAGGGGAGTTGGGTGGAAGCTCTGGTAATTTAGCAAATTGTTGCGATCTGTTGTCTTTGAGTAAAGTGTGGTTTCAAACTTATCATTTCCTTTCTTGATGGTTACATCTAAGTAGTTGATTTGGCTTCATGGATCTCATAGGTAAACTGTATTCGTTGGTCTATTTGATTGAGCTGTAAGATATTTGAAATCAGGCTTTCTCTAGTGTCTTTCCACAATACAAAGATGTCGTCAATGTATCTTAGGTATAGGCGCAACTCTTGTTGCCATTGAGCTGAGCTCGTCATGCAGCACTGTGGAGCTGAGCTCGTCACAACTCCGCCCACTCAATGGAACACCCCGCACAAGAGGGGAATTATCCCTGTGTGGATGTTCCGCGGCAGTTATGACGAGCTCAGCTCGTCATGAGCACAGCTCCACTGTGCGTCATGACGAGTCGTCATAAGCGCCAAAGGAGTTAAGGTTGTATTATTGGTGCTATTATTGCAATGGTTTTAAGTTACGGTGCAATCAAATAGTGTTAAAAACTAACACTTTGGACATAACCCTAAATTTGCATTGCTATCATGGTCTTACTGGAATTGTGTGTAATGATATGTATGTGTTCTATCGCTCTTATTCTGCAGGATGTTTAGTTCTTTCCACATAGCGTAGCCCACAAAAAGAAACACTACGTAATGACTAAATCAGAGTTACATGGTCAATCAATCAATCAATTAATCATCTGTAGAGGACACTACTCACCCGTGAGCGTCTCAAGGCACTGAGGGGGGAGTGAGGGGGCGATGCTACTGCTCAAACAGCCAGGTCTTGAGACGTCTCCTGAAGGTCAGCAGGTCCTGGGTCTGTTGCAGGTGGATGTGGAGGGTGTTCCATGTCTTGTCGGCGAGGTGGGAGAAGGATCTGTTGCCGGTGGTTGTTCGGTGGATGCGAAGGACGGTGGTGAGGGGGTGGTCGGCGGAGTGAAGCTGGCCGTTAGGGCTGTGGAAGGTGAGTCGTTTGTTGCAAATACCCAATACCTTGTAACCTTCATTTCTCTTAATCTCGACATTTGACTCCTTAAAATCATTTCTTGAACTACTAAATGGCATCCCCTACACTTATCCTGGTGGGGTAGACTGGACACCTTCAAGATTATGTAGGTTTGCATCATTCTTCTTACTTTATCTAACATGCCAATAGCTATCCCTCCTCTAGTATACAAGAAAATATACTCCACCTTAATTTCTTTTCTTTGGAAAAATAAACAACCCAAGCATGTCTTTACGTCTCCGCAAATGGCTCAAGCTCGAAGGAAGTATTAATTTTCCAGA
Source organism: Lissotriton helveticus (assembly GCF_964261635.1). Lineage (NCBI taxonomy): Eukaryota > Metazoa > Chordata > Amphibia > Caudata > Salamandridae > Lissotriton > Lissotriton helveticus. The sequence continues at coordinate 134,464,888 of NC_136064.1, forward strand.
TTTCCCGAATTGTCATAAAGCTTTTTCATTAAATCAATCTGTACTTTGGCTCTCATGTTTACTACCATAGATACCATGATGGGTTGATCTGGGACATGCATTTTTATTGCCCTTTTCATTAAAAAAATTCCTTACTTTCATCCACAAGCCTCAAAAATCTTCTTTTTAATATCTTCCATTTGCTCTTCACATCCAACAGACTTAAGCTCTTTATGACTTCTATCTGGAACAATCACTTTATTCAACTACAAACAGACCCATCTAGTGGTACCCTTGGAGAACCAGAGGACTGATCTGGGAGCACCAATTGTTTCACAGCGACTCCTTTCTCACATGATCAGACACCTTTTGACGTTTCACCTGCATTTTAGACCAGATTTAGGACTTTACGAACCATTGTTTCTCACGCTTGCTCCCACTTTCAATTTTAACAGCCTCAACTTTTCTTCGCAACCTTTTAAACATTAATCCAAAAGCTTCTATAATTTACACACATTTACTAAAATCTAGACGAGAATTAGCATGAGAAACAGACCTTTCCATTACTCTCCCCACGCAAACTTGAAAACGCATTTAGATCGAACACGATGCAAACACTCTTTTTCATATATAATCGACTCTTTTTAACTCTTGTTTTCCTACATAAGATTAACTCAGACTCCCCAGACACCTGCTGGGCTTTTTCCACACATCACCCTGACTTGAAACATTTGTTATTCACATGCCCCTCTGCTTCCACTTTTTGAACACAAGTTTGGGATACAAGTATTCAAATATTTCATTCTACTTCGGTGTATTATGCTTTTAGACAGTATGTCTGATGCCTGGGTAAATGTCCCATTTGCCATGAAAATACATTATTGGCAATTGCTTTTCAGCAAATAAGTCAACATTGGAAAGATTTTACACAAGTATCTGCTATAGAGTGGTGGTATGTAGTTTGCCATACCCATTCCTAAGATACTGCTTTTATGCAGCCTTTATCTCTTGTTTTAAAACAAAAAGTACATTGGATACCTATTACGCAGTTTGTGGAGACGTCAGCAAAAAATTAATTTGCACCTTCGCTTAGCGATCAAGATGTTTTCCAGCCAAACCGGACTTCCTGCCCTGATATATATAAATATTTATCTATTATAATCTTGTCATAATGTATTTCATTGTTTAGCAGGACAACACAAACTTCCCAAGCAGTAGCCTGAGGAGGGAACAAGAGGCAGTAGGGTAGTGGAAGACGGTCAGCCTCCAATCTATATAGTAACCACAATAGAGACCGCTCCCAGTTGCAGACCAGATTAATTTCAAAGTGAGGTGCCTTGTGAAAATGGGGCATCTCGCAAAAAGTGATAGACTGGCAGCACACACCACCAGGTGTCACGCTTCATCATCTGCCAGTCCTCGCAAACCAGAAACTGCGTTTGGTGGAGGGCGGGCATGCACCTGGAGACAGGGATGCACTTCTAAGTGAGTGGGGGCCCAAAAGTTGAAAGTTAAAAAGCCATCACAGTGCACCCATAAATCCCTTATGCAAAAGGGAGACTGTGTGGAATTAAAATGGAAGGTGCGGTGAATAGGGGTCCTATCATCCCGTCACCGCTGTGAAATTATTTTTAAGAAAGAGGTCAACATGTTTCTGCCAATTGTCCCTATGGGTACGTGGCTTTCATCTGGACCAGAATACAGGAGGGCTCCGATCTTACCAAACGTTATTGGCAGTACCACTTTGAAAATAATCTGGTCTGCAACTGGGAGCGGTCTCTATTGTGGTTACTACTTTCATTGTTTTTAATCAGAGACTTGGATATATACCTCATGCACTTTTCTCTTTTTCTCTCCCCTATCCTTTACTCGATTGGATTGCTATTGTTTCCCGTAGAGGCACAATTAACAATTTTTCATGCAGCGAAGCAAGCCACCTTGCTGAGCTGCATGTAAGGGCAGCAATGCACTGTATTTAACATTACGATTGACATTCCTGTTCTCTGCTTGCGTTGGTGCACAATGAGCTGCCAATGGGCACCAATGCAGGCACCCTTGCACCATGGTCCAAGGGTGTCTGCGTTGTAGGCAGGATTGCTTTTGTGCAGGAAGGCATATTATTCTTTTTAACTTTGCTGCAGAATGCATCACACTTAGAAAGAGGAAACAACATGGAGAAATGACAATATTTATCATTGTTGCACCTCCGGTGGGGAGACACGCTTTTCGGAAGCTATCCCAGGTCTATCACCCTCAGTAAATCTTGGAATTTGTCAGAACACATGGGAATATGTATGGGAACACCCTCATTGCACCCATTTAATGCCCTCACCATGCAGTTTAGCTCAAGGTAGTAACTTGCTTGGCCAAGCGTACACTAGATTTTCCAAGCCACACAGTACGGCCTTGCGTAGCTTGAAAAATCTCATTTCAATGTTTTGCATCACCCTGCGTCGCCTTCCGTGGCACAGAACAATGCAAAATCCGTATCACTCAATAGAAAGTGGAATATACAGAAGATATACCGCCTCCTAGTGAGTACTTGTAAGACGCTAGCTGGGCATAGTTTGACTTGCAAGAGTGTGAATTACAGTGGAAGAGGTAAGAGAAGCAATAATTTCCCTACCGGATGGAAACGCCCTGAGTCTTGACGGCCTGACATCAGAATTCTAAAGTGAATACATAGCTATACTGGCTCCCAAACTCCTAGAAGTGTATGGAGAGCCTGGATCCACTGGAGGGCTCCATCTACAATATGAGAGGCAATAAACACGGCACTGCCAAAATGAGGGAAACCCCAGAAGAATGTTCCTTCGATCACCTCCAATCTTTGATACAAAATGAAATTGCTAAATCTTTGCCAAGCGATTTTAAACCCATATGCACAGTATTGTATCACCAGAACACTGTGTCAAATAACGTATGTATGATAGCTGTATTATTGCAACAAGTGTACCCTGACCTCTCTGTAGGGTCAGCCTTACCAGACACCCATAATGTGTTCAGTGCTCTATCATGGATGTATGTTTGAGGCACTCTCTCAAATGAAGATTGGCACAGGGCTTCTGAGGTGGATTTGGTTGCTTTACACCTAACCAATTTGCGTATGGCTGGGTCTAACCTGGGATGGCATGGTGAGCAAAATAACAATGGATTTAACCCAGATCTTTTGCCTGGAGTAGAATGTTTGCATTGTCAGCATCCGTCCTTAGTGGGATGGGTATGCCCAGACGTGGGTCCCTTGCTCACTGTGCTACTGGATTCAGTCTAGCCTGGCTGAAGAAGTGTGACATATCCTGAAACAGGGCCCAGGATGCTTGTTTCCGGACCAGAGAGGACTTGGCTTGGCAGTTCGGTCTGGACTGTTCCCATGAGTCACAGGGTCAAGACTAATTTGCATATGGCTGGGTCTAAACTGGGGTGGCTTGGTGAGCAAAAGATAATTGGATTTAACCAAGACCTTTTGACTGGGGAAGGATGTTTGCATTGTCAGCATTCCGCCCATCATTGTTTGCTGTAACAATTACACCTGACCAAAGGTACAATTGTGGTGAATGAGCTACTGCGGAGAGGTGTGGCGCCGCGGCCAGGGCGACTGACGCTGGAATCTGGGGACCACGGTTCGATCCCCGGCTCCGGCGGCAGGTTAGCCCAGCACCATGTGACTCTGGGCAATAGCTCGCTTAATCTTCCCGACGGCCCCCAGTGCCTAGAGACCCTTACGGGTGATTGTGCGCTTTACAAATGTGGACTTTACTTTACTTTACTTTACTTTACTGCCACCCCAACTTGGACATAGCACATGGTATTAGGCAGGGATGTCCGATAGTGACATCACTGTTTGCTGATGCAACCAAACCATGAAAGGAACACATTACCACTAGGGTCCCAAAATTACAGGGAAACGTTGTCTTTTGTCATTTTATGCAAGCATCATTCTTTATGTTAAACACCCTGCAAACAACCACGCCTGCCACTGAGAAAAAATAGTAAAAGTTGGATGTTTTTCTGAACTCCAGATACATTGGAGTAAGTCTTTCATTATTCCCCTCACTGCAGGCACATCAGAGCCTATAATAATAAAATGTCTTCTACATCGGAGCGAGACCCCAACATTCTATGAATATTGACAACTCACAGTCTCAAAATTGTTTTGCAGGTAAACTATGACCCAACAGTCCAGACGAATAAACACCCAACACAGGTCTCATTACAGGATCCTGAGGATGATATTATATATATTTCTTCAAAACCCACTGCCAGCAAATAAATCCCTTTTTTCAATCTCTATATGTTTTACATGGTCCAGTAGACAACCCAGGATGAGCCAGCATGAGCCAGGACAAACCAGCATGAGCCATGATGAGCCAGGATGAACTAATATGAGACAGGATGAGCCAGTATGAACCAGAATGAGCCAGTTGTGGCCACGATCAGCCAGACAAACCAGCATGAGCCAGGAAGAGCCTGATGAGCCACGGATGAGCCGGTTGAAGCCAGGATGAACCAGCATGAGCCAGGACAAACCAGCATGAGCCATGATGAGCCAGGTTGAACTAATATAAGACAGGATGAGCCAGTATGAACCAGAATGAGCCAGTTGTGACCACGATCAGCCAGACAAACCAGCATGAGCCAGGAAGAGCCTGATGAGCCACGGATGAGCCGGTTGTAGCCAGGATAAGCCAGGATGAACCAGCATGAGCCAGGACAAACCAGCATGAGCCAGGAAGAGCCTGATGAGCTACGATGAGCCGGGATGAACTAGTGTGAGACAGGATGAGCCATCAGGAGCCATGATGAGCCAGTATGAGCCAGAATGAGCCTGTTGTGGCCAGGATCAGCCAGACAAACCATCATGAGACAGGATGAGCTGGTTGTTGCCATATTGAGCCAGGAAAAACCAGCATGAGGAAAGATGAATCAGGTTGAGCCATAATTACCTGGCATAAGCCAGGATGAGCCAGCATGAGCCAGCATGAACCATGATGGGCCCAGATGAGCCAGCAAAAGATCGGATGAGCCAGCATGAGCCAGGATGAGCCAGGATAAGCCAGCATGAGCCAGGATGAGCAGGCATGAGCCAGGATGAGCTGGCATAAACCAAAATAGGCCGGAATGAGCCAACTTGATCCAGGATGAGCGGGGACAAACCAGCATGAGCCAGGATGAGCAAGCATGAGCCAGCATGACCCAGGATGAGCCATGATGAGCTAGTATGAGCCATGATGAGCCAGCAAGAGCCAGGATGAGCCAGCATGAGCCAGGATGAGCCAGCATGAGCCAGGATGAGCCAGCATGAGCCAGCATGACCCAGGATGAGCCATGATGAGCTAGCATGAGCCATGATGAGCCAGTATGAGCCAGAATGAGCCTGTTGTGGCCAGGATCAGCCGGAAAAACCAGCATGAGCCAGGATGAGCCAGCATGAGCCAGGACAAACCAGCATGAGCCATGATGAGCCAGGATGAACTAATATGATACAGGATGAGCCAGTATGAACCAGAATGAGCCAGTTGTGGCCATGATCAGCCAGACAAACCAGCATGAGCCAGGAACAGCCTGATGAGCCACGGATGAGCCGGTTAAGGCAAGGATGAACCAGCATGAGCCACGACAAACCAGCATGAGCCAGGAAGAGCCTGATGAGCTACCATGAGCCGGGATGAACTAGTGTGAGACAGGATGAGCCATCAGGAGCCATGGTGAGCCAGTATGAACCAGAATGAGCCTGTTGTGGCCAGGATCAGCCGGACAAACCTGCATGAGCCAGGATGAGCCAGGATGAGCTGGATGTGGCCAGATTGAGCCAGGAAGAACCAGCAAGAGCCAAGATGAATTAGGTTGTGCCAGAATTACCTGGCATAAGCCAGTATGAGCCAGCATGAGCCAGCATGAACCATGAAGGGCCCAGATGAGCCAGCAAAAGCTAGGATGAGCCAGCATGAACCAGGATGAGCCAGGATGAGCCAGGATGAGCCAGCATGAGCCAGGATGAGCCAGGATGAGCCATCATGAGCCAGGATGAGCCAGGATGAGCCAGCATGAGCCAGGATGAGCAGGCATGAGCGAGGATGAGCAGGCATAAGCCAGGATGAGCAAGCATGAGCCAGCATGACCCAGGATGAGCCAGGATGAGCTAGCATGAGCCATGATGAGCCCGCATGAGTCATGATGAGCCAGCAGGAGCCAGGATGAGCCAGCATCAGCCAGCATGTGCCAGCATGAGCCAGGATGAGTCAGCATGAGCCAGGATGAGCCAGGATGATCTGGACAATACTGAAATAGCTTTATCCCAAAGTGGGGTTCGCTGCTGCCAATCTTGAAAACTACTGCTTGGCAGCCCAAGCTTAATGGCCTTTTAGCTGGACCCATACTAATTTCCCTCTTCCCTCTCATGCTCTAGGAAAGGACGTGGTGGGGAACGCATCATTAATGGCCTATATCGCAGGCAATATCTTATATCCACATTCACACTCTTTAGCATTGATTGCACCACCTGCATGTGACAAGCACTAGCGCATCGGGCGGGGAGGCAACAAAACACTATGTCCCCCTGCCTCCCTATGTGTAACAGTCCACTTCTCCCACTGTCCTATGTGACATAACTTGCATCATTGGGCCTAGAAACGACCAGCCAGGGAACCAGAAGCAGCCCTGTAGAGTTTTGTCACGTCAGCCCCCACCCTGCAAGGAATGAACAATCATACACTGAAAGGAGTTCAAGGACTCTTCTTCCACTTTGGTATAATTTAGACCTCATGTAAGGGATCTTAGATATCAGTAAGACCTCAAAAGGAACTATAGATATTTACAACAGTACAGAGGATGGGTCTATTCCTCAGAAGGAACCCATGATCCAATTTGATGAGAACATAGGTAGAGGGCTGAAGGAGGCATATCATATGACCCTGAGGGAGTCCAAACCCCAAACCATCTCCCTAAATGCAGTGAAAAGTGTTCCGGTGTGGCCCCTCTTAGCATGCTTACTTTTACAAAAAATTCAAAGCAGAAGTGAGCAGGTGGCATTCAAACACATTTTAGCCATACAAAACAGCTCCTTCATTGAGGATTCAGGTGTACTAAAGTCTGCTTTAAAATCACCTCTTCTCCCATGGAGACATAACTCAAACCAACCCAGCTAACTCATAACAGCATTCTCTTACAATAGTTCTTTCTTAGGTTGCCTACACATACCTATATTCATAATACACAACAACCCCCTCACACTCACCTCTCGAATCGACACAATTTACTAGGTCAGTGAAGTAGTATTTCTTGGAATTGTTGGGTTTAGACACCTGGAAACAGAAAATGAGGATTGAAAAAGAGGAAAATAAGAAAACTTAGAGAAGAAACGAGAGGGTCACAAGTGGGAGAAAAAACAAGGTAAGAGGATAAATGAAGGGAAAGAAAAGAAAGAAGATAAAATGTACAAAGAGTATAGGAACAAGGAGTAAAAGAGGGAGTTCAAGCAATAATGAGAGGCTGAGATAAAGAAGAGGTGAATAAGTTAAATATGAAGAATGACTGGAAAAAGTGAGCCTAGGGAGAGAAAAACCATTAGTGAGTTAAAAAGAATTGTGCAGAGACAGAAACAGAAACTTAAAAAACTTAAGGAGAAAAGAAGAAAAATGAAGAAACAATAAAGAAAATTAGAAGTTAGAGCTTTGAGAGTGTGAACAAGAGAAGAGGAGAGAGATAAATGTGACAGAAAGAAAACAGAAGAAGGCAAAAGCAAGTGAGTTGTGAGAGCGACAATAAATGAGGGAGAAAAGTTGAGAGTGAAAAGGGAGATTGAAAGAGTGGAGCGAGACAAAGTGTTATAATATCACACACCTGCACATATAATGTTTTTATATGCCAATGGTATTAAAAATGAACCATAAAAACATGTTTGGAGGATAAGACTTGCATTTTCCTTCCACTGATATGAATTATGTTGAGGATATGGAAGGGTATTCCTTTTTTCAGGGACATACGCACCTTTTTTCTTTTAACCATCCTCCAAGGTATCAACTTACTCAATTGCAGAAGATTCCCACATTCTGTAATGCCCAAACCATTGCACTGTTAAATTAGAACTCTCCCTTTCAAGCAATACCTCTGGAAAGGCTGGTATAATAAACTGAATGAGTTAGCCAAGGTACAGTACTTTCAGAGAGACACAGCTAAAAATATGTTTTAAGCATTAACCAGCATATCAAAGCTCACAGAGAATGTCTAAAAATGTAATCTTTTCTGAAACATATTCCCAGATAAATTCAATTCATGGTTATGAAGGTTTTTAACTCTCACTGGTGGTCTGTGAAGAATATTTGCATTTTGATGCAAAACCATGCCCTGTGCAAGTTGGAAGTTTCATAACTTTAGTAGAGCCTGACAAGTACTCAGCTCCCCTGCAGGTGATGGGTGGTATCAGTGGGGTGGAAGGAAGAGAGAGAGGGAGGGACAGTAAATGCCCTTAGACACGGCATTTACTATGACTCACCCACTGCACTGGAATGCTGCTCTAAAGCCTGCACACTACAACCTCTTTTATTAAATAAAGGTTACATGTTCACTGAGGCCAAACACTTCTTTTAAAGTATAGTTGGGGGTCCAGTGCACACCGCTGTATACTCTGCAAAAAAGCTCTATTGAACATATGGAACAAAGATATGTCGCTTTCCTAGCCTTTCCACTATAAAGGTCTACATTGGCATGATCCAAAAAACAGGTGGACTTGAAGTATCCTTTGAGATCAACAAGCTTGAGTTGAGCTGGATAATCATATGTGTGCTTGTGACCTTTCACCCCACTTCCTTATTCATGACCAAGGGCCATATGTATCATCAAACTATTTAGCATTTCCTAAATAGCGAATTTTAAGGAATCGCTATTTAGGAATTGCAAAATGGTATGTATGAAAAAAAACGCTTTTTATTTGCGATTCCTTAAGCTTCCTTATTTGCGAATTCGCATTTTGCGAATTCGCAATTAAGGAATAATTTCCAATGCATTCCTATGGACCAGGAGGCCCATAGGAATGAATGCAAAATAATTCTCAAATTGCGAATTCGCAATTTGCTAATCGCAATTTGAGATTTATTGCAAGGGTGCAGGGGTGTCTCAAAGACACCCTGCTGCACCCCTGAAAAGAACATGTGTTTGCATATGGCGCACATACATGCCCTATGGGCATGTGTGTGCATCACATGCCAACTTTAAAAATGCCAAATTGTGCATTTCTGGAAGAATTCGCAAGTTACCATCAACTAAAAGTTGGTGGTAATTTGCAACTTCGCAAGCCAAAATTGCTACATACATAGCATTTAAGGAATCGCAAATTTGCGATTCCCTAAATGCTATGGAAAAATAAGGAATCGCACAAGTTTGCAATTCCTTATTTTGGGAATGTTTCATACATTCCAAAACATGCAAAACGGCCGTTTGCGAGTCGCAAAGGCCGAAATTCTGCGAATTTCAGCCTTTGCGATTCAAAAACGGCTTGATACATATGGCCCCAAGACACAACAACCATTTTATTTACCTTGTAATTTATACCACCATGAATTCTCTTACACTTCTTCCATGCTCCTGCACTGTATAATAAGCAGATGTTGGATGAGTGGCATTATAAAGAGAGGGCGGACTCTAAAAGGGACATGTACAAGTAGAATAACCAGGGATCCTTTCCAATCCTCCCGGCCCCTAAACTTACCGGCAGGGCTTAAAATATGTGGACGAAGATCCTGCACTTCATGCAGCAAGTGACCTGGGTATTTGGGGCGGGGGACTCTGTGATGCTGCTGTCACTGCATCCAGATAGATAAGACAACAATGGAACTGTGCCTAAAACAAGCCAGACCTATTGAATTTGATAATGGTCGTTGGCAGCATCAAAATGATGAGTAACAATGTGTTTGCTGTGAAAAGGTTTCAACTCTGAAAATATGCATCATGAATTAAACATTGCAAAGCTCTGTGTTAAAAGCAGTCATCCCGGTCTTTCCCATTATACCCATTCCTTTGCAGTCTCTCACTCTATTAGACATGTATCACCTTTTTCTCCACACATTTTCTAAAAATAATGTATAGTAATTTCTCACAAAAAAAAAAAAAAAAAGAAAAACCAATTTCGCAGCACACTTATACAAAAGTAACAGTATAGAAGATGTCACAATGGACATAAAGTTCCAAGTTCAAGAGTGAAGGGGTTGTCCACAAGTCAAAATATCATATCTTCTTTTATTTTCAAACATACGCCAGCCGACACGTGTTTCGTCGTCAGAAACACACCGTTTCTGCGACTCCTCAGGGCTATAAGTGTAGATGTGAGGGATCTGTAGGTCGCGGTGCCGGTGATAATTCCAACCCGGCTCCGCTCGAGGCCAGGTACTGTTGAGATTGTGCGCGGTGGTCACAAGAGTGCAACGAGGTGGTTGCAGGATGAGATGCAGATCCCTTTTCAATATTTTAACCACAACACAGTTCGCGACGTCAGGGTCTACAAGTAGCGTTGAATTTCTGTGTTAACGGTGAGGTGGTTAGCGGGGCTTGGGTGCCAGGCGGTCCCCGTAGTGCGGGGAGTGTTAGGCGGAGACTCTGTGGAAAGCTCGCTTCTGTTCCGGGTGCGGTTCTCACATATCATCTCTTTCTTCTTCAGCAGCATCTTTTTACTCCCCCTTCTGTCCTCACTATCCTCTATGTAGACAACACACCCACTCAGCCGTTTGCACAACATTTTCTTATCCTTCTGTGCTGTTCATATTTCAATATACTTCCACATTTGCTCTTGCTACATAAGTAGCCGCCCTCTGTGCACTCTGCAGCAAGGCCAATGAGTGGATGTACATGTAGCAGAGACACCTTTATGAGTCACTGACAGGCACAGTGACAAACTCAAATTAGAATCACATTGCTCAATAACTCTCATCCAAACACAAGAAGACAATGCAGTACACAAAATTCATAAGTTGTATGAAATAAGAATGCTCAGATAACAGCTGGAAAAAGCAAATACAAGGTGAAGTACAAAATGTAGAATGTTAAAGGGACAGTATTTCTGAAATTAATTACCTTGAAAGTTGTTTTGCATGTAAAGTTAAGGATTTGAAAATAGATCATGGTAAAAAACTAGGGGCTCATTTTAAAGTTGCACCTGTTACAACCTGTATGCAGGAACCAGACACTCTTCCACTACCTTCACAGATGCTTTGAAACCCATGAATGTCCTTCCATTGCTGAAGAAACCATGTGGCACTCTTTCAGAATATAATTTCAGCCATAATATCCAGGTGGTGAAGTCGTCTAAGTTCAAGTATTATAAAGTACATGAAAGTAACAAACAAAATGTAAAGATGCAAAATGTCAAAATAATGTGTTCCATAATGGAACCTGCACTGCCTAGGTTGAAGAATAATTAGAGTCTGTGTTTTCTAAAGAGATAAGCAAGAAGGCATCAGCATCATATGAATCTCAGTAGAAGTTCAGAGGAATCGAAAGAATATCCAGCAGAAAACGTTTTCACTCAGGGGCAAATCCAACAAAAATGGTTGCTCTCTTCTAAGTCAGGGGTAGTCTGCCTGTAATTAACTATTGAACGGTATTTTAAAAAACAATTGAAGTTAACAGAACATCCACATCTCACTCCCACAGTCCAAGACCAATCCTGTGGTGGCATTTTCCGAGAAACGGTAGACTCCCCAAATTCCTACTCTCACACAAGTCGGTACACATCTACTTGTCCTTGGGAGTTGCAACTTCCTAATACGCGGGTACTGTTGGCTCCTTTCACTCTCGTCCCTTCATGTCTTGTGCCAGCTTTCTTTCCCCAGGTCTCACTGTCAGTCAAATACATTACAATACATTTTTCTCTAGCTATCAAGGAAGTGGATAACACACCAGCAGAGGATAGATAGAGAAAGAGCATACAGGCAAACTTAAAACCTGAAAGACTCAGCTAAGGCCCAGCGTCAGACCAAGTTACCTTGAGAATCAAAATGGAAGCACATTATAGTATCGTTAGTCCTTAGCAATGAAAGTATTAGTATTAAGCCTAACTACATATAGTAAATACAATTAAATTGATTATTATTCAATTTAAATTTAGAATGAGTTACATATAATTTTCCAAAAAGACTAAAATTATGTGTAACTACAATTCTTATTAGAAGAAGACACACAGAATATGTTAGACTCACACGTAAATGCATATAAATAATATAAAGAAGGTAGCGCCTAAAATTACCTTGCTCTGGACTCCACCAGATAGTGGCCAACAGAGCTAAGATTTACACCCAACCCCATTGCCAACACCAAAAAACTTTTGGATTGTCGTCCACAGCAAACTGGACATGACTGCTCAAGTCAATGCCAGCACTCCCTCAAGCTTTTCGACTCTGAAGATGGTGGGAAAGATTTTCAAATGGCTCCCAATAAGCACCTGGACAACCGTTTAGCATGCCCTGATCAAGCTGGACTATGGGATCAATAACAAACTCAGAAGAAAGCTGCAGACCATTCAGAACTCAGCTGACAGAATCATGCCACACCACAACTGAACGAGCTAAACTATTCACAAACAAGCATAGCTCCTCATTCATTCTTTCAAGGCACTACCTAACACTTATCCATCATACCTCAAAGGTCACATCTGTTTTCATAATTCTTCCACATACTTCCACTTGTCTAGACTCCTACTTACACAAATCCCAGATCTAAAAGTTGAGCCTTCTCCCACATCCCTCCTGAAGCATGGAAAGACCTATCACTACAAACTAAAGACTCTTCAACACTTTTTGAATTTCACAAAATGCTGAAAATTGGCTTTATCAGTAGTCCTTCTAGGTCATGGGCTGTGTCTAGAATCACACCTGCTGAGCCTCGTGATAGTCATACCATACCATACCATGCCATACCATGAGCTGCTCTTCATCAGGCATAATGGAGCATTCTTCACAACTTTTCTCATGCACTCTTCTTCAAATTATAAAGGGCCAATAGCAGCAATATCTGAATTGTGGCCTGAGATAAGATTCCTAATGGCCTCCCCATACACCTCACCCATGCAGGGACATGCACCCAAGTAAGCACATGTGCACCAGATGCGTACAAGAGTGAATGTGCACCTCACCTGTCCAGGCACACGCTCCCAAGTAAGTACATGCTTCAAGTGCACACTTCATATCTGCTGTGCTAATATTGGTGCAGCCTCTGCCCTATAGGTTTGAGGGCACCCCATACACAGGAGGCAGGTTTGAGGTGTTACATGTATTTTCTAATACATAGTTGGGTACATGAGCTTTCCGTTGGGTATGGATAGGTGTCTCTCGGATTTCACCTGGGATTTGAAAATACTCATCCAGACAAAAACACACAAATACACTCTCATCTCTGTTTTGATGGTCCTAAAACAGGGTTATATTTGACAAAATGTTTTAAGTATCGCCACACAATCCACACTGCTTTCCCTTGCCACTGGTCCTTAAGCCTCCCTAATGCACTGCTTCTCATATAATCATTAACATGATATGCCACAGCATGATTGTCAGAAAATCTGAAGCTCACACCCCTCATTCTTACTGACCAAACAATTGCTCATACAACATTTTAATTAATGGCAAAAAAAGGATTTTTTTGAGGCCCATAAATATATCAGTGTCCTGACAATTGGAAGAGGGTCTCAAGCAAAGCACAAGGGGGTCACAAAACCTGTTGACTCCTAATTGATGCCCATAACATGAGGATGGTCCTGGATAACCACACTGCTGAAAATATTGAGAAATTCCAGAGTTCAAGCCTCTGCTCACACTCAAATACCCAGTTATGTAGCTCACTGAGGTATCAAGGGTTACTGGGCACCACATTTGACTACTAAATTGTTTATTTATTTGCTAGAGAACTGTGCCCAAGAGTCTCTAGCGTGTCTCTGTAGGCACAGGGACACCTAGAGTGTGGCGTCCAGTTCCTGTTTGTTCCAGCCTGTAACACTTCCTCTGCCCAGGTTTTCCTGCCTAGTTTTCCCACTCATCAGTCTTCCCTCCAACATATGCCCCGCCCAACCCGGGACCTACTTACTTCAGGCCACAGCATAACCACACAGTGGATGTGTACAGAGAGTGCATAGCTGGTGTGTCAAGTGTTTACCAACACAAACCCCATTTATACCTCTCTATTTCTATACAATGCCCAGAGCAAAAACTTCTGGCCCTCCCACCCCGGAAGATACACCATCACCGAGCTCTGCACAATTGACCTCAGGTGCCGCAATAAACACTGCCACCGTACTAACCCATGCTCTACAGTAGGACCTTTCACCTGCACCCAAAGCCACTTCACCTGCCACCAAGGAAACCCCAGCCCGGTGACCAGCTTCACTCCCGATACACCACAGATACCACCTGAACAAAAACACCCCCATTCTCCACCATTCTCACACAAACTTCCTGGGGCACTGTTGCTTGGGAGTTGAGGTCCACTTTAGTCCTAAGGCCCTCAGGATGTTGCAGAGTGGTGGAAAAAGGAGCGTGGCCTCCGAACACCTCTCAGCAGTCCCCCAATGTGGGGCTTACTGGAGGTAACAGGTAGGCTAGTTGACCCCTAAGGACCCTCAAGAACGATGAATACTTCGCTCCCCAACCAAGAGCATGTTTGCTGAGCAGCCAGTAGGCATGTTTGCTGAGCAGCAGAGAAAAGAGGCATGGACTCCACCGAGTTGCCAGCTTTAAATTTTGTTTTTTTATTTTAGGAAGTGAGGCTGTGTGTCCCCCCCTTTACTTGATGCTTTTGGGCCCAGGGGACCCTATCCCTGGGGCCTTACCAATGTTTTTATTTTTAAATAAAAAAGGAGAGTGGCCATGTGGCCCCCTCCTGAGGCTGAGTTTAGCCCCAGGGAACCCATTCCCCAGGACATAGGCATTTAAAAAAAACAGTTCAAGGAAGGGGGCAGAGCATCATCCCTCCTGGACCATTTTCTGCCCAGGAACCCAACCCCTGGACCCAGCCATTTTTTTCTGTTACATCAGGCCCCGTCCCCTCTCCGCACCACCGTGCAAACACGCCCTGTTGTGCATTTTAAGTCCTGAGTGTCCCTGGGAGCCAACTAGCCCACCAGATACAACCAGTAAGAGCCCCTGGGCTGCATTGCAGAGAGGTGGTCCAAGGCCAATCCCATTTTACAGATCTCGGCAACGCATCTCTGTGGCGCATTTGCACAGTGGTGAAGGCAGGGGGCGGGCCTGATGTGAAATGTGTGACTTATCCAATCACTCTGCCAAAAGCCAAGCACTTATAAATTCACCATGCCCTCTCCCTGCAGTACTCTAATCATCCATGACCCATGCACTAACTCATGCACTGCTACAATACCCTGAGCACTATGCAGTACAGCCATTGCCCTGTTACTACCCATGCATTCCTCCAATCATCCAGCACCATGTCCTTATCCAATAACTCCACTAAAACCCAAGCACTTATAAATTTACCATGCACTTTCCTTGCAGTACTCTAATCATCCAAACAGTGCCCATGTACTCATGCAGTGACCCAGGCACTAACACATGCACTGCTACAATCCCCTGAGCACTACTGCCGCAGTCCAGCCATCAGCATGTCACTACCAATGCACTCCTCCATTCACCCTGCCAGCTTCATGTACTTATCCAATCACTCCGCCAAAACCCAAGCAGTTATAAAATTGCCATGCACTGTCTTTGCTGGACTCTAGTCATACAGTCACTACCCATGTACTCATGCAATGACCCAGGCATTAACTCACGGTAAATACAGAGGAGGTGGTGCTACTCACAAGGATAACCCAATGCATAGTGTTCCCTAGTGTATGTAGGTGTTTTCACTGTATTCTAAGTGTCATTTAGCATCGCACTGGCTCTAGGCCTGGTTAGTCAGAGTCAGTTACCACCTGTACCAGTCAGCAAAACTTTGGGGGCACAGGAGGACTTTCTGCTCCTCTGTTGGTTCTTTCTGCACATCTCTTGCTTCTTCCTACACTTTTCTTTGTCTTTCTGGACTTCTGTTGCCTCTTTCTGCATTTGTCTTGCTTCTTTCTGCGCTTTTCTTCCTCTATCTTCACATGTCCTACCTTTGTAGGCATTGTTAGAAATTAGCATTTAAAAAAACTTTGAAATTCATTGAAAAACACATAGGTTTCAGGGACGTTATAGATACAAATTAGCATTCAAAAAACCTTTGAAATTCACTGAAAAAACCACAGATTTCAGGGACGTTATAGTTAGTTCAGCTAGCTATAACTCGTACCCCCGCAATGCACTGCTGATGACATCACATTTTACATCATTTATGACATGGTCAGTGACATCACTGATGACATCTCAAATGAAATCTCTGATGACATCATCCCCTTGATAATCTGATGCACCTCCTCATACCATAATATAACCTTTGATGCACCCACTCTAAAATAGAGACTACCATTTTTGAAACCATAGACACACCAATACCAGTTAGTACATACCCATTCACTAATACCTAGGTCTACACACACATCCACTCATTCACCCATACAGTCACTCATACATGCAGTCAACCATTAATATGACACTATCATATGCACTCACATATCTATACAGACACTCACACACCACCACGCAACCATAGAGTTACTCACACACTTAGTCAGTCATGCAATCAATCACACTCCCATATACTCACCTATACAGTCATACACACACCACCTCACTTATTCAAACATATACTAACATATACTTACACTCTTATACAATAACTAATACAACCACAGACTGATCCATACAACCACTCTCATAATCAGTCAGTCTCACATATAGTCATTTAGACACTCCAAACACTCACATATTGCCTTTCACATATGCAGTTACTCACACATGTACCACTGAGGCATCCATTCACTCACCAATACACCACACACACTCACCCACCAATACAGCCCTTCGCAGATGCACTCTTGAACCCATACCCCCAATGATTCATCCACTCACACATCTATGCAAAGAGTCACACACCCACCCACACAGACACTTAGGCACCCATACAGATACTCAGGCAACCAATCAATAACCCATATAGATCCTCATTACGCTACCCACCACTAACCCTGGGCGTAGCTACGCATAGTAGCGATACGCATAGCTACGCAAAGTGTACTTTGCACTACCAAGCTACGTGTAGCTATGCAAACTGCGTAGTGCACTGTGCAAAATGTAGTTCACAATGATTTCACAGTGATGGCTGCTTGTACGCACTGTGCAATCATTGCAAACCACATCTTGCACAGTGCAAGCGGTCGTTTTCTGCCGCTCAAGTTGATTTGTACTCGAGCTGCAGCTTTGTCAAAGCGGACTGGTGGTTTCTCATCGTGAGTGGTCGCAAGCATACGCGACCACCTGCAATTAGAAAATGACCTGCCCGCGTTGAGAATCTCGCCGGGAGGATTATTTTCCACGCTCGCGATAGGCAACCAGAGGTTGCTGATCGCAAACAAGAAAAAAGTCTCGCCAGAATGTTATCTTGACGTTCAGGGCAGCGAGCAAGCAAAAAATGCCCGCTACGCTATGCTATGCGATTTTGCACTGTGCTAAGTGCAATTCGGGTAGCATGTAGTTGCGTAAACTACGCAAACTATATGAGCTTAGTGTAGTCCTACGCCCAGGGTTACTCACCACCCCCTGCAACCGCTTTTTACACACCAACTAACAAACTAAACTATGTGAATGTCTGTATCAGTCATTAACCCATGCATTCAGTAATACACATGTAATTACTCACTTATACAGTCAGTCATGTACCTACTATTTCATCCATCCAGACACTTATACACCCATTCAGTCTTCAATACACCTTTCCATATATATAAAACATATTTAAATTTTGTGGGATGATTAAAAGCCAGTCTTGCTGCTGGTCTTGCTGCCTGTCTTGTTGAAATCACCGCCATAAGGGGAACGGCTCTCACCTGCAGTCACTCGCCGTGTGGAGGACGGCCCAAAAACACATTTTCCAGCAGCCTTGCGCCACCCCGATGCTGCTCTCATGCCCGGAGGCGCCGCCCACCTCCCGCAGCGCAGGGTGCCTAACCGCCTCTCTTGCTGTTTGTCTTGCTGCCGGTCTTGTTGAACTCACGGCAGTGAGGGGAACTGCTCTCACCTGCAGTCTCACCTGCAGTCACTCACCGTGAGGGGAACTGCAAACATTATCATCCACGCGCTGTGAGGGGAACGGCTAAAAAACACATTTCCTAGCAGCTTCATGCCACCCTGATGCTGCACTTGCGCCCGGAGGCGCGATAAAAGTGCCACCCACCTCCCACAGCACGGGACATGCGTGGGAGTTCCTGGGCCTTCCCAGGGCCAAGGGCAGGCCCGCCTACACCCATCAGCGACCGGAAGAGTCTAGGCTGGGCCACCCCTCAGAGAGTTGTCTAGGCAATTGAACCGGGTGGCAAGGATCACAGTTACTGTTCTAGGTTCCTATGTTTCTTGACTTGGACTTATAGTCACCAAAGTTTTGAATTACTGCTAGTACCATACATCAAAGAGCATGAGTAAGCGTAAAGGAGCTTTGGGCACCCTAGATGCCTTTATTACCAGAGCAGAATCCTTGCTGTTGCACGAAATTCAAATGGCAACTTGAGTGATTCACCACAACAGCTTCCAATAAGTCCATCAATAATAGTACAAAATAAGCCAATAACTCCCCTTGTGCTAAACTCAAGCATACCTTGCACATCTCCAACTATAGTATCAGATGATCACAGTAGACTGGGTATAGCAACTAGATTACGACCCCCGAAATTATTGGAAGAGTCTAAGGGGAAAGATAATGGAGCGAAGTTTAAGCGGGTTGTTTCTCCGCCGAAATGTCACCACTTGAAGTGGGGGTCCCTCAAGGTTCCATCCTGAGCCCCCTCCTTTTTAACATCTTTATGGCCCCCCTGGCGGTGACAGCGGAGTCTTTCGGCGCCCGGATTGTCAGCTATGCTGACGACACCCAGCTCCTCTTTGTAAGCAACAAGGATGGCCAGTTTGATGGTGTCCAGGTCAACGGCTGTTTGAGTGCTGTTTTTGAGTGGTTTGGGTGCCATGGGCTGAAGTGCAACGCCGACAAGTCGGAGTTGCTCTTCTTTGGCTGTACATCTGAGCCTGATTGGAAAACCTGGTGGCCGCAAGATATGTCTCCTCCCACTAGCTCGTCTGTGAAAGCTAAAAATTTGGGAGTGGTGATTGATAACAAGCTATCTTTCGGACCACATATTTCATCTCTCACTGGGAAATGTTTCGGCATCCTGCGGATGCTTCGTAAATTTCTCCCCCTAGTTTCTATCCAGCACAGAAAAATTATTGTCCAGACACTGATTTGCTCCAGGCTGGATTATGCAAATATTTTGTTTCTGGGACTTCCCAAATACCTGGTCAGGCGTCTGCAAATCGCCCAGAATTCTGCAGCCCGAGCCATCTTTGGTCTTCCAAGAAAAGCCAGAGCCACTGATCTTCTCTCCACACTGCATTGGCTCCCAGTTGCTAAAAGGATTCTATTTAAAACTTTGACCACGACTTTCAAGGCCCTACATGGCATAGGCCCCAAATATATTTCTAAACGACTGTCTTGGTATACCCCCCCCAGATCTCTCAGATCCTCGTCCTTATCAAAAATGAGTGTTCCCATTATCAAACGGGCAAGAGCAGGAGGACGGTCTTTTCGCTACTTAGCTCCTCATGCTTGGAATGATCTTCCAATCTCTTTAAGACAGACCTCTAGTCTTCTGTCTTTCCGAAAGGCCCTTTAAGACTTGGCTCTTCCCTTAATCTTGATGCTGTTTCTGTGTTTGTACGCCTTTTTTAGTGTTATGTTCTCCCCTTCTTCGGTTGGGTGTCTTCGTTAAAGCGCCGGGATACTCCAGTGGAGTGGCCGTGCGCTATAGAAGTATACAAATAACATAACATTGTTGGACACCCAAAGCCTAAAACCAAGAGCGCAGGGAGTTCTGGCCTGTGGATCAACCAGCATCTCACAGAAATGATCAAGTTGTAATTCTGAAAACATCTGTTAATACACAGACAGAAGCAGATCCTTTTCTTTCCCCTTGTCAATGAAAGTGAGCTTTAGGGATTTGGATTGTCCCTTAACTTTGACGTTAGAATCTGCTTTGGGATCTATGTTAGTCCAAATTAACAAACTGGACAAAAAAAATGTGTTTGCTGAATGAACAGCTGAGAACAGCTGCACACTGCCAAAGCTAACTTGAGAGGTAGAAATGTATCTATTCATTCTGATGTTGTAGAACGGGTGAGAAAATCAATGCTAGTAGAAGGGCCATTAACTACTAATCCAGTCGGAATGAGTAATAAAGGTAAAGATGTACCTGTGACAAAACCCACGACAAAGCGAAGTAAAGTAAGAGGGAGAGAAGAACACGGGGTAGGTTCCAGGAACCCAATGATAAATAAGGGGATATGTATGACATATGTCCTGCACAGGCATCTTCTAACTTGATGGCAAATGATATGGGTTTGGACGCCACAAATGGACCACAGGTAACCAGCCCAAAACCAAATACTGATGTTTTGGGCTTGCCACCTGCTTCATGTTCCTATGTATTAATTCTAGCTGGGGTTCCTGCCCTCAAAAGCGAGCAGAACGAATCCTGGTCCAACTTAAGAAACAAGACCGTTGATTGGTTGACCAAACACAAAGATTTCCACCCGTGGAATATGAAAGAAATTGTCATAGTTTGGTGGTGAGCCTCAGCAAGGCCTACCAGTGCAAGGTATTCGCCCTTCTCTGGACAGAGTCCTTAGTTCAATGGGTAATGTATGAAGTAGCACACAGAATGGAAGGAGATTGGTCCTTTTATACCCACACAGGGGCTCAAATGAAGGTGGTTCAAGTACAAAATGCTGGTTTTAGGTACATATAAGGTTCTACAGAAAATGCACAGTCAACAAGTGGGAGGTGCCAACAGTTGATAATTCTGGTGAACACATCCTGACAGTTACAGACTAACAGCAGCTGCATGGACAGCTGCAAGCTCAACTGAGCATGTGGGAAGGTGGAAGATGCTAAATATAGTTTGTCTCTAGGAAGATTTCAAGAGCAGTTAACAGAAAGGTAGGACCGAGCACATGGCGAGCACATGGTAGCACATGGCATACAAAATGGCTGACAGAAATACAAAATGGATTTCACAAAACGGACAAGATAGTTTCTAAATACAGGATGGCTTCTGCTAATGCTAACCTAATCGCTTCCAAATTACAACAGACGTCCCTTTTAGCATTAGCTGAAGACAGTCGTTCATCTCGGGTAATCTAGATATGCATCCTGTACATCGATGCTCATCATCTCAGTGATCTCTTTATTTAACATTTGTTGTGCTTTTATTTCTGCACTATTTCTTTTGGCAGGTGTACAAGCAGTGATGCATATGGAGCAAAGCATAGGACCACATTGTATACATACACAGCATGTAAATAGTATCACCAGTAGTATACATAAGATAGTCGATAGCTTCCAGCCCCAAGTGATAAAGAGTCTCCATATCCAGTTCGAGAATTTTCATGTACCAGCCTCTGAGTGAATTTCTGCAGCAATCTTATGCAGTTTAGAGATTCCATCATATACTAAAGGCGAGTGATCCGGAATGAAAACACAGCAGCTGCTGCCGATGATGCGACATGCACCACCTCGATCAGCCAAAATCACATCTAGCACCATTCTGTTCTGGAGTGCTACAATCCTTGCAATCTGTAGTTCTTCTGTAATGTTCCCAAGTGCCATTGCTGTCTGATTGGTAACAGCTTCCACAACACGAGTCAATCACCTAATCTTTCTGCTATTCAATGCAGCACCCACAAAGAAGAACAAACCCAAATTGAAATCGACATATTGTTGTAAAGTGGTATCAGTCTGATCAACCTCATCTGTACTTATTGTTCGTTTGTATCAGTTCTTGGAGATATTGTTGTACAATTTAAAATCCCGGTGATATGATGGAGGGGCTAAGAACACAGGTGGTAACACAAATGATATGTAACATACCCCAGACCACCCAACAGGTAATTGATAGTATCCTTTATTACCACAAACAAAATACGTATTGTGTGAAGACATAAAACTGCTGTTATTAGTACCTTCAATGGTTAGAATTACAGTACATTCACTTCTCCCCACTGGAATTCTCCCAACACTACTAATACATAAATCTGCTTTAGCTCTTGTCACAGAAATTATAAAAGGTCCAATGTTCTTAATTTTACTCATATTCATGAAGACAAATGGTGTCGAAATATTGTCATGTTGATATTCTTCCCATTCCCATTTAGTCCCTTTAGCTTGAGGATAAACATCTTTATCTTGATAGCATACTTTATTGAGACAAAAGTTAATGCTACCAACTGAAGGCTTTCCGGAAGCAAACAAAAGTGCATACCAAGCTTGACACGAACCATTATGGGAAAATGGTAGAGGAATAAAAGGTGTTCCCTCTTTCTTTTGGTGTGCAGGTATCATCCCACACACCCAACAGTTGGTAGTATTCGTGGCATTGTGTGTATGATGCAACATCTGGATGAATTTTTTTAATTAGGTAGGATTGCCGATGCTTCTGCTCATGGTAGGGAAGCGTATAATAGTGATGGTCCACTGACACTGGAGTAGTGGCAATAAAAAACTGTTGAACAGGAGCCACTTTCTCAACAAACCAGGTGACTATTGCCATAACCACCAGAGCAACAACACACCCTACAGCACAAATGATTATTTTGTTATGCATTTTAGCAACAGCGATAATTGATCTTTCTACAAACTCGTGGAAACAACCGTTGGAGCTCTTATCTCTGGGCAGCAGTTGATTTCTGCACCACAGGCCAAGACGGGTGTCACTACACTACGCAGGACTGATCCCCTCCTTGCCACATCGGCTCTCCGTTTCACTAACCCAGGCAGCTCAACCAGTCTTTTTCAGCACTGCAGATTCTTTCCTCGGTCTCAAGTGGTATCGTGATGCTCCAGGAATCGTGTGGTCTGGGAAGACTCCCTCAGATTCGTCAGGGGAGATATCGTGGCCCTTCTCCGTTTCCAAGATCTCTCGATGATCAGTCAGCACAGCAGGTTCCACCAAGGCAGGTGACACACATTTGCAGTGTGTGCTATGGACCCAGTTCTCCTTGTTTGTCACTCGAAGTGCTGTCCTTGTTGCTAGGAGCCCCTGCTTCGGTCCTCGCCACCTCGGCTCCAAGCTGTTAGATCTGTTGAAGACCTTGACCATCACGTGGTCGCCAGGATGGAGTTTGTGGGCCTCACCTGTAGATCTGTCAGGAAGAGCTTCCCAAACCTGTTGATGAATAGAGATCAAACTGTTGGTTAACTGTGCCAAATAATCATTCATCAGAACACATGGAACATCATGTATGGGGCGAGGCTTAGGAACTCCCCAAATGTTCATTGGTCTCCCAAAGACCACTTCATATAGGGTAAGGCCAGATCGTGAATGTGGCATCGATCTTATGGACAACAATGCCAAGGGTAGTGCAACTGGCCACTTCAAAGACGTGGAAGCCAGTATTTTCGCCAACTTCAATTTCAAAGTAGGGTTGTATCTCTCCACTAATCCTGCTGATTGTGGGTGGAAGACTGCATGGAATTTCCGCTTGATCCCTAATCGTTTCAGGACATGCTCAACAACTTGCCCAATAAAATGAGGTCCGTTGTCACTCCACAAAAGTTTACAAACACGATATCTAGGGAAAAACTCCTTTAGAAGCACCTTTGCTGTGGTGAGAGCAGTATTATCCTTTGTAGGGTATGCCTCAATCCATTTCCTAAAGGCACATACCACCAGTAGGACGTATTTCAGATTATTGCAGCGTTCAAGTTAGATGTAATCCATCTGCAAAACTTCAAAAGGTGCAGTTGGTGTAGAAATCTTCCTGTAGGAGTCCGTGTCCCTTTACCAGGATTATACTGCCAACAGATCAAACAGGACTGTACTACTCTTTTAGCTGTGCTGGCAATTTCAGGATGCTCCAAAACTTGCGGAAGCAATTTAGTTATTGCTAGAGCTCCAACATGTGCCGGCCCATGTGCCATTTGGACAATAGGTTGTAAATAGGCTGCAGGCAATTTCCACTTATTCATTTCTTTGTTACGCCAACAACCCTCATCATCTAACATTCCTTCTTTAGACCATTGCTCAAGTTCTTTCACAGAGGCAGATCTCTGTATATCCAATACTTCCTCTCTAGCATCATGCCATCTCTCAGCTTGTGATTTCACTATGTACATGGATGTAGTGTTTCGTTGCATTGCAGTCTCATGGGCTACGCGGTCTGCAAAGGCATTGCCTTGTCCTATTTTGTCAATGACTTTCTTGTGTGCGCTACACTTCATAATAGCAATTTCTTTGGGTATGTATGTGCTGTCAAGAGATTATGTACTAATTCTCCATGCATTATCTGCATCCCGTGGGATGTAAGAAAGCCTCTTTCCTTCCAAAGCAAGCCAAAATCATGGGCCACTCCAAAAGCATAGCGGCTGTCTGTGTAAATGTTCACAAACAAGTCAGTGCTAAGTTCACAGGTTCTCGTTAAAGTTATTAGCTCAGCTGCTTGAGCGGACTTCTGTGGTATGCGAGCTGTTTCCACTACTATCTCAAGTGTTGTGATTGCATATGCAGCTGAGGTTGTGCCATCTGGTAATTTCAAACAGGACCCATCAACCCCCAGCTCCCCATCGACATCTGGAAAGGGCGTATCTTGCAAATTGATGAGACCCTTTTTCTGTTCCTCAGTAAGGAATATACAATCATGAGGCTCTTTTGATTGAGACTCAGTTACAGGACATGGCAACAAAGTAGCTGGGTTGAGTGTTGCGCACCGCTTTAGTGTAATGTGAGGGGCTCATAGTGTCAGTTTGTATCCTGTCAAACGAGGACTAGTTAAGTGTGTTTGTCTTGGTCTGATTCAAAAGGGCATGTACTGCATGGGGTACTAGCACCAACAGTTTGTGTGATAAAACTATCCCTTCACTCTGACGTATGGACACAGCTGTTTCTGCAACTGAACGAAAACACCCAGGCAATGCACAAGCAACAGGATCAAGGACGGCTGAAAAATATGCACAGGGATGCTGTTTGTTACCGTGTGTCTGTACTAGAACTGACAATGCACATCCATCTTTTTCATGTACAAAGAGTGTAAAAGCCTTCATATAATCTGGAGTGCCTAACAATGGTACCGAACAAAGAGCTTCACGTAACTGTCAAAAAGCATTCTCACATTCATCTATCCATGGAAGGGCATTGGAGCATCTTTCATCAAAAGTGCTAGCAAGGGTTTGACAATGTGAGACTACAAAACGAGGTCAGACCAATGAATGCACTGGCATCTTTCTGAGTGGAAGGTACTGGTGTGTCTAAAATTGCTTGAATGCGATCTGGTGTCAGTGCACGGCCCTCCTTAGTCATAAGGTGACCTAAGTAGGTTACCTTCGGTCTACAATATTGCAATGTGTTCCGTGATACTTTATGGTTGTGTGTAGTAAGAAAAGAAAGTAGAGACAACATACATTTTTCACACTGCTCAGGCGTATCGGCTTCCAACAAGATGTTGTTGACATATTGTATGAGAGCCACTCCTTTAGACAAAGTAAAGGAATCAAGTTGTCGTTTTAAGGCTTGACTATAAATTCTCGGACTCTCGGTCACAGGGTAATGCGGTACTACAATCTTGTTAACTTCTCTCAAATCAATGATGAATCTGTAAATCCTTGTATCAGTATGTTTTTTCAAAATGGGAAGAATCGGACTATTGCAATCATTGTCAGGGACTTCTTTCTCAACCCACACGTCAATCAAATCATAAACAATGCATGTAAGTGCTTCATCTCCTTCTCGGGAAATTTTATACTGAGGCAGTCTTGGCAATGACTCGCCCTCCTTGACACTAATATGCACTGGTGGAATAGCCATTTGTCCTACATCAGTGTCTGAAGTAGCCCACACAGCACTAGGGAGTGAAGCTAATGCAGTATCTTCTTTAACCAAACAAGATCTCTCAGTCATGGGGTAGTTGTCATTCAAAATAACACGCACTCCTTCAGGAGAACATCGTATCGTAGCCCTGAAATACTTGAGCATATTAATACCCACAATATTGTCTGGTGTGTTCGGAGAGAGCAAAAATGGACATGGAGCAGTAAACTTATCAACATGGAATGCGAGTGGTTGTGACAATGGGCTAAGGAAAGGCGTTCCATCAAACCCTATCGATGTAATGGTTGAGCCATACAGGGGAGCCCTTGGGACCAATTGTTTAGATAAGGCACTACGAGTAGCTCCTGTATCAACCAGAAACTGATCAGTAGAACCCAAAACATGTGCTGTAACATAGGGACCCCTGTGATCTACTGGAACTTCAACTGATTCCTTACCCCATTTGAGGCAATCCTATGCATAAGCAGAATCTTGAAAGTCAGACGGCACATAGTCGGAAATTTGATATTGGTTCCTTCTATCCAAAGTGTTAAACCCATCCTGCCGACGTGTATTAGCATCAAACCTAGCATGATCATTCGTGCTTCCTCGAGGCCCTGGATATCCTGAACGATTTCTCATTTGTCCCCGACCACGTGGACACTGCAGAGCACGCAGCACTGGACAGTCAGAAATCCAATGTCCAAATTTCTTGCAGTACGCACACTGGTCAACAGTATAGGAAAGGAAGGATGAACCATAAGAGCCACGTCCACCTCTATCATTACCTCTAGAAGGCGGACCATAAGCCTGCGCCAACATATCTTTTGTTTTCAACTCTTTAGTCTTTTTATCCTCATTACCTTTCGTTTCTAATTCCTGGCGTTCATATTACTGAGCCATTGGCAAAAGAGAAACCGGAGAAGAGGTAGTCCAGGAACTCTCACTGGCCTTTAGGCGACTAGCTATTCCTGGCCAAAGGTTTGCAACATATTTATCGACAAACAGATGCCTACCCGTGTCATCTGTCAATGACTGGTCCCTAAAATCGTGGAATGCCTCCTCAGAGCATGTAAAAAAATCTGAAACCGATTCATCTGCCTTTTGCTTACACGACGCTAATACAGTCCAATCTATATTTTTAGGGGGAATAATCATCTTTAATTTAACTAATATAGCTGCCAGAAGATTTAAAATTAACTGACACGGTTTCTGTGCAGGTTCTCTGTCTTCATCTAACTGCTCTAAATCTTTCCACAATGCTCCAAATGTCGCACGATCATCAACTTTACGCACAGTTCTCCACATATCAGGCGGTAATATCAGTCCAAAAAACAGGTCATTATCAGGCAAAGTCATAGTACAAGAGCTAATAGCACCCTCAACTTCCTCATAAAAGGCTGCTGGATTCTTTCGCGGATCAGGTAATGCAGTCTTAAGGGCCATGACATCTGCTCTATTCCAAGGAGTGTAAACTCAATTATAAATAAAATAACCCTTTGCATCTGTAGAAGTCTTATCATCACTTGTACCCGCTCCTTTAGGAGGAACATATATAGGCGCGGCTTCCCGCATGGGTTTCACATTAATTACAACGTTCTTATCTGTTTCAGGAGTAAAAGTTCATGCCATGCTGATCTGGGATGTTTATGCAGCTGTGTCTGCTGCCATTTTCTCCTCTCGCAAACGGGCTGCTTCAACAGGCAGTTTAACCAAGCGTCTGATTGTGTCAGCCACCTGGGAGAAGACATAAAGACCTTCACGTAGTTGTTTACAATCATTTGCTACATCATCGGGCTCCATTTCTACCGAATATTTCCTAAACTGTTCAATAACCTCTGCAGCAAATACCTCAGTAAAATATATCTGCTCCCTTTCCTGCCAACTTTCTATGCTATCTAGAAGTTCAGAAGCAGTAGTAATACTATGAACGGCTTTACGCGCAGCAGATGACATCGAGAGAGTTTCTCGAGCTTTGTCTTGGTCTGTAGAAGAGTCTTCATCCGACTCATAAGGAGCAGTAGGAAGAGTATACAGAGGTGAACAACGATCTAATAAGAGAGAATCATCTTGGGGTTTATTAAGAATAGGATAAAGAGGTCTACGGACAGGGTCTTGGCCATTTACCTGTAAATGACGCTCCCTATCTCCCCTCTCTTTAATTTCTTTCACTTACGTATTTTTCATTTCTAATGCTTTCGCATGAATGCTCTTACGTTGTTCTTTTTCAATCACGGCTTGCTCACACTTCATTCGCTCACGCACTTTTTCTCCCACATTCGCACACAATCAAACATATCTTGCCTAGCCTTTCTCTTAAACATTTGTTGCCCCACATACTGAATCTTTCGCAAATCAAATGACCCATGCATAGGCCAACGCAACTCAGGATCCTTTCGAGAATATTCATTCCATAACGTGCTGTACATTATAGAAGAAATACCATACTTAATATACATGTCCCTGTTAGGCGTTCCCTCCGGGGGGCGGTTGTGCTTCATCGAGTCTCAAACTGGTACCTCTACAAAAGCAACACATCCTACGAAGTGTGCTGAAAACAGGCATGCCAAAAATAGTGAAAAATATGCAGTATTATAATCAAAGTAGCGCTTAAGGTACTCTTTGTACGTTGCGCTGTTCAAACAAATTCAATTAAAGAAAAATCTCCTCATTACCTGCCTACATGAATTGAAATTTATATATTACATACATACAAATACAAATATTGGCCAATCATACAAATCAAAAGCCGCAGTAAGTGTTACTAAACCTCCTTACCAATCCAAGGCATCAAAAACCAACAGCAAGTGTCGCAGAACGACTCAATCAAATAGTGTCCAGGTTCCAACTGCCAAGTTCTCAAATCGACCAAATGGTCACTGCACGGCAAATCAACAGAAGAGATCTCAGTCGATGACCGGCACCACCTAGATGGTCAGATCAGAAAGAATGGAAAAACGCCGTGGTTGCCAAGACTCGGGTCTCCTCAGGCAGCGATCGCGTCCAAAGCGAGATTCCAATCCTTCGTTTCGGCCACTCCTTCGGGCATCCGAGTCGCCGATGAGCCCCACGTCGGGGGCCAATTTGTGGTGGTGAGACTCAGCAAGGCCTACCAGTGCAAGGGATTCGCCCTTCTCCGCACAGTGCCCTCAGACCAATGGGAAGAATTTCGCACAGAAACTGGAATAGAAAATACAAGATTTATTAAACTTCATGAGGTGGAACTACATTCACACAACACCCTTGGTAATGTATGAAGTAGCACACTGAATGGAAGGAGCTTGGTACTTTTATACCCACACAGGGGATCACATGAAGGCGGTACACGTACAAAATGCTGGTTTTAGGTACATATAAGGTCATACAGAAAATGCACAGTCAACAAGTGGGAGGAGCTTACAGTTGCAAGATCTGGTGAACACATCCTGACAGTTACAGACTAACGGCAGCTGCATGGACAGCTGCATGGACATCTGCAAGCTCCACTGAGCATGTGCGAAGGTGGAAGATGCTAAATATAGTTAGTCTCTAGGCAGATTTCAAGAGCAGTTAACAGAAAGGTAGCATTGAGCGCATGGCGAGCACATGGTAGCACATGGCAAACAAAATGGCTGACAGAAATACAAAATGGATTCCACAAAACAGACAAGATAGTCTCTAAATACAGGATCGATTCTGCTAATGCTGACATAATTGCCGCCAAATTACAACAATAGTTCATAGAGTAGGGAGGGTTGGTCAATCCCCTGAGAATAAAGAAGGTGATTTTTGTAGTGATTAATTTTTGTCGGCCTCTGATGGTTTGAAGCCTACAAAACATGCAAGAGGAGATATCTTCCCAAAGCACTTGTATTTGCGCTCTTCCTCTGGGCTATTTTTACAAACCACCACCAAGGAACATTGTCTATGATGGTGCCTTTGACGGTGCCTCAATTTCTTTTTCAAATAGGTTCCAGGCATTATCTGACTTAGACGCTTTGAAATGACAACCAACTCCTGTAGAACTCAAAATACACCATTCTGATATCATCCAGGCTAATTGTAGTATGGACCAGGCAAGTCCTTAAACAAACTGGGTTTAGTCAAATTCTAGGGAGTTTCAAATGCCCAAGTGAGATCTGAACCCAATGAACAACTGGGGGCAGTTGGGCTAAACGCTCTCAAACACAATTATGCAGAGCCCTCTCCTGATTTGATGGCTAAGTCCCTTATGTCAAATATAATCCAGTTCAAAAGGGACAATTGTTTAAACCCGGACACAGGAGTAAATAAGCAGTCGGGAATATGACTCACTTCGTGGAACATTGCGGGGCTCAGCAGTAATCTTAGGGATGCTGAATGGCTGGAGTACATAGAACAAAGCGATATATGCCTCTTGCAAGAGGCCTGGGCACAAGAAACACCTCACTAGGATGGGTTTAAGATATTTAGTGTTGACACCATACCATCGGTAAGAGGCAGGCCTGTAAGAGGCAGGCCTTCGGGGGGTCTTGTTATATGGATAAGAATTACTCTTGAAATCAACATAACCCAGTAGTACATACCGTCTCAAGACATGGTTGCTGTGAAAATTAGTACATGGGATAAAAAGGAAATATCTTTAATCAACATTTATAATAGACCGAGCCCAGCTACAAAATAATGTTTAGTAATTGAGCGGCTTGACCTTTTTTAAACTCAAATGAGCCGAGGGCAATGGTAATTGTAGAGGGTGATCTAAATTTTAAATTCCAGCCAGTGGTGTGCTTTGATCACCTCTTTGAAGAAGAAGATCAAGCAAATAATATCCCCGCTCTAGAAAGCTGCCCGATAGTGCCTTGCACTATGGAGGTTGCCCAAATTATGAAACTAACTTCAGGGCAGGGACGTAGAGCTTGTAATTGTTGCTTACCCTCGGACAGTCCAAATGCTTCTACATTTTGTAGAGGTAACTGTCAGAGCAGTATAGATTACATATTGATATCAATTGAGTTCTGGCCTAATGTACATGACCTAATAGTAGATACCAGAACCGACAGTAATCACTGTCCCCTACACTTGTCGTTAGCAACTCACCTTTTTTGAGTAGTGGAGGAAATAATACTATCATGGATGAAATCCTTGTGAGTAATAAACGTCGAGCTCTAACATGGCCACATATAGTAGGAAATGACCAGTCTATGATGCAGATTTATAATACTTTTGTAGATGTATTTTTCCCTTATATAGATTTACCATCATTTGAGTTTCCAATACTTGCCGTACATCATGCTCTGCTAGATGCATTAGCACCTATTGTGAGCAGAATTCCCAAAGAGCGTAGTGGAGAAGGAATGATACAAGCGTAGGAGCTAGCCCCTGGTACAACAAGGAGTGCCGAGAAGCAAAACCTGAGGTCATATTGGCAATAAAGAATAACAATATAACGTTTATAAAGGAGAAAATAGTTCAATATAAGAGACTTAGGATGATAATATTTGGACAGACTTAATGAGTGCAGCTAAGTCCAAAGACCAAGTAGGCTTTTGGAGATTAATAACAAACGGCAAAAGGCAGGAAGAGCTACTAAGGACTTTTTTCTTGACGCTAACATTTGGGTTGATCACTTTTCCCCCATTTATGTGTTGGCTACAACTGAAAAAACACATACTATTGCAGATTTTGTAACCAATCCTGATGTAAATTATCCACATTTTAGTCTGGAAGAAAAACTGGTGGCAATCGATGCAGTAAAGCCGGGGAAGGTGCCCGGCCTGATAAAATACCAGGAGATTTGCCGTGGCTCAATTTTGAGATTTGTGTTTGGGGCCCAATCCCCGAATCTTGTAAAGGGGCAGAAATTACTATGATATCCTCAAAAATCGTTTTGGCTTAGATGGTGCCATCCTCAAGTGGTTCACCTCATACTTGCAACATAGAACCCAACCAATTAAAATCTCTAACTGCCTCTCTAAACACCAACCTGTAAATGTGGGTGTACCCCAGGGCTCCATTCTCTCTCCTACTCTATTCAACCTCTTCATGGAACCCCTCACTCTCATTCCTAATCAAGCAGGAATCAGTTACCACTTATATGCAGATGATACTCAACTTTACTACAGGATTAGATCACATGATGGCATCTTACATCTAAATGACACACTGACTAAGATCCAATTGTGGTTCCATTATAACCACCTGAAATTAAACCCTAAAAAACTGAAATCATTCTGTTTTTCCCTAAAAACCATACGCTCCCTATCCAAAACTGGATCTCAGACATTAAAGCTCTTAATTGTTCTCTCTCCATCACTCACTCGGTAAAGTCCCTTGGCATCAGCGTTGACCATAGCCTCAGTCTTACTCCCCATATAAAAAACTCTGCCAAAGGCGCTCTCTTTACACTGCATCACCTTAAAGAAATTAAACCCTTTATTCCTGCGGATGACTTTAAATCAGTTGTTCAATTACATCTCCGCAGTTCTCAAAAACCTTAAATGGCTTCCGATAGAAGGCAGAGCTACCTACAAGACCCCTTGTATCACTCACAAAGCCCTCCACCAAAATACCCCTTCTTACCTCTCAAACAAACTACACAAAGCGGCGGCACTAGAACTATGGGGAGCACGAACGCTCCTGTACTTGTCCCTCCTCTGTTAAAAAAGAGATCAACGCAGTCTCGCACTTTCTCTGGAAATGCGCCAGCTATCTGGAATGCCCTTCCCAAAGATTTACGTTGCAACTCTTCCTATTCTTGCTTCAAAAAAGAACTTAGGCTGCTACTTCTTAAAAAATACTAGGGTCCCTAAGCTATAGCTCACTGACTACCAATCTCTCCCACCTTACATTGTCTCCTTACTCATTTTTCTTTCACCCTCTCCCATTCACCCCCTCCCCCCTTGTTTTTGTATTTTCCCAGAATTTCACCCACCCCCTACCACCTGCCCTCCCCTCATTCCCTTCTCCCCACTATCTCTCCTCACTTACTGTAACCTTGTTATTTCCAAATGTTGTAAAGCGCTCTGATACTCCTGGGTCCAGTCAGTGCTATATAAAACCCTTTAAATAAAATAAAAGAAAAAGAAAGGTAACCATTATGACCGCGCAAACTATCGACCATCTAGGTTAATTGACATTTTACAATTTTTTTTGCTAGGCACATTTTAAGCAAAGTGAAATATTGGCTTGAAGAGAACAGTGTGCTCTCAAAATTCCAGATGGGACTTAAAATTAAAACCAGTACAATCAATCAGGTTTTTAGAATTATATGCTTACGCTGGAAATATATAAATTTAAAAAAGGGCCACTTCTAAGTTGCTTTTGTAAACTTAAAGCCTGCATTCGACCTTATACCTCAAAATTTACTTTGGAAATCGTTAAAATGCAAAGGGGCACCATACGAATTACTTATGCAAATAATAAGATTACACAAGGATATTTTTGCAAAAGTAATATGGGGCCCGAGGGGTGAGCTCT
This sequence comes from Lissotriton helveticus, assembly GCF_964261635.1. Classification (NCBI taxonomy): domain Eukaryota; kingdom Metazoa; phylum Chordata; class Amphibia; order Caudata; family Salamandridae; genus Lissotriton; species Lissotriton helveticus. The sequence continues at coordinate 134,498,267 of NC_136064.1, forward strand.
GTGAGTAGTTAGCCTGGCATATGATGTCCACTATTTTAGTGGGCACGTTGCACCAGTCTAAGCGATCCTTATTGATGGTGGTTGTAAAGTCAACCTTATAGACTAGCTATCCTAGTGGTAGCGTGGACCAGCAGTTTTAGGCTAAAACTTCAGAGAGCATGTGAAGCCAGCTGTTTTACCAATTATAATCCCTTGAATACCAAATGAAAGGACACCACACAAGGTATATATAAATATATATGTATTTATTACTAACACAACCCCTCTGAACTCTTTTTGAGGTCAGAGATCGAATTACACCACAAGTTACTACGGTAGCATACGATAAGTTGCACAAATACAGTTTTGCCCTAGGGGCCTCACAAACCATATACTAAGTAAGTGGTATAAGAACCACTTCAGGAATAGTGAATAGGCATAGGGCCTAGGGAATCGCTGGGGCTACACTACACAACCAAAGGTTAGGAAGGGGGAGACCCACGGGAGGTGCCTGCAGTGTCTAAACACAGGCGCGAGTTCCTATTGACATATAATGAAGAACGAAGAAGTCACAAAGTTACTGATTAAGGACACTTCTGGATGGACTACAGTAAAACCCCTTTTAAGTTGAAGAGTCAATACCCACGGGAGCACTGGAGTACTCGAGTTACTTCACCCAGGGAGGCCGGGTGCCTAGGTGTCTTTTCATGTCGGGTTTCATCGATGCTTTCAATGGAGACCTGCAAAAGAAGTGATGAAGGAAGAGTGTCCGGGTGGATCCAAGGGTGGATCAAAGAACTGAAGAACCTGAAAGCAGAGGGGACAGAGTCTGGGTCACTAGCCAGTGACCAGGAAGGAACCAGGAAGGGACCAGGCGATGTTGGGTGTTTTGCAGGTGAAGAGGTGAATCTTGTCTCTGCAGCCACAAGAACCAAGGGGTGTCGACGACAACCAGGAGCTGGATTCGAGCTGTCCCTTAAAGGATCTTGCTGACTGCGGTATTGGTATCCAGATTAGACCCAACAAGCCTTGGTAACCGCAACCCATGCAGGAAGTAAAGATTGGGTTCAGGTCCGACCAGCAAGGTCTGGGGAGCTTCTCCTTTGTAGGAAAGCTGGAGAAAGCCTGGAGCAACCAGGAAAGGCAGAAGATTTCAAAGGTTTGCCTTCAGGGGGCTCACTAGCCAACAGGCTAGCAACCAGGAAGATGCATCAAGCTGAAATGCAGGATCAGGCCCCGCGCATCACTGGTGGAGTGAGGGGGGCTGAGCTTCAGTGCAAATGGCGCTCGGGTATGGGGCTTCTCGTGCCCCAATGCACAACTGTGAGTTACCTCAGGAGTCGATGCAGTCAGCAAATTGCAGGATGTCCAGGGAGTCTGGTCCCATGTCTCTCGTGTCCGCCATGGGTCTCAGCTTTGCTGTGGATGTGGGTTGGAGTCCAAGAAGTTTGAAAGTCCAGTCCTGAGTAGCTGAGTCTTCGGCTCCCATCAAGAGTGTTGACAAAGCAAACTGGCAAGTTACTGGTGGTGCCAGTTTGCACAGGGTGGTCACTCCTTGACCACAAGGGAGATGTCTTCAGTCTTCTAGTCGGTATAGAATGTTGAAGGTCCAAGAGTTTCATTTCAGAGTTTTGTTCCAGGATAATCTAATGTCTCTAGACACAGCTCCTATCTTTATACTAATCTAAGGGGCTGGATTACCTGCTAGGTCGCTCCTATGGGTGGACCTGGAAAGGGGGTGGTTACACCTCTTGCCCTTTGTCCAGTTTCGCACCAGAGTGGGGCTGGAGTACCCCAGCAACTGGTTTGAACTGGACTATGCATGGAGCACCTTGTGTGCCCCAGACAGTGTCTCGTTTTGCAGCCCTCCCTGCCCCAATACACTAAAAGCCTGTCTGGGTAGGTGCTAGCACCTCCCAAGGCAGGAAACCTATTGTCCAGGCCTCCCCTTCTGGAGTTTCGTCCAGCAGCATGATGTTAGACTCGTGTCTTTGGCAGCAGCATCCATTTTGTGATGCTGAGGCTCTGTTTAATTTTAACCGGGTAAAGCAGTAATCAACATGTCTTCTCCATCTAGAAGGGTTGAATGCTACCCCTGCCACCAGAATTGGCAGGTGGGGTAGTGTTCCAAAGCAATTGACACCTTACACGACATGTTTTGATAAAGCCAAACCAAAGTTAGCATTTAACCGCAAGGATTATAATGCACGTAAGAGTATATGGTATGGCTATATCAAAGAACAGCTATAAGGACATGGTTCAGAGAGCTGCAGAGGGGCTCAGCTCATTCCAGAGCACCCTCTCACATAAAACCAAGCACTCTGTCTCCAGGATTGTCGAGGCCTACCATAGGAGTGACTTATAGGTGCATATGTGTCTATATATATGGTTAGATATAGGAATACCATATCTAAGTAATGTGTGATTACACCACCTTACCCAAGCAGAGTGATCAGCCTGTGGTGTCAGTTTGGATGGCCAGCCAGGGGTGGCATAATACATGCTGCAGCCCCTGGTAGGCCTTGTATGCTCCTATGCCCTGGGTTCCTATGGTACACTATACAGGGTCCCACAGAGGGGACCCAATTCCCAATCGGATATGTACCTAGGTACATGGTACCAATTTAGAGAGAGACCAGCTGGGCTTTGGGTCTGATTAGCAGGCCCACAGCCACATTACTGTCGAAAAACCAGAAAAGCACAGCAAAAAGTGGGGGTGACCATAGGAAGCAGACCCTACTCTCCTACAAGCTCGCCAAGGCAATCCATGTAAAAAAGGTTGTACGACATGTGTGTGTACTGGCACCTACCTTATTTTCATTGTATGTCAATGATATTCCAGAATATCTGTTTGGGTGCATACACGATTCGCCTAAACCAGGGGGGTCCCGGTACCAGCTCTTTTATTTGCCGATGACACCATATTGATATCACAAACCTCCAAAGGACTACAATGCTTAATTGATTATTTTTATACATATTGTAATATGAGGGGCCTTGAAATAAACTCCATATATATATATGAAGACAACAAAGGGACCCAATCAAGTCAGCCAAGGACCTTGGGAGCAGTTACTTTTAGACAACAGTGGTCCCTTGGAAAGAAGAAAATAGAGTACAATAAAATATTGACTCAATCGTAGCTATATTTGTTTTGACATATCCAGCCGGACAGAGGTCTGATATTTACTTATAAATCAATTCCGAAGGTATTATACAATAATACACAAGGTGGAGCACAAGCCTGTGCCCTACTAATCACCTAAATACATACAAACAGGGGGGAAAAACAAGGGGATGTTAGGCAAAAGCTTAGGTTTAGTTGCACTTAGGATTAGGATAATGTTGAAGTACAACAAGAGTGAACAACAACACCTTTACACATTTAGTACACATGAATTAACTTGTATGAGGTATTTCAAAAGTGTCTACGGTGTTTTGATCCGCCTTAAGCGATATGCGGATCATCATTAGGACATAATTACTATGCCTGAAGGTAGCCTACTTTGCCTAGGGGAAGGAAGGGAGGAAAAATACAAACAAAATTGGGAGTTAGGAATCTCCTACATAAAGTACAATCAAATAAAGAAGGTGAGAAAACGCTACATGCATAGTCACAAGGTGAGGAGAGTCATTGATCAACGTTGGAATGTCAGAAGAACTGTAAAGCATTAGGAACCAATTCCATGGAGTGAGTACTGATTAAAATCATAGCTAGGAAATTAGAAGAAACGAGGCACAAGAAACCTAAAAGAAAAACATGCAGAACCCAAAAATGGTGCACTGTAGAAACACTCTGACCCCCTAGGCCTGCTCAGGATGTCCCACAAGGACCCCAAAGGCCCCCCGATGCACCCCCCCAATTTGTTTTCAACAATCGTAAAAATCCACGCAAGGTGCGCGGATCCTGCTGATAAAAAAAAAACGCAGTGCAGGGATCATAACTCCCCCAGGCCCAGGGACCGCCACCCCCTGGGGCATTGTAAAGAAGAGGGTGGGGGATTCAAAGGTCCCCCCAAGCCCCAGGGATCCCAGCTCCAGGACTTTATCAGAATATATGCAGGGAGCTCACGGCCCCCTTGCAGCCAGGGGATCGCCACCACACGGGGCTACTTTGGTAAAAAACTACCCTTTGTGGGGGGCTCAAGCCCCCCACACGCCCTGGGGCCCCCTCATCTCCCTGGGGCAATAAAGATTCAATTTGGGGAGTCCGTGACGGAACCACCAGTCCTGGGGTCCACCATTCCCCGGGGCTTTGTAAAATATGAGAAGGGGACCATGCGGCCCCCCTCCTGGAGCCTTGTCATGGCCCTGGGGACCGCCACTCCCCAGGGCTGGCTCCTGCATTGTCTGGGGTGCTGACCCAGGGACGCTGTAGCTTGAGATGACAGGGCGGGAGCCTCGCGACTCCCATCCTGTCATGGCAAACTGCTTTGCTTCATTGAAGCAAGAGCCAGGAAACCTGCTCTCGCTTCAATGAAGCAAAACAGATTGCTTTTCCATATGGGGAGCAGCATAATAGCTGCTCCCCATGTGGAAAAGCAATGCTGGCTGCCGCAGGACGCGGCTTGCCGGCTGGGACCGTGGGGGGATTGGGGACCCCACCACGGTCCCCAAAGGAGAGGGCCACCTCCGGGACGGGGTCGCACGGGCTACAAGTGGCCCGGATAGGAGCTATGCTAAGTAAAAAAAAATAATAAATAAAAATAGATAGGCCAACCCAGGGGGATGGGGTCCATAAGTGGCCCGGGAGGGGGCCCACGCAGTCCCCCTCCTCAACAGTAAAAAATTTTTTTTAAAAAGGAAAAGGCCATGCCCTAGGGGATGGGGTCCCCAGGGCCGATTACGGCCTCAGGAGGGGGGCCACGCGACCCCTTCCACATTTTTTAAATAAAAAAAAACAAATTAGGGGGCAGGCCATGGGGGATGGGGTCAACAGGGCTAAAAAAATAGAAAAAGCCCCACTTCTTAAAAACAAAAAAGACCGTCATCACGCCGGAGGCCACGCCCCCTCCTTTCATCACTCTGCAAACGCGCCCCTGGCGTGTTTGCAGAGGGGGAATGAATTCCCCTTGAATACTGGGGGTCCCGGGGGGCCAACTAGCCCACCAGGAACCTACAGTATGTGGCAGGGTCTGCATTGCAGAGAGGTGTCCTGAGGCCACGCCCCTTTTTACACCTCTCTGCAACATAGCTCTGTGGCGCTTACTGGAGGTAGCTGCTGGGCTAGTTGCACCCCAGGCACCCTCAGTATTCAAGGGGAGTTAATCCCCCAACTTAAAATGCACCACGGGCGCGTTTGCACAGTGGTGTAGGGAGGGGGCGGGGCCTGAGTTCACATGTGTGCAAACACATCCTGTGGTGTGGTTTAAGTTGGGGAATTAATTTCTTGTCAATCCTGAACGTCCCTTGGGCCGATTAGCCCACCAGGAACCTCCAGTAAGCGCCACTAAGCTGCGTTGCAGAGTGTTGTAAAAAGGGGTATGGCCTCTGAACACCTCTCTGCAACGCAGCCCCGTGGCGCATACTAGAGGTACCTGATGGGCTAGTTGGCTCCCATGGACCCACATGATTGAGGAGGAATTAATTCTCTAACCTAATCTGTGCCACAGGGCATGTTTGCAGACATGTCACCTCAGGACACGCCCCTTTCCTTCACAACGTGCCAACGCGCCCGTGATGCATTTTAAGTTGGAGAATTAATTCTCTTTCAATACTGAGGGTCCCTGAGGGCCAAATAGCCCAACAGGCATCTCCTATATGCGCCAGGGAGCTGCGTTGCAGACAGGTGTTCAGAGGCCACACCCCTCTTTACACCTCTCTGCAACGCAGGTCTCTGGCGCTTATTGGAGGTACCTAGTGGGCTAATTTGACCATAGGGACACTTATGATTCAAGGGGACTTAATCTTTCAACTTAGAACGGCCCCAGGGTGCGTTTACACAGTGGTGAAGGTAGGTGACGGAGCCTGAGGTGACGTGTGCCACCCTGTGGTGCGTTTTGAGTTGAGGAAAAAAATCCACTTCAATCCTGAGGGACCACCAGGTGCTTCCAGTAAGCGCCACTGCACTGCGTTGCAGAGAGGTGGTCTAGGCATGCCCGTTTTTACATCTCTCTGCTACGCAGCTCTGTGGCGCTTACTGGATGTACCTACTGGGCTAGTTGGACCCTAGGGACCCTCAGGATTGAAGGGGAATTATTTCCTCAACTTAAAACGTGCCACAGTGCATGTTTGCACTGTGGTGAAGGGAGGGGATGGTGTAGGAAAGTGGCTCTATATATACTAGACCGAAGTAAAATCAGCCGAACTACGAATTCTGATTTATTTGCCTTTTATCAGGAGAGACCTCAGTGCAGCATCTTTGAGCCCAGTACTGATCCTGAAAAGTAATTCTAACAGTACTTACCAGTAACTTGAATTTCCTTACATAGGATATCATTGACTGCTTTTTGCTGAAATGTTTCTAAGTGTCAATTTTTGAAACTTACACATATTCCTCTAAAATCAGGCGAACCACAAATTCCGATTCACTCACCTGTTATCAGGAGAGACCTCAGTGCTGCATTTCTTAGCACAGTACTGATTATGAAAATTAATTCTAACCATACTTACAAGTAACTTGAATTTCTTTCCATAGGCTAATATTGACTGGTTTCACTTGGAAATTTTTCTAAGTGTGGAGTTTTGGAACTTTAAAATATTGATCTAAAACCAGCCGAACTACGAATTCCGATTTAATCACCTGTTATCAGGAGAGACTTCAGTGCTGCATCTTTGAGCCCAGTACTGATCCTGAAAAGTAATTCTAACAGTACTTACCAGTAACTTGAATTTCCTTCCATAGGATATCATTGACTGCTTTTTGCTGAAATGTTTCTAAGTGTCAATTTTTGAAACGTACACATATTCCTCTAAAATCAGGTGAACCACAAATTCCGATTCACTCACCTGTTATCAGGAGATACCTCAGTGCTGCATTTCTTAGCACAGTACTGATTATAAAAATTAATTCTAACCATACTTACCAGTAACTTGAATTTCCTTCCATAGGCTAATATTGACTGGTTTCACTTGGAAATTTTTCTAAGTGTGGAGTTTTGGAACTTTAAAATATTGATCTAAAACCAGCCGAACTACGAATTCCGATTTAATCACCTGTTATCAGGAGAAACTTCAGTGCTGCATCTTTGAGCCCAGTACTGATCCTGAAAAGTAATTCTAACCGTACTTACCAGTAACTTGAATTTCCTTCCATAGGCGAATATTGACTGGTTTCACTTGGACATTTTTCTAAGTGTGGAGTTTTGGAACTTTAAAATATTGATCTAAAACCAGCCAAACTACGAATTCCGATCTAATCACCTGTTATCAGGAGAGACTTCAGTGCTGCATCTTTGAGCTCAGTAATGATCCTGAAAAGTAATTCGAACCGTGCTTACCAGTAACTTGAATTTCCTTCCGTACGATGTCATTGCCTGCTTTTTGCTGAAAAAGTTTCTAAGTGTCAATTTTTGAAACTTACGAATATTTCTCTAAAATCATCCGAACTACGAATTTTGATTTACTCACCTGTTATCAGGAGAGACCTCAGTGCTGCATCTTTGAACCCAGTACTGATCCTGAAAAGTAATTCTAACCGGACTTACCAGTAACTTGAATTTCCTTCCATTCAATATCATTGCCTGCTATATAAAATTTATATAATTATATTTAAAAAATATCAAATAAAAAAAACAATATTGGAATTTCAATATTTTTTAAAAATTATGTTGTTAATTTATATTAAAAATATGTAATGTCATTTAAAAAATAAAATATCTAAATGTAAATAGTTAAAAAAAATATAGTAAATATGTATAAAAAAATAAATATAACATTTTATACATTTAAAAATTGTCATTTACAAAACCTTTGAAATTCACTAAAAAAACATAGGTTTCAGACATGTTATAGTTAGGAATTAGCATTTAAAAATCCTTAGAAATTCATTTATGGGTGTTATAGTTAGCAAGACATTTCACTCATACAAAACCATCGGAATTCCTCCGTTATAGTTAGTTGTACTAACTATAACTTGTGCGCCCGCAATCCACTGCTGATGATGTTACCTATTACATCATTCATGACATGGTCAGTGACATCACTGATGACATCACTGATGACATCTCAAATTACATCACTGATGACATCACTGATGACATCATCCATGTGACAATCTGATACATCTCATCGTACACTAGTATAACCTTTCAACACTCATTATAAAATATGGAGTACCATATTTGAAACCATTGACACACCAATAGAAGTTTCTAAAAACCCAATCAGTGATTCATACATCTACACACACATCTAAACACTTACCTATAGATTCACTCACACATGCTAACAATGATAAATAAAACACCATTAAATATACTTATACACCTACATTATACACCAGCACACATCCTATTCACCTATGCAGTCATCCTACTCACTTATGCAAACATCTGATCACAGAAACAAAAAAAAGGTATTACACAGAGCAAATTGAAAATGCAAAAAATTCAAATAAAAAGCTCTTTGAAATAACTAAACATCTGGCGGGATGTGCCCCAGACCTTAATCCCCCTTGTTCACAAACTTTCTGTGACTCTTTGGCAGCTTTCTTTTTCACCAAGGTGAATGACATCTTTTCAGCATTCAATCTTGGAGTTAACCATGGCAATGAAAAAGTAAATACACCTTCATTAAGCAATAACCTCTCTTGTTTTGCAGAGGTAACGGAGGATCAAATCCAGAACATTGTTAAAACAATCAAATCTGGATCGGCCCTGGACCCCTGTCCTTTGAACACCCTTCGTTTGCTAATGGACACTATGATCCCAGTCATTACCCAGATATGTAACCTAATGTTCCGTACAGGTATCTTCCCTAACGATCTAAAAAAGACCTTATTAAAACCGCTCTTGAAGAAGCCGGGTTTAGATAAAACTGAACTGAAAAATTATAGGCCTATAGCAAACCTTCCATTCGTTGCTAAGATAGTTGAGAAAGCCATGAATGTCCAACTTGCGGAATACATCGAGCAATATCATCTGCTCGATGAAACACAATTTGGATTCCGCAAGTCTCATGGAACGGAGACTGCGCTCATTAAGGCGGCGGATGATATTCGACTAATCAGAGACCAGGGTGGCACCGCACTACTAGTTCTCTTAGATCTGTCGGCCGCCTTCGACACGGTTGACCATAAGATCTTAGTCAACCGTGTCGAAAAAATGGGCGTGCAAGGTCTAGCAAAAAAACTATTGGCATCCTTTCTGACAGGGAGATCTCAGGCCGTCACAATGGGCCAGTTCACATCTGCTGAGTTATCACTGCCATGTGGGGTACCTCAAGGTTCATCCCTTAGTCCGACACTATTTAATATATATGTGTCGGACCTCGCAAAAACCATCAAAGCGCACGGGATGAACCTTACCTCATATGCAGATGATACACAGCTGATACTGGCTGTCAGAAATGATGGGGAAACAGTGGCGGAGAATTTCAAAACAGGTATGCTGGCCATTGGACAATGGATGTCTGCAAACTGTTTGAAATTAAATTCCGAGAAAACTGAGGTGGTCACTTTTGGCCACCTCAGTCCCAGCTGGTCTTCAATCTGGTGGCCATCTTCTTTTGGAGCTGTCCCCAAACCAACCACGAAGGTGAGAAATTTGGGTGTCATCTTCGATGACAATTTAAATTTCATGGCACATGCCAATCAAATGGCCTCCACAGCCTTCTATAAATTACGACTGGTTAGGAAGATTCTTCCTTTTCTCCCTAAAAATGTTGGCAAAACATTGGTCAGCGCCCTTGTCCTATCAGCATTGGATTACTGCAACGGCTTGCTTGCCAACGCTCAAGTCCGGATTATCAAGAAAATGCAGACAATCCAGAATGCGGCAGCCAGACTTCTCCTTAACATCCCTAAATTCAAACCAATAGCTGAGACATTGAGAAATCTTCATTGGCTTCCGGTAAGGAATAGAATCAAATTTAAAACACTGTGCATCGTCTATAAGTCATTACATCAGCAAGCCCCTCAATTTTTGTGTGACCATCTTACCCCATACATTCCTACTCGGACGCTACGATCAGCAAGACAGAATGATCTGGTAGTGCCACGGACTAGGCTGGTCAACTGGGGAGACAGACGTTTCCTAGTTGCCGCCCCAAAGCTATGGAATACACTCCCGCAAACCATAAGATCTAGCCCAAATCTCATGCTCTTCAGGAAGAAACTGAAGACATGGTTATTCGACCTCTGAAAATTGTAAGATCACAAAACTAAAGATCACATAGGAGAGTATTAAAAGTACAGCGCCAAGACGCCTGCGGGCATTTGTTCGCGCTTAATAAATGTTAAAAATAAATAAATAAATAAATAAACAATCAATCATACTTACATTTAGTAAGCTACACACTTATACAAACACCACTTTATTGATTCATATAGATAGTAACTCATAATTAGTGTTATAAAATCACTATTAAAAGTATACAGTTTCCGATACAGTCACTCATACAATCACTGAGTCTTATTTATACTTATTTATATACAACAACTGTCACATACACTGCCTTTTATATTTCTATTTTTTTGGACATGTATCATTGATAAATATATTTACTCATCACCACACACATAAAGAGATTCATTCACCCAAACAACTATTTCCACATACAGTCTTAACCTCATATACCTACTAAATCAACTATTTACATATCTTTGGACAGTTGCACACCTCCCACCCAACCACACACACATTCACTATCCCATCCAAATACTCACTTAGCTAATGAATAACTAATATAGACTTTCACATAGCTAGTAACCAAGTCAATCACAGTGCTACTAAATCCCCCATCCAGACCCTTATACATCCACTCAGTCTTCAATGCAGATTGCTATATATATAATACTTATTTATATAATGAACCAAACCACATTTACTGGATGATGTCATCAGTGATATCATTTGAGATATTATCAGTGATGTCATCAGTGAGTTCACTGACCATGTCATGAATGATGTAATATGTGACATCATCACCAGTGGATTGTGGGCGCAGGAGTTATAGTTAGTACAACTAACAACAGCTAACTATAACACCCCTAAAACCTATGTTTTTTTCAGTGAATATGTGTGTATGTATATATACACACACACAAATATATATATATATTTTTTTCTCAGAGAAAAAGCCAAAGGTTACAGGCACTTCATAATTAAGAATGAGTATTTAAAAAACATTACTAATGAACTTAGAAAAACAAAGGTTACATGGATGTTATAGTTAGGATGGCATTTCTCTTGTATAAAACCAGTGAAATTCAACTGGTATAGTTAGCTGAGCTAACTATAACTTGCACCCACGCTGCAATGTTTATGACCTCACATTTTACATCAATCATGACATGACAGAAGTACACCCTGTTCCCTAGATACTGACCCTACCAATGTTCAAATTGCACCAAACTATAATCGGTCCTTGCAAACACTGCACATCGCAAAAAAACATTGTTTGTGACCTCAAAATAGACTTATGCCATGTTCGACATATGTGTGCATTGCAAAATAGAAATTTGCAAATTTAGCGAATACCAATTTTGCTAGGACCAAAATCTGCGAATTATTTTTGCAAATTTGCAACCTGTGACATGCAACCTGCAAATATCGCAAATAGAGAAATCGCAAAATGCGAATTTGCAAATAAATATATGAAAAAATGGCAAAATGCGATTCTGTGAAATTCGCACATTTGCACATTGATTTTACCACCAACTCAAAGCAGGTGGAACCATGTACAACCTATTTAAACACACCCACAATGCAACAGGGACTTCCACAATGACAGCTCTGTATGTGATAGATAGGAGGCTGCAAATTCGGGCTGCAGCACTGAGACGGAGGCAACAGGAACGGATCTTCAGAGTGCGCATCACTCTGTTCCAGCAGAGTGACGAGGAGATCCAAGAGAAGTATAGGCTGGACTCAGCCACCATTTTGGACCGGCTGGAACACCCAACAGGCAGGACCCAAACAATTCCAACTCATGTGCAGGTCCTGTGCTCACTGCACTTACTGGCATCATGAAGTTTTGAAGGGGTGATAGCAGCAGCAGGTGGTGTCTCCCTGAGTTGCCTGTTGCACTTCTTCCATGCTTTCCTGGATGCAATGGTACAGAGGCTACAACATCACATACAATTCCCCAGCACACAACAGGCATTACAGCAAACAAAGCAGGACTACTACCAGATTGCACAATTCCCCCACATAATTGCCTACATATATGTAACCTTTGTGGCCCACTCACCCAATAAAACAATAAATATGCTATCAGTAACCAAAAATCTTATCATTCACTATACATACAGGTCATCTGCGATGCAAAATACATCATCAATTATATTGCAGCAAAATACCCAGGCAGTACTCACAACTCATTTATCTTTAGACAAAGTGGGATATACAGACGTCTAAATGCTGTTTTGGTGAGGGCTACCTGCTAGGTAAATGCATTCAAAGATTCTAACATTCAATAAATCTATGGGGTGGGAGGACAGTAACTTACCTCTTGTTTTCAATCCTGTAGGTGACAGTGTATATGCAGTGCAGGACTTCATCCTGACACCATATCTTAATCCAACCAATGCAAAGGAGAGGATATTTAATCATGCTCACAAATCTACGTGCTGTGTAATTGAGCGGAAATTTGGGATACTGAAGAGCCGGTTCCACTGCCTGCATAAAAGCGGTAGAGCACTACAATGCAACCAAGAGACCTGCTGCAAGATTGTGGCTATCTGTGCAATGCTCCACAGCATAGCTATGAAGAAAGGCATCCCATTAGAACTAACTGATAAATATACTTCTGTGGATGAGGGCCCAGCTCCACCTTGCAGACCACCAGTTGGAGTTGGGGCAGCTGCAAGATGACAGAGATACGATGAGATCACATAGAACTATTTCTAGGTGTGAAATAATGAAACAATGCTAACGATGTTTTGGTGCAGGACTGTGTTTAATCAATCCTTTAGCAGCATAATTTTAGTCATGCAGCCTGACTGACAATTCATGGTTGTCACTAGATGTTTCACATGTTATGGCCACAGTGCAGGTATGTAGGCGAGTCACAAATCCAGTTGTAATGGGTTACTTCACCCTTTTGCTAACCTCAGTGATGCCAATTCATCTCTTCTGGGAATGTCCTGCTGGTGCATGCTCAGGGTGCTGACTGCCCTCACTTGACTTCTCAGGTATTGTGCCCTGTCTCCCACTGTTCCGCCTGGTCTCGGGAACTGATGGGGTTATGCTGCTCCTGCTTGACAGCTCCTCACTATCCCCTGGGCCCAGGAGTCCAGTACCACTTGGGGTGGCTGTCTGCAGCTGTTCCACATGGTGAGGACCTGCACCAGGCCCTTGGACACATCCTGGCTGCAGGATCCACTTGCATGCTCATGGAGCGACTTGCCAGCAGGGTTGTGGCAGTAGACAGGCGGTTCACCGCCTTGCTGTAGGTGTCCAAACACCTGTATAGCTGTTGTCTCCTCCTGCGTGTGGCTGCGTGCTCTTGCTTAATTCGGGCACACAGTTCTCTGATTGCACCTGTCATGTCCCTGATGCTCTCGCTCATGTCACATAGGTTATGGTTTACTGAGACCAGCTGCCGGTGAATTGACTGAATCGATCTTGTTTGCAGGCGCAGTTCCTTCATCATGCTGCCTTCCAGTCCAGCAAACACTGTGTGTTCATCATATGTGGCAGCACTGGTGCTCGCCCTTGGCCTGCGTCTCACAGATCTTTCCTCACTATGTTGCAGACTGTGCTGTACCTGGACCTGTGCTGCATGCTGGCCTGGCTCATCCTGGGCATCATCCTTCCCTATGGACTGTGTTTCTGCCTCTAAGAGTGGCAGTGGGGGTACAATGGTATGCTTTCTTGGTGGGACAGGTGTGGTCTGTGTTGTATAATTGGTGTCCTCCTGCCCTGCCTGCTCTACTGTATGTGCGGCCTCATCAGCGCCTGCACTGTCATCCTGTGTCTCAGGTGGTGCTGTGAATGAAAAGGCACATTTTTATTTTGTGTCATGGTCCATATTTCTCATTGAATAAAGTATCTGACTACATTTTCCATGATGCATTGCTGTGCATGCTGGAAAACATGTACTGGAGTAGCATATGTGCTCTGTAGTTGGTGCATTCCTGAGTGTGTGAATGGGATGGTGATGTGTGAGGCTGGATTTGGCATGCACCATACCTTGGCTGGTGTTTGCAAGGTCAGAGCTGTCAATGTCAGCCACAAGACTGATGCTCTTGGGCTAACGGGTGGACCCCACCAACTCCTCGAGGGGAGTTGACTCTGTTGCAGTTGGTATTCCCCACCAGTCTTTTTAGCCGCTGCCAGCCTGGTTGCAACCTTGTCCTTAGACCTAGAGCATATATCATACATTCGCTCGCACAGCTCTTCCACAGAGTACTGAGTCACACCAATCGCATTTAATTTGCCTGGAAATCCAGACATACTTTCCTCTTTCTGGACTCTGGGACACGGAGTGATTTTTTCCCAAACAATTGATCATGGCTGTGTACCATCTCCTGTATCAGTACCTCCTGCTCCTTCTCGCTGAACTTCTGCTTTCTGTTTCTCCCAGCCTCCTCATTGTCCTTCTCTATCTCCTGGGGATACATTGGAAAAGTTTAAAAATGGAGTGCTCAGTTCTCTGCCTCTCCTCACAGCCTCCAACTCAGCCTTAGGCAATCAGGTGCAGCATGGGCAGTCCCAATTCCTGGGTGTGATGTCATCAATCTGCACCTGAATTGCAGAATCCCTATTTTTGAGATTCTTTATTTGCAAATTCGCAAATGAGGAATTGCTAATTGCGGGGTTGCAGTGTAATTCTGCAAATTGTTGGGAATCGCTATTTATTAGTGATTTTTTATTTACATCGCCGTTTGTGATTCTCAAAATACGATATGCTAATAATCGCATTTTGAGAATAACAAACACAGACTTTCATACATATGCCTCTTAGAGATTTAGTGAGTTTACTCTTTTAACCTTCTTTTAACATGTATTGAATTTTAACTATTTATAATTTAGTAGAATTTTGTCTGTTCGTACTTTTTGGATCCTGATCGTGTTTTGCTTTGTACTGTTTAAAAGACCATGGTCTAAATAAACAAGTTTCTCTCTCTAGTGAGTTTACTTACCTCTGGTAGATGTGGTTTTTGGATAGTTGGCTGATTGAAGAATTGGATATTTGTAGTAGAGGATTTCTTAGAAGCTTACGAATCTGTTTGTTTTTAAATATTTATATTCCTGCATGAAAAAAGTAAAAGAAATGTTATTTTCTAACATTCATACTACTGTATGGTTCATTGGGTTACATTCCCTTTGCTGAAGTTATTTCACAAATTAGTAAATTTGTGGAGAAATTTCAGGATTCCATTTCTGCAGTTTTCTTAAAAGAAAAGTCTGTATTTACTTGTTTAGTAATATGTTTCTAATAACTTATCTTTTCAGTTACTTGCCCACACCTGCCCTAAGGTAAGTACCTTGTGGAATAGGAATGATATTTTTGACACCCAATCACAGTGCAGCACCTGCCCTGAAATGAAAACCAAGATTAGTAGAACAAGCAATGTCTAACCCCCAAAGACCGTCCAGCAACTGCTTTGAAAACAGTATACAACGTTTACAACGAAACTTTTACCACGCACTACCATTACAACGCAGGCATTACAACGTAAACTATTACAACGCATTGCGCTGGGGGGCGCTCTAGGATAGGGAATAGGTTAATTTACTATCCAATAACCTTCCCTACTCTCCACGGGGACTGGAGTTGGAATAGTAAATTAAACTATTCACTATCCAACACCCAAAAGCGCTATGCGTTGTAATGGTATGCGATGTAAAAACCACGTTGTAAAAGTATGCGTTGTAACGTCATACATCCTTGAAAACAGTATGCAGTGGAATAGGAAAAGTTATTTTGCACTCCAATAAATGTCCAGCACATGCCCTGAGTTATTCCCCAGTGGAGCAGAAATAGTAATGTTGCCCCTCAGTCACTGTCTAAAACTTGGGTTAAGATAAGCATCAAGTATATTTGGAATAGAATTGTAACTTCCAACTCTGTACGGCACCTTTATCTGAGATAAGTACCAAGCAAAGTTTGACTTTTTTATGAGTTTTTAACTGAGATGGTTTGAAATCCTGTGTAATGAGGTTTGTTGCAGTCATACGTGTCCTCTTAGCTGTTTGGTAGATTGATTCTACATTTAGAAGTTGTGTGGTATGATCTGTAAAATATTTGAAAGAAAAGACCTTTTGTGAATAGTAAATAGTTAAATAGATTTTTTGAAGAACAAAAATACCTGCTAAGGAAAAAGGTTTTGCATGGGTTTTTAAAAATGTTTATTGCTCGTGAGAAACAATTTCAATATCTTAAAAAAAAAAACATTTTTTGTAGCACACTCTATTGCTTGTAATGGGTAAAATTATAAGGTTTGGACATGCATAGTTTAAAAAAAATATTGTTTCTGTGATTCGTTCTTTGTCTTCTTATATATTTAGTTGTTTGTTTTTCAAATTATTTACAGAAATTGAAAGGTCTGTGTATTAGGGGAAAAACAAGTTCAGCTGTAATTTTAATGGTGACATCGGAGCCAGTTGCTGTCTAGTACCTACCCTGAAGTAAGTACCTGGAAGAGTATGAATTGTCATTTTTCCCTCCAGCCACTGTCCAACACTATGTCTGAGGTTTGTACATAGCGGTGTAGAAATAGTAATTTTGCTTCCCATTAACTGTCGAGATCCTGTCCTGAGGTAGTTACCCAGTGAAGTAGGAATAGTAATTTTGCTCCCCGGTCACTGCTCAGCACCTGCACTGAGGTAATCAAGGGTTTTAGATTTGGAAGGTAAAAAAAAAATGTAACCTCTACTTTAATAAAAGGTGAAACTCATTTTTAAGTTCATCATTGTAAGTGTATTGAGTTATTTATCTTCTGGATTTGTGGAACTATTTAAGGAAGAAGATGTTCAGCACTGAAGCAATGTTCCCAAAAGTCTAAAATAAAATGTAAAAATACATTATAAATGTATGTTTTGGATTTATTGAATAACTGCTTTTCAACTAATATTCCTATCAAATGACCTCTTTATATCACTAGATGGCAGTATTTATCAAAGTTTGTGGGTCTTGATTCTCACCTCCTAATGCTGTGTGTGGTCACAAAGGGATTCAGTGTACCACTAAGTACAAAAGAGTGGATGTCTGTATATATATGTATTTTATGTGGGGGTCCTTAATTCAAACAAAAAACAGTTTTGAACTGGATTTTTAAAGGAGGGTTTATTTATGACCAAATGTGTATTTATGTTTTACAATTAAAAACCATAACATGTCAGCCATTTTAGAGAGCTAGTACATATATACTTTGGTAAAAATAGTAGAAGGACTAATGTTGTAATGGGATAACTTGCAACAGATTTTAGTTTTAAAAAGCACTGTTGGACACAATTACTGATGTAGGCAAACTATTTGTCAATGAAAGTGTTACAAAAATAGTCCATAAAATTTCATGTTAGCAAACTACAATGTATGCATTAAGGCATGTTTGCTAATGGTATGCATGGTTTAGATGTTTTTAATGTATTGAATAGACATTCGTGGTAGAAACTTGTGTTGTTGAGGTAAGGTCCTTGTTGTGACTGAGTTATAAAGGCATGTGTTACTTAGGCATTCTTTATTCCACTATACAACCATTAGAAGCAGTTCACAAGCCCAAGGTTCTTGTCACAATTTATTTAAATCACTGATAAAGCACTGAACAAGATGGGCACCTATGCCATACCGATTTTAACAGATGAGTGCATAGCTCACAGGACTCTTTCTAGCCTAAAGAAGCCACCACTTTAGGAGGTGGTTGCGGAACGGTTATAACACAGCCCTGCACTGGAATCCTCCTGTCACCAAAAGGATTTTAATGTGGAGAAAATTCCACAGAGTTCACAAGTCAGGATTTCTTGTGCTATCTGCATGCAAAGGATTAACTAAGTACCCCTCTTTCAACCACCTAGTCAAGAAATGAGGCTGAGATTAACCTTGAGATTTTATGGAGAAAACTATAGCAACAGTGGAGTTCCTTCTTAGGATGGCGGTCGGGCCTGCAGAGCTGCATCTCAGTCAAAGCAGTTTCTACAATAACAATGGTGTGAAGTGCCCTTCACTGAGTTCAAGATGGACACTATTTACATAACAAAACACCAGCCTTGTCACACTCTGCCAGAGGTGCAGGACATTGTCTTTAGTTAGTCTGGAGGGAAAGAGTTGTCTCCTACAAGCACAAAATAAAACAAAACATTGTGTTCTAATATGTGTGCTCCAGGAACTAACAGTGCAGACTATAACACAACAATATCTGCCCAGGAATACATATGTGCTCAGAAAGTTCACGTTTTAGTGACATCATGCTCAAACCACCATCTTAAAAAGATGCTAAGTTAAAAGGAAAACTAAAATAAATCCTAAAAAGTAATCCCTACAACAAGATCACGTTTAAGGGTGACTTGCAGAGTACCTTTCTACAATGGAGGCCATCACTCCCTGCACGAGACAGGGAGAACCCCATGCCCCTTCAGCAATGCATTCTGCTGCTAACACTGCTAGTTCAGTGTCCAGACAGATGGGGC
Organism: Lissotriton helveticus; assembly: GCF_964261635.1. Classification (NCBI taxonomy): domain Eukaryota; kingdom Metazoa; phylum Chordata; class Amphibia; order Caudata; family Salamandridae; genus Lissotriton; species Lissotriton helveticus. The sequence goes on from NC_136064.1 coordinate 134,516,980, forward strand.
AGTACTCACTTCTACAGAGATGGAAGCACTCTGGGTGCCTTCCCTTAAATCTCATAATTTAATGAAGAGACTCTGTAGAACACAGAATTATCATACGCAATAAGTGAAATAGCAAAAACCTAGAGTGACTTCACAGTGATGGGCCAGGATGTCTGTATGTAAACGTTAACATTCCCAAGACATACATGGGACTTCCCCATCCTGACAGCCTACCATGTTCTCTTGAATGAGTGTTTGATTCCCAAAGTTAGTGAACTCAGAAACAGAGCAATCTTTTCATCATGTTGATATATACATCAAACAGAACAACTTTACAATGGTTGACAATCCCATCATATGGGGAGAAATACCCTCTGAATCTCATACAGGTGCATTATTTGATTTGATTGGTCACATATAGGAAGAATACAATGCCCTACATTCTTGGCTTGTAACTTAATTTTTCCAGCAGTAAAACATCCCCTTCACACCCAATCTGTGTATAGACAAAATATTGGGTTTAAAATTATCGGAGATATAAATATCGAAATGTACATTTTGTGACAGCCAAACATTATGATGCTCAAATGTCATTGACAAGAATATTGTTTTTTGAGATAAGTAATACTGTTTAAAAAATAATGATGTTTTAAAAAATATTTTCAGTAATATCGATGTTAAACGTATCATGTGTTCATTATTTTAACTGCTTGAGTGCTAAGGACGTGCTGGACATGTTCTCAGCATCAGCCCTTGGGTACTTAGGATGGACGCAGCATGCCCCATGCCTCATGCCCCAACCAGGGATAATGCCACCCCCCACCGTTCCTCTGGTGATCTGATGACATCCGCCTGTACACATCATGCCAATGTGAACAAAAGTCATTAGCTACCAGCGCGTCCAGCAGACAGGTAAATGAGAGAGATATTGGGGAGTAGGGTGAGTGTTTTCCCCTGCCCCTTGTGCATCTCTGCAGTGCATGACTGCTGCAGAATCACAGGCGTGACTGCAACCGTGCAGCAGGAATACACTCACTAGACAACAGGGCAAGAGTCGCTCCCCATTACTTGGCAGATGTTATGGCTGTTTTATGTCCCCCGGGAGTAGATCTGTCATTTTGTAGTCTGTTCTCCCTGCAAGGGATGCCAAAAATTACTTGATATATGGTGTTTTAATAAATAGGTATGTTGAAGAGAAAATCATTGTCCAATGGTCCCTCCCTACATTTGGGGACATGTTTTGGCCATTTTCTACCACCCTTGGGGGACTGTTAGCCATTCTTTAGGGCTGATCTGCTCCCAAAGGGGGCACAAAACCACTATACACCAGGGATGTTATTTTATATAATGCTTGGCAGGAGTTTCTTGGGAAAAGGTCACTCATCAGTTTTGGGGACATGTTATGGCCATTTTCTGCCTGCCCAGGGGCAGATTCACCCAGTTGCCCCGAAGCCTTCAGGGCAACCGTATACCCTTTTCCTCTCAGCGCGTCCCGTTTATATGACATCAAACAACTGATTCCAGACTCTCCGATTTATTTTAAAGCGCAACCCTTTTTACGTACGTCACGCACATCTGGGGTCACTGACCCAACCTTCATCCAATGTTAAAAAGACCTATTTACCATAGGTTTGTTGATAATGTCAGCTCCATTTTAAAGTGACTGGATGTCATGCATGTTCCTTATCCTCCTGTTAGTTTTGAACCAATGTTATTTATCTTTTGTTTAACAGATTATACTCTTCGTACCACTGCGGAGAAAAAAAAACACATCCATATATAAATTGATCATTCCCAACCGCATTTGAGAGAGATTGAATAGTAAAAACACCAAAAGTGCACTACAAGTGGTCTCATATATCTGCACATATAAATAGAGACAGGTGAAAAGCAATGAAGAACGATGAAATGAAATGTTAGGTACATTGCTCGGTGTTACCCTATTTCTCTCAATTTCTCCATATATCCAAGTTCTATCTTGTTCCATTTTCTTTGAAACAATTTTCCTCAGTCTTATGAAACATAGACACAGATTCCTCCTGCAAAGCAGTCATATATATACAGATGTTCATAAAATCTCTGCATATCTTTATGGCTCTCTCAATACACTTTTCCCAGTTTTGTTATTGATCTTAAATAAGCTGTACTGCAGGCAAAAATACAAATGCCCTCAATACAAGGGGGAGGGACATAGATAGGACAATATTTTACGGGGTCCAGTGTACTCGTCCTATAGACTAGTGACACAAAGGGATGTACAAAAGTTCCCCGGGAAGAGTGACGGAGAGGGGTGTGTGTGCTGGTGAGTGGGGGGAATCCCCTAGTTGGAACTAGAACCCTCACACACCCAGCAAGCTAGGTGTCATGCTTCATCATATGGGCTCTGCTCCTCGTCAGACTGGCGCTGCAATGTCTGACGGGCTCCCGAAACCGGGGCTCTTTATCGGAGATCTTTTGTTCCCGCCATATGGTGCATGCGTGTGAGAGGGCCTGGGGAGTGTGGTCGTGACGTGGGTTTTAAGTTAAAAAAGGTGAGTCAGTCCACATACTGAATTTATTCTCGTAGTAGACTCCCTTGGTTAAAAACAAAGAATGGTGGTGGTGGAGGGGAGAGACAATGACCCTATCACTAGTATTTTCACTGTGTGGTACGATCCTATTTAGGTCCTGAAGAATTGCCATCAGGCAAGAAACATGTCGACCGATAATTGAGGGTAGTAGTCCAATTCACCCTAATAGTGTTAGGGTCATTGTCTCTCCCCTCCCACACCACCATTCTTTGTTTTTAACCAAGGGAGTCTACTACGAGAATAAATTCAGTATGTGGACTGACTCACCTTTTTTAACTTAAAACCCACGTCACGACCACACTCCCCAGGCCCTCTCACACGCATGCACCATATGGCGGGAACAAAAGATCTCCGATAAAGAGCCCCGGTTTCGGGAGCCCGTCAGACATTGCAGCGCCAGTCTGACGAGGAGCAGAGCCCATATGATGAAGCATGACACCTAGCTTGCTGGGTGTGTGAGGGTTCTAGTTCCAACTAGGGGATTCCCCCCACTCACCAGCACACACACCCCTCTCCGTCACTCTTCCCGGGGAACTTTTGTACATCCCTTTGTGTCACAAAAATACAAATGCACCTATTGTGATTTTACATTAAATCAAACAATGATGCAGAAATTTGGTCTGTCTAGATTGCATAGATTGTGTATTTAAACATAATTGAAACAGACAATTCTTTTTTAAACAGACTCACTCTTGCAAAAAAACATGAAGTTCTCTGTTCACATTTATCCCTGACTCCACAGCCGTAAGCTTAATCAACCACTTTGATTCAAGTTGTCTCAGCACCAACGCACAATTCCCCTCTCTCGGGTTTCCCTCAGCTACTTCTATTCCATGGAATCTGATATTGAGAATTTCAGACTTTTCGTGTGTACTGTTTTAGTGGACCGCTAGGGGATAATTGTGGTTATTATTCCTGATGGCCCTTATATGTTCTTGTATACGTTCCTTTATGGGACGTATAGTGCTGCAATGTAGATTAAACCACATTGGCAGACAATACAATACACAATTAATTTGGTGTTACAATTCATGAATTGGTATAGTCGGTATAGCATCACGTTATTCGCCAATAGGGCATCTTTGTGAATGACCTGTACACCCGTCTTTCAATGTTCCAGTGTCTTTGCTGTAGTCAAGACCTCCTGCAAAGAAGGATTGTTATTCTCCCACATTGTTTCCTAAGCCTTTTCCAAGTTATGTAACAGAGTAATGTACTGCGTCATGGTCTCATTTTGATGATATTGTCATGTACAGAACTAAATTTAGGGAGATAATGTAGATCGAGTTTCTTTCTAGCAATCTCATAAGCATTTCGATCAGCTACATCTTCTTCAGACAGTTACGGAAGATGTTCAAACACTTCTTGCCCCTCTGACCCAAGACAATGTAACAACAAGAAGGTCTTCCTTTCTGCACTTAGTGAGGCACCACACATCCTTGCGTTTTGTGCAAAAACGCTCTTCCTTTTTGACCGCCTTAGAGCTGGATCTCCTGTAGAGTTAAAATAAAATCAATGGTGTAGGATTGTTTTGCATGCTGGTTTGTTCTGTTATAGATTGGTTAGATAATAATTAAAGATAACTAAACCAGTTGTTGGCAATATAAAACACTTTCATTTTTTTTCGGAGTTACTCGAGTATAAAAGTGTAGGCAGTGTGGAGCCAGAAACTATAGTAAACTTTTTCATTAACTAACAGCATGAAAGAGAACCTGTAACTCAAAAATTACAAGAACGGCTGACATGTGGAGCAAAAATTAGGATGTGCGTGTCCCAGAGGTTCACTTTCTGTTTACTCTCTGCAAACACCCACAGTACTGTCAACACAGTCCGGTGGGGAAGCATTATTAACAGTGGTGCGCATGTGACCAAAGGCGAGGAACTTGCTTAGTGTGTAAATGCAAATGAAGTGTGCCTTTCACAGTGACACGCTGCGTTGTTGGCTCGTAGGACCCCCTATAATAAAGCTCTGTGCGGGGAAAGGTGTGCCTATCACTGAGACACGCAAAAATACACCATAAATCAGGCCATGCAAGTAGGCCGTGTACAGAAAACGGTGTGCATATCACCGAGATGTGCGAAGACAGATCCTGTTTCAAGATGTCCACAGGGCCTCTTTATGGAGTGTGACTGCCGCTGAGATTCAGAGAGAGTAAACAGAGATAATGGATCCGCGAGAAGCACTCGATTGTGGGGCTCCAGACGGGATCAGCCGGTGATGCTTCACAAGAGTAGACAGTGTCGCTCGAGACCAACTGCCCTTCAAAGGAGTATGGTACAGATATCTTTTTTATGTAAAAAAAAATATATAATTCTTGGGGTACTTGCTGCGATGGGTCTCCGCGAGTCTAACAAGCTGCTGACTTGAATTCTTCAGCTTCGGGCCTTTTGTTGAGCAATTTCCTTCATTTCCATAATATATGCTGGAGTGAGGCAGGTGCATGTAGATAGATCATCGCCAGTGTGGAAATGAAGATGTGTCCATCCGAGAGATGTTGAATGTCTTTAACCCCTTCACTGCGGGCCTGTTTCCCCCGCTGTGCTGGGGGGTGGGTGCTCACAGCACCCCGGTGCTCAGGACAAGGTCAGCTCACCATGAGCCACGGCAGTCCGGTGCTCATGACGAGCTGAGCTTGTCACGAACACGCCCGTTCCAATGGAACGCTCAGCACAGCAGGGGAATCAGCCCAGCATGCGAGCGTTATATATTTAACGGGCGCGGTCTTGACGAGCTCAGCTCCTTTGAGCTCAACTCGTCATGACCTCCTTTGAGCTGACCTCGTCATGAGCACAGGAGGGCCATGTCTCATGACAAACTGACCCATGAGCACAGGAGGGGGTAATGTGATAAATATGTTACAGAGACCCCATCCACATACAATTCATAAGTACAAGCAACTTCTCTCAGCCAAGACTTCAATTTCTCTACATGCCTCAAGCTGGGTTATCACCTACGCATCACTCCTAGGTTACAGAACCAGCTTTCCAGGTGGTTCTAAAACCTAGGATGCCACAGAGTGCTCAATGGGTGATGCCTAGAACATTTAATGTTATTCTGGGAGTCTATGAAGAAGGTGAAGGGATTGTTGAACTGATTGATTTCTTGGTTTAATAAATAGGATTTGCTTTGCAGAGTTCTTGAACACCTGCAGTTTCTTTATAGTAGCTTTAGGAATGACTAAATATAGTGAATTTCAGTAGTGCAGGTGAGTGGAGGTAACTTTTTTGAAGACGATGTTAACATATGACTGAAAGCAATCTGCAAGTTTGTTGCAGAAAGATTCAACAAGAGTAAAGATGTTCATATTATTACAGTTTGACCGATTGGTAACTGTCAATTCAATTCAATTTATTAATGTTTTGGAACTCCAAGGAGGTCCACTTTAAAAGAGACATACCAATTGACACATAAAGTGCGATCATATGGCAATTTCAAGGAATAAAGTTTGGAATTAGCAGCCAACAATGAGGAAACAGAGCATATACTAAATTGTGCAAAAAACAATAAGAATACAACCGGATCATGTACAAATTTGCAATTACAATTGAAATATAAGTTGTGTTACAGCGGCCTTATGTACAGAATAAAATCCAGAACAATGAGCTAAAACTAAACCTATCTCTCCTATGCAAAAGAATTACACTTATTGTATTGGCAGTTCCCTTCATAAGTATTAGTTATATATAGAGTTACTGAGACCTGTTACCACCAAGCCCGTTGTCCCCGCTGCCCTGGACTCTGCTCTTTCGGAGAGACCTCAGGCATGCTGCCTGGAATCCTTCCCTTCTCTCTCCCTACAGGATGCAGAGACACTTCTTGATAAAATTAAATCTGCCTCTCCTCTAGATGTTTGCCCACTTAAGATCCTAAAGCAGTGTAGAAATTCTCTTTTACCCCCTCTTGTAGACATCATGAACAGGGCCATGAGGGAGGGTATTTTTCCTCAGCAGTGGAAAAATGCAGTAGTAAAACCTTTACTCAAGAAACCCTCTCTCGACCCTGGGGTACTAAAGAATTTCCGTTCCATCTCACTGCTCCCAGCCCCCGCGAAGATGTTAGAAATCCATCTGAACAAACATCTCGCTGCCTTTGTGGAGAATTCAGGCTGTTTAGATCCCTCCCAGCATGGATTCAGGAGGGAACATAGCACTGAGTCTGCCCTCACCATAGTACTGGATAACATCCGTATGTGTGTGGATAGGGGACAGACCTCCCTCCTGATCCTTTTAGACCTTACAGCCGCCTTCGATACCCTTTCTCCCTCAGTCTTAACATCTCGCCTGAGGGAGATTGGGGTTCAGGGGGAGGCATTAGCTCTACTTACCTCTTTCCTCGGTCAACGAGAGCAAAGAGTGAAGCTAGGTACATTTCTATCTCCATCCCTGTCTGTGCAATGTGGGGTCCCTCAAGGGTCGGCGCTGAGCCCGACCCTTTTCAACATCTATGTGACCCCCCTTGCCAGACTAATTAGATCCTTTGGGATGGAGGTAGTTTCTTATGCGGATGACACCCAGATCCTCGTCTCTCTCTCCCAGCCAGTTATTCCGACAGCCTCCAATTTTAGATCTTGTATGGAGGCTGTCGGACAGTGGATGATTCACAATTCGCTGAAACTGAATGGGGAGAAGACTGAGGTGATGGTGTTCGGAGGTAAGGAGGAGGTATGGTCAGCCGATTGGTGGCCAGACTCACTGGGAGTATGTCTTGTCCCTGCTGCATCTGCTAAAAATCTCGGGGTAGTGATCGATCCAACCCTCAGTATGTGTCAACAGGTAAACAGGACCATCTCTACCTGCTGGGGCATTCTCCACATACTGAGGAAGATCAGGCACTATCTCTCGCAGCAGGCTAGGAAACAGCTGTCAGTTGCTCTAGTGGGCTCTCGTCTGGACTACTGCAATGCGCTGTATGCAGGACTGAATAAAAGTCTGCTGCAGCGCTTGCAGGTGGTCCAGAACGCAGCGGCTAGGTTTGCTCTGGATCTACCTCGAGGCACCTCGGCCACCCTGGCCAGAAAACGACTTCATTGGCTCCCCATGGAGGACCGTATTTTGTTTAAAATCTTGTGCCTGATCTATAAGGCTTTAGCAAAAAACAGCCTTGTAGGAATTGGATCTATCCTGTCCTGTTACAGTCCTTGCAGGACCTTACGTTCCTCAAGCAAGGCTTTTCTATCAGTCCCGCGTATTCGAAAAGCTAGATGGGGTGGTAAAGCCTTTTCCGCCTTGGCACCTAAGTGGTGGAATGTTCTCCCAGGGATATTGAGGTCTCTCCCTAACCTGCAGTTATTTAGAAAGGCCCTGAAGACTCGTCTTTTTGTGCACGCATACCTGTAGCTTGATTTGCCATTTTTTGATTCATTTTGTTAGGCGCCTTGATACCTCAGGGTTTTAGTTGCGCGATATAAATTATTTACAATCAATCAATCAATTAACGTGATCCTATTGTGGATAAAATTCATTGTACTGTGACCTTTTATGGTTTCTTAAATTGAAACAAATTTGATACTACTACTACGATCCCCTTTGCGTCACTCTTGCACCAATCACACCACATAAAATAAAAATAAAATGTATAAAGCCATGCAAGGCCACCTTGAGTAATGCAAAGCAGAGCAATTTTCTGCTTTACTCTGCACAGAGAGGCGTTTCCATGAGCGTTGCGACGGTGTTTCCACACAACATCCTGCTTTATAATGCATTACCAGATTTATCACAAGTAGTAGATCTGGGAATTAAACATCAGCAAAGACCCCAAAGAATCGTCCCTCAGTTCCACCCTGTTCAATACATAAATGACACCCTGGATAACAGTGTCAGATTACACAGACTCAACATAATTTTCTGCACCGACGACGCCATGGTCATCCGCGCACTGTCAGAAGACATTTTTGCCACCAGAGCCAACTTCCACAGATGGATGATGAATGTTGCTGACTGGATGAAGTAGAACTGTCTCAAACTCAACTCAAACATAAGTTCTCATCTTTAGGAACAACACCTTGCCATGGAACAACACATGGTGGCTGACTGAACGCAGCAAAACCCACTCCACAACAGATCATGCTCGCATCCTCAGCATCATCTTGGATAGCAAATTTTCCAAGAAGAAAGAGGTAAACACAGTCTCATCTGCCTCCTTCCACACCCACCTCATGCACTGCAAGACCTCCAGGTGGCTCCCAGTCAATACCATAAAGACTGTCATGCGGGCCCTCGTCACCAGCACTACAGGACTATGGAACACACTCTATGCAGCAATGACCGCACGCCTCCTGAAGAGACTGCAGACAATATAAAACTCAGCAGAAAGAATCATCCTCGACCTATCAAAGACCGACCCACATCACACCCCACCTCAAGAAGCTAAACTGGCTCCTGGTCAAGATGAGATGACAGTTCAAGATGCTGACCCAAACATTGAAAGTCCAACACCACGAAGGACCAGCATATAATAACAGACGCATGACCTTATCACCAACTAACCAGACATTTATGACCTGTCTTCCTCTTCCCCGGATCCACTGAGGCAGCAGCGTAGGATGCTCCTTCTCACACCTGGCAGCCACAGTCTTGGAATGATCTACCCTGCACCGCAGGACTACCTCATCACTCCAGGAATTCAGGAAAGGACTCAAGACCTGGTTATCCAAATAAATAGATCAACTTGACAACGTATCTAGGCACTCCAGCGCCTTGAGACCCTCACAGGTGATTTGCTGTGATTTACAAATACTGATTGATTGATTAATTGACTCAAACCCTCTGCCTTCCCTGGTGAGGTGTAACAAGGATAGATATGTTTTATTTCTTCTCAGTCTTTCCTCTTTTTACTCATGCTCCATTCTGCAGCACACATAGAAACAGGAAAAGGCCTAAGGATATTGTATTTGTTCAGGAAGGTCCTTCCTCTACACAATCAATACTCCTTGCAATGCAGGAACTCTTGCACCATGCTGAAAGGGTGCCTGCATTGGTGCTAGACAGCTAAAAGGGCACCAGCACCATTTTCCTGTCAAGCAGTGCAGCACAGCAAGGTGACTTGCAGTGCTGCATTGCATGACTTGAACAAATTCTATCTTGTATTGCAGTGCAAAGCTTTTGATATCCTAAGTGACTACAAGTGCTTGCTCTTACGGCACTGGTTGATCTGTAGTTTTTGTCGTTGCATGTGATTGTTAAGGAAACCTTTATGTATTGTTTACATCAAATGAATATCATGTGCATGAATGTTTTTTTAACAATTGTAATATATTTCTCCTATGATTTTTTTAAAATTCACATTTGGACTTGTGCAAGATCTGTGTTGTGTTATCTCGTGTGTGGAATACTATTGGTGCTTGCTGTGTCTGTGCAGAGCCGTTACAGTTGATCCTCAGTCTAGCAGTGTGTGGCAAGTAAGTGGCATCCTTTTAGAGTATCAAGTTTATTGTTTGGATATTATTTTATGTTCTTTCCTGACATTTACATGTCAATAGTTATATTTACTCATTGATACAGCTGCCTTTAGTGATAATGAAGTACCTCTTTTAGAGGAGAACAGTGTTCTGCCAGTACTGAAGCAAGAGCAATCTGAACTGAAGTCATGGGCTGGATGGCTTCCCTTTGGAAGTGCTGAACCCTGGGTTGCCCCTAACACGGGCTTTAGTGGTGTCACAGGGGGAAGACTCAATATGGAGAACTTTTTCCTATCAGTTTCTTCTAACTGTTTATTTATGGTGTGTTTTGGATGATATTGTTCAGTCGCCTAATTGTATGCAGGAATCTTTTTGAGGGGCAACAGTGCCACACTTAAGACCCACTCAGATGCTATGAGGTGGACTCCCACAAATCTCCATGAGATTAATCAGTTATGGGTTTTACCTTTTCTTATGGGATTGGCATCCCTCTCCTTATATTGGTCTACTTGTCCCTTGATGGTAATTTCTATATGTTCAGATCATGATCTGCAGGTGTAGAAGGGCTTGTGGTCACACCTTCATCAAATCACACCTTTCCAGGGGTGCAATCATGTGATTTTCTGAGTGGTGTGCTTTGAGGAAGGTGTGACTACAAGCCCCTCTACCCCTCAACGTGGATACATCTTTGGTAGACATACTACAGCACATACCGATACTGCAATTGCAGTATTAGGCATGGCTGGTAAAACTAAGGAAAACATAGGTATGAATATGCTGGATTCAGAGAAGGTCTATTACTGGGTGACATGGGAAGCGCTCTGGCCGACTATGATTATAACACTAGTACAGGCGCTCTATAAGAACCCGGTCACTAAGGTGCTGATGGGATGCCACTCCTCTTTTTCAATAGGTAGGGGCACACATCAGAGGTGTCCACGTTCTCCTTTGTTGTTCGCCCTCTATATTGAACCTTATTTAAGACATCTTAATAGGTTATACAGCCTGTTTGGTTAAATGGTATTGGTCTCAAAATAATGGCTTATGCTGACGAAGCGGTACAAAAGGGGGTGGTGATGGATGGAGCATCTGAACCAATCAAACACTCACCCCCAGTCAACAGATCTGGGTTTAATCCATCACCGTTCTTTAGCCCACTCTGCCACCCCAGTTCAGACATGGCCATATGCAAATCAGTCTGACCCTGTGCCTCATGGGAACAGTCCAGCCCGAACTGCCAAGCCATGCCTTCCCTGGACCGGAAACATGCTTCCGAAGACCGGTTTCTGGCATTACAGCCATCTTCAGCCCGGCTTGCTTGAATCCAGTGGCAAAGTGAGAAAGGGACTCATGTCTGAGCATACCCTGCCACACTTATGGCGGTCAAAAGCGGTACAAAAGGGGGTGGTAATGGACGGAGCATCTGAACCAATCAAACACTCACACCCAGTCAAAAGATCAGGGTTTAATCCATCACCGTTCTTTAGCCCACTCGGCCACCCCAGTTCAGACATGGCCATATGCAAATCAGTCTGACCCTGTGCCTCATGGGAACAGTCCAGCCCGAACTGCCAATCCACGCCTTCCCTGGACCGGAAACAAGCTTCTTAGGACCGGTTTCTGGCATTATGCTGACGATGTAGCAGTTATATCCAAGGAGGCTGAACCATTTGGTACCTTCTCTGGCTATAAGTTAAATCTCTCTAAGACTAAGGTTATTTTAAATTTTTAATTATCTACTTTTACAATAGGTGTGGTAGATACTGCTATATATCTTGGCATACGTTTGTGTAGTCATGTTGAGAACATCATTGAACTTAATATGAACCCCTTTTGAAAATAGTCATAGCTAAACTTTGAGTAGCCTAGGTAGATATAATATTGTCAAATGAACATATTGCCAAAGTTTCTCTAACTATTTCGTTCAATACTGCTCGGAGTTCCTGATTCTTTTTTTAAATGTCTGGAAGGGGCAGTGAGAAATTTCCTATGGGGCTATTGGAGGCCTAGGCATGCTGTCCGTATTTTCAAGTTACCCCGTATGCAGGGCAGATTCAAATTGCTGGAATTAAAATTAATGTTGTGGTCATTATTCTCTAGCCGCATTCAAAATGTATTGGTTGAAAGTAAAGCTAGGCCGATTGCATCTGGTTTCAATTAGCACTAGGCAGAGGTTTTAGATTGTCTGTGCATAGGTTGATAGACCTCAACTTCTTTAACCACATCGATGCTATGCCTTTTCCCGCTGTGTGCTGGAAACAACAAAAACACATGTTACATGACGAGCTGGGCTCGTCATCAGCGTAGCAGGAGGCTACCTCATGACGAGCCCAGCTCGTCATGAGCGTGGAAGGGGTTAAGAGGATGAGGTTTAAGGTAATAAGAGATACGGTCCGAATTTAGTGTGAAATATGCGCAAACCTGTCCTTACAAGTTGTCCATTTGCTCATTCCGTTTTCTGGCTATCCATTAATTCCCCGTCATATTTCATGATAATGTTGGGCAGCTTTGGGGTCAGTTGGACATAGTTGACTTGGGGCAGCTGTATGTCAGTCAGGGGTTATGGTCATTCCCTGCATTACCGGATGCATATGGGCCCAGGCAACGCTATTTTTTCTAAATACCTGCAGGTCAGGGATTCTATTGTAAACAACCCTGCTCATAGCAATGATGAAGACATATCAGACCTTCTTTCTTGTTCTGGGCAGGAAACAAGGATGGGCAGCATAAGTATGATATATCAGAAATACATGGCTTGTACTTTGGATGATAGTATTCGACTTGCCTTTCAATGGAGCCAGCATCTGGCAACTGTGGTTATGGCTGCTGAGATAAAGGATGCATTAGCAATCTCGGATCAGTCAATCAACTTGGTTAGTCTGAAACTACAGCAATTTAAGACAATTTGCGTGCTATATTACACACCATTGTATATCGAAATGGGGGTGGCTGGGACTTCAGAGCATTCATTTTGCCCCAAGTGCAGACTTTATGCAGCAGATATAGTACACATGTTCGTTGACTGTCCTAAGGGTAAAGGATATTGGGATAGTCTATTTGAATTGATTTTAGCTCATGTGGGAATGAACATGATTTGAGATATAAGGACATTAGGCTGTGTTATAAACATCGAATGGCTCCCAGTCTCAGTGCAGTCATTATGATTCTAGTAGTTAGTGCTTGACTATGTGTTGTCGGGTATGGATTGATCCCACACTGCCCAATGTGCCTGGATTCTGGGCATTGCGCTGCCAAATGTATGAATGTGAAACCACAGTTGGGGGTCCTCAATCAGTCCAAAAAGTGGTAAAAATATGGTCACGCTGGAAGTGGTCTTAGCTGATTATCGCATTCACTGTATGGTTGTCTAATTTTCAGTCCCCTCTCTCCTTCTTCTTTGTTTCATACTTTTGTTCTGTCATGTTCTACCTATTTAAGTGACTATATTGACTGTTCTGACTCTTGATAAAATAAATAAAAATTGATTAAAAAAAGGAAATAATGCAAAGATGAAACATATGTTACTGTTGTGAAATTCCCCATGGATGGTATAGAGTCGGTACAATGGTTTTGGATATTTTAAATTTTCCATCCATCATCCATGTTTCACATTGCACCAGTTTTAAAAAGGTGGTAGGGGTAGTAAAGATGAGAATTTTTTTTATTACTTTTATTGTTATATAAAATGAATTTCCCCTATTTGTGTGTTAATGGAAGTTCAGGTTGAATTTCTGCCTCGCTATATGTTTTGGAGGCAGGTGGTGTTTGAGTGGTAACTTTTTTCATTCTAGAAATTAGACATTTTAAAGTTGGTATAGCAGGAAACTGATCAGTTATGTGCTATGGGACATGGAGTAAACTATCTTTTAGAATTTGAGTTGTTGTTTTTGGAAGCTAGTGCTTGCTTAATGTTTTCTAGGAAACCTCTACCTTCAATTTCAGTGACCGTGTAGAGGTGGTTATGTTATGGCAAGATTCCTAACTTTACTACATCTAAATGCCTTCTGCGAATACCAAAATTACTAAGTTGAGGATTTTATCTAATATTAGTTCTGTGAATCGGCCTCAACAGGTCTTATTAGTTAATTAAAAAAAGTTATGTTATATTGCATAGGTTTGACCTGTTAATTATGGAAATAAATGAAAAAGTGATTAGGCATGACTAACTGATTGTGAAAAGCCTGTGTTATTTGCAACAGGCTTTTAGGGATGGATCAACTTTACACTGGTCCAAAGCTGAGGATCTTGTTTCATTGAATCTCATGAATTTCCATGGTGGGCTACGGTTTTGGCTCTGGTGATAAACTTGAATAAAGTGTTGTGCGAGGATGTTTGCCTTATGAGAAATCTTATATTGATTTGATGACTGATAATTAATCATTTTCAACATATTGGTATCTTTAATCCGGTGTACTTAATGTATGTCCTTGGTAACACTCAGTACGGTAGACCTAAGTTGGTTACAGTGGCACCGTAGATTGGCTCATAGGGCGGCGTTCTTTCAGATGCAATAGGTCTGATCTTATTGTAAGTCTAGTAGCTCAGATTTAATTATCATGAAAGACATATATTAAAGCCAATTACCCCTTACAGAAGGAGTGTTTTCGCACCATGGTAAAGCCTGTAGGTAACCTTTGTAGGCAAGGAGTTTGGTGTTGATTGTCCCCTTTGACAAAAACCTTAGAGATAGGAGATTTGCTAACAACTAGCATGGAATGAAATTGGCTATAGCATGTCATTTTTTTTAAACCGCAAGATAGCTAATGTACTGGTGATAGATGTGGCAGCCATGTTTCAGTTTTATAACAATGTCACACTGTGTAAAATGCTACTGCAAGACGGCCTGATAATTATATTTTTTAATTAATTTATTATTGTAAGAATATGAGAAACATGGTTAGGTGGCAGCAGATTTTCTTTTCCTTTAATTCATCCTGCATGTATTGTTCTGTTTGTGTATTAGGTGGTTTTGGTAGTGAGCGAATGCAGGAATGAGTGACTAGGTGGAAGAATGGATGAATGTTGAGCGCATAAAACCCTCAATGACCTATACATGAGTATTGCTATTGCTTGTTGTTAATTTGTTTAGAGCCTGGTTAGAAGTAAATATTTAACATTAGATTAAGAATACCAAGAGGGGCACAGTGCTGCTTTGAAAAATTCAGGTCAAATTTATGCTTCTTTAGAACAGAAAGCTTCAAGCTCCACACAAACCATATGCTGCAAAGATTCAAACAATCAATCAGGGTTGGTGAAGTGCAAACTACCATCCATGAGGGTCTCAAGGCACTGGTGGGGAGGACGGCGGCTCCGTTGAGGGCTGAGGTCATCCGAAGAGCCAGGTCTTGAGGTCCTTTCTGAATTGATTGAAAAGATTGCAAAATATTGCCATGCACTACATACAGTTTACATAGTGGGCCTGAGTCACAAAGGGAACTTATATTTTTCAGCCAGTTTGAGTACGTTTGCGCATTTAATTAAGTCTTAAGTGTAACTGGCTACTGGAAAAAAGCAATTAGTCCAGCACCTAGCATGGCTAACGACTGGTGCTGCAAAACCCTCCCATAGAAAATAACAGAGGTCGGGACTTAAGATAAAAGCTTATAGGAAACAATGTATCGTTTTTTACGAATACTCCAAAAATATAAACACATGTAAATTAATGTTAAGAATATAGAAAACATAGTTTTTATTAATTAATTAATTATAACATATTTTGCTAATCAATTTTGATTGTTAAAAATATTATACATATACTTATTATTTTTCATATTTTTAATAATTCTTAATGCACATTATTTTGTTTTCTTTAGGTGAACATTTTTTTAGTATTAACATCATATACAAATTTCAGTTGTATTTACTATATTTTCTATAAGTAATTTTATAATATTCTAACTTTTTTCAATCTTTCTACATTTAAAGTAAATCTAGAAAAATAATTGATGTTAATATTTAACATAATAATGTTTTTAAGATTTAGTTATTAGTTAAATTAACATTGTTTACTCCTCCTTATGCTATATCATGCACAGATCTTAAATTCAACTACAGAGTATCCACTCTTTTATGGATGAGGCCTTTTATATCTACCATCAGAAAGTCCCAACAAGTTATCAACTTTTCTACAATGTTTGGAGCGGTCTCGTTATACACAGCCTAGGGTTTCAGGTCCTCAGAAACAGCACTTGAAAGCCAAGAGTCACTCACGCAAAGGCCAGCAGCAGTGTCCAGTATAGCTTCTGTTGCCACTTGTCAGCTTGCCACTTCATAGAGAAGGCCTCTTGTAGCTTGTGGTGTCCTTAAAGCTTTAGAGGAGGTGGGCTACCTGGCCCTTAGAATGTGCTTCATTGTCCTGGGTACAAGTGAGATCCAGACTTCAGTTTTCTTTACAGGTCTCAAACAACAGGTGCAGTCGTTCTTGTATCCTTCCACAGTTCAAGAACATGTTCTGAAGTAGGGGTCTCTGGGTGTCATATTTATGCTTGGCACCAGTGAGTAAGTGGGGTGACAAATAGCTCCTCTCTTACTAATCGGGTAAACACTCCCAGGGATCCTACCCTCTTTTGCAGCATATCCTGTTTGCCCTGCTGCACACAATCCAATGGTGTACCTTACTCCCAAAATCCAAGATGGGGAAAACCGACTCCTCTTGCGTGAAGCACCCAGTGATATGCTTAGGTCGATAAGCACTCTAGGTGTGGAGTAGCTCTCCACTCACTGGAGTTGATACCAACCTGACTCCATGTGCAAAGACTGATTCTTTTCTATTGTCACCTGACATTCACTTGTACCATAGCGGACCACTTTGGAGTTGATTATCAGCTTGGACCTACTCCAATTGGACTGTAAAGCTACCACCCCCCCCCTCCACCCCCCCAGGGATTTGCCCCTTCTCTGTGGGAAGGCTTTATACCTCACTCAGGTCAAGCACTTGTTGGAAAGCTGCTTAAAATACCATACCAGAGCTTCAGGTAGAGAAAAGGTAACTTTCTAAAAGTTATGTTTTCATAATATTTATTAAACGTTGAACCATTGCATTGTGTTTATCTAAGAGTGGTTTCATTATTTATCTAGCAGGTTCCAATCTTAAGACAGCAGAAATACATTGTTATTATTAAACTCCCATAGGGCAGCTTTTGTGGTGCTTATTGCTGCAAGAATATGGTAATGTTACAATTCTGCATGTCCCATTATTAAACACTATGCAACCTACATTGTGGGCTACAAGGCCTATATACGGCTGACTTACTATTATTTCAAAGGAATGTTTTCCCATGGCAAAAGGGTTCATTTGACAATTCTGGCTCCAAGTGTAAACTGCAGCTGTCAGTCTAGAATGGTAGTCTTTGAGTTATGTTTTCCTTGTCAAACAAGTGAATGCACAATAAGCAATGTAGTAGCTAAGTGACATTTAAGTTTCTATGGCATGGGTGTGTTTATGCACCAGATTCTATAGCTATACTAGGAAGTAAAATAAGCCAATCAGAAGTTACAATATTCAACCATGTTTAGGGGTCATAGCACATGCACCGGGTCCATCAGAGCTCCAGTACACCAACTCGAAAAATCAAAAGCATCTGTCCGAAATTGGGTCTCTTGCACTGTGATTTATAATAATGTTTGGGTTCAAGCACATTCGAGTTTAGGCAATATCCCTATATCATTTTTGGGGAGGAAGAGAGCATACAGTCATGTAGTTTTGTTGACATTGGGTTTCTATTATTTAATAGGTCGGACCAGGGTATATTCCTCTGTGAGTGAGGCACCGATTCTACTATATGTTCAACTGAAAGGGGTGTATTTATATTCCTTTCTAATGTTATCTGTCATGAGCTTGATCAGTGGCCCCATTGGATATTGTTCTAATAATAGCTAGCCCTTATTTTATACATGGTCTTATATAAACTGTGACAACGTTTCCAGAGTTTAAGAATCTATGCATAGGACCTTTGACAACTAGTTGTAAAGTAGAATATTTTGTAAGATATCAGGTAATTATCAAGATTAAAATAACACACAGGTCTTAACACAATTTTTGGATTTGTAGGTTTTCCTTGCTCATTTTAATGTACATTTATTCAAGAACAGGGGTCCTTAGCATTTTATATACAACACAAACGATGAAATATAGGCCATAATTGGAGACTATATTTTGTCACTGTCCAGCCGGACAGGACGTTTTATTTTTCAACAATGTAACTCTTGTGAAAAGGATAACAAGGCACAATCCTGTACCACAAAAAAGAGAACACAAGAAACTGAAGAATTAAAGAAAATAGAAGTGAACAGGCAAAAGAAAGAGCAAATGTTGGCCACTTTTCAAATCAGTGATACATTCAAGGTATGCCAACCAACTAGTTACATTGTTGAAAAATAAAACGTCCTGTCCGGCTGGACAGTGACAAAATATAGTCTCCAATTATGGCCTATATTTCATCGTTTGTGTTGTATATAAAATGCTAAGGACCCATGTTCTTGAATAATAGTATTTACCCACGGTCCACAGCTAACTGGTTGGGTTACCATTTTAATGTACAGACATTCCTGATTTGGGAACAATGTTGCAACAGACTAGTGATTTTACCTTATCCCCTTAGTGACTGATGGGTTGCACTGGTGTTTCATATTGTACTCATTTCCATTAGACCTATGCCAAATTTCAATTAGTTAAGTTTAATTTGTAAAAATTTGCAAGGGTTGTATTATGATTGTTAAGAAAAATTCCTACATCATTACCTTACTTGTTTAATCACACAGCATTAGTGGTAAACCGGAACACAGGAAACACTGAAAGTATGCTTTTTTTGCATTTTTTAGTATGAAATGTATCATTGTGTTAAAGGGCATATTTTACATGAAAAGGTAGCATCAAATGACCGGTTTGCATTTCAAGGAATTACGCCTAATTTTGCCCACATTTTTCATAATTACTCAAAAGCAAATTCTGAATTTGAAGTCATAATCTGGCATCCTACTTGTAAATGCAGATACTTACTACATTACCTGTCATTACTGTCATCGTCTTTGTGGTGATACTTCAAGGGAAGTTACTGCTTTTGCATTCTCACGCTGCCATTACTAGGGGGATCCTTCTTTATGGGATTTTGGCATAGGGCAGTGCAGCAAGGCACTTTCCTGCCCGCTCTATGCCAAAGTGAAATGTCAGGAATGCATTGTATTTAAAACATTCATTGCAATCCTGTCCATTCTCTCTAATGCTGGTGCAGTTTCAGTACCCTGACGCCTTTATAGGCACCCTTGCACCATGGTGCAAGGGTGGCTCTATTGCATGCAGGATTATTTTTGCGCAGGAAGGAGCACCTTTCTGCACAAAAACAATCCTAAGCAGTGTTTACCTCTTTCTTTATGTGCTGCAAGCACAGCAAACATTGAAAAAGGAAAAAAAAAGGGAAAAATAAAGATAATTCTCCTTATTACGGCCCACCTCAGGAGACGTACGGATTTTGCCCTTTCTCCTGTTTACATAATTTTTAAAATCTCGGGCAGCCTCAAATAAATTCAATGGGTGTTGCGTGAGAAAACTGACTACAATGCTCATGGAACGCCTCCTGGGCACAGAGTTAGGCAACACAGCAATTTGTATCACATTACTCAAGATTTATGAGGCCTCTCAAAGCCATGCAGGGTGGCTGTGTGTTGCTTCCTAAATATTTATGAGAACCCTGCATCACACATGTACCACTTTATGTGGTGCAACAGTGATACAGGGCTCTCATAAACAATCCCCTAGGTCTCCAGAGACTTGAGTGATGCGGTGGAGTGGCACATTGAGTGCCACCTTTTCTTTCATATGTCTCTGCAGACACAATGGAGGAAGTGGTGCTCTTTTGGAACATTACAGATGCATCTGATCCCTATATTAGCTGGGGCCTGTGCAGATGTGTGGCACACTGGAGAACATTAATGGAATATTAGTGTGTGTGGAGCAGCTCACTGAGAGCCTCTGTAACCATGATTGTTTCTAACTGAGAGTTGAGAACATGGCAGTCAGTTGTAGAGTGTGAGAGATGGTCCAGTAGGTGGTGGAAGAGGGTTAAAGGGTGGCAAGAAGGTGGTTAGGGAGGGTGGCAGGGTGATAGGGGAAGTTGGCAGGGGAAGGTGGCATGGTGACAGGGGAAGGTGACAGGGTTGTAGGGAGGTGGTCACTGAAGGTGGCATAGGAAAGTGGCAGGGGAAGGTGGTAGGATGGGAGGGGAATGTTGCAGGGTGGCAGGGGAAGGTAGCGGGGAGGTGGCCACCAAGGGTGGCAGGGGAAGGTGGAAGGGTGGCAGGCACATCTTGCCAGATATTTTAGTGTGCTACTTGGAGTTGACTGGGATGGCAGCATGTCACCTACTCTTTTAATCTCTACAGTTACTAAGTCATGAAGGGCTACATCATATAGAGGTAGAGTATAACTGTATGAAGCTTGGGTGTGAAGAATACAATTTATATGATGATTGATTAGATTGCAGTAAGGACAAGGGTATCGAAAGTGTATTATTACTGAAGCAGCAGATGTGTGTCATTAATCTTTTGGTGTGCTAAATGCATTTGGCACTCATCAGTCTTAATTAGTGCTTTACTGTCTTCCCAATCTGAGGATGACTGCAGCCCATTGAGAAGGGAGGTGGCGAGGCAGCTGGACCATCAGGAGACAGTGATAGCAGTTCATAGAAATTGTTTCTTCTTTGTGCAGTTATCAATCAATATAATAATAATTTAAAGTTGTATAACTTCCCTTGTTTTTACAGCAAGACTCATCCACTGTCTAAGGAAAGACCTCAGATATGTGCTTTGAGCGTTTCGCAGGTTCCCACAGACATGGACTTTGCTACTCAGGTCATAAGAACATTTTGAAGCAGCATCAAAGTTCACCCTTGACATTAGCCAACCACAAATCAAAGTTATGGATATATTGACATCTTAATCCCTCCCGACTACTCTATATTCAGAAATGATCGACTGGGTAAAACAGGAGGCGGCATTGCCTGCATTCATCACTCCAACCTCACAGTAAAAAAATCCTCTTGTACTGTCTTATCCTCCTGTGAACAGCTAGTCTCTGAAATCTGGAACAAAGGCAGGAAGATTTGTGTGCTGCACTCGATCTAGTACCCTCCTGGTGACAATCTAGTCTTCACAGAGGAAATCATGGAGGTCATTAGCTCGAGCTCGGATCTACCCTGCCACATAGTCCCCAGAGACTTCAACCTTAATTGGAATGACACAAATGATCCAATTGTCTATTCCTTTAAGAATTTTCTCTCTGACATCAATTTCTCACAGCTATGTAAAAGCCTTACTCACAATAAACCATTAAGAAAATGGGGTACGACCTAGACAGAGTCAAAGGACCTGGGTATCGTATGATATAGAGAACAAAGTGGTCCTAGACATAATTAGTCAATCACATTTCAATGAAACATTAATTTTTACTTGTTTTAGGGACTTAATCCTGAAAAAGAAAAGAAGAAACAACAAGCCAGATGCGTTGCAGTATTATCATAAATACCCAAAGCAGATTGTACGACACTCAGTTTTATAGCAAAACAAATTTGCAATTTATTTCAAAATCATATGTACATATCTAAAAGAAACCCAACAGAGGTTGGGGAAGTTCTGCCAGGTGCAGTAGAAAGTGCAAAGGTTTTCGTGCTCAAGTGAAATAAAGAAAGAATGAGTAAAATTGAAAAATGCGTTCATTCGCAGCTCTGCAAAAATATTGAGAAATATCAACTCCTGGATCCTCATCAGTCAGAATTCAGAGCATGGCATATCACTGAACAACACTAACTCACATTGTTGATGACATCGTGAGAGCCCTTGACCAAAATGTCCCTTGTCTCTTGATCCTTCTAGACCTGTCCTCAGCCTTCGATACCATCAAACATAAAAACTTGATTGATCTCCTACAACATAGCATGGGATTGTCGGGCCTGGTCTTAAATTGGTTTCCCTCCTCCTGTCAAATCTGCATGCAAAGAATCAAAGGTAATAATTCCCTCGCTTCCAGTATCCCTGTTCTGATTGGAGTCCCTCAAGGTTCTACTCTCTCGCCCACTCTCTTAAACCTATTTATGGAGCCTCTTGCTGTCATTATGAACAGAGCCAACATCCAATACCACATGTATGTGGATGGCACGCAATTGTACCTGAAGATCTCCTCGTAAGAGGACATAACAATTTTAAATGCTACACTAGCCCAAACCCAACAATGGCTAGCTCAGAACCATCTCCTACTAAATACTCTCAAAATGGAATTTCTTTTCATCACCCCTCCTAATCACTCAGCTCCTACCCTTGACTGGTTTAAACACTTAACTACTCTGAACTGCACCCCTCACATTGTAGACTGTGCCAAATCTTTAGGTATCATCTTGGATAAATACCTAAACATGCAAGCCCACATCAGTGCCACTACTACGGGAGACAATTTCCAACTCATCACACTGAAGATAAAGAAACCATTCCTCCCTCCGAAGATCTCAGGCTGGCAGTTCAATACCCAATTATCCCTAGATTAGAATATGGGCTGGTGACCCTCGCAGGACTTCCCAAAGCTAGCCTGGCCCCACTCAGAGCTACCTTGAATTTTAATGGGTTCTGGGAAATTTGATCACATTTCACCCGACCTTTTGCAGATAAACTGTCTATCTATTAAAGCTAGAATCCAACTTAAGATAGCCTGTCTGACTCATAAGGCCATACACCACAATACCCCATACTATCTAGCAAATACATTTGAGCTATCGGGCTCCAGCCGGAACCTCAAAAGTATGTCCACCCTTCTCTTGAAACCTCCAAGATTCAAAAAGAAAAGATCGTACAACCGTGCGTTCCCTGGTCTTGCTCCAATAATCTGGAACTCCTTGCCATCCACGATCAGATCAAATCCTTCCACCACTTCCTTTAAAAAATGGGTTAAAAGACTACTAATGAACGAATGTTAACACGATGATCATGCTCTTGTGTTTTGTTAATAACCAAAATCTTGAAATATTTTTACTTATGTTCTATTATATGTTTTGCCTTCTTTTTATATTCTAGTCCTCAATAGCTCCAATAATTTCATCAACTGTAGATTTTTGCTCGCTCCCTTTTTGTTAATATTCCTTGATGTACATCACACATCTTAGTTCTTTCTAATTGTATGATGTTTTACGGGGAGCGCTCTATAGCACCACTGATACATCCTACTCTTCATGAATGTCTTGTCTTTTTTATGTTCTGTATAATTGCTGATTACAACGCTGTACAGTGCTCTGAAACCCCTTTGGGTCTTGTTCACGCTCTATAAAACTTTCAAATTAAATAAATAAAGAAGATATAACCCTGCACAGTATGAGTGGAACAGCGCAGAGTGCACAAAGGACAAACTTAAACCAATGCAGTTGGTATCTAAATGATCTGGGTTAGAATATGCCAGTGTGTGTCACAAATGTGGCTGTTGAATAAAGGCCACCTGTGCCCCCACCACAAGTACATAGATAGACAGGAGTATGAATGTGTGTTGCAAAGACAGCTGCTTTGTTGAAGATGTCGAAAGAGCCGTGGTATGACCCTGCTCTTTCAAAGAGAGGATGAGAGTACATGGACCACCACAAGGAGAAGGCAGGAGACCAACCAGAGAATGGCAGACATGAGGATAAGAGAGGACCTCGAAACAGACCTTGGAGGAGAGCTCTGCATTCAGTTTAATCAATGTCCCTTTTATATCAAGCTTCAACAAGGTTCTAATAGATTCTCCTCTCACTGTCCCAGTTTGTAGCAGAATGGTATTACGGGTTTTAATCTACATAGTTGTAAGTCTTTTCCAGTCGTGGCTGGTGACATGTGAATGTGGTGGGGCATAAATGATTGTTATAACTTTTCTGTAGTGAGCAAAACAAGTGAGCCTAATGGACACACGTGGGGTCCAGGCTGGGTCCTTCTCCAGAGAACAAAATTAAACAAGATTGGCAAATAGTTGGTTTTTAAGCAAATTAATTTAGTGATAACGCAAAGGCTTATAAAGAATTAGCAACGTATAGTCTTGAAATATTGAACACATTATAAACTGCCCCATATCTTACTGTATTATTATGTTCAACAGTTACTGTAATGTGCAAATTGTACAGCGTTTTAAAGTGTGCGCTTCCCCAATGTCTGGCACTGCATGAGCATCAACTTTGGAAAAAAATGCTCTAACCAGGCTTCAGGGAGGATGCACATCTGCTGACTGACTTCACTCACTATGTGAAGACAGGTCTTTAAGTGGGATGAAAAATATGGAGGCACTCCAAAGGGGAATATGTAAATGAATATGTAAAATACATTTATGTGATTGCAATAGTGTGCTACCCGGCCTGTTTTTTGGTTTCTCTCTTGCATCCTGATATCACAAAGTTGATTGGCTTTGTCAATTAATGTTAGCTATTTAAGGTAAAGGGGGAACTTCAAGCATTTGCTATAAATGGTTAACTTTGAAAAAAAAATATTCTGGAATTTCAAAAATATTGAGGCCTGTTGAGGAAGATTTGGCCTTGAGCTATGTGCTCTTTATGTTAGATAAGTATGCCCTTCTTCTCTGTACATCTCGTCCATCTGCTCATTCCATTCCAACCTCTCTTTCGTCTTCAGCACCCTCTTTTCACTCTTGACCCAAATAATCTTTCTCGCATCCCCCTCACTTTACCACTTCCAAACATACACTGCACTCACTCTTATTTCAGCAATGTATTTTCTTTTACTTTTGTCCTGTAAACATTTTGCATCTGGTGCACCCGCTTCACACACATTCCAGAAGAACTGCAACTACAACTGGAATACATGACCATAGTTGGGAGTGATTTGCAGAGAGGCCAACCCGCTGACAGGCACTTTGCTTTGGCTTCAGTGTTAAACACCTTGTTAAACACTCATGAAGACCTGGCATAGCTCAAAGTATGCACATAAAAAATTTACATACACACATGATTAAATAGCTAACTCCTGAAGAAGGTTAAATTAAGTAAAACTTGAATTAGAGAGGAACTAAATGGCTGAAATACATTGCCTTAACCTTGTTAACACTGATTGTTCGTAAATCAATCAATATTTTGGCATTAATGTTGTTCACGCATGAAGATGGGCCCAGTTTCAATGCCATTCAGCAGATAACTGTCTACTGTAACCACATATCTCTCGCCTTGCTCTTGACCCGGATATTTGAATAAACTTCAAAAGGGAAGTAGAACCCTGGCCTGTTGTTCTTTTGGAACAATTTTACAGGACAACAAATACAGCTGATCCACGTCTAACGGGGCCCGGACCTGCAACCCCGGCCCGGGGTGTCGTAGTCAGGGAGGTTAGCGTTGCGAGGGGTCTTAGCACAAGATATATAACAGAAGATTTCCATTATAGCACTTACAATTACAGAGAACAAGGCACCAAAACACACATGCTTGTATCCACTCCTAAGGGTGATGAATGGGAAATGGAGGGCTGTCTGCCTTTGAATGATGGACAGCGGCTCTCATGCAGGGATGGAGACTTCAGCGCTACAAACCATGAAGCTGAAAGCGTCACTGGGCTATAGTGGATACTGCCATGGACTACAATGGCAATGAAGGGCTTTAGAACAGTAAGCCCTGCATGGTGTGTCACAGTTCAAAAAGTTGATTTAATGCCTGGCTTTGTCTCCTGCTTCAGAGTGAGGTAGGACAGGCGGTCCGCACCAGAGAGCCGAGACTTAAATACATTGATTTATTTAGAAATACGATTGTATCTTTAAATACATTGATCTATTTAATATTTGTAGAGGAATGTGTAGGAATTTCAGGGACCAGGAAAGTAAAAAATATTTATAATTTCTTCCACTGCTCTTTGTACAGGTAGAATCCCAGTACTGGCACGCTTACCTGGAAACATAGCATGGGCACCTGTCAAAGGAAGTGACATCTATGTGGCCAATGAGCCATCCGGCCCCAGCCGTGTGACTGTGGGTTGTTCTGAGAGGAAAATGATCTTTGATTTTGTGCTGAGAAGGAGAGTCGTGAGATGTCCAGGGATGAAAGCGGATTGGACAAGAAGGAGCAATGTCTGGCCATCACCCGGATGTATGCACTGAAACCTCAATAACATTTCTGTTCTTTATTGCTTTCCAACATTGCATGTGCAGTATAAGTGAACATTTTTGTTTTCTTCCAGCATTTTAACATTGTTTTGAAAAACAAATCATTACAAATCATAGAAATGGTAGAACGATAAGCATTTGGATGCTGGTTCCAGCTGCCTTCTCCTTCACTATCTCTCATCTTCAAGAACAAGAAGGCTCAATTTCTCTTTCTTTCCGTGCCTTTAAAACGATGAAACCACGAAAATCTGATGCATCATAAAAAGATTCTTGTTGTCGATTCAAAACATGGTAGTTCTCCACGACATAGCCGGCCTCGACGAGAACATTCCTAAGAGAGCTCTCATCGATGCAGAAAAATGGGAACTTGTGGTTGCCCAGCATGTAGAACGTGGCTTCCAGGACCAAGATCATTAATAGATGGCCTCCGGGTTTCAAGAGACAAGAGACATTGTTTACAGCTTCGCAGAACGTTTTCTTGTCGGGGACAAAGTACTCCAAGGAATGCACCAGGAGCAGACAGTCTGCCTGGGGCTTGACGACGGGAGCCAAGGGGTTACTGCTCATGACGTCACATAGGAGGACTTCTTTAACTTTTCTTTGTAAAATGTTCTGTTTGGCAAGCCATGTATCACTGTAAGGAAAGTTATAAGAAGACAGACAATATTGAGACATTATTAATATAATTAAACGATTGACTAGCACTTTTTCTGAATCGTGTAGCCTACCATTGTGGTTGTTGTATGATTTTTGAAGATGGCCGCCCAAAAGCCTATGCTGTCTTCTTTGTCTAGCACGTCTTTGGAACTACATATGGTTTATGAACTAGGGGCCTCATTTATGAGAAATGACGCATCGCTGCGTCACTTCTCAGTGCGCACTCCTTGCGACATTCCTGATGCGTCATATTTAATGTATGACGCATCATGTCGCAAAGAGTTACAGATACGTCAGTATTTCTGACGTATCTGTGAGCGCAAAAGTGACGCATTGCTGGAGTGTAAACGATAAGCAACAACCTAGGCAATCATGATTGGAGTTCAACAATGAACATGAGAATTTCTAAGGAAAGAGAGCTACCAGTAAGTTCAGATTCTGATATTTATTGACATATATGTTTAAAAAAAAAGGGAGAAAAGACATGAATTTCATATACATAAAAATAATAAGTCAAATATTCACTATACATAAAAATGTTTTAAATCAATATAATGCATACTTATAAACTCATTACAAAGTTGTAAAAAATACAAAAATACAAAAATGAAAATAATTACATACAGTTCCTAAAAACAATGACACCATATTAATTATCGTAGTCTAAAGAATCTCTACAATTACTTCCCTTAGGGATTTATAAGTTTGTTTATCGTGTGAAGCACCCGCTATCCTGGACGGCGAGAAACTTAAGCGGCTCTATTTACTTTACCAGGTACAAATTGCTAAAGTAAACAGTATAAACAGGTTGAGATTCACAAATCTATAGCAACTGAGTAAGGCAATTTTTCCTGTTTCTTCTTTTTTTCTTTTTTCTTCTTTTTTTTTCCTTTCTTCTTTGGCTATTTTAGATCCGGCCTTTTACGAAAAATCACAGAGCTTAAAGCCGGCAATTTTATCAAATACCCACGTTTATTATATCTTAATATCTGAATTGGAAACCAAATCATGGTAATCACCTACTTAAATCCTTTTCATCTCTGAGCATACATTTATTGATACGACTAAACGCGGCTCATTATAAACTAGGAAACTTTAATCATTATTTGTTTCCCACAGCTTTAATTCCTGACAAGCTGTCCGCCTTTCAGATACTTCTTACTTATATAGAAGAAACGTACGAAGGGAAAGAATCAATAGAGTCAGTTTGGCTCGTATTTTAAACATACAGCTTGAATATGTAAGTATAAAGACAACAGAATCTTACATAGTTGTTGAGAGCTCCCTTCGGGGAACCCTTTTGTCCATAGGTGTTCTTCGTTTAGATAAACAAAGAATATAAATATAGCAATGTCAGATTAAATCTCTTATCAATTGCATATTAAGGAAAATACTACTTGGACTAGATTTAGAACAACAATAAATGGATTCGTCCTTACATAAATTCATGACATTCATCAAATTTGCATGTCCCCTTATCCCGCCCCCCCCCCTTTGTATTTTTTGTCTAGTTTTGGAGATATACAGGAAGGTGAAATAAAATGTATTTGTTGATACTGTTTTCTCTTTAATAAAAAGGTTAAATGAAGCTACCAGTTTTAAACAATGTATGTTTTAATATGGTGTCATTGTTTTTAGGAACTGTATGTAATTATTTTCATTTTTGTATTTTTTACAATTTATTATAGAATATATGTGGCTTCTCCAGAGGAAGGCGCTGGTCGCCGAAATGCGCGTCGAGAACTATTAAGCCATTTTCCTTGTTTTAATGAATTTTTGTAATGAGTTTATAAATATGCATTATATTGATTTAAAACATTTTTATGTATAGTGATTAATTGACTTGTTATTATTTTTATGTATATGAAATTTATGTCTTTTCTCCCTTTTTTTTTTTTTAAACATATATGTCAATAAATAGCAGAATCTGAACTTACTGGTATCTCTCTTTCCTTAGAAATTATCATGTTCATTGTTGAACTCCAATCATGATTGCCTAGGTTGTTGCTTATCGTTTACTTGTTTTTCCCTGACCTAGGCATCTCTTATTCATTGTATTCAGGGGGTCCTTGATAATTATACATCGCGTTGCTGGAGTGTGTCATAAAAGTGATGCAACTCCAGCAATCCATCCTTTCACATGGGGCAAGCCCCATGTGAAAGGGCCTGCGTCAGTCTTGTGCTGTAGATTTCACTCCATCACTTCTACGACCCTTCCTTGCGTCAATACGCCCCCCTTGCATACATTATACCTGGCGCAGGTATAATGTGGCGCAGGGGTTTACAAAGTGACGCATTTACCTAGGTGCGTCACTTTGTAAATATGGCGCAACAAGGCACATTTTTTACGCCACTGGTGCGTCACAAAAAGTGACGCACCTGCGGCGTAAAAGTGATGCACAGCCTCATAAATGAGGCCCTAGAAGTCTATGCCATTAGCGCTATCTTTCTGTAGCTAATGGTTTCCTATTACACACACAGGTGACAGTTTTTGGTTTAAGAGTTACTGTTGAGATTAATTTGCCTGAACAATATGGAGTAAGATCAAAAAAAGACCTTTAAACACTTAACCAATGTGAGCCAGGTTTATGTTTGGTGGAATGTGTTGAGTTCCAGGTGTGCTTACACTCACTCCTTCCATAGTAAGGATCATGACTTGTAACACCATGTTTTTATCCAATGTTCTCTAGGTTGTGTGACTTTTGTAGCATGAAGGTGAGAGCTTTGCTGCTGAGCTCTGGATTAACCAAACCTCAGGACCTTAAAAATGATTTCCCCCTTGGAAATGTTTTCCCTTGAGATATATCCTGTTGCCGTCGTTATTTTTTTTTTTTTGTCATGGCAAACTTACAACTGTAACAAATGACATATTCACAAAGGAACATGAGTGCAGAAAATGTCTGCACACAGAACTTACAAAAGGTAATAGCTTTTGCACAGCATTATGTTGTCATCTCTACTAGATTAGACACAGTAGATCATCCTCATGAATGCAAAGTTCACCAAGGTAGGTGCATTCAAGAGCAAACCACAAATTCCTTTGAAAAATGACAAAACATTAGGAAAACCTGAACTTGGAAATTATTGATATGAAATGAGCTGCCTCACTGCATCATAGATCTTCTGCTGAGTATGTGTCATATATAATGCTGATACCAAAGTTTATCACCGTCAGATCTGATAAAGAATACAAAATCACTAGACAGCAAGCCCAAGATTTACTAAGCCTTTGCGTCATCCTTGCGTCGTGCAAGAAGATGCAAGTCAAAGGCTTAAGTCCTATTTACTTTGGGTAGCAGTGTGTGTTTTTGATTGCTTCTCTTGTCCTACATGGGGCATGTTCTCCTTGTGCTAGTCAGATTCAATATATGAA
This sequence comes from Lissotriton helveticus, assembly GCF_964261635.1. Taxonomy (NCBI): domain Eukaryota; kingdom Metazoa; phylum Chordata; class Amphibia; order Caudata; family Salamandridae; genus Lissotriton; species Lissotriton helveticus. The sequence goes on from NC_136064.1 coordinate 134,547,055, forward strand.
GGGTGGGTGTCCAACACAAATAGTAATTCAAGCCTAACACATGTTTATTTACAAAGCATATTGCAATGCTTTTATTGCACCAGAAGGCTAAACATGACCCTCACAGGTGCAGCTAACCACTAAAAGACCTCAATATAACATAAAGAACCACCTAGACTTCTTACCAAATACTTTTCATCTATTGGGTTTCTTTTTTGTGATCGAGCTGTCATCTGCACCAACATAGCATTCAGTGAAGGAGGCAGTAACGGATATTCAGACAAAAGATCAGTGTCATTGATTTAAGGGATGTTTTAAGATTTCTCCTAGTTTGGAACCTACAGCATTCCATTCCCATGACATTCCAATACATGTCAAACTGATGGCAGAATTGCATTTGTTGGCTTCAGAATCAATTCAGACTTCATCTGCTTGCTTGGCATGAACTTCTCAGGCTGAATGTTCTTCTTTTCTGCCACTTATTCTTGCTGCCATATTGAGGATCACTCCTAAGTATCATCACTTTCCAATTGACAGGCAAGAATAATTGATCGATCAATCAATCAATCAATCAGTCATATAATTATATAATATATATATAAATGATCGTCAAGAAAGGATTCCTACGCATTCTCTGAGCAATTGGTGCCACTAGCAGATACACGCAAATGTATTGTAAAAGAAAACAAACCTATTCCATTAATATGCAGGAAATTGTGGACTATAAAGAACATGTTTTTAAAGTTGTTGCCAAATTTTTTATATGTATTTCTAATAATTTTTACATAACACTCTGATAATAATACAAAAGCATTTAGAATTTGTAAAAATCTATCAAGTTTATAAAAATGCAAATGTGTTGAAAACAATTTAGCAATACACCCATTATAATTTGGAAGTCATGTTGGAGTTAGGATCTATGTAGACCATATGGCAAGGTGCATTTTAATTAAAAGGTTGGAAATGTACTTTTATGTTTTGCATATCCTGGAAGGGAAAAACTAAATTCATTTTTCAATTCTGTAACACCTACATCTCCCACAAATTACACTGGGATGCCTTATTATATTTAATAAGTGCCAACTTTTCAATGAGTACAGTAAAAAAAGATGTGGACGCGGTAGCGTGGAGTATCTTTCTTAAACAATATATAGTACATGTACATGTTAAATGTGCAATATATTATAGTGCTCTTGAAATGGGAAAAGAAGGAAGGGAATGAGTGTTAGGGAACAGGGAAAAGGTATTTGTGACATTGCATGATATGAACTTTTCCAGCTTATTCGTAGGTCAAATGTTCCCAACAGTACACATAGCTCCAATGGACAAGCAATTGTTTCAAAACATTGTCGCCAGAGTTTGTGTAGTATGATGTCTGGTTGTTGTCGATGTTTCGACCCCTGTGTGCAGGATTGATTGTTATCCTTGTGGTGGGGTCTTCATCAGGACTGAAAAGTGCACCTGTGAGTGATAGGAAAGATTATGTAAGGAAATGAAGGTGATACTGGTATGTCTCGTGATCACTACCTACTTGGAAGGGGAGATGAGAAACCTCCGCCATGTCAATTGAATTTGTGGGCTTGGGAAAGCTCCTGGGGGGAGAAGGAAACAATCACGTATATGCTAGTGAGCTAAAAGCTCAGGCCAAGGGCAGGCCCATCTGTGCCCGTCAGAGCCCGGAAGAGGCTGAGCTGGGCCACACCTCTTTCTGTTTTTGGCATAGTTTTGAAAAAGCATTGGTCGACGGAGCTACTCTTGAAGCAAGAAAACAAGGAGCCCCTTTGCTGTTTGCTACGTGCTGTTTACTAAGCTACCAAGCTGCTCTGGATACATTTTGGCTCCTCTTCCTTTAAGACATGCCTGTTTAGGGAAAAAGCAAACTCTAATTATGCAATCACCAACAACCCATCAGCTTACTATTGATAAGACGTTCTAGAGGGCTATAGGGGTGGCATCAACAGAAATTGTGTTGACTGAAAGGCGGCTATCAATAACACCAGACCTAGCCCTTACCCTGACTAACTCTGAAAATCAATCTGCCCCGTCAACTGTGGACTCTGAGTCCTCTGAGACTCTGTCCAGGACACAACACCTGGTACATGACACTCCCACCATAGATGTGCCCCCTCAAGGTCCAATTAAAAAGGGAAAGCAGAAGCTACTATGAAGGGTGGGAGTAACCGGAAGAAGGGTGCCATAGATTCCATAGTGAATGGGGACTTGGGGAAGGGAGGGACTGGTGGTCGTGTAACTGAAGGCTCAGAAAAGCAAACTAGGGTGGCAACTTGGTAAAGGATTTGCAGTTGCAAATAAGAGAAATCATTAAAGATCAGTTGAACCTCTTGACTTCCCGGGTAGATAAGCTCACAACTCTATTAGAATCCTTTGTAGGAAATATAGGTGCAAATCTAAGGGTGGGTGAATCCATGGTAGGACCGATCACCCTCAATAAATCAACTTGAGTCCACACCCGCAAATCCAGAATAACAAGGGGGATGCAAATAATCAAGTGATTACTCCAAAAACGCGAGGTGACAAAGTCAGTGTCCAATGCCAGGGGCCCAGACGAAGTTGGGAGGCTGGCAAGAAGCATAGACCCTCTCCAGAAATGTCAAAATCTGAAGTCAATACGCAGTGCCCACGACCCACATACAGAGTAAATGAGGGGCAAGATGCATGTACAGAAGCAGTAGAGGGCAGACCAGTTTTACCATGTATAAATCTCCCCCCAGATTCCACACCATATGTCATGATTTTAACTGGAGTGCCGGAACTCAATAGGGGCAAAGGGAATCCCACTTTGAATAAAAAAGTAAGTGCATCTTTTGGCTGGCTAAACAGTTCCTATTCCTGTATAAGGATGCAGGTGAAATTCTGTACACACAAAGGGTGGGATGGGCGGGCTGAAGGCCAAAAGATATATCCGGTGATTGTGATTAACTTCAGAGATCCCCGGATTGAATGGGCCCTTTTAGAAGGAAACTATCAAAAGAAGAATGGGGTGTTAGGCCTCTCCCGTTGCGGTATTTTTACCCTCCGGTACTTGTGACTGGAAAAAGAATGTGGCCTGTGTATGGGGCAGGGACAAGGCAGCAGCCTAAGCTAAGTACTATCCTGGGACAGGATCAACTAAGCCCACTATTTCGTAACCTCCCACTTAGAAATAGATTTGCGTCCCTAGAATCAGAGGGATCTCTGGTGGGATCCCACAGAAAGAAGGGTATCGCCCAAGAGTCTTGCAGTATCTAGACAGGAAATAAGACAGGTTATTGAGAAGGCAGAGGGAACGGGGAGTGCTCAAAGTGAGGGAGTTCAAGGGGTTTCCAGTATTCGCATTACAGCAGGTTCACCCCTGTGGTACTGAAAATTCTGGACCCGTGTCATGAATATCGTCGTATCATGATGATTTTGGTATCAACAGACCGAGAATGACAAGTATACTATATACAAGCATTTTCGCCATATTCGAATGACGAGATCATCCTGAAATCAGGGATTCCGTCCTGAACCCTCGTGTTCCATTTTGTGCATAGCAGCCATTTTGTGGTTGCCCTCACATAGGCCGATGACTAAGGCCAAAACGAGTCTTAAGGACACGTACACCTTTGCTGACTTTTGTGTGACCTGGGCAAGCTGACTCCACTGCCTGAAGCCAAACCTGTTCGGCCAGTTCCTTTCCCAGTGGCCGATCGAGATTAAGATCAAGGCACAGCATACCATAAACCCTCCATTGCATACAAACCATGCCTAATCTTACACACACTTGTCTCTGTTTCTTCTTTATGACCTACTTTACGATGAGGAGGTGCCCGATTTTATTAGGGGTCCGTCCGATATCTGATGAAAATGTTTGGCCTTGCCGGGAAATTGATTGTGGGCTGAACAAACTGAAAATGGGCTTGTCATCATGAATCTGCTTTTTCTTTGTCGTAGAAATATGTGAATGGTCAACTGTAAAATAAGGAATGTTTGCCTAAAGCATAATATTTTGTATAAAAAGGGATGGCTGGCTTTGTAAGTTGAGCAGTCTCCTGAGAATATACACCGTGTTGTACTTCTAGATTACCTGTTACTGGCTGCAGCCAATAAATTTGATCTTTGACTTCACCAAGAAGACTCTGCGTTTCTGTAGTCTGAGACAGGAAGGACTCGAAGTCTTAGGGTGTGTTCCCTGGCACCACTGGGTTCTTAAAAACCCAGTACTACAGTTGGCGCCCAAGGTGGGGCGATTTCAGCGGTACCGGTCCAAGCCAGAGGTTCGTGAGGAGCTTCGTGTGAAATTCTGGAGGAAGGCCAACCACTTCATCGACCCCTGCATGTCGTTCGTGGTCCAAAAGTCTTTGCTGCAAGGTTCCCCGCTTCCCGACGGCTACAAAGGACTGCTGCCCTGACTATCGCCCTGTCTTGGACCCTTTGATGATTTGTAGAGTGAAACGATAGACGAGTCTTCTGGTTTCGTCATCGATACCTCAGTTAAGTATAAGTGGAGCGTCTCCCAGTCCTTAGTTTGGTTCTTAGTTTGGTTTGGTTTGGAACTTGCAAGTACCAAAGCCGAGGGACTCGTATATTCACGAGACTATCGTATTCGATATCCCCTTGAAGTTTGAAGCTAGGCTAGTGAGCGAAGATGCCTGGTCTTAGCAGACTTGGAAATTTGTTTTGTCTTGGTTGTAATAAGGATTCCCGATTGGAGGACTCGTGTCCGATTCCTCCGATTGGAACTCCAACCTATGAGCTTTATGTGAAGCATGGCGTAGGCCCCATCACATATAATGAAGTATGGATCCGATACACCAGGAAAGATGGTGTTTTAAAATGGCCCCAATATGGTAGTTTCGACACAGAAATCCTAGACAATCTGGAGGTTAGACTTTTTAAGAAGAAAGCCCGGCCGGCGATGTTTGACTCTTTCCGCCTATGGTGTAAGGAAGCCAAACAGAAGGAAATTAAATTAGCAAAAAGAAATAAGAAAGAAAGAGGTACCTCGATAATGCAAGCTGCTACGCAGTTTAAATATACTGAAGAAGAACAGGCAAGTGAACAGTTGCACAGGTAACGTAAAATGGTGATTGACAAATGTTATCCAGTTTTATCACCCATCCAGCAAGATGCAGCGAAAGAACTTGAAAAAGATCCTCTAATGTCACATTCATGAGTTCGCCACCCCCTTATGTGCAGAGTGCTACAGCACCTCTGCAACCTTTAGTTGTGCAACCCCCAGTTGTTTTGCCTCAAGTTCTTCCACAGCTGCCAGCTCCCTTTCAGTTGGCTCCTATTCCTCTGGTGCAGCCCCCTCAAGGGCCACCAACCATACCTGCTCTACCTGTGCTTCCTACGACCTTACCTACTGCATCGACTACCTCTTCTGGTATTTCTCCTGCTACTGCCTCTGCGTCTGCATCTACGTCTGCCTTGCCTCACTCTGTTTTTCCTCCTGTTCTCTCGTCGACTTCTCCTTCTCTTCGACAGAGAATGACTGATACTGTTGCTAGTCTTCTATATCCTCTCTTTGGAGCAGCAAGTATGACCCCTGTTTCAACGCGTAAACAGTTGCGTAGTCAACAGCCCGACTCTAGAGAGCAGGAAACATTGGATTATTTGGCACATAAATGGGTTACCGACCCCACAAGATATGAGCTAGAGTCTGTTATGGATGTCTTCCATCAGTGGGAAGCACCGAAGCAGAGATATGTTTTTGAGAAAATGTGTGTTTTTCTTTGTGAAGATTTAGACGAAAATGATTTGGAGCCTAATCCGCCTGATTTGTGTCGTGTACGGTTCGAGTTTGCAAAAGGCACGATTGTGGGTACCGATGTTAAGAAAGCAGTTGCGACATTGTTATCGTTTAGGAGTGAAACAATTTCCCAACAGTTGTTTGAGCCTGATCTTTCTGTTAAAAGGAAAGTGAAACAATATCCAATGAGAGAAGTTCCCCCAGTTTGGAGAGACGGGGACCCAAACGTTAATCCGCCCATTCTGCCTCATTTTCAGCATGTTTGGGTACATGTTCCATGGAAAAGAGCCGACGCTTTGGCCCTTAAACAGACTTTGCCTGACCCTCGTAAAAACCCTGCAGGGTACTATAAGGAGTTATCTCAGACGGCAGACTCATGTATTATGAATCTAGCTGACATAGACATGTTGTTTGGAAATGTTGTTCCGCAGCCTTTATGGGGAATGATCCGTCATACGGATCATGCGCAAGAGTTAGGTGATTCATGGGTTATTATCGCTGCTGCAGATGGTCGACAAATTGGTGGTGCTAAACCTGAGCCTTTAGTTGCAGAACTTCCTGGTAGGATTGTTACTTATATGAAGACTTTAATGCCTGCGATGCGTGTAAACTGGGACAAATTGTCTGCGTGTAAGCAGAAGAAAGATGAAACAGTGTCTGATTTCTTTACCAGGTTTGAAGAAACGTTTATCGACCACAGTGGTCAAGACATGAGTACGGAAGGTGGTCAACGGTTGTTCGTTGACAAGTTTGTGCTAACTTGCTTCCCGAGCTGTGTAAGAAATTGAAAGATTCAGAAAGTTCTTGGGCCGTTTCCTCTTCAGCACAGATATTGGCTACTGCACATTAATACTACGAAAACAGGGATAAAGATGAGAAGGATAGAGCAGACAAGAAAACTAAAGAGTTAAAGACGAAGGTTCTTTTACAACAAGCGTATCCACCTCGTAGTAACCGGCGTGATTATCAGCAGCCTCAGCAATTTCAGAGAAACTCGCAAAGGTTCGAGTTTTCTCATCCACGTTTTCCTGTAGGTCCTAATCAGTGTGCATATTGTAAAGAAGAAGGTCATTTCAAAAATAGCTGTCCTGCTTTGTTACAGCGTATGAATGGTATTTCTAGCACAAGAGGTCGAGGCATTTCTCAAACTCCTAGAGGTAGAGGACGTGGACATTTTCCCCAGAACTCGCGTCTCTTTCCTCCTCAAAATTCAATGAATAGTTTTGATCAGCAGAATAACGCGTCTGGTAGGACGACTCAGTACTATGCTGATGACTACTATACAGAAGATGAGAATATGGAAGGTAATGATTGCTAGGACAGCCATAGACAAAGAGAGTGAGTTGTTTCAGTTCCAGTAGATCAGAGTGGACCTTATGTTGAGGTGATTACATCAGGTGTGTCAGAGCCTTTTCTGTTGGATACTGGTGCTACAAAGAGTTCTATTATGCACTCTAAACTCCCTGGCGCACCTTTGTCTGGCGAGACGAATGTTTCAGTAGGTTTTTCCGGCGCCCCGGTTAGGAAGCCGATTTCTAGTCCTATGTCCCTTTCTGTTGGACCTTGTGAATTCGAAGCACCCCTTCTTCTAACGACAGGTTGTGGTAAGAACTTGTTAGGATTGGATCTGTTGAAAAGATTGTATGCTACATTGTATTGTTCTCCTTCGGGGGTACAACTTACACTGGGTAAGAAAGTGGTCTCCCCAATGTATTTGTCGAAGGATAAACTTCCGACAGAATTGTCGTTTCTTCCTGATATGCTTTGGGCTACTGGTCCCAATGATGTGGGTCTTTTGAAAATACCGCCATATGTTGTGACATTGAAAGCCAATGTTAAAATGCCACTCATTCCCCAATACAAGATCTCTAGTGAAGGTGAAAAAGCGTTGCTAGCTATCATTTATGATTTGATTGAAAAAGATGTAATTGAAGAGACAATAGGCAACGTTTGCAATAGCCCTGTTCTGCCTGTTTTGAAACGTACTGACCCTTCTCAGCCACCTGTTTAGGGAGGTGAATAAAATCGTTGTGCCACAATTTCCAGTTGTTCCTGATATCACTGCCCTATTGACTATGATTCCAGCTTCCTCGACTTGGTTCTCGGTGATTGACTTGAAGAATGCTTTCTTCAGCATCCCGATTGCCGAGGAGAGCAGGGATATTTTCGGCTTCAGTTTAGGAGGCCGAAGCTTCCGGTACAAACGCGCTCCTCAAGGCTACTGTGAAAGTCCATCGATATATAGTCAGGCTTTAAAAACACAGCTTGATACGATTGTTTTACCTGATAGCGCTACCCTTATTCAGTATGTCGACGATTTGCTCGTCGCTGCAGATACTGAGGAAATATGTAAAAAAGCCACATTGTCCTTGTTGCATCATTTGTCTGATTTGCATCACAAAGTGTCTCTATCAAAATTGCAATATTGTCGACAAGAAGTGACCTACTTAGGTCATCTCTTATCGAAGGAGGGAAGGAAACTGACCCCAGAAAGAATTCAGGCAATTGTAAAATTGAGTGTGCCAAAGCCACAGAGAGAAGTGCATGCTTTCTTGGGTATTACATCATATTGCAGACAATGGATACCGAATGTTTCCTTGCTGGCCAAACCTTTGGTAGCATTGACTTGTAAAGATACACCGAATCCCCTTCCATGGTCTGAAGATTGTCAGAAAAGTTTTTCCGAATTGCGTGATGCATTGTGTTCGGCTCCTGTGTTGCATACCCCTGACTACAGTAAGCCTTTTACACTGCATGTCCATGAGAAAGAAGGTTGTGCATTGTCAGTGCTGACACAGTCTTTTGGAGACAAGCAGCGTCCATGCGCATATTCTTCGTCGACTTTGGATCCGGTAGCTAGAGCGTTACCAAGTTGTTTGAGAGACACAGCGGCAGCAGCTGTTTCTATTCGGCAGTCTGCTGGTTTAGTGATGAATAATATGTTGATTGTGATGGTTCCACATGCAGTGGACACTTTGTTAAACAGGACCAAGGCACAGCACTTAACTAGTGCTCGATTGTCAGGTTACGAGTTGACACTTTTAGCGAGTCATGTGCACATAAAAAGATGCAACACGTTGAATCCAGCTACGTTGTTGCCGATTGTAGCAGAGACAGATGCTTCTGAAAAGCATGATTGTTTTCTCAGGACAGAAGAAGAAACGAAAGGGAGAGTAGATCTGAAGGACACTCCTCTTGTGAAGTGTGATGGTACCTTATGGGTGGATGGTTCGTGCTTCAAGCTTCCGAATGGTGATACGACGGCAGCATATGCTGTTACGACTTTGCATATGATTGTTGAAGCTGCACGTATCCCACACAATTCCGCTCAAGCAGCGGAGTTGATTGCACTTACGGGAGCATGTGTGTTATCAAAAGGAATGAAAGTTACCATAAATACTGACAGCCAGTATGCGTTTGGTGTGACCCATAGTTTTGGACAATTGTGGAAAGAGCGTGGGTTCCTGACTTCACATGGAGCCAAGATTCAGCATGGTCAATTGGTGAATGAGCTTCTCGAGTCACTTACTTTGCCCTTGCAAGTTGCGATTGTGAAATGCAGTGCACACAAAAAGGTTACTGATGATGTTGGTCGTGGCACTGCATTTGCTGACGAAGTCGCAAAAGAAACAGCAAGGGATGTGATGAGTCAAATGTATGTTGCAGGCCCTGCAAGATGGGTTGGTGACGTTGGAATGTGTGAAGATACAATAGAGAGTGTGAAGTCTATTCAAGCTGAAGCTACAGAGAAAGAGTTGAGTGTGTGGAGAGAAAGTACGAGTAAAATGGATGCAAATGGTTGTTGGGTTGAATTGTCAGAGCATCAGCGATGGTTGTTACCCGATGCGTATGTGCTTGCAGTGGTAACAATGGCCCATGGAATGGCTCACATCAGTGTGAAAGGGATTTGTAAGTTGTTGGCTCCGGTATGGCAAAACGCTGGAATTCCTAAGTGTGCAGAGAATGTGGTTAAAAATTGCATGGTGTGTCTGAAATACAATCTTGGTAGGGGAACTCCAACTCCAGCTGGTCATTTTGCGCCTCCAACGTACCCGTTCGAGGCTTTGCAGCAAGATTTAATCCACATGGAAAGGTGCAACAATTTGAAATACGTACTCGTTGTGCCTTTTCAAGATGGGTAGAAGCATATCCCCTGAAAGATAACACTGCCTTATCCACAGCTAAAGCCCTTGTCAAAGAATTTTTCCCTAGATTTGGCTTGCTGAGAATGGTCTGGAGTGATAATGGGAGTGAATTTGTGGGTCGAGTGATGAAGAAAGTATGTGAAGGGCTAGGAATCCAGCAAAAATTTCACGCTGCAATTCACCCCCAATCAGCTGGACTAGTAGAGTGCTACAATGGCACCCTAAAACTTAAACTGGCCAAGATACAAGCAAGTTTGGGCCTTAAATGGCCCGATACCTTGCCATTAGCACTTCTATCGACAAGAATGACTGTGCATTCACGAGTGGGACTTAGTCCTTACGAAATTGTGTTCGGCCGCCCGGCCAACATTTGGGGAGTGCCAAGGCCGACAAAATTCAGTGAGATTGCTTGATTATTTGTATGATTTGACTGCTAAATTGCGTGTTTTACACCAACAGGTTCACGATACTCTGCCTCAGGTCTCTGAAGCTCCAGAGCACACTATCGATCCTGGTTCGTGGGTCCTGGTTAAAAACTTCCAGCGGACAAAGAATGAACAGCCCCGTTGGACCGGCCCCCACCTGGTCCTCTTGTCGACAAGCTCAGCCGTTCGAGTGGAAGGAAAGTAGAACTGGATGCACGGCGTACACTGCAAGAGGGTCCCTTTGCCTCTGCCGTATGACCGGTGGGTCCAGGAGGGTATGTGACTCTGAGACTGAGACTGTGCCTCGTTTTCTGCCTTTCAGCGATGCACGTTTAAAAGGAACAAACTCTGAATGTGAAAGTGACAATCTTTTGCAAGAAACTGTGCCACCGTCAATTCGATTGGACACTGCCGAGCCTGAGCTCTTGTTCCAAGACCAGACATTACCTGGAAAAAGCCGTTATAATCTGAGGCCGAGAACTATGGACAAATAAAACATGTTTTTCCTTTTCTTTGCTATTTTTGAATGTGCAGCTCTCTCATCTGAAAAACTTTTTTGTTTTTGTTTTTCGAACCACCATCCGGGTTCAGCTGTAGGGTTGCGGGCGACAAGTCTTTGGAGTGCAAGCCGAAGACACAAGGTCGACGATTCTGGTTTGTCCTTGGGAGTTCCCTGGACTGACAGACGCATTCCTTAGCACGGAACACCCTACCTCCGCGAGCAGCAAGGTTAGAGGATGGAGTTTTTCGAGATGGAGAGACCTGCCAAAGAGATGAACTTTAAAGCCAAAATGTGTATAATGATGACCAAGAAATTGTCATGTTGTTTATGTAATGATGTTTTTAATAGGATATGTCTTATTCTCTTTTCGAGTGACATTTGCACCCACTACACAGCCCACACCTCCTTCTACTGCTTCCTCGCATTCTTTTCACCCTCTACCTGAACATGAGTCCGTTAGAAGATTAGAGTTCGTTAATAACTCCTTCGTTCAGCTTTTACACCAACACCAATTAGTAATGAACACGACTAACTGTTCGGTGTGTGGTCTTATGCCTCATACAACTGATAAAGGTATCCCTTATCTGGTCCTGCCTTTCAGCCATAATGGTTCTGTGTGGGCATACAGAACGATGTTCATCTATGCTCATGAAGTCCACCCCCTACATTCTGTAAAAGATAATCCAAAGAATAGTGCTCTAGTTAAGGATATAGTAGACATGATTAGAGAAGCTACTTCCTATGAGACTATCCCGAGAGATGAGACACTAGCGTATATTGGATGGAACGTGACCGGATATGGAGTTACTCTGAGTGAGAACCAGCGAGCAAAGAGATCCTACCCGATTTGGATTGTACCCCATCATGGTCACCTATGTCTGCAAGGTAATGGCAAGAATCCCAGCGCTCAGTTAGGGAAGAGTATCTGCACTGAGACATATGTTTTTGCGTCTCAGACTTCCCCTTCGTTCCTAGCAGCTAAGGGTACCTATTTCATCTGTTATGATAGAGCCTACACATGGTTGCCCCCTGACTTCTCGGGCACATGTTTTGTTCGTTCCTGTTGCCTCCCACCTACACAGCTGCGGCAGATTACCACAAGACAAGGATAATTAGAGGTGTCTTCAGTAAAGAAGACACTGCAGGACAAGAATTGGGAGATTTCTTGAAGGGCTTTCTGCCGTTTTGGGGACCTATGGTTAACAGCAGGAACATAAGGCAATTAACGAGGGAAGTTGAATCCACCGTAGTTGAAACTGCCGGTGCCCTTGGTAACTTGACTGCTGAGCTCCAGTTGGATCGCCTTATGACTCTTCAGAACAGAGTTGCGTTAGATGCCATACTTGCAGACCGAGGTGGGGTATGTAAAGTGATCCAATCAAGTTGTTGTGTTTTCATTCCAGATAACGCTCCAACAGTTTACCAGGCCATCTCCAAACTACATAAGATCTCTGAATCTATTCATGTGGATAAAGGAGTTTGGTCGTTGATGGGGTAGTTCTGGGAACTGATATCCGCCTGGGGAGGGAAGATCCTGATGGTCATTGGGATGATCTTAGCCATTCTTTTCCTGTTCTGTCTGTGCGTGCAGTGTGCTCCTGCAATATGTGGTCTCTGTGCTACATCATGTGTAAGGAAACCTGTATCGAGAGACGAGCTAAGTAATAGGATGATGCTACAGCAACATCTCAATGATTTTATGAATATAGACCTGGACTCAGATTAGCGTGAGTGTAGGTTAATTGCCTATGTAAGGGCAAAAGGAGGGTCTGTGGTACTGAAAATTCTGGACCCGTGTCATGAATATCGTCGTATCATGAATATTTTGGTATCAACAGACCGAAAATGACGAGTACACTATATACAAGCATTTTCGCCATATTCGAGAGACGAGATCACCCTGAAATCAGGGATAACGTCCTGAACCCTCGGGTTCCATTTTGTGCATAGCAGCCATTTTGTGGTTGCCCTCACATAGGCCGATGACTAAGGCCAAAACGAGTCTTAAGGACACGTACACCTTTGCTGACTTTTGTGTGACCTGGGCAAGCTGACTCCACTGCCTGAAGCCAAACCTGTTCGGCCAGTTCCTTTGCCAGTGGCCGATCGAGATTAAGATCAAGGCACAGCATACCATAAACCCTCCATTGCAGACGAACCATGATGTCTAATCTTACACACACCTGTCTCTGTTTCTTCTTTCTGACCTACTTTACGATGAGGAGGTGCCCGATTTTATTAGGGGTCCGTCCGATATCTGATGAAAATGTTGGGCCTTGCCGGGAAATTGATTGTGGGTCAGAGCTGATTTGCATATAGCCAGTGTCTAACCCAGGGTGGTGTGGAGTGCAACAAAATGATGGATTTAGGCCCAGATCCTTGTACTGGGGTGAATGTATGACATTGTTCTACATTCTGTCCATCAACTGTGTTTTTTGCAATTTTCACCCCGAGTGGGCTGGGTATGCTCAGACGTGAGTCCCAGGCGCTCCACACCACTGGAGTCAAGCTATCCAGGCTAATGAAGGCTGATAGCCAGAAACCGGTCCTTGGATGCTTGATTCCGGTCTGGGAAAGACATGGCTTGGTAGTTCGGACTGGACTGTTCCCATGAGGCACAGGGTCAGAGCTGATTTGCATATAGCCAGTGTCTAACCCAGGGTGGTGTGGAGTGCAATAAAACGATGGATTTAGGCCCAGATCCTTGTACTGGGGTGAATGTATGACATTGTTCTACATTCTGTCCATCAACTGTGTTTTTTGCGATTTTCACCCCGAGTGGGCTGGGTATGCTCAGATGTGAGTCCCAGGCTCTCCATACCACTGGAGTCAAGCTATCCAGGCTGATGAAGGCTGATAGCCAGAAACCGGTCCTTGGATGCTTGATTCCGGTCTGGGAAAGACATGGCTTGGTAGTTCGGACTGGACTGTTCCCATGAGGCACAGGGTCAGAGCTGATTTGCATATAGCCAGTGTCTAACCCAGGGTGGTGTGGAGTGCAAAAAAACGATGGATTTAGGCCCAGATCCTTGTACTGGGGTGAATGTATGACATTGTTCTACATTCTGTCCATCCACTGTGTTTTTTGGGAAATTGATTGTGGGCTGAACAAAGTGAAAATGGGCTTGTCATCATGAATCTGCTTTTTCTTTGTCGTAGAAATATGTGAATGGTCAACTGTAAAATAAGGAATGCTTGCCTAAAGCATAATATTTTGTATAAAATACACCGTGTTGTACTTCTAGGATACCTGTTACTGGCTGCAGCCAATACATTTGATCTTTGACTTCACCAAGAAGACTCTGTGTTTCTGTAGTCTGAGACAGGAAGGACTCGAAGTCTTAGAGTGTGTGCCCTGGCACCGCTGGGTTCTTAAAAACCCAGTACTTCACCCCCGAGGCCCCTACAGGTACCTAGAGGCAAACATTGGGTGAACCCAGTATCCACAGTTCTTACAGTTGATCACCCTACTGCTGGGATCGGCATAAGGTCCCTTGTGAAGAAGCCTGGTGACCCCTTACAGCCATTAAATGATGCACCCGAGTTCCAAGTGCTGTCCTGGTATACTGTGGGCCTCCATTCCAAACTAGACTACCCAGAGTGGGAATCATTTATTCAAACAAATTATATTTGCATTTTCTAGTAAACCTGGGCTAGGGAGGATACCCAAAGATTAGGTTACACAACCTTTAGTATGGCAGCCACAAGTGGGGGAAGGGGAAGACCCGCTGGGGGCCTCTTCACTTGGATTCCCATACACCTGCAGGGTTCAGAAAAACAGGTTGAGACATCTTCTTGAGATATACTCTGTGTCATTTTGAGCTTTCCTGCTAAGATCAGAATTGCTTTGATCTATGTTTATTCTCGTCCAGTTGGGTACGTCTAGGAGTCGATACAAAAGGGGATGATGGACGGAGCGTTTGAACAAATCAAACACTCACCCCCAGTCAACTGATCTAGGATCTAGGAGTCTCCCACTTTTGGCCTTCTGACAACCTTTTTGCTCACTATTCCTGGTAATATTCTATTGATTCTTGCCGGTGACTGTAATTGTCAGAATGAACCTCTGAAGGACCTGGATGTTGGTAACCTCAGTGATGAAAACCTGCATTGGGCCATTCCAGAGCCTAATGCTCCGGCAACTCAGGATTGGACCCCAATATTATTTCAAATGCTCAGCCTCTCACTGAACCATTCACTCAGGGCATGTGATGGGCGCACTAAATTTGATTTTCCGGCTAATTATACCTATAACAGATTTGGTTGTTCTTCGATTATAGACTGCATCTTGGTGGACACCAAAACTTGGCAACAGGGAATTGACTTTAACATTGTGCCCAGACACGATAGTAGCCACAACGCCCTGATTCTTGAGATGGTTCCGCCTTGTCCCAGGGATGCACCTGAAGGCCAACCCCCAACTGTTTCTGGGTTAATCTTAACTAGTTGCAGGAGGAGAGTTAGGTGGGGAACATCTCAGGAAAAGCTAGCCTCCCTCTATCAAACTGTCATCCCATTTCACAAGGCTGCAAACCAACATAGAGGAACTGTTGCCTCCTCTAGCGCCTTTCTCAAAATTGAAGAAAACCACCAAGGTTTAGTAACAGCCTTAGGTAACATTTTTTCCCAAATAAATGAAAGAGGGAAAAGGGGTTACCAGGGCATCCCTAGTATAGTGGTGATTGCCACAAGGCTAAGCAAGCTGTTGTCTAAGCTATTAAATCTGACGACAGTCTCCAAATACAGGATAAGCAGCTAGCATGGAAAAATATTATTAAACTAGCAAAAATAAATTGGGAGGGAGACAAATGGGACAGTCTGAGAAGTGCTTTATGCACAAGGGACATGAGGATTTTCCGGAACTTAGTAAACTTGGGATGTACATAGGGTAAATCGACAATAGGACCTAATTTAGTGGCAGTAGTTTGGAAGGCTCATTTTCAGTTTTTATGTACAGGGGCGGAAGGTGACGTAGGGCAAGTCACAAAATGAGTGCCCCTATTCCCAATCACTCTGCTCTGATGCTCCAGTAATGACTTTAAAAGAGATAACACATGCCCTAAGTAGGGTAATTCCATCCAAGGCCCCGGGTTTAGACAAGATCCCAGATATGTTTTATGCAATAATCCTAATATTTCGACCTGGTACCAATGAACCCTGTTTAATGCCATCTTTCAGAGAAATGCCAATTCCTTCGACTTGGCTGGGGGCAGAAATCATTCCGATTTATAAAAAGGGCTCACTACCCCATCCGCTAACTATCGCCCCATCAGTCTCATAGATGTTACTCAAAAGATATACGCCTGAGTACTTCTGGGCCGATTAAAGAGCTGGATGGAGGAGTACACTATTCGTAGCCTTTATCAGGCCAGTTTTAGAGCAAGAATGCCAACAATTGACCACATTTTCAGGTTGCAACTATTATATTGGAAGACATTGACCCTGGAGGGTGGCAACCTTAACATGATCTGTGTGGACTTAAAATCAGCTTCTGACTTGGATCCCAGGGATACCTTGTGGGACATTTTATTAGACCTGGGGGCCCCCCTGTATCTCGGTTATCAGCTGATATGGCTTCATGAAGGTAAATTTGCCCAAATCAGACACATAAAAAATGATGAGCTCACAGTTCCTACACCTATAGATAGAGGTGTACGACAAGGGTGCATGTTGGCCCCTACCCTCTTTTGCCAATTTATTAACGCTTTGATGAAGGCCTCGATCGGAGGGAGGGATAAAAATGCTACAAGGTTGGCGAACTGCAAAGTACCAGTCTTGATGTTCACCAACGATCCCCTCCTGCTATCCAAGTCCCCTATTGGAGTACAATATCTTTCACTCATTCTGGAAGAGCAGAGACCTAGAGATAAATCCTCAGAAAACCAAATGAATGGCTTTTAATGCAGGAAACAATACACGCCCAAATCCTGCGTTAGAAGAGAAATCATTAGAGAAATTGACTGTTTTTGAATATTTGGGAATAACACTTATTGAAAAAATGGAGTGGGGTGCAAATAAAGAAGGCTAGCCTTAAGTTTGCCTAGACAACGGGGGTGTAGCAAAGATGCATAAGATGTGCAGACATAAAATGGTTGGGCCGGTGATGGAAATTTATAAAGTGCAAGCTAGGGGGTGGTTCACACTCTTGTCTTGGCCGATCTGTTCACAGTAACATTCTCTTAAATATCTCCTCCAAAACATAGTCTTATACGTTAGCATGAAAACAAGTAAAAATCAATTCAAACTCAGCACACAGAAAGAACCTTACCTGTTGTCCTGATGCTCATCAGCTCCCTTTAAGATATGAGTCCAGTCCAAAGCATCCGGTTCATTCCTCGTCCATCTCTGTACCTCCTGGACTGATGCCTCGTTTGAGCAAGCAAAGATGATCTCAGTGAAGTTTTCACAGACTGGGATTGCGTAATAGATCATGGGACAGAATGAAATTCCAATCAGGGTCTCTCCTTTAACATCACCTGTTTATAAAAATGTTTAATGAATTGCAAATCTATATGTGTCTTCCTTATCAGCAAATGACAATTATCAGACAAGACCAGTACACCAATCATCCTCATCACTTATATGTTAGCTTTCTTGTCCCACAGACCGCACTCTGGAGGCAAACCATGTATATAATAGCAAAGTACTAGAATAGGATTAAATGCAGAGGAAGAGGAAACACATATTTAATTAATCCTGAGGCCATGGTGATTTGCTGTGGGATGCAGAACCCTCAGATACTGGAGTCTTGTCAAACCTGAGGATGCAAAGCAGTGTGCTTTTTCATGATCAACAAATAATTTTGTGCTTTTCTACTCTCCACCCTAAATGGAATTCTGATCTTCCACTTCAAGACACGATGATTATACAACAAAATCAGTGTTTGAATGCAAGCGGAAGGACTGATAGGGAATTTTAAATGGTTAAAGACAATTTTGCCTTAGCTGAAGAAGCACCAGGCAGTTGAGGTACAAAGGATTTACTATGATTGCTATTGTCAGAAACATCTAAATAATGGATGCCATGCTTGTGAAGGTGAACCTTTCTTTCTTTATTTTAAAATTTTTATATAGCGCTGGCTAGACCAGGAGGTATCAGAGCGCTGTACATGAGTTACAGCGAGTTACAGGTTACATAGTTATATCAATTAAATCAAAAATTCACAGAGGGAGGAGGTGGGGGAGGGGAAGGGACAGAACACAACATGGGAAAAATGAGGAAAATAATGTCAGATGTCTGGCTGGGTAGGTGACGGCCAAGGGGGGTGAAACCAGGGCCAGACTCCTCTTTAGCTGCATATGACAGCTCCACCGGGCATCAGCCAAGGTTGCTTGTGCATCGAGGTAAGTACAAACAGTTTTAGAAACTGCCCAGGTTGCGTCGTCAGAGGTCCATCAGATTTTCAGAGGAACGTAAATATGAGTTATATATGGCGCTGCTAGACCCATAGATATCAGAGCACTTTACATTAGGCTACACACTGTTACAGAGAATGAAAACAAAAACACATTGCGTCAAAAATTAAGCAACAAATTGGGAGAGGAAAGAAAAGTGATGCAAATAGAGAGGAGTGGAGAAGGGGGAAGTGTGAAGGGAGAGGGTGAGGGAAAAGACGGCAGGAGAGACAAAAGGAAGTCTGCCCAAAGACAGACTGGGTAGGTAACGTCCGAGGAGGGAATCCACAGCATGTCTCCCCAATAGCTAAACAGGTAGCTTCATCAGTCAGATAGCTAGGTCTCAACTGATTAGGGGAAGTTCACAGAAGAAAGTCCAGTGGATAGACAGGGTGGAAACTATGAGCAAGGAAGAGGGGAAGGCCAAGGTCAATAGCTGGAAAGAGGAGAAGAGTAGAGAGGAGGGGGGTAGGGGGTATAGAGAAGAGGAGAAGGGACAAAAGTCCAGTAGAGAAATGCAGGAGTGTTTGCCCAAAGACCAGCTGGGTAGGTGATGGTCAAGGAGGGAAATTCATAGCCCATCTCCATTTTAGCTCGCGAGGTAGCTCCACCGGGCATCAGTCAAAATGTCAAGGTCTCAGCTGCCAATGGAAAGTTCTTTGAGTCAAATGACATGGAGAGTGAGGGTCAGTTTGGGAGTGCCCTGGTGCCTCAGGAGTCCCCCACGGTGGTAGTCAGGACTGGCCCCAGTCGGCATCCTGGGGAAAGGCACTACAGCACACTCCACCTCCGTCTGAGAGGCAAGCATTGTTAAAGGCAGATGGGAGGGGGCCGAGAAATCATGGTAGCCTTTCCAGCAGGAGACGTGGACCAAGGTCCAGCAGGTCGTTGGGCCAGAAATTCAACTGTGGATGGTAAAGGTTCAGCTGAGCGTCAGGTGCTCCTCACAGCAGTGATGACACAGGCTCGCCTAGGCCACGGACGGGGCTGCCAAATAGTGGAACAACTTGCCAAGCAACTTTTACCACAACGATTCAGAGCCTCTTTCTAGGAAAGCAGTTAAGACTTGCCTCTTTAGGTCAGAGTATTGGCTTGATTGGTTTGTGATCTTTGCTTTGATCTTTTTGTCTGCATACTTCCTAGTGCTAGAGCGCCGGGACACCTCTGTTTGAGGTAGCTGTTTGCGCTTTACAAGTGTTGTATTATTATTATTATTATTATTATTATTATTATTATTATTATTATTATTTGGCTAATTTCCATCTATCCATCCCAATGGACATGCTTTTAGTTATATCCCCTTCTCTTTGCATGAAATACTCATTGATCGGTTTGCACTACTCCAAAAGGACGTTGCACCATGTAATAGGCTGAGTTCAAATGTGTTGGCACCTCCTGTATGAGAGCTTTAAAAGGTAGTCTAGTAGCATGATCAATAATCCCCAAGTATTGATGCAATGCGTCAAACACAAGACTGTGAAATAGACACCATCTTTCATGGCCCTAACTATATTACTGCCATTGTCCGTGGCAACACACCCAGTTCTGAGACCTCTGTGTTGCAGCCATTCAAACACCTTGCTGTTAATATTTTCTTAGATGTTTGCAGCCACATAGGATTTCTCCATGATGAGCATGTCTGCTGTTGAATGCCACCAAATGCCCTTAAAAGTATCTTCATCCAGAAGCTAGCATAACCCCCACAAGAAAGATCTAGTCTGAAGTGAGAAACATGCAATCAGTGGCTTGACAACTGGTCCACCTGTCTGTCCTCAGGTGGATAGACTGAACAGCACTCTGCTGCTTAGCTTTTCCAACTAATTCTAGCACATCATGATGGAGCATTGAACCAGCCACTCTGGCCAAATAGGTCCTGCTAGGAACCTTTCATTTAGTAAAGATGACCATCACACGCTATAGAAAAAAAAGCACTCCTTTCACAAAAAAGGCAAGCAGTTGCTGTGCAATCAGTCTCACATTTGCAAGAGTTAGTCTTTTGCACAAGAGTTTTAGTTTAGAGAGAAGTGTAAGTATGTGGTTGGAGTGGAATTATGTCTGTTGAATTGAATTACTTTGTTGTGGAACTGTGTGGTGTGTACACTATATATTGTAGTGGAATTATCTGGCATGGTGAATAAATACGGTTGAGAGCTACACAGAATAGATATAATGGAAGAAAGGACTGTTTCGACAATATCCTGACACCCATAACCTTCCTTGTTCCTCACAAATCTAGTCACCATTCTACACATTTGTTTGGGTCTTCTCACTCTTCAGAGACTCTTTCTCATATTTATAGTACCCTTAAGATCTGCCCACATGGTATCCTGCAGATTATACTGTGAAGGTTATGGAGATGTTCTCTGTGTTCTTATACTAATACACTATGTAAGGGCGGATACAATTATTAACACACCTCAGCATCTGCAGAAGACCATCTTGTTAGGGTTCAGTGAGGACACCAAACAGCTAGTCTTTTATCGACTTTACACCGCAGGGTGTTATTTTTTGGGAAGCTGTTCCAGCATCCTCATCAAAGTGGCATTTGACTTAGCAGTGCACCTGCACCCTCCGGTCATGCTGACTGGCACAGCTTTGCTGCCACATTTGTAATGCTTAAAGTAATGCCCAACTCCGAAATTGTGATATAGTGAATTCCCGTCAGTGATACGGTTTGATGCAGTCTTCCTCACATATAGCTACAATAGTGCAGAGAGTTGTATGAAGGAAGCTTTGGCCAGTCACCCGTGAGGGGTTACCAACACATATCATTGTGGAGAGTACAAGCTGGTCACGCGGACTGTCACAGCTCCATTTACTGAACACCTGTGAGGAGTTCTGTGCATAAACCTTGAGGAGATCTCAGTCCGGTCACACTGACTGGTACAGCTTGACACGTATTCTTGTAATTTACACCTTTGCATTGAAGGGGAAGAATTACCCTTACCTTTGAAGGAGTCTTCTTTTGATCCTCACTGTGTCACACTTTCGCATTCTCTCAGTTCACAATCTCCTTGTCTCCTTATGTTTTTGTATTCTGCTGTTTCAAGGTGATCATTTTTGTCAGCCAGGGCATCAGTTGTGTGAGGAAACTACAGTAGCCGATAAACTGACTAAATAAAGACCAGTCTTTCCTCTACAAAGAGGTCCACAGAATAACAACCCCATCTAGTGGATCTTTATTTACGCTCAGTTTTTTAATGAAATCCTCTGTCCTCACATGATTTTAGGATCTGATTGCTTTTGTTCAGAGTTAATAAGGTGCTAAATTGTAGCTTCTTTTGGGTTTATAGCATTTGGGAATAACATAGAAGGAAGATATTTATTCATTCTTTTATTGTTGTAGTGTATTAGTTTTTCTATATATACAACATGCAGAATGTTACACCATTCTTCTTGGCTACTCCAGGAGAGCCAACTTTGAAATGGAACAAGTGGAAAAAAGTTGTTCATAACTATGCATTGGTTTGTGGGCCAAATTTCCGATTGAAAAAGAAAGTGGCATTACCGCTACACTACCTAGGGGCTGAGGGTCAAGAAATTCTAGAGCATCTCCCTGATTTGAATATAAATGATTCCAGAGCTTTGAATGAGTATGAGATTAGCATAAAAAACTGGACATCCATTTCTTGCCTAAAATAAGCACAATGATGGAATGTTACCACTTTGGAAAGAGAGGACAGAAAGAGGGTGGGAAAGTAGAAGGATGTGTATCTGAGTTGAGAAAATTAGCTGCAAGTTGCAAATATGGAGGGGGCTGTGAAGAACGAATGAGAGGCCAATTCCTTTTAACGGTTTAAGATAGAAAGGATACAAGAAGAGTTATGGCAAAAAGATGACTCAGGAGGAATCAGCACTCGGGTGAATATGTGAGTAGCTTATTCTAATGGAAACGGGCATCTTGACCATTTTTACGCATCACATAGCGCGTTCCGTGCCTGTTTGCTAACTCCTGCTGACCATGTGTTATTTTCACAGCCCAGCAATTTGGCGGCGTCCATTGCCTATGCCAGTGGTGGTTTTTCCTCAATATTGCGAGGTAAGCACGCATTAAGAAACTATACCTTAAGGGCGCCTACTAATGACGGTGCCGCTTGTGTATTACGTTAAAAAGCGGTTGAGACCTCTGATGACACATGGACACAAGCAGGTCCCTGATCGCCCCCGTATTTTGACATGAGAGGAGCGTCTCTCTTCGTTTATGCTCTTATGGGGCCCTCCTATATGCATGTATTGATGCTCTCTTTGGCAAGGGCATATTTGATACACTGTTGTGAATTTGTGTCTCATGCGTCTGTTAGTCTTTATGTTTTTCATGTATTGGATGTGCACACAGCGGTGACACACTATGTAGCATCAAGGTGTTCCTGATGTTGAAATCTGTGTCTTATCTTGTTTTGTTTTCCTTTCCTAGGTACTGATCAGGAGCGGTTACATCATGCAGCTGTAGCCAGAAGTTGGGCCTACAGGTTACTGCTCCGCCCTGGTCGATTTTGAGGGTATTTTGACTTGTTTTTCACGTGCACTTTACATTCTATAACTCTGGTCCTGAAGAAGCGCCAACGACCCTTATGGCAATACAGGCGCGAAACATGTTGACCTATGTCTTTCTATACCCGGGCATAGTATGCCATTGGGTCTAGATTTTATTTAGCAGTTGAGTCTGCTCCGGGTACATCATTCTAACATTCGCTGCATGGTGACCCTTTTTGAATTTCACATTACACTTGCACGCACTTTTTACCACCTTCATTGAACATTGAACATAAACCCCCCCACCCCACACACCTGCACGCACCATCCTGCAGTCCTATAAAAGATCTCCGATAAAGAGAATCTTCGGGGGACCCGTAGGGAATTGCAGCGCCGGCCCTATGAGGAGCAACTGCCCAATGATGAAGCATGACACCTTTCGAGGTGTGTGAGGGCAACAGAGGACATAAAAATGGTTTTCCTTTCATTGGTGGGGCCCGTCACCTAGGAATTCTGCTTCTTTTTCTCCTTCCCTTTTTCTCACACATGGGTGACTTTTTGCACCCCTATGCATGGGTGACTTTTGCACCTTGCATTAGGAACAGTGTCCTTTTTTGGCATAAATATAAAATTAAGGAGCATGGACACTGGACCTTGTAAAAGCTCCTTGGTCCCCCCTCTTTTTTGTTTAAGCAAAAAGATGACTCACCCATAGATGAAGTGTTATTTGAATTGAAGTGTTAATTGTTGCAAAACAGGTGGTGCAGATGATGCAGTGTTTTAGTGAAATTAAACAAGACTGTGTAGGAAAGTAAAAAGTGAGTGAAATAACGAGTGAGAGTGACAATGTACTTGTGATTATAGGTGCAAAAAGAGATCAGAAAGAGAGCAGAAGTAGTTGGAGTTTTAAAGGAAATTGCTACAGGAGTGGTAAAGCAGGGCATTGGGAAAATAGCAAGGAGTGCCCTGCGTATAAGGCAACTTGCAATATGTGTGGTTGTAAAGGAGAATTTACTACCTGCTGAAAGGATAATGCCAACTACAAAAGTAAAACAGAGATGACACTACACATGTCTGTGACAAAATCGTCTTCATAGCTGATGAAGAGACAAAGATAGAAGCTATGTTTTACTCTTGCTTGAAGTTGACTATTATGTCCGCTGGGGATTTTGTAAAGGTATCAAAGGGCAAGTTGAAACTCCAAAGAATGGATATCAAACTGGGTGGCTATGGTGGACGACCAATACAAATGAAAGGTTTTTGTGGGGCACGGTTGTCTATAAAGATAGAATTGCTGTCACTAAAGTTTATATATCCAAAAAGGGGGGCAACATACTAAGGTGACAAGCACAGAAGGACCCAGGAATCTTCCTCAATCCTAACAAAAACCCACAGATTTTGGTGCAAGAGGTTGGCAAAACACCAGGAGGGATTGAAGAGGAGTTCAAAGATGTCTTCTCAGAACAGTTGGGTTGTCTCAAGAGTTATGCCCAAAGAATAAGACTCCGAAAGAATTCCAAACCTGTTATTGCTAAGCTGAGTATTCTGCCCATATCAATGCAGGATGCAGTGAGAGAAGAATTATAAAACTTGTGCAGTTTGGGTGTGATTGGACTTGTGGAAGCCACTGGGTGGTTGGCACACATAGTAACAGCCAAGAAAGGAAATGGAGATGTGTGGTTATACATAAATCTTAGAGCACTTAATAGAGAGGTCATTGTGGACAAGTATCCACTGCCCAACATATCTCAAATGATGAGTAGATTAGCCCGTGCCAAGGTTTTTTCTACTCTAGAAATAACCTCAGCCTATTATCAAGTCAGGTTGCACCCACATTTACAAGAACTGAAGGCATTCATCATGCCCATGGGAGCATACAAGCGTATGCCCTTTGGACTTGTATTGGCAGCTGCGCTCTTTCAAAGGATCATGAGCAACCTCTAAAAGGTATCCCGGGAGTACTATGTTACCAGGAAGATGTTCTGATCTTTGGAGAAGATAGCACACAACATGAACTCAGACATGTCCCGATAAGGATCAAAGAGTGAATGTGTGACAGAATTTCAACGGACAGAAAATTGACCTGCAAAAATATCGACACAGAAATATAGAAGTCAAACATTTTGAAATCCAACCTACATAAATGTAAGTATAAAAATATCGAAAAAGATATATATTTGTCAAAAATATTGAAGTTAAAAATATTGTTTTTTTAATGTTTAATTAATAATGTAAAATTAACTAAATAATACATATAATTAAAAGAAATATAGTAAAAAATATTAAAAGATATTTAAAAATAAGAACTAATACAATAAATGTTAAAATAAATTAAACATATACATATAAATGTATATATATACTTATTCCGCATAGTGCAACATTAGGAAAGTGTTGGATAGCGTATGGGTAAAAATGTATATTCCCACTCCAGAGAGTGCAACAGTAGGGAAAGTGCTGGATAGCGTAGTGGTTAAAATTACTATTCCCACTCAAGTGAGTGCAACTGTAGGGAAGGCGCTGGTTAGCATAGGGGTAAAAATTACTATTCCCACTCCAGTGAGTGCAACAGTAGGGAAAGTGCTGGATAGCGTAGGGGTAAAAATTACTGTTCCCACTCCAGAGAGTGCAACAGTAGGGAAAGCATTGGATAGTGTAGGGGTAAAAATTACTATTCCCACTCTAGTTAGTGCAACAGTAGGGAAAGCGTTGGATCGCGTAGGGGTAAAAATTACTATTCCCACTCCAGTGAGTGCAACAGTGGGGAAAGCGTTGGATTGCGTAGGGGTAAAAATTACTATTCCCACTCCAAAGAGTGCAACAGTAGGGAAAGCGTTGGACAACGTAGTTGTTAAAAATAACCTACTTATACATGTAATAAATATATAATTAAACAATGATTTATTGATAAATTTAGGGAAAAAACTATAAATATATCAAAAATAATAATTACTTTAATAATCCTAAATTCTTTCCAACCTATTCCCCAATAAACACACAACACACTCCTCATAAAATTTCACACAATGACATTAATTTAATAATTTTGTATTTATCAATTAATAAAAAACAATCTGCAATTAATAATTAAATTAGATTTTTTATCAATAACAATGCATCATATGTAATACAATTTAATAATCAATTAATAATTAATTAACAAACACATTAATTATCAAGACCAATAAATATTATTTTATAGAAAATAATAACAAATACATAATTAATTAACAGAAAAGTCAATACCAATTAATAATATTTTATAAAAAGTAATAACCAATTATTAATTAATTTACAAAAAAGTAGTTGTCAATACTCAATTTTTCTTAATTAATTACTTAATTACAAATAATTGACTTGCCACCCTATTCCCATCAAAAACACACAACCCACTCCAATAATACATTAATATAAATAAAATAATTATCAATTAATAATAATTAATACCAATTAATAATTAATTAACAATCAATTATTTATTAATAACAATAACACCCTATTCTGCTATAATCCCACAACCCGCTACAGAAAAAACCCACAAAATGTAATGAAAATAAATTAATAATTCCTAAACATTATTATTTAATTTACTATAATTAAATTACTTCCCACCCTATTCCCCTATAAAATCACAACCCGCTACAGTACTAAAACGATAAATTTACTTTAAAAACAATGACTAATTTCTAGAAAATGTATACATGTATTTAAAAAAAACTGTATAATACTTATCAAAAAATATAGAACACATACATATTAAATACTTACTAAAATACTTGCAACTCATATAAATATCGATATTATTAACATCGATAATTTAACTATCGATATTACTGACATCGATATTTGCAACATCGATATTTCTTACCTTAAATTCCATATTCTGGTTGTTGATATTCTTCACTTCGATATTTTGTTCCTACGATATTTAAAACTCAATATAAATCCACATTTTGACTGTCCACCTCAAAGAGCAAGGTCTTACCTTGAGGAGGGAGACATTTAATTTTGGATTCTCTGAGATAGAATTTCTAGGGCCTAAAGTAACAGCAGAGGGCATACTTCCAAAAACTGAGCTGAGAAACTCCATTCCTAACCTCACCCCACCTAGAAGCAAAAGAGAAATCAAATCCTTCATGGTATGATTCAGTTTTACACTAAGTTTGTTCAGAACTTTGCCAAACGTACCTAACAGATTCGAATCTGTTAAGATTGGAGTGAATCATGCCAGCGGGAGTTCGAAGATACTGAGAAGGCATTGGCTGAGGCACCCAACCTGAAAGCTTTTGTTCCTGGCAGAAGAATGATCATAACCACTGATGCCAGCTCAAAAGGTTTGGGAGCGGTCCTGACCCAAATAGGTGAGAAAGGGAAGGAGACTATAGCTTTCGCTTCTCGTTCCATACACCAGGCAGAGTTCAACTACTTGGTTATCAAAAAAGAAGCTCTTGCTGTTCATTGGGCCATAAACAAATTTAGAGACTTTGTGTCGCACTCTCATTGGCAAGGACCACGAGTCCTGATTATTCCGCTTTCAGCTCTATACATTTGCTTCTCGAAAGGCGCATACGCCACGCCCCTCTGCGCAAATGGCAGTAGTGGTTGTCACACTAGTTGTAACCCCTTCTTCCGGCCATTTCTCACGACCATCACGGCGCTACGAGAGACAGACTGTAAGACGACAGCTCACTTTGAAGAAGTAAGTGTATTGTTTTCCTTTTTGCCGTTCTCAGGCAGACCCTGTGCAGGCCGAGTGGAAAGCTCACTCTGTGACACCACTTCTTTGCTCACACAGCCATGTTCAGCTGTCTTTTATGGTGCTGCATATTCCACCAGGGGTCGGTACGTTTATGACACAACACCAGAAGGGCTAACAAGACCCACCCTCAAGCCACTTTTGGGGCTCTTTGCTGGTTACTAACGACTCACCTTTTTATTTATTCCTTTCATGTCACGCAGAGTGTGACTGTAAGGAGCCCTCATGACTCCCCCTCCTGTTCAAGTCTAGATTTTAAATGAACTCAGTAAGCATCCTGATATGTATGATGGTTTTTCCTGTCCCCTGGCAATGTTGCGTGTCTTTTAACTTTGGTATTAACTCTGCTATTGTTGTGTGCCACTTATGAGCACTCAGGAGGTAATTTAAAATGTTTATACACCACCGGGCACTTTGGCATTTTACTATGCCCAGATTGGGTGTTTGTTACACTCTTGATATTTTGTTGTTTGACATTGCTGGGGGGTGCACACTACTTGTGCTGCTATCATGTTTTGCACAGAGGGCACAGCACTTTTCATTTCACACTTGTTTTTATTGATTTTATACAGGTCCTTCTTCGAGAGCAGGGCACTCTACCACATTGTATCTGAACAGTTACTCAGAATGGGGGTCTTCCCCTCACCCCTAGATCTAAGGAGGTAGGCTTAGTACCCAAGGGATAATTTCCTAGTGAGTCCTGATGAAAGCCAAGGTATTGTATTTTGCCAGCTGAAATATGTCGAGGGGTTGGTAGCTCATTATAAGTTCTTCATACCACTATCCACTGGTCCTGTTGTGACAATTTACTCTGGACTGGGTATCCAATATTAAAATTGTAATAGGGTCTCCCTATGGTCAGTTTTTATCACAGTTTCTGCACCTATGTTTTCTTGTGATTTCATATAACTGGCATCTATTTTTTGTATTGTCTTCCTATTGCTCCAACTCGTGCGTTGGTCTTCGTGGAGGTGTGTTAACAGACCTATGATGAAGCATGACACAGTTCGCTGTGTGTGAGGGCAGTTTTAGTTCCTCCAGAAACTTTGAGAGAGGTTTTGGTCAACGTGGCTCATGAGTGCCACCTGGGCATTACAAACAGAGGTTACGCCAAGACTATTGGTGGCCAACATGTACTTGGAGATTGAGAGGGAAATAAGAGTGTGTGTACCATGTTCCTCCAGCAACAAGATTCTTAAATACCCTACTCATCCTGTGCATTGCAGTTCACCACCTAAGGCCCCGTGGGCTGATTTAGCTTTTGATGTAGTAGCCCCATTGCCAGTGGAAAATCGCACTCCATACATACTGGTAGTCATGGACCTGTACTCCATGTGGCCCGAGATAATGTTCGTCTCAGAGATCCCTGCCAAATTGGTCATTGAATTCCTACTGGAGGTATTCCTTTGGGAGGGTTTACCCAGCAGCATTCTGGCAGATAATAGGGTGCAGCTCTGCTCATAGGAAATGAGACAGTTTCTTTAGTGCAATGGGATTAAACACAAGTTATGTGCTCTCTACCATCCAGAGAGTAATGGGATTTTTTTTTTTTTTTACGTTTTATATAGCGCGAACAAGATCTTTGCAGATATCAGAGCGCTTTACAAGGACACGGGGGTGAAGGAATAATACAAAGTAATATTGAGGTAGTTAGGTACAAGGTGCTTAGTTACATAGGTAGGTCAAAAAACATGAGGTAGGTCACAGGTGAGGTAGTGTCGGTACACGGTGCATAGACAAACAGTTGCGTCAATAATATAAAGTACAAAAATAAGGAGCATATACTTGCTTAAGCGTGTTTAAAATTTTTGGAGCTTAAAGGTGGGCATAGTTGAGGTGGGTGAGTGCAGGATGTATAGTCCCACAGGTGCAACAGTAGTAGAGAAGTAGGGATCGTTGAGGTGGTGTGGGTAAAGTGTGCAAAGTCAAACAGGTGCGTCAACAATATAACAATATACATAGTCACACAGGTGCATCAACAATATAACAATATACAAAGAGTGAGCGTATACAATCAAGTAAGTCGATAATACAAGTAATACAATAGACCAGGGGGGTCGGGCAGGTCTTACAGAGCAGATTCATGAGTAATACGGAATAGTAGATCATGTGTATTTAGCCATGAGGATCGCTTTAACTTCTTTCTTAAAAAGTGTGTTGGAGGAGATGAGCCTTGTTTCAGGACTGAGTGAGTTCCAGATCCTGGGTGCCATTCCTGAAAAGGAGCGTTTATATGTTTTTTCCTTCCGAAATCTTCGAGGTTTCAGCAAAAGATTGTTTGTGTTGAATGATTTAACTGAACCATCAAATAAGGTATCCAGTTAGCAAGGTCCAGTGGTTTGAGCTGGAATGATGAGGTTAGGAAATATCGAGAGGATTACAGGTTAACTCCTCAACAAATCACTAATAAAATGGCACCGTTTGAGCTATTGAGAGCTAGAAAGTCAAACTCTAGATTGGCACTAAGATGGATGAAATGGTACAAGCGGTAGACAACTCTTACTGAATTGATGCAAGAGACAGAGAAAAGATGGCCATGGCTGATAGGAAAGTGAGGTTTGACAAAGCACATGCAGTAAAAGACATTCCGTTCAAGGTGGATGACCTGGTTAAAGTTAGAGATCCTACAGGTTGATCGAGCTTGTCCGAGTTCACAGAGTCCACAATAATTGTTAAGTTATTCAGAAATGCAGTCAAAACTCACGGTGGGAAAATTTGGAATCTGGAAAGGGTGGTGAGATGCACTGCTCCAACAGATGTCACAAACACCTCAAAAGGTGGAGAAGCTGGTATTCCAGGTGCTACCATTTCTTGTGTTCCTGCTGACGCTGGGCAGACCAACACACACTGCAGGGTGAGTGGCAGAGTTGTTTGTCTTCCTAAATATTTAGAGCAATATGTAGACAAGTAATTGTTGTGTTTTTATTCTACCCTCCCCCTATTTTCTTTTCCTGTCAATGGTATTTTTTATTTGTAAAGGAGGGGGATGTGTGGTATCCTCCTCTCTAGGGGAGGATTGCCAATGTACCCTCACCCCTCTCCTCTTTCCAAGTTATGGTTCATACCTTTGTGACAGGCCTTAGAATATCACTGCTGAGAATGTTCTATGTTGAGCTCCTTGTGCAGAGTTTATGTGTGAAATTGTTAGACAATGTCTGTTGCTGAGGGCCTTTTGCTAATACCAGAAATAAAGCTTCTCTGTTTGTACATTTACATTTCCTGTGATTTAACCACCAACGTGTGTACTTTGAATTTCATAGAAAGGTTGTTTGCGCTCAAAGTGGTGAATGAACTCAAGACAGAGGAGCAGGTAGACTTTTTGAGAAAGAGTGAAAGTAGGAGAGAGCAGTCCACAGATGTATGAAGAGGGTGAGCCTGTGTATGTAAAAGGCACTCTAAAAAGAGGGGGTGTGTTTGAGGGACAGAAACTTTGAAACAGCACAGCAAAAAGACCTGAAGTGAATCAATATGAGACAGTTGTAAACAGTGAATGTGAGAGCGTGTGAAAGAGTATGAGCAATAGAGCGGGACTGGATGAAGGATTACCCAGAGGCGGGAGTTACATGCTTGAGATGGACCTGTGTATGGCACTAGGAGGCATAGGAAGGTTGCATGTGTATTTCGGTGGTACAGAGAGGAGATAGATAGTGTGAGGGAGGGATGAGAGGGGGACGTTGGTCTGTGGGGAGAGATGACAGGGTTGGTGGAAGTACAGTGTAGAGATGGGTTATATTGCAATTGTTTCTTGTGGAATTGTGTGGTGTGGTGTTGTGTGATGTGGAGTGGTGTGGTGTGTAGTTGTATAGTGAAAATATGTGGCATGGTTTGCTGTGGAATTATATGGATAGTAAATAAACAGTTTTAACTGAGAAGGTTCTATGTCGAGTTCCCGGTGCAGAATTCATGTGTGACCTGTTGGACAACAACTGTGGCTGAGGTCCTTTTTCTTATACCAGTAATAAAGCTTCTCATTTTTTACGTCTACATTTCCTGTGATTCAACTACCAACGTGTTTACTTTGAATTTCACAGAAAGGTAGTTTGTGCTCGAAGTGGTGAATAAACTCAAGACAGTGGAGCAGGTAGACTGCAGATATTGTGTGTTATGAGTTAATTACGTGGAAAGGTATTGTGTATAGTGGCATATTGTGGATGTGAATTATGTTCTGTGCTGTTCATTTTTGTAGTATTTTGTTTAAATCTGTGTTGTGTATTTGTGATATGTGGTGTGTTGTGGAATTGTGTTGTCTAGTTAAAATATGTAGTTTGGTGTTGAATGATGTGGTGTGCATTGGAAATGTGTGGAGGTATATTGTGTGGCATGGAAATGTGTGTCACTGATTGAAATTAGGCTTATTGGAATTATGTGTTATATTGTGTAGTGCATTTATGTGGTTTGCTGGTATGTGACATAGAGTGCATTTCTGTGGATTGTTTTTACGTTGAACCATGAAGGCAATGGTTGTAAAAGAGAAGGTTCTTGCTTAGCAGGAAGTTCAGACTCCTGTTCTGCTCCTACTCAAGTAATATCCATTGCTGAATGTTGCTGCTGTCTACTTTCTAGAAAAGGAAATAATGCATGTTGACAACAAAGTACACAAGCAGGCTTATGGTAAATGTCCACTGGCAGGCTATACAAAATAACTACCGACCACATGGTCAGGCAGCAGGCAAGGAGGCATGGCCACAACAAAGAACACTTACAGGTTATGGAAAAAACACACTGCCTGGCTACACAAAATGGCCGCCGACTACATGTTCAAGAAGCAATCAAGGATGCATATCTACAACAAAGAAAGACATGCAGGTCTTTGGCAAATACACACTGTCTGACAACGTAAAATGGCCATCAGACACATTGTCAAACAACAACAGCAAGTTTGGAAGCCTGCCAACAACAAAAAACCACATGAGGTAATCTGGCAAAAGCACATTGGCTGGCTACACACAATGGCAACCAAACACATGGTCATGCAGTAAGCAAGGAAGCATGGCCACAACAAAGAACACATGCATGCCTATGACAAAAGCACATATCAGGCAACATTAAATGGCCACTGACCACATGGTCAAACAAAGAACAATAGCAAGCAAGAAGCATATACACGACAATGACAAAAACACACTGGATTGCTACACAAAATAGCCACTGACCAATTGTCAAGCAGCAAATAAAGAGGCATTGCCACAACAATGAACACATGCAGACTGATTACGCAAAATTAACCCTTACCACATGGCATGGAGAAGAAAGACAAATTGTAGCCAATGGGAAACAGAAGCACACTGGCCAGACAATTGAGGCATTGGTAACACTGAAGAAAATGTGTCCTCCCAAGTCATCGAATATTTCCCCACCTTTACACTTTTTGTACAAACAAAACCTGTGAAGTACAACAAAAACATTTTTTATTTAATCCAAAGCCATCCCTGCCACAAATTATGTTTGAAAAGAACATATAACACAAACACAGTTGTTTTATGCACCCATGACTAGTAGTGGCCTTGGCCTGCTGACTGGATGGCCCTTTGGCAGACTAGGCCACATGGCAAAATATATACATACTGCAAATTTAACAAACATGGAGAAAGTGTACTGAAGTGTGCAACATTGCTCCTTTATAAAAGAAGAAACTATAAATCTCAAAATATAACTAGGCACCTACTGATACTACCAGCCACCAACCACAACACATTTTGATTATTGAATAAAAGTACGAATAAATACTGGTGCATGCCCTCTATCAAACAAATACCACCCATACTCAAAAGTTTTCAAACTTACTTGTGAAATCTCCAACACAAAGTCCTTAAATCTAATAGTAGATATGCAGCAGACACATAGAGTGATTCTTCCAGCTATAAATCCAAATGTAAAGTAATCAGGAGCTGGACAAAAACACAGGGAGGAGCCTGTTGGACAGGAACAGGAAGTTGGAGTCGCTTAGGCATAACAAAGTTAAATTTAAAAAAGCTTTCTCGAACTAAAAAAAACATCCTGAACGGTCGGTTGGAGGTTAATAGTAACTCAAAAATGCCTTTTTGAGTAGATTTCGCTGCTTCTCAAGCAGATAATCTGCTTGAGAGCAGCCACGGTTGCTTGCACTCACCAATGTCATGAGAAAAGCACCAGAAGCTGTGCTCCCTCAGTATTTGAACAGTCGATGCCGAAGGTGATACTCTGGTTCCGAGGATGATGTGCTGGTTCTGACTCACACAAAGGCAAAGACGTATCCGTTTCCTATGAGGATGCATGAATTTTGGATGAACAAGCTCCTTAGGCCTTACTTCCAAGTGCCCAGGACTGGGGTGGCACCACTTGGCTGGGCAGACTCACTGCTTGCAGAGTTCAGGTGTAGATGCTAGTAGTTGAGGTCTTATATACCCCTGAGGCTTGGAACAAGAGTCAAGCCCTTTCATTCACTCTTGGTTCAAGTGATGCAGGTACGGTCCTTCTTACCCAGGCAAGAGAACATCAGACGTCAGGTCAGCTCATCAAGGCAAGAACACAGCACGCAAGTGTACAGCAAAGCATCAGTCGAGCCGAGTGGCAGCCCCTCCAGCAGCAGAGCAGTTCTTCTTCCTGGCAGAGTAGTCACAGGTCCAGAAGTGTACTGAATTGATACTGCCAGAGATCCAGAATGTATACCCGGTGGTGAATTGAAGTTTGGGGAGCCTTCAAAAAAAGCTTTGAGGTGCACAGAGGTTCTCCCTTCCTGCCCTGGCTCCAGACACACTACAGGGGGTAACCAATCCTTTGTGTGGGGACAGGACACAGCCATTTCAGTTATAAGTGTCAGCTTCTCCCTTCCACCCTGCTCCGGATGGCCCATCTGCATGCAGATGACCACTCAGGCACCCCTATGCTTTATTTGTGTGTAACTATCTAGAGGGAATGCAGGAAGCCAGCTGTCATCCGCCCTTGATGTGTATTTCAGAGACAGTCATGAGGCAGTGAACTGCTAATGTGTGTAAATATCAACTGTCCAAAATGGGAATTGATAAACTGGAATTTAAAATTAAACTTTAGCGTAAGTTGTGATTTTAAATTGTGTGTTCAGTGACTACAAACTTGGAAAGTCTATGACAAACAATGTGAATCCCTACCCTTTTAAAGGGGACCACAACCCCTGGAAGTTGATTTAAGGGGCCTTTGGGGTGCCACCCAACTTATCACTGGCTTGGCAAATGGCACAGTAATGACAAAACTCCTTGGCATCCTCAGATATATGGGGCCAGTAAAAGTGAGGGACACGCCTGTCCCAAGTCTTGCTATGCCCTGACTGTCCTGCAAGAGGAATATCATGTGCTAGAGAGATAAACCTTTGAACCTATAGGGTATTACCAACCTCCTGGTGGCACCAGTATTTTGGT
This sequence comes from Lissotriton helveticus, assembly GCF_964261635.1. NCBI lineage: Eukaryota > Metazoa > Chordata > Amphibia > Caudata > Salamandridae > Lissotriton > Lissotriton helveticus. The sequence goes on from NC_136064.1 coordinate 134,581,836, forward strand.
CCCTACCCAGAGAGTACAGATACCCATCTTCCCAATAGATCCTATGGGACTCACTGATATGCCCTGCTTCCTCAGCAGCAGGGTGCAGTCTGAGGGGTTCAAGAGAGGGGCAGGTCTGCTGCTCCAAATTCAAGTCTCCCCTGTAAAGGGCCCATGCCCCCAAGAACTCTGCCTGGTCAGGCCCAAGTTCTTCTGGGACAGTACCTTCGGACGGGTTTGGACCATCTTCTGAATGAGGCTGATCTTCAATGGGAGTTTGTGAGGAGGATAAAGCCTTACCCCTCCTGTTCGATCTCTTGGGAGGCATCTGGTAAATGTTTCCAAGATCCAGTGCCTTGTCAGTGCTAGCTGTTTGACCTGAGCTCAGGTGACAGCAAACCCACTGGCAGAGATGCCAATTTTCTCTGCATGAGTCCTGACCTCTACCTCAGCCTAGGTTGAAGTTTCTAGATCATTGCAAAGCAGGCAATCTACAGGTAGGTCTGGGGATACCCTTGAATATGGATAGACCTGCACACTTATTGATTCTACTCTTCAAATCAATAATATGAGTAGAAAAAATGTTCATGAAGTGGTGTAGACCTAACCCCTGAATATGAATGCTGAATGCAAGGACCCGGAAAAATCAGAGTCTGCGCAGAGCACTGCCAAGTCCCTAGGGTTTCAAGCAATTAGTTTTGGTTTCCTGCCTTTCAACATTCATTCAAATAAAGTATATACACCAATTTGGTTATGATAAGAAAAGCACTTAACAAACTCCTGAAATGAAACGTATGAATGCCCACCTGAGGTGTTAGACCTGCTGACCAAACGTCCATTCTCATTATGAGACAAGCGACTGTTCAAAGCCAAATTCTCTGTAATTGGAAACCTAATCTAGAAAACAAACATGTCCTTAATGGAAAAGAGGAGTGTGTCTACTGTGCAGGAATGTGGAATATGAACAATCAATCAATCATATCATTTGTAAAGCGCACTACTCACCCATGAGGGTCTCAAGGCGCTGGGATTGGGAATGCTGCTACTGCCCGAAAAGCCCAGTTTTGAGGAGTTTCGTGAAGGTCAGCAGGTCTTGGGTCTGCCGTAGGTGGATGGGGAGGGTGTTCCAGGTCTTGGCAGCGAGGTGGGAGAACGATCTGCCGCTGGAGGTCGCTATTCGGAAGTGGGGGACCGTGGCGAGGGCGAGGTCGGCGGAGTTGAGCTGGCGGGTGGGGGTGTAGAAGCTGAGTCATCTGTTGACGTATGTTGGTCCGGTGTTGTGGAGTGCCTTGTGTGCGTGGGTGAAGAGCTCAAAGGTTATTCTCTTGTTGACCGGGAGCCAGTGCAGGTCTCTCAGGTGGAGTGTGATGTGGCTGTAGCAATCGATGTCGAGGATCAGGTATGCAGAGGCGCTCTGGATATGTTAGAGTCGTCTCAGGAGTTTGTCTGAGGCTCCTGCTGAGAAGGCGTTTCTGTAGTCCAACCTGCTGCTGATGAGTGCCTGGATGACCATTCTTCTCATTTCAGTGGGGATCCACTTGTAGATCCTGCTGAGCATGCGGAGGGTGTTGAAGCGGGAAGAAGAGACGGCGTTGACCTGGAGTGAAACAGAAAGTTGTCTCTCGGACACTACGCTGAGATTGTCCATATCAATGATCAGGGTGAAAGATATACGTATAGCCAAACTAGCTGTATCTCACAGTGCTAGTGCAGTGGGAATATTGTCACCTATGCCAGTAGTCTAAAATATGTACCAGCAATGTTATGACCAAAGCAGACATAGAAAAGAAAATATAATCATATGGATGGCACAGTAATAACCATCCATAGTCAGGGTATATTGTCCTTGTGTGATGAAAACAGGTATTATGAGTAATAGTTCACCCTATTAGACAGCATAAGGTGTAAAAATATATTGAAAAATATTTTTCATAGATGTATAGGTCAGGGAACTTGAATATTTCTGGTGATTCTTACACATGTCTATATCCTTCTGTGACATGAAGGGTAAATTCACAAACCAGTAAGGTATTTTACATTGTAGTTCACCAAATTAAGCAGCATAAAGTGTGAATGTTATTCACAGATGTAAACTGCCAGGAAAACTGGAGCACTTCTGGTGACTCTATACATATATATATATATACATTTCTGTGACATGAAGGGCAAATTGTGAAAATACCAACCACAGTACAAAAAGACACAAAATACCACTGGGTTTCTAATCCCCCAAGAAATAGTGCATCTCGTGGTTGCAGTTAAAGCCATACTCCACTGCTGGGAGGCGTAAAATTCAAATGCTTCTGCACGTCTCAGTCTCAATTCTCTGTTTCCTGCATGTACAATTGATTGCTCATTTTGTATCCAAAAGAAGGAAAATAACTTGTGTGTGCCCTGGGATGGACATGCAGCCGCATGTAATGCTACTGGATATCTGGCATCTTGCTGATGTAAAGCTCTCACATGCTCACTAATTCTCTCTTTTTGTGGCCGTATGGTACTGCCCACATAAAATTTGCTGCATGCACATTGAATAATGTACACCACATATTTCGTTTGACAGTTGATGTTTTGTTTGATGTAGTACTTCGTCTTATCCGTGCTCTCAAAGTTGCAGGTGCGATGCTTGGCCCATCTACGTTGCCCCCTACATCTCCCACATTTATAGAAGCCCACAGTGAGTTTAGAAAGCCAGGTTAAATCCCTGGTACCTTGCGGAACCATAGGGTTCAGCCTGGTTCTCATGGTTCTGCCTCTCCTTAATGTTATTTGTGGGTAAGAGGTGATATCGACACTTAAAGCTACATCAGCCCGTAAAATCCCCCAATGTTTGCCAAGGATTGTTTTAGCTACATGGCTTAAACTGTTGAAGTCAGTAATCAATCTCACTGGTTGTTTGTCTATGTGCTTAGATGTTTTCGCTCATAATATATCTCCTCTAGTGACCTGTGTGATTCTTTTTTCTGCGTGCGCAATGATCTTAGAGGTGTATCCTCTCCTCCGAAATCTGTGTTTCATGTCACTGAAGCATGTCTGAAAGTCTGCCTCATCACTACAGTTCCTTTTGGCCCGTAAGAATTCACCATATGGTATGGTCTGAATTTGATGTGCAGGATGAGAGATATTTGCATGCTATAGTGCATTGCAAGAGGTGTCCTTGCGAAAAAGTTTACAATGTAATCCTAGAGTTCAATATCCAAAACCGTTATTCGTGTTGTACTAGATTCTATAGTAAGCTTCATGTTGTGACAGTTGTTGTTAAGATGTTCATAAAATTCATCCAATTTATATTGTGTGCCTGACCAAAGCAAAAAGCAATCAACTATATATATCGTCGCCAATAGACGATAGAGTCAATCCATGGGGCTCCCTTATCACTCCATATCCAATCCGCTTCAAGAGTGCCCATAAACAGATTGGCGAATGATGGGGAGAATTTTGAACTCATGGCCACTCCCCTGATTTGTTTTTACCATCTGTTATCAAACATGAAGAAATTATTCTCTAGGATAATTTTCATCATTGACATCAGCATAGAAGTGTGCTATCACTGTGTGGCTGGTCTCTTATGTAATAGTCTGGTTACTGCATTTAAACCCTGATCACGTTTGATGCTGGAGTACAAAGACACCACATCCAATTTTTGCTAAAATCATACCTGGTTGCCACTGTAAGTCTGTTGGAATACTCAGGATATGCTTAGTATCCTGAATATATGACAGTAACTTGCGTACCATTGGTCCAATGAAAAGATCAACATATTCCGCTAGCCTTTCAGTGGGGCCTCCTATCCCCGACACAATGGGTCTGCCTGGAGGAAAGGGGAGATGTTTATGTATTTTTGGCAGAGTATATAATCAAGGAAAAGTGGGTCTGAACACTTTCAATCATCCCAATTCGTCATCATCCATAAGCCCAACTGTATGCCATTCCAACAAATATTTGTTGATCTTAAAGGACAAATGGCCCATGGGGTTATGCATTAATGCCTCATAGCAAGAGTGGTCCTGTAGTTGACTAAAGATTTCATTGTTGTAGTCAGAACGGTTCATGACTACAACATTTCCACCTTTGTCCGCTTCCCTGATAAGAATGTCAGTGTCAGTGCTAAGAGTCTTCAGTGCTATACGTTCTCCCGTCTCAAGGTTGTTCCGCTGTTTATATCGTTTCTAGATCTTTCGATGTCAAATTTGTCTATGCCCTCCAGTACCCGTTTATACAAATTGTCAATAGGGTGACCCCTAGGAGTGTGGGTGTCCATTTTGATTTGGTTCCTAAGACCACTGACTATAATATAGTCAGTGTTTATATTTAACGCCTGAAAAAGTAATTCCATATCATATGGAGATTCTTTATGGTCTGTTAATAACAAAAGTGGCTGTGTGGCTTGTACATCCTGTATTGTCAAGACATTGGACACAAAGTCGCTAGCAATGTTCTTAGTAGATTTATTCACAGATTTTTTACAAGCAAAATGTTTCTTTAGTTTGAGACCCCTAATAAATTTGAAAAGGTCAATTTTGAGTTGACACATATCACCTGATACCGATTGATTGAAGCTCAAACCTTTACTCAGGAGACATAAAAAGAACTAAAGAAACATTTTGCTTGTAACAAATCTACTAAGAACATTGCGAGCTGAATTGACACTTACTTCAAACTCAAATTGTGAGCATGCTATTTCTTTTCTATTTGTTTTGCAGCACAAAAATCTTTTTGAACCCTATTTTCTACTTGTATGGTTTCTGTGATAACCCATGTTAACAGTGATGTTTTGTATTTTTGATTTGTATGTACACATTTAGGATTTCTTTATTGGTAATAGCTCATTCTGTAGCATGTAATTATATTGTATCAACTCCCAGACCTGGTGTGTGACCTTTGGGTGACTGTCTTTATTATCTGGACTTCTGCTAGAAGTGTGTAAAGCAGCTATTACTAGACAGACAGTACACATACTACCCTGTTGTTAACAAACTACAAATTCCTGAAAAAAGGCAATTTTTCCCAATAATGAAGAGGTGTTTATAGCCATTCAACTGATATGTGTTGTGTAACATTTAAAGCCACCACCAAACTGTGTTTGTCAGTTGATTTCTGGATTGTTGAATCACTAAGGTTGATCTCTTCCTTTCTCACAGAATTACAAACAATGAAAACACTGACTATATAAGGAGGAAAAAACTATGACCAAAGCAGACATAGAAAAACAACATAATCATATGGATGGCATAGTAATAATCATCCATAGTCAGGGTATATTGTCCTTGTGTCATGAAAACATATATTATGTGTTATAGTTCACCCTATTAGACAGCATAAGGTGTGAAAATATATTGAAAAATATTATTCATTGATGTATAAGTCAGGGAATTTAAATATTTCTGGTGATCCTACACATGTGTATATCCTTTTGTGACATGAAAGGTAAAATCAGAAACCAGGTATTTTACATTGTAGTTCGTCAAATTAAGCAGCGTAAAATGTGAATGTTATTCACAGATGTAAACAGCCAGGAAAACTGGAGCACTTCTGGTGACTCTATACGTATATATACATTTCTGTGACATGATGGGCAAAATCCAAGTTGGTTCTGCAGGTCTCAGATTCAATTCTCTGTTTCCTCCACGTACAATTGATTGCTCATTTTGTATCCGAAAGAAGGAAAAGAACTTGTGTGTGCCCTGGGATGGACATGTGGCCACATGTAAAGCTACTGGATATCTGGCATCTTGCTGATGTAAAGCTCTCACATGCTCACTAATTCTCTCTTTTAGTCGCCGTATGGTACTGCCCACATAACATGTGTTGCATGCACATTGAATAATGTACACCACATATTTCATTTGACAGTTGATGTTTTGTTTGATGAAGTACTTCATCTTATCCGTGCTCTCAAAGTTGCAGGTGCGATGCTTGGCCCATCTACGCCTCCCCCTACATCTCCCACATTTATAGAAGCCCACAGTGAGTTTAGAAAGCCAGGTTAAATCCCTGGTACCTTGCGGAACCATAGGGTTCAGCCTGGTTCTCATGGTTCTGCCTCTCCTGAATGTTATTTGTGGGTAAGAGGTGATATGGACACATAAAGCTACATCAGCCCGTAAAATCCCCCAATGTTTACCAAGGATTGTTTTAGCTACATGGCTTAAACTGTTGAAGTCAGTAATCAATCTCAATGGTTGTTTGTCTATGTGCTTAGATGTTTTCGCTCATAATATATCTCCTCTAGTGACCTGTGTGATTCTTTTTTCTGCTTGCGCAATGATCTTAGAGGTGTATCCTCTCCTCCGAAATCTGTGTTTCATGTCACTGAAGCATGTCTGAAAGTCTGCCTCATCACTAGAGTTCCTTTTGGCCCTTAAGAATTCACCATATGGTATGGTCTGAATTTGATGTGCAGGATGAGAGATATTTGCATGCTATAGTGCATTGCAAGAGGTGTCCTTGCGAAAAAGTTTACTATGTAATCCTAGAGTTCAATATCCAAAACCGTTATTCGTGTTGTACTAGATTCTATAGTAAGCTTCATGTTGTGACAGTTGTTGTTAAGATGTTCATAAAATGTATCCAATTTATATTGTGTGCCTGACCAAAGCAACAAGCAATCAACTATATATCGTCGCCAATAGACGATAGAGTCAATCCAAGGGGCTCCCTTATCACTCCATATCCAATCCGCTTCAAGAGCGCCCATAAACAGATTGGCGAATGATGGGGAGAATTTTGAACTCATGGCCACTCCCCTGATTTGTTTTTACCATCTGTTATCAAACATGAAGAAATTATTCTCTAGGATAATTTTCATCATTGACATCAGCATAGAAGTGTGCTATCACTGTGTGGCTGGTCTCTGTAATAGTCTGGTTACTGCATTTAAACCCTGATCACGTTTGATGCTGGAGTACAAAGACACCACATCCAATTTTGCTAAAATCATACCTGGTTGCCACTGTAAGTCTGTTGGAATACTCAGGATATGCTTAGTATCCTGAATATACGACAGTAACTTGCGTACCATTGGTCCAATAAAAAGATCAACATATTCCGCTAGCCTTTCAGTGGGGCCTCCTATCCCCGACACAATGGGTCTGCCTGGAGGAAAGGGGAGATGTTTATGTATTTTTGGCAGAGTATATAATCAAGGAAAAGTGGGTCTGAACACTTTCAATCATCCCAATTCGTCATCATCCATAAGCCCAACTGTATGCCATTCCAACAAATATTTGTTGATCTTAAAGGACAAATGGCCCATGGGGTTATGCATTAATGCCTCATAGCAAGAGTGGTCCTGTAGTTGACTAAACATTTCATTGTTGTAGTCAGAACGGTTCATGACTACAACATTTCCACCTTTGTCCGCTTCCCTGATAAGAATGTCAGTGTCAGTGCTAAGAGTCTTCAGTGCTATACGTTCTCCCATCTCAAGGTTGTTCCGCTGTTTATATCGTTTCTAGATCTTTCGATGTCAAATTTGTCTATGCCCTCCAGTACCCGTTTATACAAATTGTCAATAGGGTGACCCCTGGGAGTGTGGGTGTCCATTTTGATTTGGTTCCTAAGACCACTGACTATAATATAGTCAGTGTTTATATTTAACGCCTGAAGAAGTAATTCCATATCATATGGAGATTCTTTATGGTCTGTTAATAACAAAAGTGGCTGTGTGGCTTGTACATCCTGTATTGTCAAGACATTGGACACAAAGTCGCTAGCAATGTTCTTAGTAGATTTATTCACAGATTTTTTACAAGCAAAATGTTTCTTCAGTTTGAGACCCCTAATAAATTTGAAAAGGTCAATTTTGAGTTGACACATATCACCTGATACCGATTGATTGAAGCTCAAACCTTTACTCAGGAGACATAAAAAGAACTAAAGAAACATTTTGCTTGTAACAAATCTACTAAGAACATTGCGAGCTGAATTATATTGTATCAACTCCCAGACCTGGTGTGTGACCTTTGGGTGACTGTCTTTATTATCTGGACTTCTGCTAGAAGTGTGTAAAGCAGCTATTACTAGACAGACAGTACACATACTACCCTGTTGTTAACAAACTACAAATTCCTGAAAAAAGGCAATTTTTCCCAATAATGAAGAGGTGTTTATAGCCATTCAACTGATATGTGTTGTGTAACATTTAAAGCCACCACCAAACTGTGTTTGTCAGTTGATTTCTGGATTGTTGAATCACTAAGGTTGATCTCTTCCTTTCTCACAGAATTACAAACAATGAAAACACTGACTATATAAGGAGGAAAAAACTATGACCAAAGCAGACATTGAAATAAAATATAATCATATGGATGGCATAGTAATAATCATCCATAGTCAGGGTATATTGTCCTTGTGTCATGAAAACATATATTATGTGTTATAGTTCACCCTATTAGACAGCATAAGGTGTGAAAATATATTGAAAAATATTATTCATTGATGTATAAGTCAGGGAATTTAAATATTTCTGGTGATCCTACACATGTGTATATCCATTTGTGACATGAAAGGTAAAATCAGAAACCAGGTATTTTACATTGTAGTTGGTCAAATTAAGCAGCGTAAAATGTGAATGTTATTCACAGATGTAAACAGCCAGGAAAACTGGAGCACTTCTGGTGACTCTATACGTAGATATACATTTCTGTGACATGATGGGCAAAAACCAAGTTGGTTCTGCAGGTCTCAGATTCAATTCTCTGTTTCCTCCACGTACAATTGATTGCTCATTTTGTATCCGAAAGAAGGAAAAGAACTTGTGTGTGCCCTGGGATGGACATGTGGCCACATGTAAAGCTACTGGATATCTGGCATCTTGCTGATGTAAAGCTCTCACATGCTCACTAATTCTCTCTTTTAGTGGCCGTATGGTACTGCCCATATAAAATGTGTTGCATGCACATTGAATGATGTACACCACATATTTCATTTGACAGTTGATGTTTTGTTTGATGAAGTACTTCGTCTTATCCGTGCTCTCAAAGTTGCAGGTGGGATGCTTGGCCCATCTACGTTGCCCCCTACATCTCCCACATTTATAGAAGCCCACAGTGAGTTTAGAAAGCCAGGTTAAATCCCTGGTACCTTGCGGAACCATAGGGTTCAGCCTGGTTCTCATGGTTCTGCCTCTCCTGAATGTTATTTGTGGGTAAGAGGTGATATGGACACTTAAAGCTACATCAGTCTGTAAAATCCCCCAATGTTTACCAAGCATTGTTTTAGCTACATGGCTTAAACTGTTGAAGTCAGTAATCAATCTCAATGGTTGTTTGTCTATGTGCTTAGATGTTTTCGCTCATAATATATCTCCTCTAGTGACCTGTGTGATTCTTTTTTCTGCTTGCGCAATGATCTTAGAGGTGTATCCTCTCCGCCGAAATCTGTGTTTCATGTCACTGACGCATGTCTGAAAGTCTGCCTCATCACTACAGTTCCTTTTGGCCCTTAAGAATTCACCATATGGTATGGTCTGAATTTGATGTGCAGGATGAAAGATATTTGCATGCTATAGTGCATTGCAAGAGGTGTCCTTGCGAAAAAGTTTACTATGTAATCCTAGAGTTCAATATCCAAAACCGTTATTCGTGTTGTACTAGATTCTATAGTAAGCTTCATGTTGTGACAGTTGTTGTTAAGATGTTCATAAAATTCATCCAATTTATATTGTGTGCCTGACCAAAGCAACAAGCAATCAACTATATATCGTCGCCAATAGACGATAAAATCAATCCAAGGGGCTCCCTTATCACTCCATATCCAATCCGCTTCAAGAGTGCCCATAAACAGATTGGCGAATGATGGGGAGAATTTTGAACTCATGGCCACTCCCCTGATTTGTTTGTACCATCTGTTATCAAACATGAAGAAATTATTCTCTAGGATAATTGTCATCATTTATATCAGCATAGAAGTGTGCTATCACTGTGTGGCTGGTCTCCTATGTAATAGTCTGGTTACTGCATCTAGACTCTGATCAGGTTGGATGCTGGTGTACAAAAGACACCACATCCAATGTTTCTAAAATTATACCTGGTTGCCACTGTAAGTCTGTTGGAATACTCAGGATATGCTTAGTATCCTGTAAAACAACGGCAAGTTGTGTTCCATTGGTCCAAAGAAAAGATCAACCTATTCCGCTAGCCTTTCAGTGGGGTCTCCTATCCCCGACACAATGGGTCTGCCTGGAGGATAAGGGGAGATGTTTATGTATTTTTGGCAGAGTATATAACCAAGGAAAAGTGGGTCTGAACACTTTCAATCATCCCAACTTCGTCATCATCCATAAGCCCAGCTGTATGCCATTCCAACAAATATTTGTTGATCTTAAAGGACAAATGGCCCATGGGGTTATGCATTAATGCCTCATAGCAAGAGTGGTCCTGTAGTTGACTAAAGATTTCATTGTTGTAGTCAGAACGGTTCATGACTACAACATTTTCACCTTTGTCCGCTTCCCTGATAAGAATGTCAGTGTCAGTGCTAAGAGTCTTCAGTGCTATACGTTCTCCCGTCTCAAGGTTGTTCCGCTGTTTATATCGTTTCTAGATCTTTCGATGTCAAATTTGTCTATGCCCTCCAGTACCCGTTTATAAAAATTGTCAATAGGGTGACCCCCTGGGAGTGTGGGTGTCCATTTTGATTTGGTTCTAAGACCACTGGATATAATATAGTCAGTGTTTATATTTAACGCCTGAAGAAGTAATTCCATATCATATGGAGATTCTTTATGGTCTGTTAAAGACAAAACTGGCTGTGTGGCTTGTACATCCTGTATTGCCAAGATATTGGACACAAAGTCGCTAGCAATGTTCTTAGTAGATTTATTCACAGGTTTGTTACAAGAAAAATGTTTCTCTAGTTTGAGACCCCTAATAAATTTGAAAAGGTCAAACTTGAGTTGACACATATCACCTGGTTCCGATTGATTGAAGCTCAAACCTTTACTCAGGAGAGAGAAAAGAACTAAAGAAACATTTTGCTTGTAACAAATCTACTAAGAACATTGCTAGCTGAATTAACACTTACTTCAAACTCAAATTGTGAGCATGCTATTTCGTTTCTATTAGTTTTGCAGCACGCACATCTTTTTGAACCCTATTTTGTACTTGAACGGTTTATGTGATAATCCATGTTGACAGTGATGTTTTGTGTTTTAGATTTGTATGTACACATTTAGGATTTCTTTTAATGGTAATAGCTCATTCTGTAGCATGTAAGTGCATTGTATCAACTCCCAGACCTGGCTTGTGACCTTTGGATGACTATCTTTATTATCTGGACTTCTGCTAGAAGTTTGTAAAGCAGCTATTACTAGACAAACAGTACACATACTACCCTGTTGTTGACAAACTACACATTTCTAAAAAAAGGCAATTTGTCCCATTAATGAAGAGGTGTTTTTAACCATTCAACTGAGATGTGTTGAGTAACATTTAAAGCCACCCCAACCTGTCTTTGTCAGTTGATCGCGGGATTGTTGAATCGCTAAGGTTGATCTCTTCCCCTACTCACAGAATTACAAAAAATGAAAGCACTGACTATATAAGGAGGAAAAAAACAGTACATACCAGATGAGACAATGTTGCAGAGATTTGAAAGTAAACGAACAGCATCCACAAAAAAGCCACAGTGTTGTGACAGAAAGGCCTCCCGGAGGCTCTTTGGATCAAAGAATTTTGCATAGTACTCCTTCAAATCAATAACAGAAGTGGCCATTTTCTCCAGAGAGCTTGCTGCTTGCTGTACTCTGTGTTGCTTTCACTCACCCTATATACAGCAAGAAATCTAAATTGGTAATGATATCCAAACAGTGGGTGTGCTCTGCATCTCATTTCAGCTGCAATGTAATTTCAATTTTATTACTAAGGTCACTTCTCAGTTACATCTTTATGTTTAGCTTCTGTCTGGGTGTGTTTTTCCTCTTTCCAAGTAAAAGTATTTACCCATGACAGCCATTAAGACACAGTACCTTTCACAACATGGTTACATATGATCATGCTTGTGAATTACGTGAACATGCGGTATCTTCATTCATGTAGAGAGAGGGGTGTCAGCTGGCTAGTTTGCTTACGGGTTTGGTCAGTTTTAAGTATATGCCCCGAAAAATATTGCAAACTGCAGTGGAACTCTGATTGTTTTACCTTACAGAGATATAATTATAAAACAGGGAAGAAAGGGTTCATGGAAGAAAGGGTGCATGGCCGAGATGGTGGAGTGAGTGGATGAGTTTTACTCAAGCTTTGTACCCGTCAGGCCCATGGCATCTACATAGCACCGCATTCCCTAGTCTTTGTCACTGGAGGCCCTCCCTACAGAGGGATGCTGGCGACCCCACTGAATCACTCGCAGGGGCAGTCCGTCCCCCTTCTGAACTGAGGAGATCGGGGCTCGGATCACCGGCGAGTGGCCAGAGAGCCTCCCTGAGTGGAGCAGGGGGGTCCTGGCAGCCAAAGTGAAGCTGCGCCTGAGCAGGGGCTGACTAGATGATGGGCACCTTCAGCGCCATCCCGCTGGTACCGCATCTAGGACTCCGGGTGCCGAGGCCTGGGCTAGCGGGATAACCGCTGGGCCCGCTATGAGGATGCAGGGAGTGGTGTCTGTGATGGCTCGGCACCTGGTGCTGTGATGGCTCGGTGCCAGGTGCTGTGATGGCTCGGTGCCGGGTGCTGTGATGGCTCGGCGCCCAGTGCTGTGATGGCTCGCCGCCCAGTGCTGTGATGGCTCGGTGCCGGGTGCTGTGATAGCTCGGCACCTGGTGCTGTGATGGCTCGGCGCCTGGTGCTGCGATGGCTCGGCGCCTGATGCAGTGATGGCTCGGCACCTGGTGCTGTGATGGCCCGGTGCCGGGTGCTGTGATGGCTCGGTGCCGGGTGCTGTGATGGCTCGGCGCCTGGTGCAGTGATGGTTCGGCACCTGGTGCTGTGAAGGCTCGGAGCCGGGTGCTGTGATGGCTCGGCACCTGGTGCTGTGATGGCTCAGCGCCTGGTGCTGTGATGGCTCGGCGCCAGGTGCAGTGATGGCTCAGCGCCTGGTGCAGTGATGGCTCGGCGCCTGGTGCTGTGATGGCTCGGTGCCGGGTGCTGTGATGGCTCGGCGCCGGGTGCTGTGATGGCTCGGCGCCTGGTGCAGTGATGGCTCGGCGCCTGGTGCTGTGATGGCTCGGTGCCGGGTGCTGTGATGGCTCGGCGCCTGGTGCTGTAATGGCTCGGCGCCTGGTGCAGTGATGGCTCGGCGCCTGGTGCTGTGATGGCTCGGTGCCGGGTGCTGTGATGGCTTGGCGCCGGGTGCTGTGATGGCTCGGCACCTGGTGCTGTGATGGCTCGGTGTCGGGTGCTGTGATGGCTCGGCGCCTGGTGCTGTGATGGCTCGGTGCCTGATGCTGTGATGGCTCGGCGCCTGGTGCTGTGATGGCTCGGCACCTGCTGCTGTGATGGCTCGGCGCCAGGTGCTGTGATGGCTCAGCGCAAGCTGCTGTGATGGCTCGGCACCTGGTGCTGTGATGGCTCGGCATCTAGTGCTGTGATGGCTCGGTGCCTGCTGCTGTGATGGTTTGGCTCCTGCTCCTATGATGGCTCGGTGACTGGTGCTGTGATGGCCCAGCTCCTGCTGCTGTGATGGCTCGGTGCCAGGTGCTGTGATGGCTCAGCGCAAGCTGCTGTGATGGCTCAGCACCTGGTGCTGTGATGGCTCGGGTCTAGTGCTGTGATGGCTCGGCGCCTGCTGCTGTGATGGTTTGGCTCCTGCTCCTATGATGGCTTGGTGACTGGTGCTGTGATGGCCCAGCGCCTGCTGCTGTGATGGCTCGGCGCCTGGTGCTGTGATGGCTCGGCTCCTGGTGCTGTGAAGGCTCGGCGCCTGGTGCTGTGATGGCTCGGCGCCCGGTGCTGTGATGGCTCGGCGCCTGCTGCTGTGATGGCTCGGCGCCTGCTGCTGTGATGGCTTGGCACCTGGTGCTGTGATGACTCAGCGCCTGCTGCTGTGATGGCTCGGCACCTGCTCCTGTGATGGCTCGGCACCTGGTTCTATGATGACTCTGCGCCTGGTGCTGTGATGGCTCGGCACCTGGTTCTATGATGACTCTGCGCCTGGTGCTGTGATGGCTCGGCTCCTGGGGCTGTGATGGCTCGGCTCCTGGTGCTGTGATGGCTCGGCGCCTGGTGCTGTGATGGCTCAGCTCCTGGTGCTGTGATGGCTCGGCGCCTGGTGCTGTGATGGCTCAGCTCCTGGTGCTGTGATAGCTCGGCGCCTGGTGCTGTGATGGCTCGGCTCCCCGTGCTGTGATGGCTCGGCGCCTGCTGGTGTAATGGCACAGCACCTGGTGCTGTGATGACTCAGCGACTGCTGCTGTGATGGCTCGGCGCCTGCTGCTGTGATGCCTCGGCGCCTGGTGCTGTGATGGCTCGGCGCCTGGTGCTGTGATTGCTCGGCGCCCGCTGCTGTGATGGCTCGGCGCCTGGTGCTGTGATGGCTCGGCACCTGCTGCTGAGACTGCTCGGCGCCTGGTGCTGTGATGGCTCGGCGCCTGGTGCTGTGATGGCTCGGTGCCGGGTGCTGTGATGACTCTGCGCCTGGTGCTGTGATGACTCAGTGCCTGCTGCTGTGATGGCTCGGCACCTGCTGCTGTGATGGCTCGGCACCGGGTTCTATGATGACTCTGCGCCTGGTGCTGTGATGGCTCAGCTCCTGGTGCTGTGATGGCTCGGCGCCTGGTGCTGTGATGGCTCGTCTCCTGTTGCTGTGATGGCTCGGCTCCTGGTGCTGTGATGGCTCAGCGCCTGGTGCTGTGATGGCTCAGCTCGTGGTGCTGTGATGGCTCGGCTCCTGGGGCTGTAATGGCCCAGCGCCTGCTGCTGTGATTGCTCGGCGCCTGGTGCTGTGATGGCTCAGCTCGTGGTGCTGTGAAGGCTCGGCGCCGGGTGCTGTGATGGCTCGGCGCCTGGTGCAGTGATGGCTCGGCGCCTGGTGCTGTGATGGCTCGGTGCCGGGTGCTGTGATGGCTCGGCGCCTGGTGCTGTAATGGCTCGGCGCCTGGTGCAGTGATGGCTCGGCGCCTGGTGCTGTGATGGCTCGGTGCCGGGTGCTGTGATGGCTTGGCGCCTGGTGCTGTGATTGCTCGGCGCCCGCTGCTGTGATGGCTCGGCGCCTGGTGCTGTGATGGCTCGGCACCTGCTGCTGAGACTGCTCGGCGCCTGGTGCTGTGATGGCTCGGCGCCTGGTGCTGTGATGGCTCGGTGCCGGGTGCTGTGATGACTCTGCGCCTGGTGCTGTGATGACTCAGTGCCTGCTGCTGTGATGGCTCGGCACCTGCTGCTGTGATGGCTCGGCACCGGGTTCTATGATGACTCTGCGCCTGGTGCTGTGATGGCTCAGCTCCTGGTGCTGTGATGGCTCGGCGCCTGGTGCTGTGATGGCTCGTCTCCTGTTGCTGTGATGGCTCGGCTCCTGGTGCTGTGATGGCTCAGCGCCTGGTGCTGTGATGGCTCAGCTCGTGGTGCTGTGATGGCTCGGCTCCTGGGGCTGTAATGGCCCAGCGCCTGCTGCTGTGATTGCTCGGCGCCTGGTGCTGTGATGGCTCAGCTCGTGGTGCTGTGAAGGCTCGGCGCCGGGTGCTGTGATGGCTCGGCGCCTGGTGCAGTGATGGCTCGGCGCCTGGTGCTGTGATGGCTCGGTGCCGGGTGCTGTGATGGCTCGGCGCCTGGTGCTGTAATGGCTCGGCGCCTGGTGCAGTGATGGCTCGGCGCCTGGTGCTGTGATGGCTCGGTGCCGGGTGCTGTGATGGCTTGGCGCCGGGTGCTGAGATGGCTCGGCACCTGGTGCTGTGATGGCTCGGTGCCGGGTGCTGTGATGGCTCGGCGCCTGGTGCTGTGATGGCTCGGTGCCTGATGCTGTGATGGCTCGGCGCCTGGTGCTGTGATGGCTCGGCGCCAGGTGCCGTGATGGCTCAGCGCAAGCTGCTGTGATGGCTCGGCACCTGGTGCTGTGATGGCTCGGCATCTAGTGCTGTGATGGCTCGGTGCCTGCTGCTGTGATGGTTTGGCTCCTGCTCCTATGATGGCTCGGTGACTGGTGCTGTGATGACCCAGCTCCTGCTGCTGTGATGGCTCGGCACCAGGTGCTGTGATGGCTCAGCGCAAGCTGCTGTGATGGCTCAGCACCTGGTGCTGTGATGGCTCGGGTCTAGTGCTGTGATGGCTCGGCGCCTGCTGCTGTGATGGTTTGGCTCCTGCTCCTATGATGGCTTGGTGACTGGTGCTGTGATGGCCCAGCGCCTGCTGCTGTGATGGCTCGGCGCCTGGTGCTGTGATGGCTCGGCTCCTGGTGCTGTGAAGGCTCGGCGCCTGGTGCTGTGATGGCTCGGCGCCCGGTGCTGTGATGGCTCGGCGCCTGCTGCTGTGATGGCTCGGCGCCTGCTGCTGTGATGGCTTGGCACCTGGTGCTGTGATGACTCAGCGCCTGCTGCTGTGATGGCTCGGCACCTGCTGCTGTGATGGCTCGGCACCTGGTTCTATGATGACTCTGCGCCTGGTGCTGTGATGGCTCGGCACCTGGTTCTATGATGACTCTGCACCTGGTGCTGTGATGGCTCGGCTCCTGGGGCTGTGATGGCTCGGCTCCTGGTGCTGTGATGGCTCGGCGCCTGGTGCTGTGATGGCTCAGCTCCTGGTGCTGTGATGGCTCGGCGCCTGGTGCTGTGATGGCTCAGCTCCTGGTGCTGTGATAGCTCGGCGCCTGGTGCTGTGATGGCTCGGCTCCCGGTGCTGTGATGGCTCGGCGCCTGCTGGTGTAATGGCACAGCACCTGGTGCTGTGATGACTCGGCGACTGCTGCTGTGATGGCTCGGCGCCTGCTGCTGTGATGCCTCGGCGCCTGGTGCTGTGATGGCTCGGCGCCTGGTGCTGTGATTGCTCGGCGCCCGCTGCTGTGATGGCTCGGCGCCTGGTGCTGTGATGGCTCGGCACCTGCTGCTGAGACTGCTCGGCGCCTGGTGCTGTGATGGCTCGGCGCCTGGTGCTGTGATGGCTCGGTGCCGGGTGCTGTGATGACTCGGCGCCTGGTGCTGTGATGACTCAGTGCCTGCTGCTGTGGTGGCTCGGCACCTGCTGCTGTGATGGCTCGGCACCGGGTTCTATGATGACTCTGCGCCTGGTGCTGTGATGGCTCAGCTCCTGGTGCTGTGATGGCTCGGCGCCTGGTGCTGTGATGGCTCGGCTCCTGTTGCTGTGATGGCTCGGCTCCTGGTGCTGTGATGGCTCAGCGCCTGGTGCTGTGATGGCTCAGCTCGTGGTGCTGTGATGGCTCGGCTCCTGGGGCTGTAATGGCCCAGCGCCTGCTGCTGTGATTGCTCGGCGCCTGGTGCTGTGATGGCTCAGCTCGTGGTGCTGTGAAGGCTCGGCGCCTGGTGCTGTGATGGCTCGGCACCCGATGCTGTGATGGCTCGGCGCCCGGTGCTGTGATGGCTCGGCGCCTGCTGCTGTGATGGCTCGGCGCCTGCTGCTGTGATGGCTTGGCACCTGGTGCTGTGATGACTCAGCGCCTGCTGCTGTGATGGCTCGGCGCCTGCTGCTGTGATGGCTCGGCACCTGGTTCTATGATGACTCTGCGCCTGGTGCTGTGATGGCTCGGCACCTGGTTCTATGATGACTCTGCGCCTTGTGCTGTGATGGCTCGGCACCTGCTGCTGTGATGACTCGGTGCCCGGTGCTGTGATGGCTCACCTCCTGGTGCTGTGATGGCTCAGCAACTGCTGCTGTGATGGCATGGCACCTGGTGCTGTGATGACTCAGCGCCTGGTGCTGTGATGGCTCAGCACCTGGTTCTATGATGACTCTGCACCTGGTGCTGTGAGGGCTCGGCTCCTGGTGCTCTGATGGCTCGGCGCTTGGTGCTGTGATGGCTCGGCTCCTGGTGCTGTGATGGGTCGGCGCCTGGTGCTGTGATGGCTCAGCGCCTGCTGCTGTGAAGGCTCGGCGCCTGCTGCTGTGATGGCATGGCACCTGGTGCTGTGATGGCTCGGCGCCTGCTGCTGTGATGGCTCGGTGCCTGCTGCTGTGATGGCTCGGCACCTGGTGCTGTGATGGCTCGGCACCTGGTGCTGTGATGGCTCGGCGCCCGCTGCTGTGATGGCTCGGCGCCTGCTGCTGTGATGGCTCAGCGCCTGCTGCTGTGATGGCTCGGCGCCTGCTGCTATGATTGCTCGGCACCTGGTTCTATGATGACTCTGCGCCTGGTGCTGTGATGGCTCGGCTCCTGGTGTTGTGATGGCTCGGCGCCTGGTGCTGTGATGGCTCGGCTCCTGGTGCTGTGATGGCTCGGCTCCTGGTGCTGTGATGGCTCGGCGCCCAGTGCTGTGATGGCTCAGCGCCTGCTGCTGTGATGGCTTGCGCCTGCTGCTGTGATGGCTTAGTGCCTGGCACTGTGATGGCTCAGCGCCTGGTGCTGTGATGGCTCGGCTCCTGGTGCTGTGATGGCTCACCTCCTGGTGCTGTGATGGCTCGGCTCCTGGTGCTGTGTTGGCTCGGCTCCTGGTGCTGAGATGGCTCAGCACCTGCTGCGGTGATGGCTCAGCGCCTGCTGCTGTGATGGCTTGGCGCCTGCTGCTGTGATGGCTCGGCGCCTGCTGCTGTGATGGCACGGCACCTGGTGCTGTGATGACTCGGCGACTGCTGCTGTGATGGCTCGGCGCCTGGTGCTGTGATGGCTCAGCGCCTGGTGCCTGATGGCAGAGGGGCTGAACACTCGCCTGAGACTTCAGCTGATGCGGAGTTCACATATCCCCTGGCCACATTCTGATGCCTTCCGCAGCCCCCCTGAGACAACGACGGCCACCCACCTCTTGCAGCGGGGCTGCCTAAGGTATGTTTACGGAGGTCTATTGGGAGCTGTGAGCGGATGTGAGCCTAGAGTGTGATCTGCATTAAAATTACACGACAGGCTGGGCTACTCCCACAGGGGCCTAGAGTCTGATCTGCAATACAATTACACCACAGGCCGTGCTACCCCCACAGGGGCCTAGAGTGCGATCTGCATAATGATTTCACCACAGGTTGAGCTACACCCACAGGGGTCTAGAGTGTGATCTGCATTATAATTACCCCACAGGCTGTGCTACCCTCATGGGGGCCTATAGCGTGATCTGTATTACAAGTACACCACAGAACATGCTACCCCCACAGTGTCTCCCGTTCTAACGAGGAAACTTTTTCTCCAATGGAGATACGGAACTCTCCCCCTAGCATCATTCACTGCGTCTTGGTCTTCCCGCTCCTCAACAGAAACCTGTCCGGTATGTGCACACCCAAAGGAGAACGACGTTCATGCAGTCTTCTTTTGCAAGGGCTATGAGAGGAGCAGGAAATACTGGCTAGTCCCCTTACTCCGAAACCTGGGATTTAGATCCCTCCAACCCGCTTACAGAGTTTTAAAAGCAGACCTTTCCCCCACTGTGGTTTTTGCCCTGTCCAAATTTTTAACCTCCATGTGGTTTATTCGAAGCCGATGGGTAAAAAGACTTATATAAAAGACTTGCTGTTTTTTGACAGAATGAATTCACGGCACTCGTTTTACCACTATTTTTATTACGCGATCACACTGTTGTTTAATACCTTTTTAGATTTTGTATAAATGAAATGTATCTTTTATGATCTGTGATCGAAATAAAGATTTCTTGAATTGAATTGCTACCCCCACAGGGGCCTAGAGTTTGATCAGAATTACGATTACACTACAGGCCATGCTACCCCCACAGGGGTCTAGAGTCTGATCTGCATTACAATTACACCACAGGCCTAGTACTGGGGCGGTGACGCTGGTGAATGCAGTTTCCAATGGCTGGATGCACATCCACTGCAGGCCTGAGTTTTGATTGAGGGCAGGATAACATATCAGTGTGCCCCCCTAGGATTTTGTTGTCCAATTGCCTCGGGCGGAGACCCCGTATGTGTCACATCTCACCTGCCCTTGGGCAGGTAATCCGCAGAGGGTGGTGGAACGCAACCTGCACTACAAGTAGCAGCATCTTTTGGAGCATCCAGCGGTGGCATGGGGCCTGTGTCATGAGCCTCTGAGGCACAGCAACCTAGAGTACGGCCCTCATTGCTCGGCTGCTGCCCTTTTGAGTCACATGTTACCCGGAGGTATAGTTTGGCCAGATGACATCTTATGCAATTAGCGAACAGAATTTGCAATTTATACTTTTCTGGGACTGCACATCACCCCATCACTGCCCCAGAAAAGAGGGTCGGCCTTTGCCTCACGAGGCGACCTTCTAGTGAGTTGATTGGCACTGTGACTTGAGGCGTTTAGGTCTGCATCAAGATACGTGTCACAGGGATTTGCGTTATCCTATGGAGTCCTGGTTCATGAGGCCCTAGTGCCAATCAGTGCAGTGTCCAAAGTGGTGTGCAGGTATAGCTGAATCTGTCCTCCTGGCCCCGGAGAGCATATACCTAACAGGATCTACAAAGACTGAACCATGATGACAGCCAAGACCAAAAAAAGAAAGCTCAATATGTGATTTACTTCTGAAAAATGCAGGGAACCCTCAAGGCCCAGGGGAGGCCAGCACAGAAGAGGGTACTGAGGGTGCAGTAACTGCTGGAGTCCTTATTCGCCTCACTTCGTGAAGACATTTTGGCAGTAAAGACTGACCTGCAGTCAGATCTGAGAGAGGTGCATTGGGATGTTGATGCAGTTGGTGAGAGGGTCGCAGCCTTGGAGGAGGGCACAGTGAGTAGGGATGAGGAAATCGCTGCATTCTAGCAGGAGGTCATTCAATTACAGGACCAACAGCGTGACTTTCAAATGCATACAGAGGACCTGGAGAACAGGGCGAGGTGGAATTATATTCGTATTCACACTGTTCCAATTGGCGCCGAAGGTGTGAACCTGGAGGAGTATATACAAGCCCTGTTCAACTCTGTTTTGGGCACCCCTGCGGAAAATCTAATCAAAGTGTATCGTTGTCACCAAGTGGGCTCTCCCCAACAGGATAATCGTCCTCCTGCAGACATTTTGGTATGTGTGCAAAATTTCAAGGAGAAGGAAGCCATTCTTAAAGTGGCCCAATCCAACCAATCGCTGCAGTTTAGAGATTACTCCCGGCACCTTTTCCAGGACCTGGCAGCAAGCACCTTGCAGGAGTGGAATGATTGTCAACCAGTGACCAACCATCTATGTTCCGTCAGAATAGTCTACACCTGGGACCACCTGTTTCGCTTAATATTTCGCTATGGCGGCAGTCTCCACCAGCTCACTACTTGGAGGAGACCTGCAAGCAACTTAGTTTGGACCTCAACAAACTGGTTTCACAGAGCGCTTTCACTGGGGACAGGGCCTCACTTGCTCAATAACGAAGCTCGGGGGCCGGACACAGACTTGAGTGGATTCACCCAGATACTGCTAATATTATTAAAGAGAGGTCAGCATTGTTTTTCTCACACTTTGGAGGTGAGGGAGATGCATCAGAGCCTCCCGGCTGGGGTATCTCTTGATGGAAGGGGTGAGGTGTGGTGTTGGTCCTGGTGGGGGTGTGGGCGGCTGACTAAGGTGTTGGTGAATGTCTCTTGCTTTCTTGGTTGTCCCCATATCTATTGCCCCCCCTTCAGGGATGGAATTTAACTATTTCTTGTCAGTTAATTATTTGATCATTTTTGGTGTAAGGTTGGGGTAGTTCAAGGATGGTTTGGGTCCCCCTCCATTTAGCCAATCTCAAAACACCCCCATTTATGCACACCCTTGGCAGAATGGAGTACATACCACACCCTTCTTCTATTTCACCTGAGATGTGTTGTGCACAAGCCATGACTACAAGACGTGTCTTTATTACTATGCCCAGGGAGACTAAGATAATTAGCCTTAATAATCATACTAAGAGGAAAGCAGTACTCTCCCTGTTGGAGCAATCTAGGGGGGATATCTACTTGCTCCAGCAGACTCACTTACTCCCAAAAGATACACACAGAATGCATGCTAGAGGGATTCCACAGCAATATTGATCAGCTGGAAAGCGCAAAAAGGAAGTATAGGCTATCTTATTTTCCAAATTTTACTGGCACAGTTCTGGGTCCAGTGGCTGAAGTCAAGGGCTGCCTTCCATCCCTCTGGGTGCGTATGGACACATTCCATTTTACGCTTTCCTCAGTTTATTCTCCCAATGAGTATCAGGAGGCCTTCCTGCTGGAAGCCCTAGCCAAGGTACTTCACACCCCAAATGCGGCAGTAGTAGTGGGTGGGGACTTAAATGTAGTGATGGATACTGAGCGGGACCACTCTGAGCGTGGTGGCACAGGAGCCCTGTCAGCCGGGAGCCAGGAATGGTGGGAAGAATGGGGGATAAAGGACGTATAGGGGCGCCCTTCACACAGGGGAATGCCAGTGATGTCAAGAGTGATGTCACTGACCATGTCATGAGTGATGTAGTATGTGACATCATCAGAAGTGCATCGCGGGCGAACGAGTTATAGTTAGCTGAACTAACTACAATGGGGAGATTTCAAAGGTTTTGTATGAGTGAAATGTCCAGCTAACTATAACATGTGTGAAACTTATGGTTTTTTCAGTGAATTTCTAAGGTTTTATAAATGCTAATTCCTAACGATAACGTTTTTGAAACCTACGTTTTTTTCAGTGAATTTCAAAGGATTTGTAAATGATAATTTTTAAATCTATTAATTATTATATTTTTTCTTTTTATACAAATTTCTTACATTTTTATTATAATTATGTATATTTATTTTATTTTTTAAATGATATTTCATACTCTTAATGTAAAATAATAACAACACTAAATTATTTTTTTATTTTTTATTAATGACATATTTTTTTCAATATGTTAAAATTAAATTCTATATAATTTATTTTTCATGTTTTTTTTTGTGTTAATCGCACCGCACACGTATCGTGATCGCACCATACTTTGTATGGTAAATCGTCCTATGCGCGTACCCGCGCACAAGTTATGGATACGCTTTGACGTGCGCGTCGCATGAATGCTTCCGCGTAACGTCATGTATGGCGCCCCCTACGCGTACGGCGCAAACGTTTCTAATTGTTCAAAAACATGTATTTATGTATTTAATGTACATATTAAGGGAAGACATTATCTGGGATAATCATGAAACTATTTTTTTTTTAACTTTTAATATGCGTATATTACTTTTAAAAGCAATTATGCAAATCGCGAAGGTACGTCTTACGTACTCGCAGCGTAAGAGCAGCGTAAGAGCACCGTAAGCGTACGCAAATCCATGTGACTTAAAAAGAAGATATTTGATTGATTCATAACACTTCCTATTCCAATTGTTGAAAGCCCCTTCCTATTTTAATCATTCTACTTTGACTTTCTAAGAAGAAGCATCTCTTCTCTGAAGCCTGTCAAATTAGAAGGAAGACAACCATGAGAACACCTATGGACTCGTCTTCCATCTTCTGATGAGGAAATTCATTGCAGATGCACCTCAGAAGAAGAAAAAAGAGGCACTTATATGGAAGTTTTTTACTTTCTCTGAAGGGGAAAAAAAGGTCAATGCTCCACTTGTGACCTGTAAAATTTGCCAAACAACGCTTTCCAGGGGCAATCCTGCAAAACAATACTTATTTGGCACTGCAAGTACGGTGCGGCACGTGAAGAACTTGCACCCCAACAATTTTGTGAGAGTTGCAACACGGAGGTTGCAAGAGGACCCACCTGCTGCTGTAGCAAGTACATCACGTGCACCACCACCACCTGTGGGAAGCAGTTCAAACCCAGAGATCAAACCTGATTTTGGTGAACTTAAAATCCTCTGCATTTATTGTGACAAACTTTTATGTTACGGGGAACAGTCTATCGACATGATAAAACGCAGGAAGCAGGAGCATCGCTGTCCTTGTCATTAGTTTTTTTTCCACATTCCATTTTGTTCCTGTTGGACACTTTTTGGGTTTCAGTTCAATTTTTTTGGTTTAAAAAAAAATAAAAGTTGTTGAAAAAATACAAAAAAAATAGAAAACTAAAAACACAAAAAAACCCAGTTCTTTTTAAAACTACCTTCACTGGTCAAAGAAAGAACTATATTTCTATGTTAGTGTGTAAATGTTTGTCAGAATGAATGTGTAGTTCATAAATGAATGAATGAATACATTACCAGTGTATGGTGAATGTGAAAGTGCAGAACTATAAGGAAGTGCTACAGCATAAATCTATAAGGTGTTTACCTATAGTATTATGTAGTACCTCTGAAGCACTTGAATGTAACATATCCATATAAATATGTTACAAGTCTATGCTTCAATTTGCACTGCTGGTGAAACTGCCTGGGTGAATTTGTATGTGTTAGGAGCGGATTTACAACCCCCTTGTACCTCTTTTACACCTCTGTTGCGTCACTTTTGTGATGCAGCGGTGGTGCAAAAGATGTGCCATGGTGTGTGATATTTTAGTTCAGTTCAGTTCAACTTTATTCAGATACGACAGTACCCATAAAAGCACACAAGACAAATACATCACAATTATAAATAAAAAAGATTAATAATACAGTATACAAATTCAAAAGTGACTTGTGCAAAACTATCCATCATCTCAGTGTATATAATTATTAAAAGGAAAAACTTTTCTCAATTTATGTTAAACAATGTCAAGGGTCCATCATAGTTCTCCGTGCCCTTGTTGCGGCTTTTAGGAAAGTGCTGGTGCGGAAGATAAGTTCAACATCCTCAAAATCTAACATTGATCGGTATGCGGCCTCCAGGCAAATTGGTCTTCTTTTTTTAAAAAAGGGCATAAAACTGTTTAAAATGGGGAACATCCTTTACAACGCAACTTTTACCCCACACTACCATTACAACACAACCATTACAACGCAAGTCATTACAATGAATTGCGCTGGAGGGTGCTGTAGGATAGGGAATAGCTTAATTTTGTTTACAACACCTTCCGTACTATCCACGGGGACTGGAGTTGGAATAGAAAATTAAACTATTCCACTATCCAGCGCCCCCCAACGCAAGTCGTTGTAACGACTTGCGTTGTAATGGTTGCGTTGTAATGGTAGTGCGGGGTAAAAGTTGCATTGTAAAGGATGTTCCCCATTTTAAACAGTTTTTATGCCCCTTTTTTAATAAAAGAAGACCAATTCGCCTGGAGGCCGCATACCGATCTTACCGAGGTCATTTTGTGATCGTCTATTATAATCGGGCGTATATCATGCTTCCCCGGGCCGCTGCTCATTAAAAATGATTTCTTAAAATGTACCCGCAGGTCTAAATTTTTCATATAACTGTTAAAATTTAGAACAAGAAGACGTAGTGAGTTTGGGGTATGGCCAATAAGAACCGTGTCATCTGCGGAAAGCAGCACAGGGATCGGTTCTTTATTATATATGGGGCATCATGGGTGTCCAATCTCAGAGAGGCATTTAGGTCGTTAATATATATGATAAAAAGCAGGGGGGCCAACATGCAACCTTGTCTGACCCGCCTGCCAATATCGATGGGCCCGAGACCTCTCCGCCCACCCCGATTCTTACTTGGGCCTTAAGGTCTCTATGCAAAAATGCCAGAAAATTCACCAGGCTTTCGTCCAGGCCTCCTTCCAAAAGCATGGCCCACAGCCTTGACCTGTTCACTAGGTCAAAGACTGTGGACAAATCCATAAAAGCCATATAAACCAGGGACTTTTTGGCAATAGCATATTTGCCAATAATTAGATTTAGGTTGAGGCATTGTTCCTTAGTGCCTTCCTTGCCCCTGAAACCCAGCTGGCAAGGGTCCAAGATGTCGCTTGTTTCAATCCAATCCACAATTTTGTTATAGAGGACTCTACCTAAAATTTTAAGGGTGTTGCCTATTAAGGAGATAGGTCGGTAGTTGCATGGAAGAGATCTATCACCCTTCTTGAAGATCGGGACTATTATACTTCTGGCCCAGGTCTCAGGTATCTTTGCCAACGATAAGTTGTTAAAATATTCAGAAGCAGCAGGGCCCAAAAGGCCGGATTCCATTTAATCAGATCTATAGGCAGCCCATCTGGGCCAGGCACTTTGTTTCTTAAATTTTGATTGATAGCTTCTACAACTTCAGAAATGCTAATATCTATTGGGATTGGATTACCTGGGGTATGGGTTAAATCACATGGGGATGGGGCAGAATAAATAGCTGAAAAATTGTCTACCCATGCGTCGCTAGCTATGTTACAGCTAATTGGCATCAGTGAATGGCCCATAGAGCGGACTTCCCTGACTGCCGCCCAAAAGACATTTCCATTTTTTAAATTTGCTGCGTCAGACAATTTGTCCCAACGTTCCCTTAAAACGTTTAATAGCCTCCTTATATTCATTTATTGCCCGCTTTACTCCCATAGGGCACCTAGGGGTGGTAGTTAATGTCCTGTGTAGGTTCATATTCGTTTGGAAACAATCATAATTGAACCATCAGAGGATGAGCACTACCTTTTGGGGAGGTTTGGAGAGGATGGTTTTAACCGTTTGGCAAATCTTCCCAAAATCCTCAATAACCTGCGCAGGAGGAGATTCTAATGAAAGACAGGAATCGATAAGTGGCATATTACTCTTTACCAATTCCCTAAAAATATCCGAATTATCAGCCCCTTTCCAGCACAATCTTAGGTTATCAGTTGATACGACTAAATTAGCTGCCCCGCATTCGGTCTGAAAAATCGGCCGACGGGCTGTACATATTGTTACCTTAATGGGGTTGTGGTCTCCGAAGTCAGAAAGTACAACTTCGTCGGAGGTCAACTGTTTTTCAATTAGGGGGCATCCGAAAAAATAATCAATTGTAGAACTACACCCCCTTCCCCTGTAGGTTGGGTGGTTAGTCGTGTCTGACCCAGCGACCAGATCCAGAACATTAAACAAATTATATGTTTTGGTCAGCCGTTCAAGTACTGTACCTCTGATAAACGAGGATTGTGCATAGGAAGCCCTTGCCTTATTAGGACTCAAATCATTAATTTTTGCATTAAAATCACCACCTACTAATATACCCAGAAGGTCTCCATGGTTGACTTGGTTATCCCAATCAGAAATAAAATCAAAAAGCTTTATAAAAATTTTGTTTGGAACTGACTAAAAATCATTGTTATAAAAATGTATTAAAGAAAGATAAATACCTCTTTTAAACAGGACAGCCTGATAATCTAAGCTATGAGTTAAAATTAATTTAGAGCTTCCCCCAGCTGCCACATTAATTCCCATGAATAGACCTACCTATGGTCTTCCCCTCCTAGATGTTTTGGATGGCACACTAAAGCAATGGAAGCATTCGATATGTACATCTTCAGTTGCCCAAGTTTCCTGGAACATGAGGATATCATATACCCTTATCGAGTTAACCCAGTCGATGTTATCAAGTTTTGATCGAAGACCTGCCACGTTCCAGCTCAATACACTCAATCTAGCACCATTGTCACTATTTGCTAGTTTTATCTTCCCTTGGGCACGGTTAAGACCGGTCGGTGTGTCTTTGACTGGCGTGATTCTATCGTCTGTAGTGTCTAGCGTTTTTGATTGTCAATCTTGCTGGTCTAGACTAGAGAGGGCTTGGTAATCATTTGACAAGGGCATGACTGAACTTAGGTATCTCTATGAAGTGAGTGGTGGCTTGCAAAAAAAGCCCAAAGGTAGTGAGCAAATGTCAGTGGAAGGATTACATTTTGCATCAGTAACAGATAAAAGGTGACTAACCTGATGGGGCCTTCAAAAATTGAGAACAATATAATCCCCCTGTATACATTTGTGTGAGGAACCTACCCACCTAACTCTCCTGGCCATGAATATATGCTCCCTTCTGTTTGGATCAACATTTTTGTGTTTATGAAGCCAGTCTACTGACTTTCTTTGCAAATCAGACCAGGACTCCATCTGTCCCTCTTTCAGTGCTGGGGCACCACTTAGGACCAGCACATATGGTGCAGAGGCCGGTGGAAGATGTAAAACATCCGGGTTATTAATGCCACTAGACTTACAGAGTTCCCTATTCACTTTGTTGCTTCCATCAGTAGGCCTTATAATCTGCTTAGGGGACCTGCTTTGATTAGTTCCTCCATTATGACTCTTTGTAATGACATTCCCTGCTGGCAACCTGTCATTTCTATTACTATTAGTGGCGCTTTTTCCAGGTAATGAAGGGCTCCCGCAGCCCCGCGTGCCTTGCCCGGCAAAACTTTAGATGACATCATAGAATCGGCTGCACGTGTAGAGTGCGGGTCTCCATTAAGTCATCAAATCTCGATTCAAAGCCTTCCATTAAGGTGTCCAGAATTTCAATGCCCATGTCAGTTGTATTAATACCAGTGGAAAGGGGGACTTCAGTCTGTGTAGAGATGGTGTTAGTCAACCTTGCCTCTTGGTCCTCCCTTCATTGCTGCTCGGGACATCTATATTAGAATCAATTAAATTGCGCCTGGATTCTGCCTGGTTGGGCTTTACTGCATTTTTCTTACCTCCAGGTAGTGAAACGGTGGGTGTCCGCCATCTAGTTGCCTTGCCTCGTGTGTTACAGGCTGGGGCAAGTGAGTCCTGGATAGTTGGAGGAGTGGTGGGTAAGGTGTTTATTACTTCTATGTCCGGACCCAAAGGCAAGGGGATAGATCTCAAATTATCTAAAATAAGCGGATCCTTAGTGCCCCCAATTGACAAGCATGGTTGGGGCAGGGCAAGGTCTAGGGATAATCGGGTCTCGGTTGCCTGGATCTCATGGATGAGCACCGATTCAGCCCTTAAGATAAAGTCATCCAGTGTGCCGGTTACCCCCTTCCGTTTACTCATTTTGGAAGTAAAGCACTAGACAAACTTTGTAAAATAGCGGTAAGACCCCAATGTTTTCAAATGAAATCGAGTTACCTTACTTTCAGGAGTTCGTTAGACCTTTAGATGAAACACCAAGGGGGGTGGCCCAGCCCCTTCCGGCCCCTGACGTCCACAGATGGCCCCGCCCTTGTCCCGGGCTTCTCCCGACGCCGCCCACGTGCATCTTGCGGGGCGGGAGACGCTCCGCAGTTTTCTAGCACCTCCGGGGGCAGGCGGTAGCGTCACAGGTGCGCCGGTGATCCCTGGGGCACCTGGGAGATGGAGTTCGAAGTCGTTTCCCTCACGGCTGCGGAGAAGAGAAAGAAGAGAATCGCGGTGCTCGGCCGTTGCCCTCACAGCTGGAACTGGGGGAACTGCCGCCCCTGACATGCCTCAGTAGGTAAAGTTCGCCACTGCACTGCAAGTATGGTGCGGCACGTGAAGAACTTGCACCCCAACAATTTTGCGAGAGCTGCAACACGGAGGTTGCAAGAGGACCCACCTGCTGCTGTAGCAAGTACATCAAGTGCACCTCCACCGACCAGTGGGAAGCAGTCCACACCCACAGATCGAACCTGATTTTGGTGAACTTAAAATCCTCTGCATATATTGTGACAAACTTTTATGTTACGGGGAACAGTCTATCGACCTGATAAAACACAGGATGCAGGAGCATCGCTGTCCTTGTCATTAGTTTTTTATTTCACATTCCATTTTGTTCCTGTTGAACACTTTCTGGTTCCAGTTCCATTTTTTTGGTTTAAAAAAAAAATTGTTGAAAAGATACAAAGAAATAGAAAACTAAAAAGACAAAAAAACTGTTCTTTTTAGAACTACCTTCACTGTTCAAAGAAAGAACTATATTTCTATGTTAGTGTGTAAAAGTTTGTCAGAATGAATGTGTAGTTCATAAATGAATGAATGAATACATTACTAGTGTATGGTGAATGTGGAAGTGCAGAACTATAAGGAAGTGCTACAGCATAAATCTATAAGGTGTTTACCTATAGTATACTGTAGTACCTCTGAAGCATTCGAAAGTAACATATCCATATAAATATGTTACAAGTCTATGCTTCAATTTTCACTGCTGGTGAAACTGCCTGGGTGAATTTGTATGTGTTAGGAGTGGATTTAAAACCCCCTTGTGCCTCTTTTACACCTCTGTTGCGTAACTTTTGTGATGCAGCGGTGGTGCAAAAGATGTGCCATGATGTGTGGTATGTACATTGTGATGCATATGACTGGTGCATCACATTGTAAAGTCCTGCGCCAGAAGGATGTTTTCCTGAGCAGGGGGGGTGGGGGTCTATAAGATTTCATTCAGTCACTTTTAGTCTTATGCTGCGTCAAAACCCTGCATCTGCTTGAAACAGGTGTAAGGATTGACACAGCATTGTAAGCATATGGCCCCAAGAGCATTGCTGGAGCTACGTTGTGCTTGCAATGCAAGTCAAGCAATGCGCCACCTTCACAACACAAATATATCACATATATGTGCCATTTTTGCTCCATAATACACCACATTGTAAAACCGGTGCTTCCATGGTGGTGATGTCACAGTGCACAATAACTAGCATATCTCTGGGGATCTACCACTTATTGTACACTACTGAAACAGCAGTGGTAGACTGTTTGGAGGTAGTGTAATGATACAGACTGGGCAATTGAAGTTTTAAAAGACAAGTTTGCAGGTGCATAGAAGACTGCATGCATAGTCTATAGGGGTTTAAAGCAGTCCATGCCCTAAGTCCTACTTTGCTGCATGAGTACTTGGGTACTGACTGAATGATTACAGTTCTGCAAGAAGAGTGTCTCAAACCATTATTAATATATAATAATAAATGTATTCGTGTAACAGCTCATAATTTATTAGAGCTTCTAAAATAATTTCATCAGGTATTTCATTTTCCTGGTAATCAATTTCCAAAGTCATATGATCAAACTCAATGTCATCTAAAGCTTCCACAAAATCAGAATCCAAGGTTTCACCTAGGAAATAACAACTGATTTCTGCAGCACTAGTTTCTTCCTGTTCATTCTCGCTGTCCGTGAAAGGTATGTTTAGTTCTTCTATGAGACTCTTACTAATTTCAAAATCGTCTTCCATATTGTTCTGTTGTTTTTGTATAGTGAATTTCCTATGTTGTAGGTCCTTGTACAAAAACATAAACACTTCATTTTATCATTTTTCCTAATACATAACCCAAAACTACCTTTATCAACTAGTTTGCTGTATTAAAAATATTATACAAATACCATTCTCAACTACTTTACAAGATTATATTAATATAACTATTAATATGAATGTTCAATTTTTAAAGGTTCTTACATTTTCAAACCAGTCACTCCTTATCACTGTAGGAAAATACTCAGGTTGCTATAATAAAATGCAGTACTAAAAAAAGTACAATATGTCTATTCACCTTACCTGTTCTAAACTAGTAGATGTGTTGTAGTTAACTGCAAGGAATACTGGTACACTCAGTATATATATATAAATTTTTTGAAATATGTTTAAAAGATACAAACCATCTTTACACGGGTCACAGCCTTTACAACGCGGGTATTACCACGCGCTACCATTATAATGCTGCTATTACAACGCAAGTCGTTACAACGACTTGCGCTGGAGGGCGTTGTTAGGTAGGGAATAGTTACATTTTCTATTCCAACACCTTCCCTACCGTAACGTGGGCTGGAGTAGAAATTAAACTATTCCACTATCCAGCGCTTACAGCGCAAGTCGTTGTAACGACTTGCGTTGTAAAAACAGCATTGTAATGGCACGCATTGTAAAAGCCCCCTTTTTAATGCCTTACAACCGTTTACACACTTATGTACTCCATCAATGTTTTGTTACTTCAGCTCTGTAGAAGCACATTCCATCGACCATTTTTAACAGTTATTTATACTTACCTTACACATAATAAATAATTTAAAAATTA
This sequence comes from Lissotriton helveticus, assembly GCF_964261635.1. NCBI lineage: Eukaryota > Metazoa > Chordata > Amphibia > Caudata > Salamandridae > Lissotriton > Lissotriton helveticus. The sequence continues at coordinate 134,613,547 of NC_136064.1, forward strand.
TATATTATAAAATTAGCATCTGCTGTTCTCAGAATATATTGAATTTCACTAGAAACAGTGAGTTCAATAGTACTCATCACATAACAGCGGGCAAAAAAAAGACAATCAATAAGATTATCTTAAAAAAAAACATTCAACATTCTCAATAAGAATCTAATAAATAGATATAAAACATACGTTAAAAGTTTTTTTTTAACAGCATTTTCTTAAGTGACTATGAGATTTGTCAAACAATCTTAAAATACCAAAACACTATCATGAATTTGTATACACTGCAAATATATGCTGACAAATATACAACAACATGATTTTACACACTTTTCCTCATGGCCAAATAGTACATCTACATTTCATAGCTTGGAAGTTCTTCAATACTAATCCTTAGCATCCATCTCCCATCTTTCTGATCCAGAACCAGCAACATCATTTGCAACGTCCCCCAGGCCTCATCCCTCAACTTGACGCTATTCAACATCTACATAGCACCCTCACACAAGTGGCTCACCATCACAACCTGAACATTATCTGCTAAGATAACAACACCCAACTCATTTTCTCCCTCAGCAAGGAGCCACATAACACTGAAAGACGTCACCAACTGTATAGGGACCAACTCTTTAAATCTCAACTCGGACAAACACATACAACGACTACAATGAGTCCAAAACACTTCCGCCCGACTGATGATCAATGTCCCCTGCCGCAGTCTCATCACCCACCACCTGAGAGATCTAGACTGGCTTCACGTCAACTAAAGAATCACCTTCAAGCTCCTCACCCTCACTTACAAACTACGCTACAACACCAGACCAACCTACCTTAAGATCAGTAATCCTGAAAGGCCAAATTTAGTTCCTAAAATTTTAACTTTAAAAATATTAGGCAAGAATTTGGTAACTCTTTAGACAAACATTTTTTTAAAACAATTTGACTATCATTACAATGTATCCAACATTTCAGACATTTTAAATAAACAGTGTAATGTCCAGATGTTGTAGAAGGACCGTCATGAAAAATAATTGCAACAGCTACAAAAGTTCTTCCTGATATTGATATTATAGTAGCTACAACAATCTTAATTAAAGTATCCAATTTTCTTCCATCAGCTCTACAACGTTGCAGCATTAAAATTACATACTGTCCATATCTTTGTATAAATAATGTTGATGACATTTCTGATTTACCTTGGCTACACTCCATGTTTTGACTTGCTCCTCTAACTAGATTGTTAAAAGACACTGATTCACAGTCAGTTAAAGTCAAATATATGACTCTTTCAGTGTCTATGTTAGTGGTACATGTAAACAAACAATTTTCACAGTCATGTTGCCATTTATAAGAAAGGCCAAAAAGGTTTTCAATATCTATACCTTCATCTTCGAATGCAACAAGCATAAACAATAATAATTCCAGACAATCTTGCTGAATATTCTGCGTAAATTGAATAGAACCACAACACATGTCCATAACATTTCAAATATCAGAAACACTTTGGGGCAGATTTACAAGCCCCTTGCGCCACTTTTGCGTCACTTTTCCCATGTTAAAAGTCACGCAAAAGTGGCACAAGGGGCTTGTAAATCTTTCCCTTTGTATTTTACTTTTATCACTACTACATTTCTCATAAACAGAATACAACAACGAACAGAATCTTTCTTCCCGATTTTCAGCAATTTGCTGTTGCAAACGTTCAAAGAAAAAAACAACATTAACAACTACATTAGCATAGCATTTGACACCAGAACTATTTTCAAACTGATAAGCAACATTCTCTTCAACACTGTCCTTTTTCTTTTTGCTTGCAATCACAACTTCATCTTGTTTATTTTCTTTCTCTACAGCTTCACTACAGATATTCTCAAATCTTCTTTTTCTACCTATGACACGCTTTTCAAATACTGGATATTGACCTAAATTGGGTGAATATTCTCTTCTTAACCTATTATACTCTTTCACACAATTTGAATCTGCACTAACCTTTGTCTCATCAAAATCAATCAAGTACAATCCAGATAAAGTTCTCACTCGAGACTAAGCAACATACGCCATACCCTCTTTAAACACGGTACTGCAAATATTCACTAAAGCCCTATCTACACTTAAACCATGAGATTTATGAATGGTCACCGCATACGCCAAGGAAATAGGAAACTGTTTTCTGCGTACATACAAATCTTTTACAAGCAAAAAAGGAGCTGAACAACGACTAAATTGTACTTCTGCAATTTCATCAAATTTGATTTTCAAAAATTCAATACCATCTCTATTTACATAATTAACTAAATCAACAATTTTACCCATTGCTCCATTTACTAAACCTTTTTCCACATTTAAATTACGTCGTAGAATTACCCTACAGTTTACACATGCATATACATTCTTGTCTAAAGCAGCAGTTTTACTTATCGATTTCTCTAAAGTATCCAATTTCCTCTTCAACTTTTCAGTAAAAATAATAGTGATTCCTTCATGTTCTATTTTATCAATAGCTTCCAATTTTATAATTTTCCCACTTTCCAACTTTAAAATGTCTTCATTAAGTATAGAACATTCACACAGTGTTAGCATTAAGCAGATTACAGATTTGTTTTCTGCAGTTCTCATATACATTTTCTCAGGAACAATATTTTCATTTGGAAACAAATTGGAAAGTAATCGTCTCTGTAAAGCTTCTTTGCTATATTTAGTCACTTTTCGAATTCTTATATCTGGAAGAATAGTTCTATAATCAGCATCATTTGCCTGTCGCATATTTGTAATAAGTTCCTTATACTCAAAATATGACCAAATGTTAACATTTCCAATGCTCCCCCAAGACTTTCTGGTATCTTCATGGGCCAATGTTTTAAACACTGGTTGTCCTTTTACAGGAGTAAGTTGTAGTAGATCTCCAAAAACGATGACGTGTTTTCCTCCAAGTAATACATCACACACTGTTTTAAGAAGTTGCGTCATTCTTAAATGCACAAAGGCAAGCATTACATTTGATACCATGCTTACCTCATCAATAATGAGAAGTTTCATTTTCTTCAAGACTCTTGACACTTCACAACAAGCTTCTCCAGATAGCTTGTGGTATTCCAATTTGTTTTTATGCATTACTGGTAGCATTAATAAATGATGTAAAGTAATTCCTTTAATATTGTGCGCTACTAATCCAGTTGGAGCAGCGACAACACAAGACAAATGCGACTTAGTTCTTTTCTGTAGAAAACATGTGATTACTTTAATTAAAAAACGTTTTCCTTTTCCAGCTTGTCCACTCAAGTACATTCGGATAGGTTAAAATGATGAGCAAGAGCACTCTTTCTTCTCATGAAGTAATCCATGGTCAATCTGTTCTCTCACGTGCTCATATAATTGTTTCCTGATCAACATTTAGGTGTTCTTCCAAGTTTCCTAAGTTTGTTACATCTTCATGAGCTTCATACATTGCTGTTTCCACCTTTTTCATAGCAGTTGCTGCTTCATTTTGAACAATTGGTTCTCCTAGTGGACCCTAACTCAACGGAGCAGAAGTTTGACTGTCTTCAGAACTGTCTCTAGCAATCTCAGCGGCAATTGTAGTCTCTTGCTCAATTTCGTTGTTCAACATTTTCACATAAATAGCAAAAACAGGACATTCTATAGTATCTTTACTTGCATAGAACGAATCTTCATATCTCTAAAAACCTTCAAGTAATTCCAATTCTGAACGCCACGGCTTGAAAAGTTGCAAAAGAGCTAAATAGTAAAATTCCCTTATGTCAGGAGTATCGCAACTCAGTTTACGGTGATTAACCAAATGTCCATTTCTTTTTTTCACCAGACATCCTTCGGAACCAATCACGGCATATATACCATTATTGATGTTTTTGGTAATATTCCGTTTAAAAATATAGTTTTGCAGCACTTCATAGAGACAAATGTTCTCAAGATGATGACTTCTATTTGGATAATATGTATCCAACATATTTGTTTTCACAATATCTGTACTTTCTGGCTCTTTTTCAGCTAAATATTCAATTTCTTGTACAATTTCTTGTACAGATTTAAGAACTTGGTTTCGTGTTGCACCGAAATGATTCTTCCAGATTTAAAGTACAGACTTGTAGATGATTAGCGATCCGAGCATTCATACGCTCCAATTTCTCAATGAGATAACATCTTCAAACTGTAACTGTATAATTTCTTACTTAGACTCTTTTTGTGTGAAATCTCTTCCCACATTTCCTTCAATTCCGTCTTTTCTGACTTTGTTATGTATGATGTCACATATCGAGCAACAGCAATGGAATTGTCTGCAACATATTGAATATCCATATTAGCATTCCACATGAACAAACTGACTGGGTTGTAGTCATTTATGTATTTTGACTCTTCATTTCTTCTTTAGTTGTAGGTATTTTTAGGAGACTTTCTTGTGATAGTAAGTCGCAAAGATGATATAAAACTGTTCACTCTTCCTTTCGATATTACAGGTCGAGGAAATGCAAAACGGCATTTGCTGTAGAATTTGTCCTTAGATTTGTACTTTCAATAACAGTATTTCCCACAATGATGGCTTTGGAATCGTAAGACTTGTTGTCTTAAGTCCTTATTTTGTGTACTTTTGGGAACTTCACATGTAGCATATTCTTCATTAAAAGACATCACAGTATCATCTGAGTCTGTTCCAAATTTGGGAGCATCTTTAATCCATAATAGCATATGTATGTGAGGAGCACCTCTTGCTTGAAACTCTTTTCTCCAAAAGAAATCTTGTACCTCTACAAGAGGAGGATTTTTTTATTGGCGATAAAAGACATCATAGCTTCGAATCTAGGATTGAAATACCTGCCTACATTAACAGGATTTAAAGAGCACAGTTCTCCAGGTGTCTTGTATTCGATATTTAGTATATGTGGATTTGCCAAATCATCCCAAGCATATTCAGCACAGCTTAGAATAAGGAACCATGTAGGAGTTCCTAAGTTCCTTAGCATACATTTGAGTTCTCCGTGACGACGGTACCAGCACTCATTAGTACCACGCTGACATGCCATCAGATTAATCAGCTGAGATTCCAAAACATTATCTTTCTGCTGTACTTTATCCATAAATTCCTTTGCCGAAACATTTCACAGATATATACCTGTTTTCAGTATTAGTTTACTGCATAAGAAAGTCCAGACAAATCACTCTCAAACAAAAGATGAAACAAATACGGAATACATTGTCGAAATCTTGGGTCTTCTGCATATAATCTTGATGTCCGGTATTCAGATGCAGGAATCTGCACTGGTCGTTCATCATATCGTCCTCCTTTTCCTGTAGGAAACAACTGTGGGAAACAACGAGCTTCCAAGCTTTTTTCCCATATACTAATGGGACTTCCTTTTGCTTCTTTCATTTGAAATTACTCTATAGCATTCCCAATCATTTCTTTGGAATGCAATGGATGAGCACTGTAATGTTCGTAGATTTCTTCAGTTCTGGACACATCCACTTTTTCAATTTGTCCAGATGGCAAGTCACTATCTTCTTGTACAGTTAATTCTTCATCTCCCACATACACATTTTTGTAATATTGCTTATATTTTACCAGATACAACGTTGCCTTTTTCACTTTCCTAACATCCACTAATTCTTGCCAGATTTTCTTACTCTTAGTAGGAACGCCATTAACAAGAATGACTAAATGTTCATCCTCTTCATTTTCTACACCAATAGTATCAATATGTTTTCTTATATCTAGAGGCAAATATACAACTCTTCCCTTTAATCCTCTCTGTAAATCTGAAGGAGGCAATTTTCCTGTCTTAGGCTCTATACGAACTAAAGCCTGAAATGGATGCACACATTGAATAAGAATAGACTCATAGGTATTTAAATCCATCAGTTCCGAAGGAATATTTACCAACTCAAGATTATTATGCACAGCTCTAGCAGGCATTTTGTTCTTATCTAATTTTTTATAACAATATTTACCAATACGCTGAGCAGAACCCAAAACAAAACAATTCTCTACCAACAAATAAGTTGCAAAATCCTTCCACTCATTATTATTTTCTTTTTCACTTTTTAAATATAGATCAAAAGTCCTGGTCTGATTTTTATAATGAATTCGTCGACAACAGATACAAGAAAAATTTACCCTTTCACCTGAAATCACCTTAAACTGTATAATTTCTTGCTCAAATTTTTCTACACTGCACTGTCCTACATTCTCTTCCACATTTTCTTCTATTAATCTTTCACTTTCTCCACTGTCTTCCTGAGGACTAAAGTAACTAATCTGGATTTCATCACAAACATTTGTCACATCTGATACAGATCCACGCAAAAGAGCACTGTTCAAATTTTTTAACATTAGTGCTGGACTTTTCGCGTAATACAATGTTCTGACTAATTTCCTCATCTGAGTATGATGAACTGCTAACATCCTGAAATGGTGGAAAACACTTCGACATACTTTTTTAGAAAGACAAGCGAGAGAATGACCTTGCAAACGAATATTTCTCTCTCATGTTGCAAGGGTCTAGTCCTTGCAACATCTTAATCTTTTATTTAACACTTTTCTTAGTATAATTACGTAAGAAATTGTGTAAAAAATCAATAGATTCTTGCCGCACACTGCAAATACTACTACAATTCCAAATGTACACTGGAGCTTTAGGACGTCTCCCTTAAACTTCCCCAGCTAACACCTCTTCTGCATTTCTAGAAATAATGTTCTCTTTCTCAATAGGACAACCATTTCTAACCTCATAAGAACGACCAATTGAGGGAGAATGCTTTTATTCTCTTACAGAGGACTCTGATTCTGAGAGTGTAACAGAAGCAAGCTCAGCTGAGCATTCAGACGCAGGGTCCAGCATATCAGACATATCAGGCATATCAGGCAAAGGTACCACACAGAGGAAAAAATCGACAAAAAAGAGAAAACAGATTGATGAGTCACCGGGAGGCACGGAGAGAAGGCTGGTATGGGACTATGTGGCTACCTCACAGACATACCAAAAAGATGACAACACTCTAGAAGCATCTCCGGAGCCCACAGCACAACAGGCCCCTTTTGAACTTATCTTTACTATGCTCAGGCAAATGCAGGCAGAAGCCAGATCAGAAAGCCGCAGAGCAAGACAGGCCTCGAAAAAAATTCTGAATACTATGAGGAAAGTCAATAAATTATATGATGAAATGGCAGACAGAGTAACAGAAGTGGAGGAGCGGACAGGCAAGCTGGAGGATGAGGTTACCGGTTGGCAAACATTCATGACAGCACAGGAAAAACTCTCTCAAGATCTTCAGTGGAAAATGGAAGATTGTGAAAATCGCCAGAGGCGGAACAACATTAGACTTTTGGGTGTGGCAGAAGGGCAGGAAGGGCAAGATATCATGCGTTTTGTGGTGAATTTCCTGAAGGGGGCTTTTCCAGAATCTGAGTGGCAGTGGGAGAAGGAGATACAACGGGCACATCGGTTTCCCTTTACGCAGAAGAAAGGACAAGGAGCAGGTGCGGGTGGCCAGGGGTCTTTTCCCAGGGCTATACTTGTGAATGTGGGGAACTTTCTACTGAGAGAAGAAATTATCCAGAAGGCTAGACCAGATTCCAAGCGAACATTTGAGGGTATCACCTTCTTCACCAGACCAGACTTCTGCCATGTCACAGTAGAGAGAAGGTGGAGACTTAGGCAGATGATTTCTCCATTTCAGGCGGTGGGCTCAAAAGCGTATCTATTATTTCCTGCTAGACTAAAGGTGGTCACTAATGGGGGAGTTAGAATGTTCTTGTCAGAAGTTAAAGCCCAACAATACTTAGAAGAGCTCAAGAGACAGAAGGCAGGTTAACATCGCTATGGTTCGGTGTGAGTCTCCAGCACACTAGAAGGGGGAACATCAGGGCTTGGGATATTTAGTAATACAATAGAAGGGTAGGTGGGGGTGGGGGTGCGATGATCTCGACCATTAAAGCAGCCACACATAGGTCATTCGTGACCTATTTGCCAGTAGTGGGGGGGGGGACAGCAGAAGGGGGGGAAGGGGGCTGCAGGGGAGAGAGGGGGGTAACGCAGCACAAACGGTTAGTCTTTTTTGTCTATTTCAGCACATTGTAAAATGGTTTAGAACACAAAGTATACGTATAAAATGGTTTGACGACTTCAAAGTTCACTTATATATTTGGTTCTATGCTACAAGGTCTCCAATTTTATATCTATGGTGTGCAGGATAGCCTCCATTAATGTATGTGGTCTCAATGAGGTAAATAAGAGGATGAGAGTGGCGGCATATCTTAAAACCTTGCACCTAGACCTGATATGTCTACAAGAGACCCACATAGAAGGGAGCAATGTATATCCTCTGGAGCAATTAGGGTTCACTGTTTTAGCAAGTACTAAACAGGGGACCAGAACCAGAGGGGTAGCAGTTTTGGGTAAAGGCAGGGATGTGGTAGTAGGGAGGAAAAAGGAAGACCAATGGGGTAGGTGGGTGATCTTGGAAGTAAATCTTAAGGGTCAGAAATTAACACTTGCTACAATCTACGGTTCTACAGATGATGATCCAGATGTCTTCCAATTCCTCGACTCGGAGTTAGCTCACTGGCCTGAGCCTATTGTTTGTTGTGGGGATTTCAATATACATGATTTAAAGAGCACATTTGCACAGACAGGTGGGATATATCAGGGAAAGAAGAAGAAGGTGTATAGGGCACTAGCTTCCATGGTGTCCCATAATGCTTTGGTGGAACCTTGGGTAAAGTTATATCCATACCTTGACGGGAGTACTTTTTTCTCTGCCCCTCATAAAATCATGGTCAGGCTCGATTATTTTTTAATTTCTAACTCCTTGTTCTCTGGGTCTCAGATAGAGAAACTTCCTCGGATTATATCCGATCACAGCCTGCTGATTTTAACACTTAAAATCGGTCAGGCCCAAAGAACATACTCGCAGTGGTCCTTTGAGAGGGCCCTGTTAAAGGATCCCGCATATAGGGAACATATGACAACATGGATATAATACTTTTGGGATATTAATAGAGGGACAGCAGCTCCGGGGGTCGTATGGGACACTTTCAAGGGAGGGGCAAGGGGAGAGACAATGAATTTCGTGCTAGCAAGACAAAAAGGGAAAGGGATAAGAGAGAGGAAGTCCAACAAAGATTATTAAGAGAGGAAGAAGGCTTGACTTTTGCAATTTCACAAAATGTACCTCTCGAAGAATATCTCTTTAGAATGATAGCTTTGAAAGCCGAAGCTATGGAAGGTCTGGCCAGGAAAGCAGCAGATAATTACCTAACGAAAAAGAAAAGAACATATGAGTTCAGCGAGAGAGTAGGGCAGGTCTTGGCCATTAGAACTAGGCAGAGAACAGCCGCAGCCGAAATTAAAGAAATTAGGAATCCACACGGTAATTTGATCTCAGATCCTAATTCAATAAGGGAAGTGTTTAGGAGTTTCTACACAGATTTATACACCCCTGAGACTTCAGGGAGGTTGGTAGATATAGAAATTTTTCTTGGGAATAGATCTCCTCCCAATATGTCTGAAGAAGACCGGGAGACCCTGGAGAGACCTTTGCGGTTGGAGGAATTCATAGCAGCTCTCGGTAGTCTACCAGCAGGAAAAGCAGCTGGGCCGGACCAAATCCCAGTCGAATTTTATCAAGTATTTAAAGATGTACTTTTGGTAGATATGTTCAACATCATTTTACAGGCGCAATCAGGGGAATCCAGCCCGGGCTCATGGGGGGGAGCTGATATTGTTGTATTTTAAAAAAGGGGAAGCCACCAGAGGTACCTGGTTCTTACAGACCAATCACTCTGATGAACTCAGACGTTAAAATATACTCTAAAATGCTGGCAAAAAGATTGGCAGGGATTATCGAGCAACTGGTAAGCCCAGCACAGCATGGGTTCATACCTGGTAAAGGGACAACGCAGCATGTTAGGACAGTGGTTACGATGTTTGATTCGGCAGGTGTCCTAGGAGATCCCATCGCAGCTTCTTTCTAGACGCAGAGAAAGCGTTCGACAGGGTCTCCTGGGACTACCTATGGCTGGTCATGAGGTGGTGTGGGATAGGGGAGGTGCTTTTAAAAGCTATACAGCCCCTTTATAAAGACCCTACCGCGAGGATCAGAGTTAATGGAGGGTTGTCAGCTGCAGTAAAAATTGCTAGGGGGGCCAGGCAGGGGTGCCCTTCCTCACCTCTGCTCTTTGTGCTGTATCTGGAGCCATTACTGCAGTGACTTGAAAGTAACCCTGAGATTCCACCGATGAGGGCAAATAATAGTATAGTGAAGACTCTGGCCTACGCAGATGATGTAGCCATATTGACCTCGAATCCTTCCCAAGCTATAAAGGAGGTGGAAGCGGAGGCCCAGGTTTTTGGGCAGCTGTCTGGGTATAGTCTGAACAGATCAAGGACCCAGATAATAAAGAATGTACACACTGTCTGGGATGATAGGAGGGTGGTTAGCTCTGCGGTATACTTAGGGGTGTCACTATCTGCTGATTTGAATAAGGTGGTCGGGAATAATCTGACCCCATTAATTTCTAGGGTAAAGAGAGACTTGGAAAGGATGAACAATCTCCACCTCTCCCTCATGGGCTGCACTAACGTGATTAAAATGTTGATTCTGCCTAAATTTCTTTATTTTTTTAGATCCATCCCCTTAGTTTTTGAAGCTCAATGGTTTAATATAATACAGGGAGTATTGAATAGGTTTATTTGGGCCCATGGGAAAACTCGGCGGGCTTACAGATTCATGTCTCTCCCTAGAGAAAGAGGGTGTTGGGGGGCTCCTGACTTTAGGCTCTATCAAATGGCAGCTGCATTACAATACATGCAGGGATTAATTGGGGGAGGAGGTCTCGAGCAAAGAGTTATGAGCATGTCCACGGAGGTATACTCAGTAGTCTTGGGGGCTGAGGCAGAAAACTGTTTTTTAAATAGAATGGACTTTGGGTATTATAAAGGACAAAATTTAAGACTGTTGCGGCAGCAGTGAAAATCTGGAATGCTCTATTAAAAAGGGCAGGACTAGGAAGATATAACAGGTATGTCTGGATGTATAAGAACAGATCCTTCCCTGCGGCAGTGTTTGCTGATTTAACAATGGCTGGCTGGGCACAAAAAGGGATCATACAGATTGGGGAATTAATGGATGAAGAGGGGATAGTTCAGTTTTCAGCCCTTACCTCCAAGTACGGCATTGATAAAAGGGACTTTTTTAAATTTCTGCAGGTAAGGAGCTTCCTTAGTAACAAACAGGGTGGTACAGCCGGGTTTGTTAGGAATGAGCTATTGGAGAAGATAAAACTAGGTGGGGATTGCACGATCAGATCCTTTTACACATGCCTCGCAATAGGAAAAAGCGATGATATTGACAAATTTATTAACAAGTGGGCTGAAAAACTGGGCGGAGAGCCTGAATGTTTTCAGGAATCTCTGGACCTGGGACGTACCATCTTGTGCTCAGCTTCCCTTCAGTTTCAGCACTATAAAACTCTGTTTTCATTATACCACACTCCAGCCAGGATAGCTAAGTGGGGAGGAACCACTGGTATCTCTTGTCCTCGATGCAATTCAGCAGAGGCAGATATTGTGATAGGACATTACGGTTACAAGTACGTTTGACACCTATACTGATAATGTTGGGGAGAGTTTCAGAGGGTGATTTTGCACAAAATGAATTCATTTTTATGGCTATGGCAGTGTTTAGGATGACAATAGCAAGAGCATGGTTGGATAAGAATCCCTCGGTTATGCAAACCTGGCTGGCAAATTTATTAGCCACGTCTAACCTTGAGAAGGCAATTTATGCACGAAAGGGAAAAAGGGGAAGAAGGCTAGGCTTAAAAATTTGGGAACCAATAGCGAAATGGAAGGAGACCTTGGCAATATAGGGTACATGATAGGGTAGTTTATATTAAATGCAACATGAATTACAAGGTATATGAAGGATATGAAAATGTTGGTAGTTCCAAAAAAAAGAGGTTAAAGTTTGTGAAAAGTCGACAAACCTGATATTGTAATACATAAATGTTAATGTAAATAATTAAATGTATAATATATATACAATGTGTGTACTTGGGAAACATAACAAATAAAAAATACATTTAAAGAGAGAAAAATTCAGAATTTAGGCCAGTGTTTCAAAAATGTGCCAGAGGGATAACCCTCAGGGTTTTATTATACCATGAGGAGGAGGTTGAGCTTTCTGTTTGCTTGTTTACTGCAATGTGGCACAATTATGTCCACCCTTGCACTGTCAAAGATCAGCATCAAATGTTGTTTCTACCAACTACATAAACTTACACATTACTATTTACTACGATTGATCAATTTCCCAGAACATTGAATAATTCTGAATACATCTGAATACATCTAGACGAGATACATCAAAATGAACACCGATGCCCTACACACCAACAGACCATACCCTGCAATTTTTGCAGAAATAAGAACGAAAGCTATTCATGAGTCTGAAGTGGCTGCAACGCAATATGTATAGAAAAAAAACTGTAAAAAAGCGAGTTGTGTAGATTTCCACAAAATGGACAACAATTTTCTCAGGGTATCTAATTACTGATGCATTTGTATTTTGCTATTAAACATAATTATTTAAAAAAAAAAAAAAAAAGAACGACCACTGGTGTCAACTGCATGCAACAAATCATTACTCTGAAGATGATTTTCTTCATTAAAAAAAGGCTCAGAACTTTAACTATGTTTCCATTCACCCACAAAAACCTCACAACAATTACTTCTGTTAATCAATCTTCTCCACTTACTTTTGGACTTCATTAAATGGATTCATTTATCTAGTGATTTTCTATAGCTTCCTTCTTCTTATAAAAAACTGTTTGTTTCTTACATACCTTCATTTCTTTAATTCATTTTGTTACAAATCTATTATAAAACATTTGTTTCCTAATTTCTATACATTGATTCTTTCTCCTTTTACTATACACAGTTTTGTCTGCACTTGATTTTCCATTATTCTTTTCTTTATTAGTATTTATTTTCGTGGTTGATACACTAAAAACATTTTTCTGTTTCTGAACACTACTCTTAGTCTTTTATATTTTCCTCAAAAAAGTGCTCCTGCTCTTACCAGGACTTTCTTTCTCTTTGTTAGGACATGTCTCTTCATGTAATTCTTTTTGATGACTTCTCTTCAAATACACACTTTTCTTTTGTTGCTGGCGTTTTTGGAACATCGTTGACATCATACAGTATTTTTAGTTACGATAAACACAACCTATAATAAAAAATATATATAACATTACAAAAAAAAAAATCAAATATTCTATTATATTGCTTACAAGAACAGAGAGAGGATTATGAGGACAAACATCGGACTATAAAAATAAAAGGACTTACAACAAAAGAACAAGGAGTATGAAACAAGGAAAATATAATAAAAAATCAGAGTATAAATAGACACTGCAATATGACGGAATAAAGAAACAGCCGCGGCCCGTGGAGGGAGTTGCGATGGGGCAGGCAGGCGGGGTGGGTGAGGGGCAGGGTGAGGAGTGATAAACTTTGGAATGTGGATCATTGCAGGTAAGTAAAGAATTAAATTAATAAAACAAATTTCAGGATAAATTATCAACAAAAGGCGATAGAATATCACCGCTTTTATCTGCATGAAAATGCAGATAAATCGACGATAATGAGCTTGACAATATGCTCTTGAGAATTCCCATACCAGCCCTGGTTAACACCAGAACCTGGGCTCCTATAGCAATTTACAAGAACCTAGGGGCATATTACCAAGGGAGGCGATAGGCAATAGTTGCCGATTTAGCGGCCGTTTTCGGCCACTAAGCAGCGATAATTCTATCGCCCTATTAGCAAGCTGTTGCTAACTGATGTTAGCAACAGCTTTTAGGCGATAGCGAGCGGTTTGTGGCCCGCTTTGCATGTGAGCGATGTTTATCGCTAATGACATGCAAAGTGGGGGTACCCAACTAGTTAGCGACTGAAAGCAGTCTCTAACGTCGCTATCGCCTATTAGCAAGGCAGACGTAGCGTTGGAAATAAGTGCGAATATCTCCAAATACTAACACTTGCCCAGACCAGTTCTTAGTCATGTTATCCAATGAGAGGTGGATAGCATGGCTAAGAGCATTTAGTCGCTAATGCGTGAATATCGCTGTATTCTCAGCGATATTCACGCATTTCGGCACTATCGCTGGATATTTGAGCACAATGGATAAATAGTTGCTAATAGCATGTTTTCTCCACTAACATATCCAGCGATAGTCAGCAATAAAAAAAAATATCGCTACTTGTTGGTAATATGCCTCTTATTAACAAGCCCATTTTCGCTGTTTTATTGGCAGTTTCCTGCCCATAAAATGAAGATAATTTTAACACCGGTCCTTAATAATATGCCCGTCAGCGTCATATTATCAGTAAAGGGTGATACATTATCGCCGCTTTTACCGGCAGGAAACTGCTACTAAAGTGGCAATAATGGTTTCGATAATATATCCTTGTGAATTCCCATAGATGCCCAGGTTAAGACCCTAACCTGGGCTTCTATGAGAATTCACAAGGATATATTATCGAGACCATTATTGTCGCTTTACCGGCAGATTCCTGCGGATAAAAGCGGCGATAATATATCGCCCTTTCTTGATAATATGGCCCATAATCCTTTAATGTACAGAGACGCACACAGCCACAGCCCGTGGAGGAAGTTGCAGAGGGGAAGGGAGGTGGGGCGGGGGAGGGGCAGGGCGGGGGTGATAAATATCGGCATATGGAGATTTGGATTTGGAGGTGAGTAAACAATTTAATTAACAAAACGAATTTCGTAGCGTGCCCTGCATCGCATTTTGCAATGCAGGGCACGCTACTAAATTCGTTTTGTTCATTAAATTGTTTACTTACCTCCAAATATCCATATTATGCTAGTTGTTATCACCCCTCACCCTGCCCCTCTCCCGCCCCGCCTCCCTGCCCCACCTCAACTCCCTCCACGAGCCGTGGCTGGACACACAAAATGATATTAAACAAAAAAACATAACAGCATGCATTATAGCAAAACACATGTACTACTATAAAACGTTTAACAACGGCCGAATATAGGGGCATATTATCAAGATAGGCGATAACGTTATCGACGCTTTAGCAGCAGTTTTCTAATCCTAAAGCGGCAATAATATTATTGCCTGTCTTAATATACTCCATCATTCCTTAATGTACAAAGATGCACCGCACCCACTCCCATACAACTTATCAACTCACCTTTCAAATTGATTTTTAGATTAGGAAGAATACCACTCACACAGTGGATATTCTTGTACAGAATCTCTCTAGTTCCGTGTTTGCAGCAGAACCATCAAATGGAACACTTTCCCTCTCATTGTACACACACATACATATAAATAACCAATCAAAATCCTATACACAGTAATTCAAAATAAAACACACATTTCTATTGGTTTAACATTTCAAACCTTTCCAAGTAACAAAACTTTCAACCCTTCCCCCATTCCACAATCTGCCAGTTACCATAGAAACACTTCAGGGAACACCTAACTCAGCACACAGGTGAAAAGTTCATCATACATTGTTGCAAATTGAAACAGCAAGTATGCTTCACTGGAGAATATACCAGCTTATTTTATGTAACGTTCTTTTCTATCACTTTTTCTTAACCAATAAAAATAAGGCTTTTAAAAAACAGAAATATGCAACCTAGTTTTCTGTAAAATGTTGTCAAACAACCAATCATTTCTTTTCTTTTTCAAAACTGCATGTTGTCAAACTTTTTAGAAAAATCTTACTTTTCAAACTACCATTTCATTTACAGACGTCATCAGAGTGCATCCAGACCGTTCTTCAAAATGCTTACAGTGTGGATTATGGGACACAGCTATATTTTCTGGAGCCAAAGGTACGCACAACAGAAAAGAATTCACAAGGACCTAGGTTTACCAAATTTGGACATTAAATGGATTGGACAGAGAGGATTTAAGTGTGACCAATTGATGCCATTGGTTAAATCCTTTATGCATCTCCAACACCCTGACCTCATAATTGTGCACTGTGGTGGGAATTACCTAGGCACTCTGACTGGAGTAGCTCTGGAAATGCTTATGAAGGACAACTTTGCACATTTGATGACATTCTTCCCCCAAAACTGCCTTTGTATATTCTAATATATGCCAAAGGCAGAAATGGAAGCGGTCCAACCACTATTGTCCACAGTTTAAAAAAGCTAGGAAACATGTGAATAAATCTGTTTCTGCCTTTCTCCGAGACTGCCGTGTGGGGTCCATTTACAACAAAAATCTGCGTTTCAATATGCATGGCATCTATAGGAGAGATGGTGTACATTTTACAGATGAGGGGAACAGAGTCTTCCTCATAAACTTAAGACTCTGCATCGGTACTTACTTGTAGGTACTAAAATCTCCCAATAAACACAACGGCTCTTTTTAGAGCCACACAACACATAAACATATACACTTCATAAATATCTAAAATTATTTTTATTTCTCTTGCTTACGTATGCTTACGTGACGACTTTCAACATTCCAGCTGTACGTCGTCCTTACGTGCTTGCTACGCTTACAATAAATCTACCACCGCCTGAGCAACAGTATATGTTCAGAATGTTTCTACCCAACCCCCTTTCCTTATTTCTCAACTTTGTTTTACTGTTTCCTTGTGACTCGGCTGTCGTGACAGATAAGATGGCTGCCAACACTTCCTGGTTTGGAGTATTGACAGCCAATCAGCATTCAGCTCCTGCTCGTAATTGTAAGGATTTCCGTACGCGTACTGCGCGATTTTTCTTTAAAAAAAAAGAAAAATGTAAACATCCATATACGCCCCCTTGAGCAACCGTAAAGGATCAGAATGTTTCTACCCTGCCCCCTTCCCTTATTTCTCAACTTTGTTTTACTGTTTTCTCGTGACTCGGTGCTACCGAGGCACAAGATGGGCTCCCACACTTCCTGGTTTTGAGTGTTGATATTATCAAACCCATTGTCGCCACTTTAGCTGCACTTTCCTGCCGATAAAGTGGTGATAATTTTGTTGCCCAGGCTTGATAATATGGCCCAGAGTGCGTAGTGTACAGAAGCTTCTCTGTAAAATCTATAATTACCTTCGAGCAGTGACAACAGATACCTTACAACAGTCTGACAAACAGATCAATAACCTTTATTATGCCACTTTCAAGTCACTTTTCACATGGGTTAAGTGATGCAAGGAGCTTGTAAATCTACGTTTCACTTTTCAAGAAAAAATCTCAACTCCAGACTTTGCGAGACAGTTTTAATGTTCTTTTCTCTCTCTTTATCTCTCTCACTCTCTGTGACATCATTTCTCTTTCTCTCTTAAACTTATAGACACTGTTGTCCACTTGCACATGCAGAAGAACAGTCCAACTGTAGTTGTGAATTCCACTGGCTGAAGTCTTTGGCCGCAGTGTTTATACAACGGTAAGCACAGAGGCCTAGATCTACAAAGCCTTCATAGCATTGCATTAGAAATAAGTCGACATATTTACAATACCGTTATGTCACTTTTGTGTCAGTAACGCAGTAGGCACTTCCATATAGACACTACTTGAACGCTACATTATACCAAGGGAAATGTACGAGGCACAGTGCACACGTAAAACCATACAGTTACCTTGACTTGTAATGGTTCAGCTCATTTACTCACATCTACAAAATTCTAAACTCTAATTTTCTTTTTTGTTTTCCAGATTACCAATCGGATATCTTATGAAGTTCATTTAACAATTTGCTTATAATATTGTTTGTTATTAAACTTATTTTTTACTTGTTTGCAATATAGTTATAATTAAGTTTCGTCTAGTTATTGTTTTAATAAAAGTTAATAAAAAAAGTACATACTTCTTTTATTTTGTGGGGGGGAGGGGTGAATGACGGTCCACAATAGAAATTATGTTGAAATAGTATAGTAAGATGTTCAAGACTAGGATTGAAAACTAATGACTTCTATTTCCTCTGAATAGACTACAACTTAGAAAATAAATCAAAATAATAGGAAACAATGTGTACCACATTTACAAACCTCTTGCAACATTTCCCCATGCAAACCTACTCCCCAACAAAATTAAATGTTTGGGCCTCAATCACACCCCTCAAACCACGCAAACAATCACTCCACAAAGATTTCTATATTGTATGAGGAGCTG
Source organism: Lissotriton helveticus (assembly GCF_964261635.1). Taxonomy (NCBI): domain Eukaryota; kingdom Metazoa; phylum Chordata; class Amphibia; order Caudata; family Salamandridae; genus Lissotriton; species Lissotriton helveticus. The sequence continues at coordinate 134,631,706 of NC_136064.1, forward strand.
CGTGGCCCTCCGCCGACTGTCCTGGAGTCCATGAAGCCCAGACCAGGTTGCTGCAGTGTCCTGGGGGGAAACAGCCATCACAACGCGGTCATAACCATGCGTGATCGTCACCACGAAGCCATTAGCATGCATTTCGGGCCATATTATGAACAAAACAAAATAGATTATCGCCGCTCTATCACCACTTTCCTGCTGATAAAAGCGAGGATAATGTATTGCCTTTTGTTGATATAGTGTTTTGTTGATAATATGGCCCGAAATACGTTTTATTAATGTAATTCTTTACTTACTTGCAATAATCCAGATTCCGTTGTTTATCACCCCTTACCCTGCCCCTCCCCCCCCCACCCCTGCTTGCCCCATCGCAAGTCCCTCCACGGGCCGCGGCTGAAAGACACAGTTGCGATCTTGTCATTTACCACAGAGTTGTGGGGAATCCTTGGTGAGGCTCGTGCTCACTAACCAGTGCGCATTCCACCGAAGACGTTCCGGAGTTCAGACCTGTTTTCAATTGCTCCTTAGACATTCCTGAAGAGAAATTGGAAATATTTCTGTGAGAAGATAAAGAACGTTGTTTGACAAGTTATTATTACTAAGTAAACTTACCTGACATTATAGACAATTTTGAATGTACTCAGTCGATGTATTTTCTCTAACTTAAAACAAGAAACGATAAAATTCGTGTTAAGGAAGGTCTTAAGGGAAAAGAACACATTGAGTTAGGAATAGTAGGAAGACTTTTGAATTAAGAAGGAACATTAATGAAAAACATAAGATATTGAAGGATTGAGAGAATAGATAACGAGCGACTGCATAAAGAAAAGTTAGTAGAAGAACACGAGCAAATTAATAACATAAAAATAAGACAATAAACTGAGAGTCCTAGGTTAATGAATGTTACGTAATTATAGTTGTATCATTTGCAAAGGACTAAAACTCTACTAATAGAATGTTATTAGATAAAAGTATTTATACAGTATTTTTTGTAGGCCAAAATAGGTTAAAACTGTCGTTTTGTATTATATATTACAAAAAGTGATAAAATTACCTGTTTATATTTTTATACAAGGAACAAGAACATAAGGGAAAAATTATGGAAAGTGAACAGCCTCATTCTCAGGAGATTTGGGATATTACTTTGAGTATAATTGAAGAACTAATTGTATCTGTCACAGGCAATGAGAGTGAAGAAGGAGTGCTACAGACATAAATTGTGATTTTGAAGACGAAAGCTTTGATGGACATTTTCTGGAAGTTTTAAATTATGTTGACATTTTAGTACAAATTAAATCAGAGCCTACTGACGAGGAAATTGATCTGAATGACATATCTGATGAAGTTGCAATGGAATGTCTTTTAAATTATGAGATGTTACAAGAATACATTTGTTATTGAAAAATAATAAAGGTTTGAGCACTATCTACTAATGTATTTATTGTACTAAAAGTGAAGCAGTTATAGATTCAGTTATATATTCTTTAAACATTTGTATTGATTTAAAATATGCAAAGTGGGTTTGAGGGTATCGATTGCTTAAAATCCGTATGGCGTATACATGCAGTCTTGTATGCAGCTGCAAACTTGTGTTCAATGCTTTCAATTGCCCAGTCTGTATCCCTAGACTTCCTGCAAACACTGTGACACTGCTGTTTTAGTATTGTAGTGAGCCAGTCAGCAGTATGTTCTTTTTCATTGTACCGTGGTAAAACTGAAGCTGTAATAAATTTAGTGAGGAACATTTTTTGAAGAAGTGTAATGATCCAGTCAGTATTTAGATGCTCATGGATTAAAAGATGTCTTAGTGCATAGGCTGTTTCATACCTTTATAGACTGTGCAAGCACTGTTCTATGCACCAGCAAACTTATGTTTTATACGTTCAATGCCTCAATGTGTATCCTAATACTTTTAGCAATCATTCTCACACTACTGTTTCAATATTGTAGTGAGTCATTCAGCAGTATGTGTTTATCTGTATATTGTGTTACAAATGAGGCTGTTATAAATTCAATCAGGTTCTTTCCTTGCAGTCTTGTAATCATCCAGTCACTATCTAAGTACTAATGCATTGAAATAGGCCTTAGGGCATAGACTGCTTCAAAACCCTTTTAGACGATGTAAGCAGTCTTCTATGTGCTTGCAAATTTGTGTTTATACGTTCAATTTACTAGTTTGTATCGTTACACTTCCAGCAAACACTCTGTCACTGTTGTTTTCGTTTTGTAGTCTGTATGTAGTAATCCTATCACTACATTAAAACTCTAATGGGCAGATATACAATAACTGGCATATCCCCAGGAATATGTCAGTTATTGTGCTACGTGACACCACCACCATGGATGCACCGTATTTACAATGTGGTGTACCATGGGACAAAAATGGCACATGCATGTAAGTGTTATGAAGTGTTTGAACTAAATAATTAATACTGTGCTGTAAAGGTGGTGCATTGCTTGAGTTATGTTGCAAGTGCAACGCATCTCCAGCAATGCTCTGGGGGCCCTATTCTCAGACTGCTGTGTCCATCCTTACACCTGCTTCAAGGTAGTGTAGGGTTTTGACACAGCATGAGCCCAAAAGTGACAAAGTGAAATCTTGTAGATTTCATTCAGCCACTTTTAGGAGGTGTTCCTGTGCCAGAACGCCCCCCCCCCCATGTAGGAATGTCTCTTTCTGGTACCGGGATTTACAATGTGACACACCTTCCAGATATGTCACATTCTAAATACCACATACCATGGCGCATCTTTTGCACCACCGCTTCATAACACTTACAAATTCACCCAGGCAATTTCACTAGCAGTGTATTCTTTTTTAATGTACTTTTGTTGTTGTTTTACATTAAAAATATGAAATGTAACTTTAAAAATAAAATAAATATAAGTATTTATAATAAAAATGTAGGAAATTACTATAAAAAGAAAGAAATATAATAATTAGTACATTTTAAATTTATCATTTACTAAACCTTAGAAATTCACTGAAAAAACCATAGGTTTCAGGCACGTTATAGTGAGGAATTAGCATTTAAAAAACCTTAGAAATTCACTGAAAAAACCATAGGTTTCAGGCACGTTATAGTTAGGACTTAGCATTTAAAAAAACACTAGAAATTCACTGAAAAAACCATAGGTATCACCCATGCTATAGTTAGCTAGTTAGCTGGACATTTCTCTCATACAAAACCATTGAAATTCCTTCAGCTAACTATAACTCACGCGCCCGCAATGCACTACTGATGATGGCACATATTACATCGCTCATGACATGGTCAGTGACATCACTCAAGGTTTGATGGTACTCAGTTCACATAAACAGCGCTGCTTGATTTCGCCATCCATTAGGAGTCACGTTCCGTTTCTTAGCGAATTTGATTAACCTCACCGAGTTGCACATTGGAGCCCTGCTGTTCGAGTGAAGCGCCAATGATTAAGGGTCAAAGCCCGAAACGCGTCTGGCGGTGAAGCACGAGGACTGGTTTCACATTACACTGACTGCTGCCTTCATTAAAATAAGTGATAGATCGACCCACCTTTGTGGCTCTTCCATGGGGGCAAACCTTTTGTTGATATATATATATACATATATACATATATTACCTACTGGCGGTCGCCAGTAGGTACTTATAGTTAGGACCTAGTTTCCATAGGAAATCCACAACAAGTGGGGGCCGAGAAAAAGGGGGGTCCCAAAACGTGTTTTCCCCATGCAATTTTCTATAGGGACATTTAGCCAGGGCTACAGCCCGAACGGCTGAACGGAATTACACGAAATTTGGCAGAGAGGTAGAGTTCGGTTCTCAGATTGTGCTTTTTGTTAAATGGTGACGATCCATTCAGTAGTTCCTGAGATAATTACAAGTAAAATCATAGCGATATCTAGAGACGGAGTGCAGCACGCGTACGGAAATCCGTTCAATTACGAGCGCGAGCTGCATGCTGATGGCTGTGAACTGTCTGTCAACACTCGAAACCAGGAAGTGTTGGTGGCCATCTTGTGCCTCAGAAGAACCGAGTCACAAGAAAACAGTAAAACAAAGTTGAGAAATAAGGGAAGGGGGTAGGCTAGAAACATTCCGAACCTTTACGCTTGCTCAGGGTGTCGTACATGGATGTTTAGGCTCTTTTTTCTTTAAAAAAAATAAATAAATATCGCAGCGTACGCGTACGGAAATACAGACAATTACGAGCAGGAGCTGCATACTGATTGGCTGTGAACTGTCTGTCAACACTCAAAACCAGGAAGTGTTGCCAGCCATCTTGTTCGTCGCTAGAACCGTGTCACAAGAAAACAGTAAACAAAGTTGAGAAATAAGGAAAGGGGGCAGGGTAGAACCATCCTGCCCCTGTAGGCTTCGTCAGGGGTTAGGTTTAGAATTTTTAGGCTATCTTTTTTTATTTTATTTTGAATAGAAAAGTCGCGTAGTACGTGTACGGAAATCCGTACAATAATAAGCACGAGCTGCATGCTGATTGGTTGTCAACTGTGTGTCGACACTGCAAACCAGGAAGTGTTGGCACCCGTGTTGTTGGTCGCAAGAAACGAGTCCAAATTACAAGTACAAAAAAAAAGTTGAGAAATAGGGAAAGGGGGCATGGTAGAAACATCCTGATCCTGTAGCCTTGCTCAGGGGGTCGTTCATGGATTTTTAAGCTCTATATATTTTTTATATTTAAAATGGAAAAATTCCGGCGTACGCGGACGGAAATCCATACAATCATGAGTTGCATGTTGATTGGCTGTCAACGCTTCAAGCTAGGAAGTGTTAGTAGCCATGTTTTATTTTGAAGTGTGGCTGAGGGGGGCCTCATGGCCCTCATACATGCCCCGGGGTCTGCCACCTTCCTGGGGCAGTATAATTTAAAAAAGCGCTTTGTGATGGCACGGACCTCCTAACTCCGGGGTTTACCACTTTTCTGGGCCTTTTAATGTTGGGAGGGGGTCGTGCTGCCTCCGTCCTAGAGCTCCTGATTGTTCTGGGGAGCACCAGTCGTACATGCCCCGGGGACCTCCACCTTCCTGGGGAAGTAATATTTAAAATAGGGGGGGCTGTGACGGCACGGACCTCCCACCCCGGGCATTACCACTTTTTGGGGCTTTTTAATGTTGGGAGGGGGTCGCGCGGCCTCCATCCTGGAGCTCTTGATTGTTCTGGGGACCACCATGTCTCAGGCAGTGTCCCGGGGTGTCTACTCCCGGGACACTGCTGTTTGGTATGGTAGGGCGGGAGCGGTGCGGCTCCCACTTTAGAACAGCAAACCGGTTTCCTATTTGAAAGACAGAGCAAGTTAAGGTGCTTTGTCTTTCAAGTAGGAAAGCAGATTGCTTTTCTTAAGAGAGCAGCATATAACAGAATATTACTCCAGTGACTTTGTCATCCATGTATGTTTTTTCTTTTTCTTTACTTGTATTCCGTTGTATTTACAGTATGTTTTTACCTCTCTTCAGAATGAGTTCCACAGCGTAGCGTCTGTGGCAGTGTTGTTAGCTTTTTTTGTTCTTTTGCCTACTTACCAGTTTGTTTTCAAAATTCGGTGTGCTATTTGTGTTGCTTTCCTTTTTGTATCTTTTGTGCAGTCTTCTTTTGTGTATGTTTTGAATCTGACTTTGTTTATTCAGTGCTTCATACAGTGTTCTGAATATAGCAGTACATCTGTAGACATGTACGTTACTTCTTTTCTTTGCCTCCCTCCACCATAATTGACAACGTACTGCTGTCGTCTCAGTTTTAAGATTGCATCACAGTAGGTAGGATAAATAAAGCACTTGACACAATGTAGAGTGACACTATTTATTGTATTTAATTTTCCAATGTTTTTAAAATAGAATACACCCATGTACAAAATATTGTTTTATTTGAAAAATAAATATTTAATATAATTTTTGGGAATCACCACATAAGCTGATATTATAGTAAAGATAAAAAGAAGTGTTTATGTACAAGGAGCTCCAACAGAAGTAATTCAGTATGGAAAATCAACAAAAGAATTTGGAAGACATTTTTGAAATTAGTAACAGTGTCATAGAAGAGCTGAACATACTTTTTACAAGTAGCGAGAATGAAGAGGAAGATATAAATGCTGCAAGTATTAGCTGTGATTTCCTAGATTAAAGGTTAGAGGTTGATTTTCTGGAAGCCTTAGATGACATCGAGTATGATCATATGAGTTTTGAAATTGATAATGAGGTATATGAAATACATGATGAAATTATTTTAGAAGGTCTATTGAGGTTGATTTTCTGGAAGCCTTAGATGACATCGAGTATGATCATATGAGTTTTGAAATTGATAATGAGGTATATGAAATACATGATAACATTATTTTAGAAGGTCTATTAAGTTATGAGATGTTATGAGAATACATTTATTAAAATGGTTTGAGACATTCTTGTTTCAGAATTGTAATCATTCAGGTAGTACAGAAGTAGTCATGTTGCAAAGTTGGCCTTAGGGCATGGACTGCTTCAAACCCCTATAGACTGCGTATGCATTCTTCCATGCACCGGCAAATTTGTCTTTTATTCCTTTAATTGCCCAGTCTGTATCCTTGAAGTTCCAGGAAACACTAACACACTTTTAGAAAGGCAGCAATTGTGCACATTTCTTACTGCCTTCGGCTGGGGTAGTTGTTACAACAAAAAGGCTCGATAAAGGGTCTGCACTTTGAATACAATTATGATATAGAATAGTTGATAACCATAGCCAAGAAAGGCAGCAAGTAGGTGTGTGTATGTGTAGATGGTGTGTTGATTGAGTGGAAGATGAATAATGTAAAAAATAAAAAAGGCTGCAAGTGTGAAAATTACCCAGTGCCTTTTGCCGGGGAAGTAGTTACAACAAAAAGGCTCGATGAAGGGCCTTGACATTCAATCAGAATGTGAAATTGAAGAATAATTGATAATACCAGCCAAGAAAGGCAGACAGTGTGCAATTTAAGCACTGCTTTCGGCTGAGGCAGTTGATTCTAATTAGAAGTTAATGTCAAAAAAGTAATGTTGAGCATAGTGATGCTCCTGCTCCCTGCATTTTATTAGGTCGATAGACGGTTACCCGTCAGACAAAAGTTCATCACAATAAATGCATAGAATGTTAATTTGACCGAAATGAGGATTCATTTGTGGATGTGGATTGCTTGCTGAATATGATGCTGCAGCAATCGATGTGGTTGGTGCAGCAGCAGGTGCGTTTTCCTGTAACGTCCGTGTTGGATGTTGAGCAAAGTTATTGGGGTGCAAGTTCTTGATATATCGCATCATAGTTGGTGTGCTAAAGGAGTATTTTTAGGAAGGATGACTTCTTTAAAGAGTTGTTTGGCAAATTTTACAGGTTAAAGACGGAGCATTAATCTTTTTTGTCTTTTAGTGATAGTAAATAAGTTGCAAATTAGAGCTATTTTCTTGTTCTTTAGAGGCTCATCTTCTACATTTTCTACACCAATCGTTTCAGTTGTTTAAAAAAAAATCTGCAGGCAAATATAAAACTCTTCCCTTTATTAGCGTTACTAAATCAGAAGGAGGAAATGTTCCTGTCTTAGGCTCTATATGAATAATGGCCTGAAATGGATGCACACATTTAATAAGAATAGGCTCATAGGTATTTAAATCCATCAATTCAGAAGGAATTATTACGAAGTTTAAATTATTAAGCACAGCTCTAGCAGGCATTTTGTTCTTATCTAATTTGTTATAAAAATATTTAGAAATATGCTGATCAGAATCCAAATCAAAACAATTCTCTAACAAATAAGTTGTGAAATGCTTATAGTCATTATTATTTTCCTTTTTACTTTTTAAATACAGATGAACCGTCCTGGTTTGATTTTTATAACGAGTTCATTGAAAACAAATGGAAGAATAATTTGGTGTTGCTAGTGAAATCACCTTAAACTTTGTAATACGTTGCTCACAATTATCTACAGTACAACATTGTACATTCTGTTCCACATTTTCCTCTATTAATATTTCAGTTTCTGCACGGTTTTCCTGAGGACCAAAGTAACTAAGCTGAATTTCTTCAGGGACATTTGTTACATCTGATACAAATGCACGGAAAAGAGTACTGTTACATTTTTTTTAACATTAGTGCTGGAATTTTTGCGTAATAGAATGTTCTGATTCATTTTCTGATTTGAGTATGATGAACTGGTAACATTCTGAATTGGTGAAAAACACTTTGGCATACTTTTTTAGAAAGACAAGCCAGAGAATGACTTTGCAAACCCGTATTTTCTCTCACTCTGCAAGAGTCCAGTCCTTGCCACATCTTAATTTTTTTGTTTAACACTTTCCTTAATATAGTTATGTAAGAAATTGCATTAAAAAATTAATAGATTCTTAGCTTACAGTATAAATACTACTCCCTAATAGTTCCTCAGATAACACTTCTTTTGCATTTCTAGGAACAATTTTCTCTTTCACAATAGCACAACCATTTATGCAGATCTCTATCACACCAAACAGACATTCCATTGTAAAGTATACAATTATATCAGAGGAGAACACAATATAACATAATTCTTCAGGGATTTTTAATGTGTAGTTTCTGGTATGATTTCCGCCAACACATGTTTAGTCGTAAGGGAAATACCCACGACTTCCTCAGGGCTGAGAAAAAATACAGAGAAGACATCATGTAGTCCCCCATTCTTAGGGGTAATCATCTTACTACATAGCCAAACTATATAGGCATGCACAGCCATATTTGATAAATACCACCATCCAGTTTTAGTGAAATATGGGACAAGAAAAGTGAGGGACAGAAAAGAACTACACCATCCCTTTGTGGAATCAGTGTAGATAAGATTGAATTGAGAATATCATCAACAAGGACATAGGAACCGAGTGAGGGTTCATGGAGGTGTAACTAAATGTTAAACAGTTCAATGTGAATAGTGATCATGAGTCTTGACTCCAACCGTATTCCCTATTTTATGAAGATATCTGGGATGACTCCCAGGCCTACTGTTATGTTGCTGTGTCTTTAAGGGTGTCAAGGACAGTGACATCACTGTTAGAATGATTACATTCCAATTGATGTGAATACAGTTTGCTGGAACTTCTGCTGTTGATGGTTGTACCATTAAAAGCTCCTTCTGCTACTTACCTGTGTATGAGCTTTTATCACTGGCGACGAGGGTCAAGGCTTGATTGGGGACAAGCACCTACGACCATCAATTCCCCTACCTTTGGAATTTCGTTTGGAACTTGGGTTTTTCGTTTTTTTACTATTGGATCGCATTGGACACATTGGACACAGCATACTTGTTTTGGACTTGGTTTCTACCATCTGGATCACTTTTCTACAGTCTGGCTCTGTTACCCTGTTTGGATTGGATTGCATTTTAAGACTTTTAGCACTGTTTTGGCTGACTATATCGTTTTTGGACTGCCTTTAGAATCACATTGTGTTTGTTCTACTTCTGCTGTGGCTGACTCGGCTGTGCCGCCTTGCCCTGCCTGCCTGCCTGCGTTTTATGACTATAACGGAGAACATACATAACTTCGGATACAGGTACTGTCATTGGTTTACCTCCTCCTCGAGGCTTACCGTTATCCTGTTGCCATTTGAATCGGATCGCGTGTGCCATCGCGTGTACCCTGCTTTCGCGTGTCATCGCGCGAATGCTGTCAGCCTTCTCTTCCTCGCTCTGACAGTCTAAGGCGAGCGTGCGCCTTGCGCAAGTGCTGTGAACTCTGACTCCTGACGTCCTACGCGTGACGTCACCACGCAGCGGCCATTTTGGATTTCCCTGGTAACCACGCCGATGCGCACGGCAACGCTCATCATTTACCCTCACAACGCATTTAACTACGCCGATGCGCACGGCAGCGCACATTAACCATTTACTCCACAGCAGCCAAAACAGAACTTCGTTTCACTCACGCTGATGCGCACAGCAGCGCATCATCGAACAAAACTTTGTCATCAATCTTTATTCACCGATGCACTTGGATTATGCATAAATGTAACTATAAAGATATGACATGTTTGGATTAATGTTTTCACATTACTGTGCACTCTAAGGTTTGGATCACCCTCAGTTTCCATAGTGTACCTTGATCCTGATTGGTTATTTGTTAATCTAGGTATGTGGTAAACATTCAATTGACCTATATTCTATTTCTTATTGGCCAATTGAATATTGGAGTTCATTCTTTGATTGTTTTTTTAGGACATCTCTAGAGTAGCTGTTTTATTTCTTCGCTATGGCTACTACGTCTAGCATGTCACAACCACCTCCATTTCTTTTGGAGGAGGGTGAACCCATTCTTCCTTGGAAGAGGTGGAGAAATCTATTTGACTCGTACTTAATTGCCATCGGAGGAGAAAAGTTTTCGGCTGTTAGAAAACAAGCCATCTTGCTGCACAATTTAGGAGTTGAAGGCAGACGCACCTACGACATTATGGACAGCATACCTGTTGGTGGGGCTGATGGGGAACCTGCAGACATTTTTGAGATGTCTATGACTATGCTGGAACAGTATTTTGGTCCAAGGATTAATGTTGTTTTAGAGCGACATAGGTTTTTTACTCGTGTCCAAGGTTCTCGTGAACGCGTGGGCACGTATGTCGCGGCTCTGAAAACTCTCTCTCGAACTTGCGATTTTGGTGATTTATCCGAATCTCTGGTTAGAGACCAACTTGTTCGATGCACGAACAGTTCGAGGGTTCAGGATAAGTTATTATCCAAAAACCCTACACTGAAAGAAGCTTTGAACATTGTGGAAGGTATGGAGAATACCTCTACATGGGTAAAGGAAATAAGAAAAAATAAAGAGGATGATAGTCACACTGTCAGTGATAGTAAGAAGAAGGTTTCCGACTCTATACATATGTTGGAAGATGAGGATCTACTTTGTGAAAATCACGATGAAGTAGCTAAAGTCAGTGTAAGTTCTAAGAGCAAACCTTTCCAAAAGACGTTTGCTCAGAAAAACACTCTTGATAATCGCCCTTCTTCCTCCAAAGAGTCTATCTTCTCTAAGGAGCGTGACTCTCGCCAACAACGTCCTATAAGTAACCAAAGGATGCGTTGTTTCAGATGTGGGAGTTTCTCCCATTCCTCTAATTTTCCCCATTGTTTCGCTAGGGATAGCATCTGCAATAATTGTGGTATCAAAGGACACTATGCACGTGTATGTAGATCTGGAAAAAAGAGAGTAGTTAGTGAGCCAACTTCTGATATTTTACGCACACTTGTAGTGTCCAATGTTAGTGATGCGATGGTCGACACAGAGCACAATTCTGTGCCAACCTCTGACATTGTACGTACACTTGTGGTGTCCAATGTTAATGATGCGATGGTCGACACAGAACGTATTTTTATGCCATTTTGTGATGTGAAAATTGACAAATTTGTGTTTAAACTCATGGCAGACTCTGGGTCTCCTTTTACGTTAATTGGTAACAAGATTTGGGATGAAGTGGTTGGGTTGGAAAATGTTCAATTATTACCTTCTGACATTTCTCCCCTTAGCTACAATAAGTCAAGAATAGAGATCTTAGGATATATTGTGGCCAACATTTCTTTTAGTGGTATGTGTATATCTGGGAAAGTTTATGTACCTGTCAGAGGTGATAATCTCCTGGGATGGCGGCATCAACATGATTTAGGGATTATTCTTAATCCGGGAGCTGAAGATCCAAGAAATCAAGTCATGCTGATGAAAGATTTTCTTTCCAGTTATCTTCATTCCCAGATAGATCTTGTGTGTGAATCTAGTAAATATTTTGATGATTATCCTAATGTTTTTTCTGACAAATTGGGGTGTCTGAAGGGATTCGAACATAAAATCATCCTTAAAAAATCTGCCAGGCCATGTGTACACAGAGTCAGGAAAGTACCCAACATGATGCTGGAACCACTTAAACTTGAAATTGAGAAATTGTTAAACTTAGGAGTGATTGAAGAAATTGAATCATCAGAGTGGTTGAGTCCAGTGGTTCTAGCACCTAAGGATGGTGGGAAATCGATTAGGATGTGTGTGGATCTTCGCGGTTTGAATGAATGGATTTGGGTAGACCGTCAGCCTTTGCCTAACATAGCTGAGAGTATCAGCATTCTAAAGGGGGCAAGGATATTTAGTGTTCTTGATCTCTCTTCTGCTTACAATCAAGTTGTGCTGCATAAGGACTGCAGGCACTTGACATCGTTTGTTACACCCCTAGGTGCTTACCGTTTTTTAAGAATGCCGTTTGGCTTAGCCTCAGCAGCTGCATGTTTCCAAAGGGTGATGAAGATGGTTATGGGGAGTCTTCCCAATGTAATGTTCTTTCAGGACGATATTTTGATTCATGGTGTAGACATGTGTGAGCATGACAAGGTGTTGAGATTGGTGTTGGATAGGTTAAACGAGAGTGGGCTTACAGTAAAAAGGGAGAAGTGTCGTATTGGCTTAGAATCCGTCACGTATTTGGGACACGTTATCTCGGGGAACGGAATTCAGCCCAAATTAGAACTAGCAGAGCATATTGTTAAGGCACCCACTCCAGTAGATAAGGATCAGGTCAAATCATTTTTAGGGATGGCGGAATTTTATTCCAAATTTGTTAAGGGTTTTGCTAGTCTCGTTGAGCCCATTAGGTCCCTTTTGAAAAAAGGTGTACATTTTTCCTGGTCTAGTGATTGCGAGAAAGCTTTTGTTTTGGTTAAGAAAGAGATTGGTGAGATGCCAACTCTGGGTCATTTTGACTCCAAACTCAAAACCATATTGACTACCGATGCCAGCCTTAAAGGTTTAGGTGCTGTGCTTTCCCAAGTTGTTAATGGTGAAGAAGTTGTTGTTGCTTTCGCTTCAAGAGCTCTAAAGGAAGCTGAGCACAATTATTCTTGTATTGAAAGAGAAGCGTTGGCAGTATATTGGTCTATTTGTCATTTCAAATTTTACTTATGGGGGATACCATTTGTGGTTAAATCGGATCACCGTCCTCTAGTTCAAATTTTTTCATGTCATCAAAGTGATCATATGACGCCAAGATTGAAAAGGTGGAGCGAGGGTTTGCAAGAGTTCAACTTCTCTGTGCAATACATTCCAGGGTTGAACAACAAACCTGCTGATTGCTTGTCACGTCTTCCCATAGATAGAGATTGTGTAACTGAGGTTACCACGTGTATAAATTGGGTTTTGGAGTCTACCATTTCCGAGGAGGAATGGTCACGCAAGGTTGATGAAGATGTTGTTTTTCTATTGCTAAGGAATGTTATTAGGAGTGGCTGGCCGGATTATCATACTCTAGAGAATGTGTTGAAGCCGTTTTGGTCCGTGAAAGATGATTTAACTTTTTTCCAAGGGAATTTATTGAGGGGTGATAGAGTTGTGCCTCCTAGTGATTTGAGAGAGAGGATTGTCAACCTGGCTCATGAGGGGCATTTGGGAAGAAATTTGACGAAGGCTCGCATCAGGGAAAGATATTGAGAAGTGTGGCTCACTGGTTAGAGGAGGCAGACCTGGAAGCAGAAGTCAGCCCGGGACCAGGGTTCAATTCCCGGCTCGGTGGGGTCTTGAGTCCTAAAATGTCCATGGACTCGACAATTCTCGTTTCGGTGCCTACTCGATTCACGGGTTCACACTCTGCGACTCTGGGCAATAGCTTGCTTAATCTCCACAACGGCCCCTCGCGGCGGGATGCCTGGCTTTCACCTTGCGGATACCCTGCCGGGGTTATCTCACAGGGGAATACCAGGACGGGTTCCCTAAGCAAGCGCTTAGAAACCGCTTGGTGATTTGCGCTATATAAATTCCTGTGGCCTGGAATGGATCGTATGGTGGAAACTGTGGTTAAAGATTGCCATTTGTGTGCGGTGAATGACAAGTCACGTACCACTAGTCACTCCCCGTTGTCACCTGTGGAAGTTCCTGTGGCTGTTTGGACAAAGTTGGGCTTAGACATTGCCGGCCCTTTTGAGCTTATGCCCTCACATGAAAGATATGTTGTTTTACTGGTTGACTACACTTCTAAGTGGGTTGTGTCTAAATGCATGGGTATAGTTAACTCAAGAACTGTGATTGAATTCCTAAAGGATGTGTTTGGATCTGAGGGTGTTCCCAAGGTTTTACTCACTGAAAATGGGGTACAATTTACTTCTAGTGAGATGGACAGTTTCTTGAAAGGTCTTGGTATTATTCACCAGAAGACAGCTCTTTACTCTCCTCAAGCAAATGGTCTCACGGAGAGGATGAATAGGGTTGTTAAAAGTTGTGCACAAAGGGCTTTGGAGTCCAAGATGTCATTCAGCAATGTGTTAAGGGAGACGTGGTGGGCACATCGCACGACTCCCAATGCTGTTATGCAAAGGTCTCCTTTTGAGGCTTTGAGAGGTAGATTAGCTTGTTCGAAGCTAAATCCAACTTGGCTTCCGGAGAAGTTGGTTGAGAACAGTGTGGAAAAGGAAGTGAGAAGGAGGGCTGTGTTGACAGATTATCAGCAGAAGTACAAACAACGCTATGATACTAGGATGGCTGTCAAACACAGGAAATGGAATGTGGGTGACAGTGTTCTTGTGAAAAAAACGAAATTTGGTCACAAGGGTGTCTCGAACTTTATTGGACCTTTCACCATTGTTTTCATTAAGAAAAATGCTGTCACTTTAGACAATGGTTGCACTTGGAACATGTCTAAGCTGGCCAGGTGCAATGATGTCAGGAACCGTTGCCGTGATGGCACCAAACTTCCTTGTGTTCCCAGCATTCCCAATGTTCCTCCTTCCACCAGTCACCAGAGGGATACTCCTAAGAGATCTTTTCAGCTTCCCAAGAAGTTCAGTGATTATGTGATGCATTAATGTTCACTGTTTCTCTTTGTTCTTTTTCTTTTATATGATTTTGTGTTTTCATCAATATTCAATTTGTTATTTTATTATGTACAGGGGATGTGTTATGTTGCTGTGTCTTTAAGGGTGTCATGGACAGTGACATCACTGTTAGAATGATTACATTCCAATTGATGTGAATACAGTTTGCTGGAACTTCTGCTGTTGATGGTTGTACCATTAAAAGCTCCTTCTGCTACTTACCTGTGTATGAGCTTTTATCACCTACCTTGCGTTTTTCAGCGATAATCAATGAGCCTGTAAGGCATATAAAGTATATTGGAATAAACTGTATCCGAAGCCATAACAACAGTAAGGCGTAAAGATCACGAGGTCATGTACATACCTTCTGACTGGTTATAATTCCGTCCCAGCCTTAGGATATAGAAGAAATTTCTTCCCGCATCAATATTGTGCATCAATATCAGGCTGTAGGAGGAGTAAGAATAATTGTAAGCCCACTTGACCCCTGTAATCATCAGTCAAGTTGTCAAGCTTTTCCCCCCAAAAAGATTGATGGTCAAATAAATACGTCTGAACATCATATAAACAAAATAAAGGTAGTGTCATTTACGGGTGCACCTGCAACATAGTTGTTAACCATAGTCAAGAAATGCAGGACGTAGGTGTGTGTATGTGTAGAAGATGTGTTGCTTGAGTGGAAGATGAATATTGTAAAAAATAAGAAAGGCTGCAACGTCACCAAGTACATAAAGAGCAGCTCTCTAAACATGAACTCGCACAAAATGAAGGTACTCATCCTCAGACCCACCCCCTCAGCCTCGGACAACTTATGCTAGCTGAGTACACTGTGGACAGTACCAACACCTTTCAACCATGTGCACAACCTAGGTTTCATCCTCAACTCCTCCCTTTGTATCTGTAAGCACGCCTACACAGTCTCCTCGTACTGCTATAACACCCTCCACATGCTCTGCAACATTTACAATTGGATCCTAAACAAAAGAAGAAAAACAGTGACACAGTCCCTCATCAGCAGCAGACTACACAATGGCTAAAAGCTCTATACAGGAATTCCAGCCAAACACGTACAACAGCTACAACATATCCAAAAGACCTCCACCTAAGTGAATATTAATGTCCTCAGCTGCAGCCACATCATTCACCACCTGATACATCTACACTGCCCCAATAACAACAATAGGATCAACTTCAAGCTCCTCACTCTCACTTATAAAGTACTCTACAGCACCAGACTAATCTACCTTAACAGCAGTCATCCTTAAAGGCCAAATTTTTATCTTAAAATTTTGGCTTCAAAATATTAGGTAAGATTTTGGTAACTCTTTAGGCAAACGTTGCTTATAAACTAATTGACTATCATTACAATGTATCCAACCTTTCAAAGATTTTAAATAAACAGTGTAATGTCCAGATGTTGTAGAAGGTCCATCATGAAAAATAATTGCAACAGCTACAAAAGTTCTTCCTGATATTGAAACTTGACAAGCTACAACATTTTTAATTAAAGTTTCCAATATTTTTATTGGCTGCAAAAGTTTGCAAATTATCTAGTGTGTTTAGTTGGGGAAGTAGTTACAACAAGAAGGCTCGATAAAGGGCCTTGTCTTTGAATTAGAATATGAAATTGAAGAATAATTAATAACCCCAGCCAAAAAAGGCAGCAAGTAAGTGCGTGTGCGTGCGGATGGTGTCTAGATCGAGTAGAAGATGAATTAGGTGAAAAATAAGAAAGGCTGCAGATATGCAAACTACTCTCTGCCTTGTCAGGGAAGTGGATCTTTGGATATCCTTTTTATTACATAGAGAGGGTGTTGGATTCCACATCGAAGACTACCACATCTAAGGAAGCAAAGCAAGTGTACTAAGTTCCCACTGTGGCCCGAAGTGCTTAAAAATAACAACATACTTCGAATTAGAATAATAGTTGGCAAAGACGGTCAAGAAAAGCAGCAGGTAGGTGTGTTTGTGCTAGTGGATGCAGAATAAGGTGAAAATTAAGAAAGACAGCAGACGTGGAAACTACCGACGGCTTTGTAAAGGAAGTGGGTGTTTGGTTTTCCAGTCCATTACACAGACTGTGCGTCAGATTTTGTAGTGGGAGCCTGAGAAATGAGTATCACATCTAAGCAAACAGTGCAAGTGCAGAAAGTACAGTCACTGTGCGGTAGAAAGGACGGAAGAAAGGACACAAGTGTGCAAAATACTCACTGCCATTCACGGTTAGAAAGTTACCATGAAGGCTGAATAAAGGGTCTGCATTTTGAATTTGAATTAATTTTAGAATAATTCATAACTCCATCCAAGAAAGGCAGCAAGTGTGCACATTTTCCACTGCCTTTGGAGGGGGTAGTTTTTACAACAAAAAAGTTTGATGAATGTCTAATAACTAATGTTAAGGACGGTGACACTTCTGTTTGTTGTTTTTGATGAGGGTAATAGACTGTTTCGCGTAACACAAAAGTGATTCGCAATAATACATAGAAATTTAAGTTCACCAAATTGAAGATCAATATGTGAGTATGGACTGTTTGCTGAAGATGCTGTTGCAGTAGGAACTGGGTTGTTCTGCAATCTCTGTGTTGCAGTGAAGCAAAGTTGTTGGGGTGCAAGTTGTTTAAGTGTTGCACTATATTTGCTGTGCCAAAGGAGGATTTTTTGGATTGATCACACCTTGGAAGAGTTGTTTGGTAAATGTAACAGGTTACTAATTGTTGGTGTATTTCAGTTAGTATGTGTCTGCACTTTGCTGGAATCTTTAAGGGACACATTAGAGCTTTCATAATATAGAAACACTTTGTACTTAGTGACTTCCAATTCTATTTTGTGAAGAACGGTTGAAT
Source organism: Lissotriton helveticus (assembly GCF_964261635.1). NCBI lineage: Eukaryota > Metazoa > Chordata > Amphibia > Caudata > Salamandridae > Lissotriton > Lissotriton helveticus. The sequence continues at coordinate 134,649,339 of NC_136064.1, forward strand.
TCTACATCCGCCTTTAGAACTAGTGGTAGGGTAGCATTTTAAAGTATTTGATAGGTTACACTACACGTGTGCATGCAGCTAGAGAAAACTTAGCATTGTTATGCATGGGCATCCTTTCACATAAAACGTAGCATTCAGGATTGTAAAAGCTTGACATAGGAGTGACTGATGAGTTTATGTATGTCAGTGACAAAAGAAAAACAAATACGATTGTTGTACATTACAGATATACAGACTTGAAAGACTATGCATGTGAAACTATTAAATCGTTTTTGAAGGTATGGAGGGAAGCAGTGAAAGGGTGTTTAGAAGCAATACTGTCCAGCATAAAAAGTGCATAAGTATGTTTTTAAGTAACATATGATCACATGCAAGATATCTAATTAGATATTTGCACACTCCTGCAGTCTAGTTTTGTGTCCAAATTATCTTAAAAAGTAATGTTGAGACACTTTTTTCACCTGTTATGATTTGTACACTCCTTTTAGAGTTGGACCAGAGTTCCTCTAACATTTGTACTTAATTTTCTTTTTGAAATTGAGCAATTATTTTGTTTACCTGTTGAAAAACACATTTAAATCTTCCTCTTTGAAGGTCAAGAAGCAACACCTCTCCTCTACACAATATTGTTCAATGGTAGTCTAAAAAGTAGTGGTAATTCCACTGTCACCAAGGTAGATATCTGACAATAGAATTAATGATATTTTTACACCACTATTTCACAGTCCTAATGCAAAAGGTGTGTTTAGACTCAACAAAATAATTTTTATTTTACATATATAGGCAGTAACAGGTAAGTATGATTTACATTTGCTTTTATGAATTGAAGGAGGTCATCTGCTGCATTCTTAACATTGGGCCTGTTGAAAAGAAAGTGAAAAGAAAGTTGTAATTAATATTGCATGGTTTAAAAGTGAATAGCTTGTTGAAATAAAAACTTTATATGTATTTACATGGTAAACATAGTTCCAGGGTCAGAATATGCGGTTTCATAAGCAGGATATCGGCACACAAAGTAGTTTTGTTCAGTGCCAGTAACTACTATGGAAGTTTGTGCTTTTTAAAACCAAAAATATTTTTGGGTTTTGTCAAAGTGTTATAATGGTGGGGGCTCAGTAGCTTCCACTGAAATAACGTTTTACAAACACAATGCTAAAACAAGTCACACAATGACAAAAGTACAAAGCTGACCATCAATTTCAGACCTGCTGCCTTTGTCAATGCTTGTTTAATTTAGTTTTCCATAATCTTTTTGAAACTAGTTACAGAGATTTTCCATAATGACTATGTTTGAACAATAGTAGTATGGATCAACACGTTACTAAATGATTCTGCAAAAAAAATGGTAAGTGAAATTTTATAGTAGTTTAGCAAAATGTTTTTTTTCTGCTTTCTCTCTTTTTATGAACATTTTAGTTTGAACGCAAAGAATCATAAATCTTGCTTTTAAGCTTCTGCAAATATTTGCATCAAATCGCAGAGAATTCTGGGAGCTTTATACATAGCCTCATAGTGGTAAACTTTGCAAATGTGTGTACACTATTTTTAATAGATAAACTATCAGTAGTGTTGTCTCAGCTTACAACATTTATTTTCAACACTCACTCTAATAATATTGACTTTGCATCAATGTTGTGGAAGTTGGAAGGTCATTATCATATGGACACAAATATTACCTCGGCAGCAGATAGTTCCCATTCCTGCTCCAGAATGTTTTATTGAAAATTGGCCGCTGAAGAATTTGTGCTGCAGGGACTGGGACTACTTGTTCCAAGGACGAATTAAATGTGAATTTTTGATAGCCCCAAAAAATATATCATTGTGATCATTGAGAGGTACAAGAGTACCTGATAAGTATACATGGGTCAGACGTGTTTCAGAGCTGTATACTTTTGTATACTGCAGCCACTGAGAGTAGTGCAGTGAGAGCTTACAACATTTACTTAGAGTGTGCAGCCGAATAATAAAGGCATTCAATTATTGAAGCATAAATACAGGTTTAAAAAGCATTAACATATGGGCAAACATATTACCTTAACTGCAGACAGTGCCCTTCCCTGACCCATTATATGGTACTGCTAACTGGTAGCCAATGGGTTTGTGCTGCTGGGAGTTGGGCCTACTTGTTTCAAGGATATAATACACATGAAAACTTGTTGCCCTTGATCCCAAACAATATGTCCTGTGCAACGGGCTATAGGAATTCAACATCCCTGAAGGTGCATAGCCAGCTTTCGAACATAGTGGAGGCAACTTAGAAAAGATCCTTACCATAAAGTTTTCTGTATAAATTGCTTAAACGTTTTGGTTGTAGACAGCACAATACTTTTCAACAGACTGTAAATGTAAAAAAGATGTATATAAGCGCATCATAATAGCAATGCTAACCATTGGAAAGTTAATTTGCAAATTATTTTCGATGTTGCAAGTGTTTTGAAATTAAAGCACGGGGACTGTGGCAACTATTGAAAACAACAATAATTGTTCATATTGGGGTTGAAAACCAATCATAGGTTTCATAGCAACTGTGTTAGGCCCATAGTAGTGGTGAGACAAAATGATATGCAAATAGCAATATGCTTCCGACGGGCACCATAGATTTGTTTGGTAGACGTTCATAAATGTTATCCTTTAAAACCCTCTTTGCTATTTACGAGTATTTTAAAGAAGTAAACTATTAAGATGAGTAACTGCCATTGGTCATAGTCGTGACGCTTCAATTGTTGTAGGGAAACCCTTTAGAGAGATACGAATGGTTATGTTTAATAGTTTGCTTTTTTTAATTTCATAAAGAGAAATTATATTGGCAATTTTATATTTGTGCAATATAATAAATATTAAAGAGATAAGGAACATTTTTTGTAGGGAAAAGTTACCTTCAATTTAATAAAAACTCTTGATAGGTCTGAATTTTGTTACTTCGTGAAATCATGACTGATTGTCTTTGTTAAAGGTTTGGAAGTGTATAGAAAATATAGAAATATGATTTTTAGTATGTGTCGGACATTATAAGAATGTCCATTTTCTCAAAAGGTACCTGTAGAGTTAAAATGCAATCATTAATAGCTTTACATTACAACCCAATTACGTTCGTTTAGACTTATACGTATTGAAAAAAGTGAATATTAATGAACATATTTTCAAAATAAACAATCTTCCATTGAAAAAGTTTTAAAAACATCTTACATTTGTCATAGTATTCTAAACGTTACTCGATTCTACTCTTAAACATTAATTCAAATAGAGGTCTGAGAGAGCGTTATGAGGTAGCAGTAACTATTACAACCATGTACGCATCATTTTAAAGAATACAGGCTTGGGAATGTGAAGTGACGCAGTATTAAATATTACAAGTAATGGGAGAATTAAGAGGGGGCAAATACGATGAACAAGAAAGTATATATTCCACAAAAATAAAGCAAAACAGAGCTGGGAGGGCCAGGTGACGGATTAAAAAAATAATACTATTATGAACGCACAATTTATATGAATACAGGCTAAAGCACATGACAAGTTTAAAAATACGAAACCGAAATTTATGCACAGAGAATTTTTTTAAATAGAGGTCTGGAGGACCTTGTGACGCAGAAAGAAACATTTATACTATGTACATAAAATTTAAAACCATTGAGGGGTAGGAGGGCCACGTGATGCAGAAAAGAATACCATCATGTACATACAATAAAAAGAACAGATTCCAAAGCACGTGACACTCTTCATAAATACGACACAGAAATTCATGCACACTCAATTTATAAAAAAAGAGGCCTGGGAGTGCTCCTTGACACAGAAGGAAATTTTAGGATCAACAAAGGAAGATCAATAAGAATACAAGCCTGGGAGGGCCTCGTGACGCAGAAAAAAAAATACCATCATGCACGCACAATTAATAATAGAGGCCTAAGCACGTAGCATAGTAGAGAAATACGAAAAAGAAATTCATGGATGCTGAATTTATAAAAAAAGAGGCCTTGAGGACTTTGTGACGTAGAAAGAAAAATGTCCATTATGTATGCACAGTTTAAAACCATTGAGGGGTGGGAGGGCCAGGTTATGCAGAAAAAAATACCATCATGCACGTTTAATTTATAACAGAGCCGAAAGCACGTGACACACTTAAAAAATAGGACACAAATTCATGCACGCTCAATATATATAAAAAGAGGCTTGGGAGTGTTCGATGACACCGAAGTAAAAATATTACGATCATGAACGGAAGATGAATATGAATAGAGGCATGAGAGGGGCTCGTGACGCAGAAATATATAATATCATGCACGCACAATTAATAATAGAGCCCTAAGCATATGGCGTAGTACAGAAATACGACACAGAAATGTTTGCACGCACAATTTATAAAAATTAGAGGTGTATAGGACCTCATGGCTTATGAAGAAACATTTCAATTATGTAAGCACACTTTAAAACCATTGAGGGGTAGGAGGGTCACGTGATGCAGAAAAGAATACCATCATGTACATACAATGAAAAGAACAGATTCCAAAGCATGTGACACTTTTCAAAAATACGACACAGAAATTCATGCACACTCAATTTATAAAAAAAGAGGCCTGGGAGTGCTCCTTGACACAGAAGGAAATTTTAGGATCAACAAAGGAAGATCAATAAGAATACAGGCATGGGGCTGCCTCGTGACATAGGAAAAACATACCATCATGCACGTACAACAGAGGCCTGAGCACATGGGGTACTACATAAATACTACACAGAAATTCATGCACGCACAATTTATAAAAATAGAGGTGTGGAGCAAGTCGTGAAGCAGAAAGAAACTTTTAATCTATGTGCATACAATTTAAAACCATTGAGGGGGAGGATAGCCATATGAAGGGTTAAAAAATAGCACCATGCATATACAATTTACAGTGGAGGCTGATGTTGTGACGTCTTCTCTTACCTTTGCTTCTGGCGTCTTTTGTCGTGTCTTCAAAGGCTGCTGTTTCTCTGAGTCTGGGGTGTTTTGGGTGCAGGTGGCACCGCCTCCGCGCCTATGGTATTGTGGCTGGGTGGCAGCAGCAGTGTCACCACGTCGAGTGTCAGGAGTCCTCCTCCCCTCGAGCAATCAGTTCATAGTAAAATCGATGACGACACTCTGTTTGTCACAGCAGCACAGGCAGGCAACAGAGAGGGTGCTCACGTCAGTGCCCGCATTATATGGGAACCGCGGGGGCTGACCAAACCAAGCCCAGGGCCGTCATTGGTAGCGTTTTCACGGTCTGCAAGAATGACGGCCCTGGGGGACATCCCATTGCCTAACGTATTGTTTTCCAGGCTTAGTGAAAGCAAGCATGCTAGGTGGTGGCATGTGGGGAGTGTGGGCAGGTGTGCACCGCGCATGTGCAAGTATGAGTGTGTGCACTAACAATTAACAACACTCTCTGTGCGGTGTTATAATGTACACAGAGGCAGGCCCAGGATCTGCAATGAGTGAACACTTCTAATCATTCTCCTTAGCGTGCCCCGAGCTCTGATTTGTCACTGAGAGGGTGTACGCGAAAGGCGGCAATGTTTCTACTTGGTTTAAAATATTTATTTATGTATTTAATGTACATACTAAGGGCAGACATTTGGGATGATTATGAATTTTTTTTTACACTTTTAACAATCATATATTACTTTTAAAAACAATTACACAAATCGCGGTAGAACATCATGCGTACTTGTATCGAAAGAGCTGCGCAAGCGCATCATAAGCGTACGCAAAGCCATGTGACTTTAAAAGTAGAGATTTGATCACCATATCAAGAGCAATGGACTCATCTTCCAGCAGTTCTTCAGAGGGAGATTTCATTCCTGAAGAACCTCCAAAGAAGAGGAAAGAAGCTCTAATTTGGAAGTTTTTTACTTTTCCAGAAGGACCAAAAAAGGTTAACGCTCCAAAAGTAACCTGTAAAATTTGCCAAACAACTCTCTCAAGGGGTGATCCATGTACAAAATACTCCTTTGGCACAGCAAATATGGTGCGACACGTGAGGAACTTGCACCCCAACAACTTTGCTCGAGCTGCAAGGCGCATGTTGCATGAGAACCCACCTGCTACTGCACCAAGCACATCAACTGAGGCAGCAGCATTTTCAGCAAGCAGTCCACACCCACAAATTAATTCTGACTTTTCTAAAGTTAAAATTCTATGCATTTCTTGTGATAAACTTTTGTGTTATGGGGAACAGTCTATGGACCTGACAAAACGCAGGATGCAGGACCATTGGTGTCTTCAACATTATTTTTTTTTTTTTTTCATTCTTTTGTTTGGAATTTGTTGACAAAACACAAAAAAAATACAAAAAAAAAAAAAAACAGTTCTTTTTTTAACTACCTTCACTGGTCAAAGAAAGAACTATATTTCTATGTTAATGTGTAAAAGTTTGTCAGAATTAATGAGTAGTTGATAAATGAATGAATGAATATATTCCTAGTGTATGGAGAATGTGAAAGTGCAGAATTATAAGGAAGTGCTACAGCATAAATTTATAAGGTGTTTACCTATAGTATACTGTAGTATGTCCGAAGCACTTGAATGTAACATATGTACATAAATATGTTACAAGTCTATGCTTCAATTTGCGCTGCTAGTAAAACTGCCTGGGTGAATTTGTATGTTTTAGGGGGGGATTTACAATCCCCTTGCCTGTTTTACACAGCCGTTGCGTCATTTTTGTGACACAGCGGTGGTGCAAAAGATGTTCCATGGTGTGTGCTATTAACAATGTGACGCATCTGGAGGGTGCATTACATTGTAAAGCCCAGTGCCAGAAGAGGCTTTCCTGTGCAGAAGGGGGTGCAGCAACGCCTCCTAACAGTGACTAAGTGAAATGTATAACATTTCATTCAGTCACTTTTGAGCTTATGCTGTGTCAAAACCTTGCACTTGCTTGAAGCAGGTGTAAGGATTGATACAGCATTGTGAGCATAGGGCCCCAAGAGCATTGCCGGAGCTGTGTTATACTTGCAACCGAAGTCAAGCTATAATTAATTCAAAAATTACTTTGCAATTTTGTGTTGTTATTATTTTATAAGAAGAATATGAAATATAATCTAAAAAATAAAATAAATATAAATATTTATATTAAAATATAAGAAATTAGTATAAAAAGAAAGACATAATAATTAATACATTTATAAGTTATCATTTACAAAACCTTTGAAATTCACAGAAAAAAACCATAGGTTTCACACACGTTATAGCTAGGAATTAGCATTTAAAAAACCTTGCAAATTCATTGTAAAAACCATAGGTTTCACACCCGTTATAGTTAGGAATTAGCATTTAAAAAAACATACAAATTCATTGAAAAAACCATAGGTTTCACACGCTATAGTTAGCTGAACATTTCTCTTATACAAAACCTTTGAAATTCCTCTGTTATAGTTAGCTCAGCTAACTATAACGTGCGCGCCCGCAATGCACTGCTGATGACGTCACATGTTACATCACTCATGACATGGTCAGTGACATCACTCATGACAGAACTGATGACATCTCAAATGACATCCCTGATGACATCACTGATGACATCATCCTTGTGGCAGGCCTCCTCTCAATGTAATATAACCTTTGATACACACAATCAAAAATAGAAACTAAAATTTTCAAGAAAATGGAGATACCAATTCCAGTTAGAACAACCTATTCAGTAATTCCCAAATCTACATACACATCCACTCGTTTACCAACAGTTCTATATAGTCACTCATACATGTACTCAAGTTTCAAGTTTATTTATTTGATTTGTTACTCCACTGAGAACCACAAATATGTCATGCATAATAATCAATTTTTTACACCATTTTGTTAAAATGTTCATTCTATTACAAAGTTAAAAATGATTTAAAAAATGTATAAAAATTGTAACAAACAAATTCGTTAGGCAGAGCTTTACATAAAATAATCAGTTCCTTTGCTTAGTTAATTCTACATTTGGTATAAACTGGTTGTAAAAACCTCTTTCTTGCCATTACCACTTTCGCATTTGGGCAAATAAACATCAAGTGCTCCAAATCCTGCTCCCCGCCTTCACACAAATTACACATAGAGCTTTCTTTTAAATGCCATTTAGAAGTTACGGTCATTCTCCTGACCCCATGATTTAGATTAAAAGTAATATATTGCTGAGGTTTCTTAAATACTATAGTTTCAGTAAAATTCTTATATAAAGACAGTTTAGAGCAATACAGAGAGTCAAGGTTGAAACTAAGTCTTGGAGTGAAGTGCTTTCAAAAGAGTTTCAACTGGGCTGGTGTCCAAGTTAGTAACAAATTGATGTTAGTCTCTGATAACTTAAAAGCAGCTAACGCATTATTTGAGAATACATGTTTGTAGGAGTCGCAGTCAAATGTTTCTATTTTGAGCAGGGATGGAAGTGTTCCTTCTTCCGCATGAAGGAGATTATACACCCACCTGATGATATTGGCGATTCCTCGGGAATAGGAACTGGTTAGTGAATACTCAAGGCAGAGAGCTTGTACTGGTACAGCCTGAGACACCTTCGTTAACTTCCGTAGGATTTTTCCTTCTTTTAAATCCAAGAAGCTCCATTGGTTTATTGGGATATATTCCAGGGCACATGACAGTACTGGCGGGATCTTGACGAAGTATACCGTAAGCAAAGAAGAGAAATGCCTTTGTCCTGAAGCTGTATATAACCTTGAAAGAGCTCCCGCGTGTACATCAGATTTCTGGGTCAGATTAAGAGTACGTGGTCGATTTTGAAGAGACTTAGTGAAAATTGTGCCTAAATACGTATATTTATTTACCTCTTCCACCTTTTTTCCCCCTATGGTCCAGCTGAATTTTGTGCTCTTTTTCCTTCCTGAGAATGAAACTATTTTTGTTTTTGTAATGTTAGGTATTAGATAATTTTCCTCCGTGTAGTTATGCAGTGCATGGAGGCTTCTTTGCAGACCAAATGGTGTTAGATCTAATATAATTATATCATCTGCATATAACATAGTATGTATATTGTGGAAGGCTATTTTTGTTGGAAAGTTGGATACTTGCTGAAGACATTGAGGAATATCACTAAGGTAGAGGGAAAACAATAGGGGAGCAAGAAGGCATCCTCGTCTAAGGCCGTTTGGGGTCGAGATGGGGCTAGTTAAACCCTTTTCTCTCCCCATTTGGACCTGGCATCAGGTGTCTGTATGCAGTGAGATTAATATACGTAATAGCTGATCCGGGATGCCCATTTTACTATGTTTTTTCCAGAGTGTTCCTCTATCCACTCTATCGAACTTGGTGGAAAAGTCGATGAAAGCAGCATATACTGGCTGGGATTTGATTGTCACGTATTTATCTAGTATGGTTTGCAACACAGCAATATTGTCAGTGACCGAATGCTTTGGTCTAAATCCGGCCTGGTATAGAGGAATTAGTCCAGATGAAAAGGCCCAGTTTTTAAGATGATCTAATACTGCTGCCGTAAAGATCTTTCCTGTAGCGTCCAGAAGGGCTATCAGTCTATAATTACCAGGTTGCAGCCTTGATCCCTTTTTTTGTATAGGTATAATGATGCTCCCTTTCCAAGATTTGGGGATTTCCCCAGTTCTAAAAATGTAGTTGAAAAGGGGGGATAGCATCTTGCTCCATTCTTTAGGGTTGGACTGGAGGACCTTGATTGGAATTTGGTCAGGACCAGTTGCTCCTGTTGTTCTCGCCTTTCTTATATGTATCTCGATAGAAAAAGGACTAGATGAGCCGCTGTTTGAGGGTTTTATTTCTGAGTTCCTATCGAAATTATGGTCTGTTTTTGAGTTGATATTTAATTTATATAAATTAGCAAGGTAGAGTTCCCATTCTTTTGGGGGCACCGGGGTAGCTTGTAATGGTTTTTTGTACCAGATTATTTGGCAATTATACTCCAATAGGCGCGTTGATTGTTTTGTTTCGCTGCTATCTGCAGGTCCACCCAGTTTTTGTCTTGGGTTATTCTCTCATGTTTTTCTTTTTCGCTCCTGCGATGGTTCTTCAATTTGTTAATTTCTGCCTGTTTGGACGATGAATTTTCTAAGAACTGTGTTCTTATCAGTTTATTTAAAAGTTTTGTATTGGAAGCTAAGTTTGGCTTTTTGTTTTGGATCTTTGATGGTCTTGTTTGCATCAGCTTTTCCTGCAGTTTTTGTGTTAATTTTTTTATACCCATTTCAAAAAGTATTATTGGGTTTGTGGAGTGCGTTACTTGAAGAGGTTGCGTTGAATCAATTATGGTAGTTATCTTATTAAGCGTAGCTGAATTCCAATGGATCCGCCTTTGTTTTGGGTTTACCATAACTGTACTATAGCTGTACATAATTCGACTAGACAGACATAGATGTGATTTCCATTCTGTCTGTAATTGTAGAATAGCATGGTCGCTACCGTGGACAAAATTAATTTTAAGTTGTGAGACGGACAAGTCAAGGCTACAAATCATATAGTCCAGCAATGATGAACTACTATTTTCCTGTCTCGTATTTGAGGCAGGAATGTCTCCTTCCACGTTGCCATTTAATATGATTCCATTTAACATTGGGAGCGAAGCTATTAGGATTTTTCCTCTTTTTTCCACCTTATTACCTTTAGGAATTAGTGGTACAGAAATTCCCAGCTACTCTTCTTTGTACCAATTTACCCATTTTCGTAATTCCTCGTTAGATAATTTCCCATTAAAGTCACCCATAATGAGAAACGATGGATAGTCTTGATTTTCAATTATTTGTTCGATGTCTTCTAGAATTTCTATTGCAAGTGCATCCATTTTTATTCCAGTGGGTATATAAACATTAAAAATTAGTAGGTTTTCTAAGGATTCAGAAAAATTTGTCCCACACTTGATCTTAATACATTGATAATTATTTGATTTAGTTGGAATTATTTCTTGGACCCAGTTGTAATCTTCATTTAATAAAATTGCTATCCCACCTTTTGCATGACCCCGTTCAACCCGTGCTGCAGAGATATCATATACAAAATATTTCTCTTGGTTAAAATTTTGTGTAGTCCATGTTTCTTGTAGGGCTACTATTGCTGGATAATCTTTTACTAGTTCCTCCATTTTTTCTTTAGTTTTTCCCGCTATGTTCCAGGAGGAGATCGTTAAACCTGTGCTTTACTTTAGGGTGAGATATTACAGAACTATTCAAATTGGATTTGATTTTACTTTTTGTGAAAATTGGATAGTGAGCCATAGGGTGATGATGCGATAATGATTTGATTTCATCCTTAAAAAGGTTTCTAAGAGAATATGTTTTGATATCTTCCTGCTTGCCCTTAGTTTCAACAATTGGTTTCTTCCCGGTTTGTGTGGCAATTTCTTTTTTCGGAGGGGTTGACAATTTTTTTGTTTCAGCTTTTGAGTTGTCACAGTTTTCCCCTTGACATTTACCACAAACTCCAGTTATTTTTAGTGATTTTATTTGGTCTTTTTTTTCTCGACTAGAAATTGTAAAATTCCTAGTTGTGTATCTAGAGTTTGGTCCGAGTTCTCCAATATGTTGCCTAAATGGATGAGTACTGATTCCAGGATATTTTGCAAGGTAAACAATGATTTAGATACTGGGGTGTAGTTGTTGGTCAGACCTGCAGTTTTGAAGAGAGAGAGATCTGGCGAATTTTCGAGGGATCCCTCTAGAGCTGATGGTATTTGTGGTGTGCTGTTCTGTATATTATCAGTCCCCTTTTGGGGTCCCGTGTGAAATATTAAATCCTTGATGTTAATATCTGAGCAAGTGATATTGTATTCTTGAGATTGTTGTATTTTTGATGAATCCGGTATTATTGATCCTGTTGCCATTAGATTCGGAATTGAATCCACCTGGTCAGTTATGAGACTTTTTTTACGCAACCTCAGGAGTTGTTTGGATTTGAATTTGAGTTTGATGTATTCCATCTTTTTCATCCTCTATATTCCATACTATTTCCTTGTTCATCTGATCTTTTAGTATTTGCCCCTGGTCATCTGGGTTTAGTTTTTCGAAATACTTTCTAATCCCAGGAGTTACTACAGTCTTTCCATTTCTTATCATCTTGTTAGTGTTCTTTCTGATTGCCTCTTCCGTTCCCATCCTTTTCATGAAGATCGTTCTAGATCTTATTTTTTTATAAGCCATTACAGTGTAGTAGATCCCTCAGTTTGGTTTTAATTGAAAGTTTAAAATGAAGGATTATTGCCTGGGGGACTTAACTGGGAATATACTTTATATATTATCCCCTTCTGCCCCCTACTTTTGATCCAGCGTTAGAGAAGCTGCTCTAGCCCAGTTCCGGTAGATACAGTCAAGGAGTCAGGGGACAGTTAGCCGGTGCGCCGCTCATGCCACACCGAAACTAGCACCCTGTTCTCACTCTCTAAGTCCGTTTCTTATAAAGTTGTATTGTTTAAGAAAACAGCTAAGGACTCCTCGCAGCTCCTACCACACCCGGGACTTTCACAATTATTGTTTTTGCCACGTCCAGGGGGTTATCGCTCTTTTGATACAACTTGCGTCCTAGGGACTTTCCAAGCTTTCCAAGCTCCTGCCACACCCAGGCCCCAATACACAGCTTGCGGCTCTTACCACGTCCAGGGGTCTCTCACATCCTCGGCCGGTCCAGCATCACCACTTGTAGCTGTTGCTCCTAGCGCATCCGGGTGGGGCTCTCATGGCCTCCGGCTGTGCCCGAGATGCCTCTCACGGCTCCTGCCGTGGTGAGGAGCTCTCACGGCTCTCACGGCTCCGGTCACCTGGGGTGCAGCTTGCAGCGCCAACCGCGTCCAGGGAGGCTCTCGCGATTCAGCTCACGGCTCCGGGTAGCTCGACAATAAAGGGTTGAACCTTCTTTCTGTGGAGTCGCATCTTTGAGCCCAGGGGCAATTGTGGGAAAAGGAAAATATATATATATATATATTACCTACTGGCGATAGCCAGTAGGTATATATTGTTAGGACCTAGCTACCATAGGAAATCGGCAAAATTCTATTGGGAATAACTTTGGCGCCGGTTGAGGAATTTGCGTGTAATTTTCCAAAATGTTGGCCAGTTCTGCTGCGCTCCTACTCTGAAAGTTTCAGGGGGATTCGTGAAGTGGGGGCTGAGAAAAAAGGGGGGTCCCGAAACGTGTTTTCCCCATGTTAATTTCCATAGGACGTTCTGACAAGGCTACAGCCCGAACAGCTGAACGGAATTACACCAAACTTGGCAAAATTGTAGGGACTGGTACACAGAAGTGCCTTTGCTATATTTGGTGAAAATTGCTCCAGTGGTTTTTATGAAAATTAACTTGAAAAACACATATATATCTGGGCGGAGCCTAACCACACATCTCATCGTGAGATCTGATTGGCTGTCAGCACTTCATCCAAGAAGTGTTGGCAGCCATCTTGGGACCAATATACATGATAGCACCTCATTAAAAAGCTTTGTAGTTAATAGAGGGTTTTAGGACTTTAGTTACATTATAAATCATTTGTTGATGGTACCATACTCATTTTAGGAATTGTGGTGTGTTCTAAGGTGATTTTACCATGTGAAAAAACCTTCTTCTGGGATATCATGAATCATGTTTGAAAGAAAACTATTATCTCATGCATTTCCCACAGTGGTTTGGAAGGGGATCTATAAGCTAAAATGAAAGCATATTTTCTGTAAATTCACATTATCTTTCTCTGTGAGCATGAAGTCTGACATTCTCAGTAAAACATGTACATTCAACAAGGACCGAGACTGTCAGTTGATTCCTTTGTGTTCTACTGCAGCCTCCTAGAGTGTTCTAAAGAACAACTAGAGCGCTAACAGTCCTACTTATTACAAAGGTATGGCACACCTGAAGCCATCTTGATTGGAATAAAGTGGTAACTCTTAAAACATTAAATTTAAAAAGGAACAAAATGAGGGGGTATATTTTGCCATAGAAAGTATGATTAGTGCTGCAGAAAGATAAATTAGGGCACATTTTGAGTGACTTCCCAAATCCTCTTCTATTTCATTAAACAATTCTGACATGCAGTCTCCCAAGATGGCCACCAGAGACAAAAGAGCCCAAATGTAGCCCAAATATCACCCAGATGTAGCCCAAGTATAGCCCAATGACAGAATGATCCAGAGTGTTCTAAATAACAACTAGAGCGCTAACAGTCTTACTTATGACAAAAGTATGGCACACCAGAAGCCATTTTGATTGGATTGAAGTGGTAAGTCTGAAAACAATTATTTTAAAAAGGAACAAAATGAGGAGGTTCATTTTGCCATAGAAAGTATGATTAGCAGCAGACTTCCCTGGTGAGCAGTAGCTTTACTACAGTGATCTAATGAGCAACTAGAGTGCTAACATTCAGAATTCATGGCAAATGAATGCCTTCTTGATGGAACCAAAGTAAATAAGCATTGAAAATGCAATTGATCTCGCCCTCGTTTAAGTTAAAGCCATTCTGTTTGTAATGAGGTGGCTTTTTTGCTTTGCTTTTATTAGTGTTTTTAAAACTTTCATGTAAATATCATGCATATGTATGCATATATGTATAAGTATGCATGCATTTATATTTGTATTTATATAGATATGCAGATTATATATGTTTATATATGTATATATATATATATATACACATACATAAATGCATATGCATATATATGCATATATATATGTGTATATGTGTGCGTGTAGAGAGAGGTAGAGAGGTAGAGGTGTAGAGGTAGAGAGGTAGAGGTAGATAGGTAGAGACTAGTAGAGAGAGAAGTAGAGAGAGGTAGAGAGAAGAGAGTAAGTAATAGAGTAAAGAGTGAGTAGTAGAGAGTCGTAGAGAGCAGGAGAGAGAGTAGCAGAGTGAATAGTAGAGTGAGTAGTAGAGAGTAGTAGAGAGTGAGTAGTAGAGAGTGAGTAGTAGAGAGTAGTAGAGAGTAAGTAGTAGAGTGAGTAGTAGAGAGCAGGAGAAAGGAAATAATTGAAAACTCTGCTGTTCGGAAGAGCCCTGATTGCAATGTAGCCTTGTAGCTGTGACTCTCTGAGGAGTGAACCAAGTTATTGTAATAACATCGATTTCCAAGCGCTTAGAGACCTGCAGGTGATTGGGCGCGTTATAAATCAAAAATAACAATAACAGTAACAATAACAAAGTGAGTAGTAGAGAGTAGTAAAGAGTGAGTAGTAGAGAGTAGTAGAGAGTGAGTAGCAGAGAGAGATAATAGTAGAGAGTAGTAGAGAGTGAGTAGTAGAGTGAGTAGTAGAGAATAGTAGAGAGAGAGTAGCAGAGAGTGAGTAGTAGAGAGTAGTAGAGTGAGTAGTAGAGAGCAGGAGAAAGTGAGTAGTAGAGAGTAGTAAAGAGTGAGTAGTAGAGAGTAGTAGAGAGTGAGTAGCAGAGAGAGAATAGTGGAGAGTAGTAGAGAGTGAGTAGTAGAGTGAGTAGTAGAGAGTAGTAGAGAGAGAGTAGTAGAGAGTGAGTAGTAGAGAGTAGTAGAGAGTGAGTAGTAGAGAGTGAGTAGCAGAGAGTAGTAGAGAGAGAGTAGTAGAGAGTGAGTAGTAGAGAGTAGTAGAGAGTGAGAAGTAGAGAGTGAGTAGTAGAGAGTAGTAAATAGTGAGTAGTAAAGAGTGAGTAGTAGAGAGAGAGTAGTAGAGAGTGAGTAGTAGAGAGTAGAGAGTAATAGAGAGTGAGTAGTAGAAAGTAGTAGGTAGTGAGTAGTAGGGAGTGAGTAGTAGAGAGAGAGTAGTAGAGAGTAGTAGAGTAGTAGAGAATGAGTAGTAGAGAGTGAGTATTAGAGAGTAGTGGAGTAGTAGAGAGTAAGTAGTAGAGAGTAGTGGAGAATATTCCAAAGTTTGGCACGGCACCACTTGCACAATAAGTCCAATCAAATCATATCACTTAGAGTCCTTATTGAAGCGCTGAATCTTGGTGTATATTCAAATGCTTTTATTTTCCTTAAGTTTATGTACCACAGCCAGCTGACGCGTTTCGTTCTGTACAACAGAACTTCTTCAGGGCGTTCTTATTTCCTTCAAGTTATGTCAGTATCCTGTTGTCATATAACTAGATATTTCTTCCAAATGTTAGACGAGACGTAAGTACATTCTTATTCAAAGTGACTAGGTATCAATTTTACCCACACAATTCGAGCAGCCTTGAGTAATTTATAGCATCCTCAAAGTCAGTCTTTCAAAAATTCCAAAGAATAGGACATGATAATCCAAATCCAAATGTTTCTCAAGAAAAGTCATTTTCAATCGTTCGGAATTTCGGAGTTTGGGCAGATATGACCCAGGGACCCCCAGTATGCAAGGGGAATTAGTCCCCCCTCTGCAAACGGCCTTTGCAGAGAGGTGTAAAAGAGGCATAGCCTCATTACACCTCTGTGCAATGCAGCCCCCTGGCACATACTGGAGGTTCCAGGTGGGCTAGTTGGCCCCCAGGGACCCCCAGTATGCAAGGGGAATTAGTTCCACCTCTTCAAACATGCACGGGGGCTGCGTTGCAGAGAGGTGTAAAAAAGGGTGTAGCCTCATTACACCTGTCTGCAATGCAGCCCCTGGCACATACTGGAGGCTCCTGGTGGGCTAGTTGGCCCCCAGGGACCCCCAGTATGCAAGGGGAATTAGTTCCCCCTCTGCAAATGCACCAGGGGGCTGCGTTGCAGAGAGGTGTAACAAGGGGCATAGCCTCATTACAACTCTGCAATGCAGCCCCCTGGCGCATACTGGAGGTTCAAGGTGGGCTAGTTGGCCCCCAGGGGCCCCCAGTATGCACGGGGAATTAGTTCCCCCCTTTCAAACATGCACAGGGGCTGCGTTGCAGAAAGGTGTAAAAAGGGGCGTGGCTTCATTACACCTGTCTGCAATGCATCCCCTGGCGCATACTGGAGATTCCTGGTGGGCTTTCAGGCCTTATATAGTTAGGAATTAGCATTAAAAAAAAACTTTACCCGCACATACATTACGAATACCCCTTGACATTCCACGTCGCATCGGCGCTTCCGCGTGACGTTTGTACGTCACACCGTACTTGTACTCCGCGAAAGTTTCTTAATGTTTAAGATATATCTATGTATTTAATGTAAATATTAAGGCAAGAAAGACATTATCTGAGATAATCATGAAAATAGTTTTTTTCACTTTTAATAAGCGTATATTACTTTTAAAAGTAATTACTCAAATCGCGGCAGTACGTCTTCCGTACGTGCACCGTAAGCGCACCCTGCGCGTACGCAAAGCCATGGGACTTTAAAACAAGAGATTTGATTGGTTCACAATACTTCCTATTCCAACTGTTGAAAGACCCCACCCATTTTAATCATTCTTTTTTTACTTTCACAGAAGAACCATCTCTTGTCTGAAGCTCCTGTGATTTGGGAAACAACTTTAATATGGCTGCACTTCCAGAAGATGTTTCAGACCATTCTTCAGAAGAGGAATTTGTAGCTGAGGAGCCACAGGCAAAACAAAAAGAAGCACTAACCTGGAAAGGTTTCAGATTTCCAGATGGAGAAAAAAAGGTTAATGCTGCAAGGGTCACCTTCAAGGTGTGTGGGACCACACTATCAAGAGGTGATCCGATGAAAAAATACTCTTTCGGGACCGCAAGCATGGTTCGTTGTGTTAAGAACCTTCATCCTCGCAATTATGCGAGAGCTTCTTGCGATAGGCTGCGGGACGACCCTCCAGCAGCATTTGCCAACACTTCATCAGCACCAGCCGCAGCACCATCTCCTACACATCCGGACATCCATCCCGATTTTGGTGACTTAATTATCCTTTGAAATTTTGCAAAGAGACTCTCTGCTACGGGGAGCAGTCAATTTACTTAATTTGCCGGCGCAAACAGAAGCACCGTTGCTCACACCGCTAATTTTCTTTTGTTTATTTGTTCCTGTTGGACATTTTTTTGTGTCCACAGTTCTTTTTACTTTTTTAAAAAAAAACAAAAATTCAAAAACTGTTCAGAAAATACAAAAAAAAATTAAAACTTCCAAAAAGAAAAAAACATTCTTTTAAGAACTAACTGCACTGGTCAAAAAAAGAGGTACATTAGTATAATAGTGTGTTAAAGTTTTTTTGAATGAATGTGTAGTGCATACATGCACGAAAGAATACATTAGTAGTGTATGGTGAATGTGAAAGTGCAGAACTATAAGGAAGTGCTACAGCATAAGTCTATAAGGTGTTTACTTACAGTATACTGTAGTACTTCCGAAGCACTTGAATGTAACATATGTACATAAATATGTTACAAGTCTATGCTACCCTTTGCACTGCTGGTGAAACTGCCTGGGTGAATTTGTAAGTGATAGGGGCAGATTTACAACCCCCTTGTGTCTCTTTTACATCGCCGTTGCGTCACTTTTGTGACGCAGCGGTGGTGCAAAAGATATGCCATGATGTGTGGTATTTACAATGTGACGCATCTGGAAGGTGCTTCACATTATAAAACCCTGCACCAGAAGGGGGCATTCCTGCGCAGGGTGGGGGGGGCGTTCCAGCGTAGGAACGCCTCCTAAAAGTGGCTGAGTAAAATCTACAAGATTTGACGCAGCCCATGCTGTGTCAAAACCCTGCACCTGCTTGAAGCAGGTGTAAGGATTGACACAGCATTGTGAGCATAGGACCATCAGAGCATTGCTAAAGCTGCATTGCGCTTGCAACACAACTCAAGCAATGCACCACCTTTACTGCAGAGATGCATCACGCATCTGTGCCATTTTTGCCCATGGCGCACTGCATTGTAAATACTGCACATCCATGGTGGCGGTGGCATGGTGCACAATAACTGGCATATCCCTGGGGATGTGTCAGTTATTGTATATCTGCCCCTTAGTGTTTTAATGCAGTGAATGGATTACTACACACTGATGAATGAGCCACTACAATACTAAAACAGCAGTGGCAGAGTGTTTGGTGGAAGTGTATGGATACAGACTGGGCAATTGAAGGTTTAAAACACAAGTTTGCAGGTGCATAGAAGAGTGCATGCATAGTGTATAGGGGTTTGAAGCAGTCCATGCCCTAAGGCCTACTTTGCTGCATGACCACATGGGTACTGACTGAATGATTACAGTTCTGCAAGGAGAGTGTCTGGCTGAATGTATAACTGCTTCACTTTTAGTACAGTGCATAGATAAACACATACTGCTGAATGGCTCACTACAGTACTGAAACAGCAGTGGCAGAGTGATTGGAGAAAGTGTAAGGAAACAGACTGGGCAATTGAAGGTTTAAAACACAAGTTTGCAGGTGCATAGAAGAGTGTATGCCTAGTGTATAGGGGTTTGAAGCAGTCCATGCCCTAAGGCCTACTTTTCTGCATGAGTACTTGGGTACTGACTGAATGATTTCAGTTCTGCAAGGACAGTGTCTGGCTGAATTTATAACTGCTTCACTTTTAGCACAGTGCATAGATAAGCACATACTGCTGAATGGCTCACTACAATACTGAAACAGCAGTGGCAGAGTGTTTGGAGGAAGTGTGACAATACAGACTGTGCAATTGAAGGTTTAAAGGACAAGTTTGCTGGTGCATAGAACACTGCATGCATAGTTTATATGGCTTTGAGAAAGTTCATGCCCTAAGGCCTACTTTGTTGCATGACTACTTGGGTACGGACTGAATGATTACAGTTCGCAAAGGAGAGTGCCTGGCTGAATTTATAACTGCTTCAGTTATGCCACAGTGCATAGATAAGCACATACTGCTGAATGGCTCACTACAATACTGAAACAGCAGAGGTAGAGTGTTTGGATACAGACTGGGCAATTGAAGCTATAAAAGACAAGTTTACAGGAGCATAGAAGAGAGTATGCATAGTGTATAGGAATAGAATAGAAAAAGCTTTATTCGAGTTATACACTCATAAAAGCAAACACATATAAATTGCATATATTTCTTAAAACATCAAACGTTCTATAACAATTAATTTGTAGTTAAAAATACATAATACACAAGCATAAAAATTGTTTGTCAATTGAAGCTAAAATAAGCTTTTTCATAATATGCGGAAACTAAATGCATGTTACAATACAGAAACCTCCGCGTTACGGACCATTCCCGAGTTTATGCAATAAAAACTCATACCATACATGTTAACCGCATTTTAAAGTTTGAATTCATATATATCTCCAAATTGCTGTCTGCAAGAAGAAGTCATACAAGGAAAAATGGGAAAATGAAAAATTCAGAACACATTAGTGGATAGAGCCCTCCTCCTTATGGACCATGCCCACCCCAGATATTTGGCAGTTCCGAGCACGATGGACATTTCAGTGGAGGAGCAAATAATTCTCAGCCCCTCAACACCACTTAGGACACCGAGGTTCCTACAAACTGGAGCTAACCAGGATTTCCTTGGATTTACATATGCCACACACAAAAAAAGAAAATGTGCGATGCTTTCATTGGGTGCCCCACATGACGGACAACACGCACTACCTCCAGTTTTCCACCTGGACGTCATACACCTCAGGGGGAGAGAGCCTGCCCTTAACTGGAAAAGTAATTTCCTATCTGTTGGAACAGTTATGCAGTCCCAATACTTTTCTAAGGATGGTTTTTGTTTAATTTCCAAGAATCTACCCCCCATGGATTCCGAGGTTACGCTCCTCCAAAGTTTTTGGTCAATGTGGTTCCAATATAGTTCTTTAATACTGGATTTACTAGGGAATACTTCCCCAGAGGGGTTTTCCCACAATTTGGAGAGCCCAAGCTCAGCAAGGACATCCCTTAGCATTTTTAACCATATAATTTTGTGGAAGACATCTAGTTTTGCTAATGCTAAGAACCCCTCAGCATAGTGTCTTATTTCCACCGTCGTCCATAGCCGTCTCCAATAAAGGATAGGCCTCAGTCGGGCACGGTCACTAAGCGATCTTCTACCTAAATCTAAACCAAGCGGTATCAGTGGGGTACTTTGAGGGAGACTAGTTATCCCTCTCACAAACCTGTTCTCAGATCTTTGAAGGGTAGTAAGACTCTCAAAGCCCCAGACTTCAGCCCCGTAAAGGGTTGCGCCCAGGGCTTTTGCGTCATAAACCATGAGAACAGGTTTTATAGGCCTGGTTTTAGATTTTGCTTGCTCGACCCTGAGTGCTCCAGAGATCTGCTGGTGTTTCAACACCGCCTTCTCTATGTGTCTTGACCAACCGAGTTTACTTGATATCTCGACCCCAAGGTATGTGAAAACATCTACCAACTCTAGATTGATATTGTTCAAAAATACATTGGGTCGAGGTTGGCGCTTTTGCCCAAAGGCCATCAACTTGGTTTTGTTTACATTGACCTCGAGACCCCGTTCTTTACAAAATGAGTCAAAAATGTTCAAGGCTCGCTGAAGACCCGACGGGGTTTTAGACACAATCAAAGTGTCGTCAGCGAACATCAGAATTGGAACTCTGATGCCCGCTAACGAAGGTGCGTCAACCACTGCGTCCAATATCCTGTCTACAATGCCATTAATGAACAGGGAGAACAGCAGGGGTGCCATAGCACATCCCTGCCGGACCCCCCGCTCAACTGGGAAGTTGGTGGTGGATTCCCCATTCCTCCCCCACTGGACCTTTGCATAGTTGCTTTCATGCAGACGCATTATCAGCGTAAGCAAATCAGGTGGTACCCCTAATTTGTACAGAACCTCCCACAACGTGCGCCTTGGCACCAGATCAAAGGCGGCCCTGAGATCTACAAATGCTACATAGAGCCTGCCTTTGCCCAGGAGTACAGTCCCCCACCGCAGCATGGTGAAGCGAAAAATTTGGTCAACCGTGCTAGTTGCACGTCTGAATCCTGCCTGGAAGGGGGATAAAGCATTGTTGTCATCTACCCAGGCCATAAGTTTGTCAACCAACATCTTCCCCACCACTTTTTGCATGGTGGCCAACAAACTTATTGGTCTATAATTTGCCGGGAGTGACCGATCGCCTTTCTTAAAGATCGGTATTATTATTGCCCCCTTCCATATATTTGGGATTTTTGCCCCTTTCGCTAAGCCATTTCCCAACAAGGTCGCGTATTTAGCCCACTGGGCCTTGTCGTGTTTAAAAATGTCTGAGGGGATTCCATCTAGCCCAGGGGCTTTCCCCCCCTGCAGGCTTGCTATCACAAATTCCGCGTCCTTGCATAAAAATAAATCATCCTTGCAGAATACCATAGGGATCGGTTCTATGGCCATTAGATCCCTACTCTCAGCATACTGGGGTTTAAAATAATCGACCCACAATGCCTCATCGACATTGTTGTCGGGATTGTTAGGGGCACCCCCTCTTCCCCATTTCACAGTTTTCCAGAAAAGTCTGGAATCCTTTTGCCCTGAAGCCTCGAGTAGCTCCTCCCAGTACTCCTCATCCCACAACTTCTTGGCCTTGCGGATACTATCATTATAATGTTTCCTAGTGGCGCTAATCGAGGCCTTGACCCTACTTTTGAGTGCTCTGCCCAACTCCAGTCTGGCTACCCTGCACTGTTTATTAAACCAGGACGCCATTGTAATTGGTACTTTTCTATTAGTCTTTGATGACTTGGTAAAGTGCGGTTTTATCACGGAGAAGAATGTGTCATGTATATTAGTTATTTGAGCAGAGTTGGGTGTTACCGGGTCTACTTTTGTCATGGCAGCAATAGCATTGTCTGTCTCCAGTTTAATGGACTCCATAGTGGACAAATTGGCCAGGACATATGGCCATCTCACCCGTCTTGAGTCATTAGTCATAACAGGTACGCTTCCACTACCTGATGCTGGATTAGTACTTGCGGCCTTCCACCATGAGTGGGAGACACAGAGGGGGTTATGGTCACTTTCTACTCTCCCCACAATTTCCATGTCACCCACGCCACACCATAACTCAAGACTACAGATGACGTAGTCAATCCTACTTTTGTTATGTCCATTATCGAATGTGCAATTGCCACCTTGGTCGCTTTTTGTCCTGCCATTAAGGGCCCTCAAACCATACTCTAGACATAACGCATTCAACAACAGAATATCTTTTGACCACCGCTTCACAGGTATGAGGTTTAGATTTGGGATGCCCCAAAGGGCGTCTTCCTCCATTCCTATTGGATATGCAGTATTTTCTAAAGGCTCAAATGTCCTATTCAAGTCACCAGCCAAAATTACTCTGTTTCCAAGTGACTGGGATTCAAGGGAGGCAGATAAGACCTCTAGGGTGTCAGAATTACCAAGACTCTTGCCCCTAGCATATATGTTATAGATGTCTATCAGGCCACCCTTTCCTACAGATAGTCTTAATAATTGTATATCCTTGCACCCTAGATCAATCATTTTTACTTTAACATTTGAATTTTGCTTGATCCAAATTACAAGGCCTCCCATAGGTCTACCCCTGGGGCCTCTCGTAGCTGGTATACAAAAATTTAAGTATCCTGGGAAATATATTGGGTCACAAGCCCACGTCTCTTGGAATAGGCACATTTCGAACCCACTTACAAAATCAATCCAATGCTGTGACAACAGTCTAGCCCCCAGCCCCGCTATATTCCATGACAGAAATCTCTCCAGGGTGTTTTCAATACAAGTCCCCTTTTCGATAAATGCCATGGGCACCAAATCATCCAGCGTCCTACATTCACAATCCTCTCCTAAAACAGTGTTTATACAATTAGCAGCTATTCCCTCCTTCATGCAAATAGTGGTTGGGATTGGTAATTCACCCACACTACCCACCGGACTTGCAATAATACTCCCATCACTCACGTTCACTGCTTCAGATGTTAAACTCATTTCATCGTCATTGTTTATCACTAGTTCAACAGGGTTACTACCCCCAACCATTTCCCCTTCCAGATGTAATTGCTCATCTGGATTCTGTCAATATTCCCACCTCATCTGTCCCTGCCCAATCTGGGGGATAAATGCCGGTATATGGTAATTATTTGTTCCTAAGTTGGACACAGCAGGGGGGACAGCCTCAACCCCAGTACAAAGACTAGATCGCTCTCTACAACCCCCTGGGTAGATGACCGGTCTAGGATAAAAGAAAGTTAGGTCCACAACCCCAATCCCACCAATACTAATATTCCAACCAGGTCCCGTTATCAGCCCCACAACCCTTGGATCCTGGAAGTTAATTATAATACACTCACCCCCCTGCTTCTTTAGTGTATTCCCTATCCAATCGACTCTTCTTACCCCAATTATCAGGCCATCCACCCCCCCTGGCAGGGGTCTATTGACACGAAGCCAATGCATGGCCTTGTTTTTTAACATGTCATAAGTTTCTCTATGGCCCTCCATTAGGGGTGGAACATTAGTGAGTATGGCCACATATGGGTAGGAGTCCGGGGTGAGCTGTACTGGGGGAATCCTAGACCGGGATTTATTTATATGGGGTTTTGTTAGTGCTTGCTCTGAGAGAACACGGCACTGTGTAAGGATATTTTCCACTGCCACAACAGTATTAGTCCCGTTCCCGATACTAGGGGCATCCCTCGTGGGACCACCACCCATTGCTATATGCGTAGTAGGCCCCACCTTGTTCCCGTTGCTATTACTAGAAGGGATTTTATCATTTCCTGGCCTTTTGGCCATAGTTTTCCCCAATCCGATCGGCAAAGGTGTGGTATTTTTACTAGGTATGGCAGATGGGTTTTTTACACTAACCTTACAACCCCTAATGGTAGTGTTAATGGAATTGGTTTTCTCACTATTACTAATAATTTTAGTGGACAATGGATTAGATACCTTCTTACTGTTCTCCCCTTTGTTTTCCTGGGCAGGAGTAGTATTTACAGGTGGGGATTGTAAGTCTACCAACACGACTCCTTGGTCTTTATCAACTATATGTGGTTGCTTCCCATTCTCTCCCAATCTATTGCCAGACTTAATTAAAGTTTTAATAGTAAAAAAATTGTCTAAGCTAGCTTGTTCTAGGTGGTCAAGTTGTTCAGCTAGCTTTTGCAGTCTAAGCTCTACGGGATGTAGAAGGGAACGCATTATTTTTCCCACTTCTACCAGGAAATCATGATTTGGAGATAGTGGCCCCGGGAGTTCTATCAGAGCTGGATCTATGTCTGGAACCGGCAATGTTGTAGAAGGCACCAATATTATAGGGTCCACTTCTGGTTGGACGGCTATATCCTCCCCCATCGGCATTACTACGTCATTCTTTGCAGGGACATGGCTTAGGGATGGTTTAGAGCCCAACTTCCTATACTTTCTCACAGGTTTTTGAGGTTGTGGTTTTTTAACTGTAGCCCTCCATTTCCTTTTAACACCTAGCTTGGGTTTAAGCACTTCCAAATGCACACAGGGTTTTTCTAAAACTCCTTTCTCTTTAAGTAATTGACTGGGTACATCAGAATGCTCAACAAATAAACTAGTTTCTACAGTGACTGATGAAGAAATGTCAGCTAGCTCGGTATGAGAGGGTACATCAAATAGTAGGTCCTGAGCGACTGGTAGAACAATTGATGACAGTGGTGTAACCAGCGCAGGAAAGTTCAGACCTTGAGTTTTTTCAGGTGGATTTTTCAGAAGCTCAATCGAGAGCCTACGCCCAGCTCGTCTTTCCGCCAGGGCGATCTCTTTATCAATATCCTGCGGCAAGCGTTTGAAGTAAGAATCAAGAGGGCCCATGACAGCCGGCTCTGTCTCTGCCATTGGTGGCAGCAGTGTAGAGGTGCTTGTTGTACAAGCCATAGTACATAAAACCCCCCTTCTGCCCCACCGATGAATCCACAAGTCACGAGTCAGTTAGTATATCAAACTGTGGGACGGTACCTGGAGTGTAGATGTTAATGGGGTGGCCCAGCCCGGCCTCCCTCGGCCCCTGACGGCAACAGACGGTCCCGCCCTTGTCCCGGGCTTCTCCCGGCGCTCCCGCGCGCTCCCGCGCAGCTGTGATGACGTTCAAATTTATCAGATGAAATAGGGAAGAGGGCGTCTCCTACAGGGAGAGCGTCACCAGGTGTTGATTCGGTGCAGGTGAGCAGCTGGGACTCTTGGGAGATGGAGTCCCACTGCAAACACGCTCGCAGCCCCGTTACACGGAGATGCCTTCACCCAGATGGCCCCAGCAACAGGCAAGTTCGAATTTACCGCGCAGCGGGACCCGCGAAGCGGGTCCGGCCAGCAGTAGCGGTGGGAGAAAAGCTTTTACTCCGAGGGTCAGGAGCGCTGATAATTCCAACGGCGAGGGTCCACTAAACACAATGAGGTCCCAGCAAGGTTAGGAGCCAAGTTCCTTTTAGGCGAGCAAAAGGGGCGTCTCCTACAGGGAGAGCGTCACCAGGTGTTGATTCGGTGCAGGTGAGCAGCTGGGACTCTTGGGAGATGGAGTCCCACTGCAAACACGCTCGCAGCCCCGTTACACGGAGATGCCTTCACCCAGATGGCCCCAGCAACAGGCAAGTTCGAATTTACCGCGCAGCGGGACCCGCGAAGCGGGTCCGGCCAGCAGTAGCGGTGGGAGAAAAGCTTTTACTCCGAGGGTCAGGAGCGCTGATAATTCCAACGGCGAGGGTCCACTAAACACAATGAGGTCCCAGCAAGGTTAGGAGCCAAGTTCCTTTTAGGCGAGCAAAAGGGGCGTCTCCTACAGGGAGAGCGTCACCAGGTGTTGATTCGGTGCAGGTGAGCAGCTGGGACTCTTGGGAGATGGAGTCCCACTGCAAACACGCTCGCAGCCCCGTTACACGGAGATGCCTTCACCCAGATGGCCCCAGCAACAGGCAAGTTCGAATTTACCGCGCAGCGGGACCCGCGAAGCGGGTCCGGCCAGCAGTAGCGGTGGGAGAAAAGCTTTTACTCCGAGGGTCAGGAGCGCTGATAATTCCAACGGCGAGGGTCCACTAAACACAATGAGGTCCCAGCAAGGTTAGGAGCCAAGTTCCTTTTAGGCGAGCAAAAGGGGCGTCTCCTACAGGGAGAGCGTCACCAGGTGTTGATTCGGTGCAGGTGAGCAGCTGGGACTCTTGGGAGATGGAGTCCCACTGCAAACACGCTCGCAGCCCCGTTACACGGAGATGCCTTCACCCAGATGGCCCCAGCAACAGGCAAGTTCGAATTTACCGCGCAGCGGGACCCGCGAAGCGGGTCCGGCCAGCAGTAGCGGTGGGAGAAAAGCTTTTACTCCGAGGGTCAGGAGCGCTGATAATTCCAACGGCGAGGGTCCACTAAACACAATGAGGTCCCAGCAAGGTTAGGAGCCAAGTTCCTTTTAGGCGAGCAAAAGGGGCGTCTCCTACAGGGAGAGCGTCACCAGGTGTTGATTCGGTGCAGGTGAGCAGCTGGGACTCTTGGGAGATGGAGTCCCACTGCAAACACGCTCGCAGCCCCGTTACACGGAGATGCCTTCACCCAGATGGCCCCAGCAACAGGCAAGTTAGAATTTACCGCGCAGCGGGACCCGCGAAGCGGGTCCGGCCAGCAGTAGCGGTGGGAGAAAAGCTTTTACTCCGAGGGTCAGGAGCGCTGATAATTCCAACGACGAGGGTCCACTAAGCACAATGAGGTCCCATAGTGTATAGGGATTTGAAGAAGTATATGCCCTAAGACCTACTTTGCTGCATGAGTACTTGGGTTCTGCAAGGAGAGTGTCTGGCTGAATTTATAACTGCTTCACTTTTAGCACAGTGCATAGATAAGCACATACTTATTTTTGCGCCAAAATAAGTTCACCAGAGGACCTGTTGTTACGTTCGTCGTTGCGGTTTGTTGGCTTACCTTGGCCAATTTAAAATCGTTGCTACATCAAAACTCCATATACAAGAAAGGATTTTCCTTTGACATTTTATTAACTTTTTTTGACGCGAAATTATGCAGCATCTATGAATTTGATTATTATACGCTTATTCAGCCCTGAAGAAGTCCGGTGACGGATGAAACGCGCTGGCTTTTTGGCTATCAGCGATTATTTTCAGGAAAATGAAAAACTGAATAAAAGAAAGAAAATTGAAGATCTAAAGTCTTTTGTGTATATATTCATTGGGAAAACAAGCATGACAATGTTATATGTGTCTTAACAAATACTGAGACATCGTTTATCAAAAAATTGTGTACTTAATTTTGAAGGGTGCTGTCCATTTTTCAAAAGTCTAGTTTGTCAAGGGAGTAGGGTTTCCTTATCTTCTTCGTTGGGTTTGTATAGGGATTGCATTCCTGGTTCTAGCACCTTCGCTTTGGACTTAGTCGCGGTACCTAAATAGTGGTGCAAACGTCTTTGCCTTAATCCCTAAAATAAAATTCCTTTTCTGATCATCAATATCCCCTGCCGCAGCCACATCACCCAGCACCTGAGAGACCTACACTGCCTCCATGTCGACAAGAGGATCACCTTCAAGCTCCTCACCCACGCTCACAAAGCACTCTACAACACCAGACCCGCCTACCTTAACAGCAGTAATCCTGAAAGGCCAAATTTTGTTCCTAAAACTTTGGCTTTAAGAATATTAGGTAAGAATTTGGTAATTCTTTAGGCAAAAGTTGTTTAAAAACCAATTGGCTATCATTACAATGTATACAACCTTTAGGACATTTTAAATAAACAGTGTAATGTTCAGATGTTGTAGAAGGACCATCATGAAAAATAATTGCTACAGCTGCAAAAGTTCTTCCTGATATTGATACTTGAGTAGCTACAACATTTTTAATTAAAGTTTCCAATTTTCTTCCATCATCTCTACAACATTGCAGAATTAAAATTGCATACTGTCCATATCTTTGTATAAATATTCTTGATGAGATTTGTGATTTACATTGCCTACATATTGTAGGCAATGTAAATCACAAATGTTTTGACTTGCTCCTCTAATTAGGTTGTTAAAAGACACTGAATCCCAGTCTGGCCAAAGTCAAATATATACATCTTTCAGTTACTATGTTAGAGCTACATGTAAACAAACAAGTTTCACAGTCATGTTGCCATTAATAAGGAAGGCCAAAAAGATTATCAATATCTATACCTTCATCTTCCAATATAACAAGCATATACATTAGAAATTCCTGACAATCTTGCTGAATATTCTGTGTAAATTGAGTAGAACCAGAACATATGTCCAAAACATTTCGAATATCAGAAACACTTTCTATTTTACTTTTATCACTACTACACTTCTCATCAACAGAATACAACAACGAACAGAATCTTTTTCCCTATTTTCAACAATTTGCTGTTGCAAACTTTCAAGAAAAAACAACAACGTTAACAACTACATTAGCATAGACGTTGACACTAGAACTATTTTCAAACTGATAACCAACAATCTCTTCAACAGTGTCCTTTTTCTTTTTGTTGCAATAACAACTTCATCTTGTTTTTTTCTTTCTCTACTGCTTCACTACAGATATTCTCATATCTTCTTTTTCTACCCACCACAAGCTTTTCAAATACTTGATATTGACCTAAATTGGGTGCATATTCTCTTCTTAACCTATTCTACTTTTTCACACAATTTGCATCTGCACTAATCTTTCTCTCATCAAAATCAATCAAGTACAATCCAGATAAAGTTCTGGCTCAAGACAAAGCAACTTATGCCATACCCTCTTTAAACACAGTACTTCCAATATTCACCAAAGCACTATCTACACTTAAACCTTGAGATTTATGAATGGTCACTGCATACGCCAAAGAAACAGGAAACAGTTTTCTGCGAACATACAAATCATTTACAAGCAAAAACCGAGCTGAACAACGACTAAATTGATGTACTTCTTCAATTTGATCAAATTTGATTTTCAAAAAATCAATACCATCTCTATTTACGTAATTAACTAAATCAACAACTTTACCCTTTGCTCCATTTACTAAACCTTTTTCCACATTCAAATTACAGCGTAAAATTAACCTACAGTTTACACATGCATATAGATTATTTTCTAAACCAGCAGTTTTACTTATCCATTTCTCTAAAGTATCCAATTTCCTCTTCAACTTTTCTGTCAAAATAATAGTGATTCCTTCATGCTCTATTTATCAATAGCTTCTAATTTCATAATTTCTTTATTTTCAAACTTTAAAATTTCTTCATTGAATATAGAACATTTACGCAGTGTTGGGATTAAGCAGATTACAGATTTGTTTTCTGCAATTCTCATATACATTTTCTCAGGAACAATATTTTCATTTGGAAACAATTTGGAAAGTAATCGTCTCTGTAAAGCTTGTCTGCCATGTTCAGTCATTTTCCAATTCTTATATCTTAAAGAATAGTTCCATAATCAGCATCATTTGCCTGTCGCATATTTGTAATAAATTCTTTATACTCAAAATATGACCAAATGTTAACATTTCCAAAGCTACCCAAAGACTTTCTGGTATCTTCATGCGCCAGTGTTTTAAACACTGGTTGTCCTTTTACAGGAGTAAGTTGTAGTAGATTTCCAAAAACTATGACGTGTTTTCCTCCAAATAATACGTCGTACTCTGTTTTAAGAATTTACTGCATTCTTAAATGCACAAAGGCAAGCATTAAGTTTGATACCATGCTTACCTCATCAATAATGAGAAGTTTAATTTTCTTTAAGACTCTTGAAACGTCACAACAAGCTTCTCCAGATAGTTTGTGGTATTCCAATTTGTTTTCATGCTCTACTGGTAGCATTAATAAACGATGTAAAGTAATTACTTTAATAATGTGTGCTTCCAACCCAGTTGGAGCAGTGACAACACAAGACAAATGTGACTCAGTTGTTTTCTCTAGATAAGTTGTAATTACTTTAATTAAAATAGTACTTTTTTCTGTTCCAGCTTGTCCACTCACGTACTTTCGGATAGGTTGAAATGATGAGCAAGAGAAATCTTTCTTTTCATGAAGTAATCCATGGTCAATCAGTTCTCTCAATTAGTCATATATTTGTTTTTGCTCAACATTTACTTGTTCTTCCAAGTTTCCTAACTTTGTTACATCCTCTTGAGATTCATACATTGCTGTTTCCACCTCATCCATGGCAGTCGCTGCTTCATTTTGAACAATTGGTTCTCCTAGTGGATCCTGACTCAACGGAGAAGAAGTTTGACTGTCTAGAGAACTGTCTCTAGCAATCTCAGCTGCAATTGTAGCTTCTTGCTCAATTTCGTCGTTCAAAATTTTCACATAATTAGCAAAAGCAGGACATTGTATAGTATCTTTAGTTGCGTTGAACGAATCTTCGTAGCTCTGAAAATCTCCAAGTAATTCCAATTCTGAACGCCATGGCTTGAAAAGATGCAAAAGAGCTAAATAGTAAAATTCCCTTTTGTCAGGAGTTTCGCAACTCAGTTTACGGTGATTAATCAAATGTCCTTTTCTTTGTTTCACCAAACATCCTTCAGAACCAATCACGGCATATATACCATTATTGATGTTTTCTGTAATATTCTGTTTAAAAATATAGTTTTGCAGCACTTCATAGAGACAAATGTTCTCAAGAAGATGACTTCTATTTGGATAATATGTATCTAACATATTTCTTTTCACAATATCTGTACTTTCTGGCTCTTTTTCAGCTAAGTATTCAAATTCATGTACAGATTTAAGTACTCGATTTCATGTTGCAGCAAGACCTAGACTCACCCAAATCATTCTTCTAGATTTGGAGTATAGACTTGCAGATGATAAGGGATCCGAGCATTCATATGCTCCAATTTCTCGATGAGATAACATTTTCAAACTGTAACTATATAATTTCTTACTTAGACTCTTCTCGTGGGAAATCTCTTCCCACCTTTCCTTCAATTCCATCTTTTCTGATTTTGTTATGTAGGATGTTAATATCGAGCAACAGCAATGGAATTGTCTGCAACATATTCCATGTTAGCATTCCACATAGACAAAATAACTGTGTTGTAGTCATTTATGTATTTTGACTCTTCATTTCTTCTTAAGTTGTAGGTATTTTTGGGAGACTTTCTTGTGATAGTATGTCGCAAAGATGACATAAAACTGTTCACTCTTCCTTTCGATATTACAGGACGTGGAAATCCAAAACGACATTTGGTGTAGAATTTGTCCTTAGATTTGTACTTTCGTTGACAGTATTTCCCACAGCAATGGCTTTGGAATCGTAAGACTTGTTGTCTTAAGTCCTTTTCTTCTGAATTTTGGGTATAGCACATGTAGCATATTCTTCAATAAAAGACAACACAGTATCATCTGAATCTGTTCCAAATTTGAGGGCATCTTTGATCCATATTAGCATATGTATGTGAGGAGCACCTCTTGCTTGATACTCCTTTCTCCAAAAGAAACCCAGAACCTCTCCAAGAGAAGGATTTTTTTTGTTGGTGATAAAAGACATCATAGCTTCAAATCTATGATTGAAATATCTGCATACATTAACTGGATCCAAAGAGCACAATTATCCAGGTGTCTTGTATTAGAATATATACTATATTTGGATTTGCCTCTCGAAGAAATTGAAGTAAATCATCCCAAGCATATTCAGCACAGCTTAGAGTAAGGAACCATGTAGGAGTTCCTAAGTTTCTTAGCATACATTTCAGTTCTCCATGACGACGGTACCAGTACTCATTAGTACCACGCTGACATGCCATGAGATTAATCAGCTGAGATTCCAAAACATTATCTTTCTGCTGTACTTTATCCATACTTTCCTTTACTGAAACATTTTGCAGATGTACACCTGTTTTCAATATATGGTTGACTGAATAAGAAAGTCCAGACAAGTCACTCTCAAACAAAAGATGAAACAAATAGGGAATACTTTGTCGAAATCTTGGATCTTCTGCATACAATCTTGATGTCCGGTATTGAGATGCAGGAATCTGCAGAGGTCGTTTATCATATCGTCCTCTTTTTCCTGTTGGAAACAACTGAGGGAAACAACGAGCTTCCAATCTTTCTTCCCATACACTAATGGGACTTCCCTTTGCTTCTTTCACTTGGAATAACTCAATAGTATTCCCAATCACTTCTTTGGAATGAAGTGGAGGAACACTGTAATGTTTGTAGATTTCTTCAGTTCTGGACACATCCACTTTTTCAATTTGTCCAGTTGACAAGTCACTATCTTCTTCTACAGTTATTTCTTCTTCTCCCACATACACATTTTTATAGTACTGATTATTGTTTACCAGATACAACGTTGCCTTTTTCACTTTCCTAACATCCACTAATTCTTGACAGATTTTCTTACTCTTACTAGGAACGCCATTAACATGAATTACTAGAGGTTCATCTTCTACATTTTCCACACTAAATGTTTCAATACTTTTCTTTAAATCTAGAAGCAAATATACAATTCTTCCCTTTAATCCTCTCTGTAAATCTGAAGGAGGCAAATTCCCTGTCTTAGGCTCCATACGAACAATAGCATGAAATGGATGCACACATTGAATCAGAATAGATTCATAGGTGTTTAAATCAATCAGTTCAGAAGGAATATTTACCAACTCAAGATTATTATGCACAGCTCTAGCAGGCATTTTGTTCTCGTCTAATTTGTTGTAAAATTATTTACAAATACGTTGATCAGAACCCAAATCAAAACAATTCTCTACCAACAAATAAGTAGCAAATTCCTTCCACTCATTATTATTTTCCTTTTCACTTTTTAAATACAGATGAACAGTCCTTGTCTGAATTTTATGATGAGTTAGTCGACAACAAATACAAGAATAATTTTGCCTTTCATCTGAAATCACCTTAAACTTCGTAAATTCTTGCTCAAACATTTCTGTACTAGAATGTTGTATATTCTCTTCCACATTTCCCTCTATTAATGTATCAGTTTCTGCACTTTCTTCCTCAGGACCAAAGTAACTAACCTCAATTTCTTCACAAACGTTCATTACATCTGATACAGTTCCAAACAAAAGAGCACTGTTCAACTTTTTTAACATTAGTGTTGGACTTTTTTGCATAATTCAATGTTCTGACTAATTTCCTCATTTGAGTATGATGTACTGCTTACATCCTGAAATGGTGAAAAACACTTCGACATACTTTTTTAGAAAGACAAGCCAGAGAATGACCTTGCAAACCAGTATTTTCTCTCACTCTGCAAGGGTCTAAACCTTGCAACATCTTAATCTTTTGTTTAACACTTTTCTTAGTATACTCACGTAAGAAATTGCGTAAAAAACTCAATAGATTCCTGCTGTACACTACAAATACTACTGCAATTCCAAGTGTACACTGGAGCTTTAGGACGTCTCCCTAAAACGTCATCAGCTAACACCTCTTCTGCATTCCTGGGAACAATTTTCTCTTTCTCAATAGGACAACCATTTTTAACCTCATAAGCTCGACCACTGGTGTCAATTGCATGCAACAAATAATTATTTTGAAAATAACTCTCTTCATTAAAAAAGGCTCAGACTCGAACCATGGGGCCCATTAGGATGGTGGGCGGACTTAGTCCGCCCGCCATCCTATCGTAACTGGGGACCGCCCGCCATAACGGCGGGGGTCCTGTGACTGCTATTAGGATGTGCCCGCACAGTGGCAGGCACATCCTGCATTGTTAGCATTGTGGCGGTCGGAGCATTCAGCACCGCCCGCCACAATGCTAACAATGGAATGCAGCATTTGCATATACAAAGCGGCAGACACCGCGCGGTGCCTGCCGCCTTGTATATGCAAATGCAGGGGGGTATCACAAGACCGCATACCTTTCCGTGGCGGCATTGCCGCCGCGGAAAGGCATTCCAAAATGCCCATCATAATATGGCTGGCGGTATCTATTAGACACCGCCACCATATTAAACCTTTTCTGCCCCGGCCGCAAGGTGACTGGGGCGGAAAAGCGGCGAACGGTCTTTCCGTCCGCCTAGGTTCCCCCGCCATAATAATATGGCGAGTTAAATGAGTGTGGATGTCGGGCGGATTGCCCCCGCCAGCCTGGCAGTGGCTACCGCCAGCCTGGCAGGGGCATTCCTCCCGACATCGTAATGGGCCCATTTGTTTCTAATCACCCAAAAAACATCAGAAACATTAGTTCTATTAATTAGTCTTCTCCACTTACTTTTGGCCTTCATTAAATTGATTGGTTTATCTTGTGATCGAATTCTATTGATTACTAAAATAAACAACTTCTTTTTCAATTGAAAAGCCTTCTTAACAATATTTTCGATACGTTCCTTCTTCTTATAAAATGCTGATTTTCTTTTACATTTCTTCATATCCTTCATTAAGTTTAAAACATCTCTATTGTAAATCATTCTTTTTCTAATTTCCTGAAATTGATTTTACCTCCTTTTACTGTACAGTATTTCTTTAAAACATGATTTCCCATCATTTTTTTTATCTTGTTTTTCTTTTTTGTTGCAGATACAGTATTTGTATTTTTCACATTCTGCACACTGTTCCTAGTGTTTGATAATTTTCTTTAAAAATCCTTTGTTGTCTTACCAAGACTTCTTTTCTTTTTTTCAACACATTGTTGTTTAGGTACATCTTGTGGATGACTTTTCTTGAAAAAATAAGCTTTTTTATATTGTTTCCTCCTTTCACTCTTTTACTTTCTTTTAGTGTTGATAAATATAATCTTTTATAAAAAATATATATTACATTATAAAAATACTTTCATTAAATATACTATTCTATTACTAAATAAATACATAGAACAATGACTAAGTGTAAAAAACAATTGTGTACCTGATAAGAAAAGTGCATAAATAGTGCATAAAACTTTTAAGAACTACTTCTGGAAGAGTATTTATAAGTTGTTGGATTTTTGAGCAGTGAATGGGTTAGTACATGTTAATGAATTCATCACTAGAACAGTACAAGGGGAAACACATAGTATTTCCTGCAACATCATAGATTCTAAAAGTGGAACTGAAGGTATAAAAGACTAGTGTGCACGTGGATAGAAAACTGCATGCATACAGCACACGGGTTTGAAGCAGTCCTTGTCCTAACGCCTACTTTGCTATATGAGTATGGATAGTGAATGGATTAGCACAAACTGCTGAATGGGTCACTATAATAGTGCAACAGCAATGACAAAGTGCTTGGTAGAAGTGTAACGATACAGACTAGGGAATCAAAGGCATAAAAGACAAGTTTGCAGGTGGATAGAAGAGTGCATGCATAGTGTATAGGGGTTTGAAGCAGTACATGCCCTGAGGCCTACTTTGCTGCATGACTATTTGGGTACTTACTGAATGATTACAGTTCTGCCAGGAGAGTGTCTGGCTGAATGTATAACTGCTTCACTTTTAGAACAGTGAATAGGTAAGCACATACTGCTGAATGGCTCACTACAATACTGAAACAGCAGTAGCAGAGTGTTTGGAGGAAGTGTAACGATACATAATGGGCAATTGAAGGTTTAAAAGACAAGTTTGCAGGTCCATAGAAGACTGCATGCATAGTGTATATGGGTTTGAAGCAGTCCATGCCCTAAGGCCTACATTTCTGCATGAGTACTTAGGTACTAACTGAATGATTACAGTTCTGCCAGGAGAGTGTCTGGCTGAATGTATAACTGCTTCACTTTTAGAACAGTGAATAGGTAAGCACATACTGCTGAATGGCTCACTACAATACTGAAACAGCAGTGGCAGAGTTTTTGGAGGAAGTGTGACAATACATAATGGGCAATTGAAGGTTTAAAAGACAAGCTTGCAGGTGCATAGACGAATATAAGCATCGTGTATAGGAGTTATAGGCAGTCCATTCCCTATGGCCTACTTTGCTGGATGACTATTTGGGTACTGACTGAATGATTACAGTTCCTCAAGGAGAGTGTCTGGCTGAATGTATAACTCCTTCACTTTTAGCACAATGCATAGATAAGCACATAATGCTGAATGGCTCACTACAATACTGAAACAGCAGTGGCAGAGTGTTTGGAGGAAGTGTAAGGATACAGACTGGGCAATTGAAGTTTAAAAGACAAGTGTGCAGGTGCATAGAAGACTGCATGGATAGTCTATAGGGTTTTAAAACAGTGCATGCCCTAAGGCCTACTTTTCTGCATGAGTACTTCGGTACTGACTGAATGATTACAGTTCTGCAAGGAAAGTGTCTGGCTGAATGTATCACTGCTTCACTTTTAGCACAGTGCATAGATAAGCACATACTGCTGAATGACTCACTGCAATACTGAAACAGCAGTGGCAGAGTGTTTGATAGAAGTGTAAAGATACAGACTGGGGAATTGAAGGTATAAAAGACAAGTTTGCAATTGCATAGAAGAGTGCATGCATAGTGTATAGGGGTTTGAAGCAGTCCATGCCCTAAGGCCTACTTTAGTACTTAGGTACTGACTGGATGACTACAGTTCTACAAGGAGAATGGCAGACTGAATTTACAACAGTTTCAGTATTTCTTATAAATGGAGTGTATAGATACTGACTAGGGAAATGTAGGCCTGAAACACAAGTGTGAATTTGGTTTCACCACTACTTGCATACTGCATACGAGTTTCAAGCACGGCATTCACTAAGACTGGCTCACTGCAACAGTACATGTACTTATATGTCCGCAAACACATCAACCAACCAAATCATTCTCTCTCAATTTTCTCAAATTTAAACTGATTCACAGTTTGATTCTAGAGAAATATCAGTATTTCTTATAAATACTTCGGAATGCTCTTTCAGCCATTCAGAAGTATATGCTTATCTATGCTTTGTGCTAAAAGTGAAGCAGTTATACATTAAGGCAGACACTCTGCCCCCCCCCCCTACAATAAACACGTTGCCCCCGGGACTTGGCCCCCTGGGTAATAATTACCACAAAAGTGACCTTTTTTTCGTTTTCACGGCGTACGCGTACTGTACGCGTAGCACGCGATTTTCTTTTTTTTAATATATTTTTTAGACCTTGAGGGTCCTTGTAGGACACCCAGAGCAGGCCTAGGTGGTCAAGAAGTCCTATGGCAAGTAACAAACCTTTCCTGTCAATCTACACACTCAATCTACACACATATACAAATAAATACCAGACCACATTAATTCCCACATTAAATCAAGAGGAAACACACTTTTCTATTGCTTGAACTTTTGAACCCTTTCCAACTAACAAAACTTTCAACCCTACCCCCATTCTGCATTCTGCCTGTTACCATAGAAGCACTTCAGGGAACACTTAAATAAACACACAGGTGAAAAGTTCATCAAACAATGTTGCAAATCAAAACAGCAAGTGTGCTTGACTTGTCAATATACCAGCTTATCTTAAGTAACGTTCTTTTCTATCACTTTTTGTTAACCAATAAATATCAGGCTTTTAAAAAACAGAAAATTGTGCCCTAGTTTTCTGTGTAAAATGTCTTTAAACAACCAATCATTTCTTTGCTTTTTTC
The DNA here is from genome assembly GCF_964261635.1 of Lissotriton helveticus. Lineage (NCBI taxonomy): Eukaryota > Metazoa > Chordata > Amphibia > Caudata > Salamandridae > Lissotriton > Lissotriton helveticus. Next base: position 134,687,496 of record NC_136064.1, read on the forward strand.
AAAACTGCACTTATCCACCATTTTAGAAAAATCTTACTTTTCAAACTGCCATTTCATTTACAGAGACCATCTGAGTACATCCAGACCTCTCTTCAAGATGCTTAAAGTGTGGATTGTGAGACACATCTATATTTTCTGCAGTCAAAGGTACGCAGAAGAGAAAGGAATTCACAAAGACCTAGGTTTACCAAATGTAGACATTTAATGGATTGGAAAGATTGGGTTAAAGTGGCACCAATTGATGCTATTGTTTAAATAATTTTTACATCTCCAACGTCCTGACCTCATAATTGTGCACTGTGGTGGCAATGACCTAGGCACTTTAACTGGGGTAGGTCTGGAAATGTTTATGAAGGACACCTTTACAGAACTGATGTCACTTTTCCCCCAAACTGCCTTTGTGTATTCCAACATATGCCAAATACAGAAATGGAACTGGTCCAATAAATTTTGTCCACAGATTGAGAAATCTAGAAAACATGTGAATAAATCTGTTTCTGCTATTCTCCAAGACTATACAATGGGGTCCATTTACAACAACAATCTGTGTTTCAATATGCGTAGCAGCTATAGGAGAGATGGTGTACATTTTACAGATGAAGGGAACAGAGTCTGCCTCATGAACGTTAGACTCTGCATCAGTACTTACTTGTAGGTACTAAAATCTCCCAATAAACACAAGGGCTCTTTTTAGAGCCACCCAACCTCTAAACACATAAACTTGATAAATATCTGAAAAACATTTTTCTTTTTTCTTGCTAAGGTACGCGTATGGTCTTACTTACGAATCAGGCATCATGCGTCATATGGTACACGTACCAAACGTGTGCACACCAGAAGTTATAAAAAAAAATAGGGAGCGGGCTGCGTGGCCCCCCTCCTGTGGCCTCTTTTAGCCCCGAGGACCCCATCCCCCGGGGCTCTGCCTCACTTTAAAAAAAACAATTTGGGAGGAGGGGAGCCGCATAGCCCCCCTCCCGAGCCACTTTTGGCCCCAGGGACCCCATCCCCCAAGGCCAGCCTACCTACTTTTAAAAAAAATTATTATTATTTTTATAAATGTATTTAAGGAGGGGGGCCCCGTGGCACCCCTCCTGGGCTACTTCTTGCCCCGGAGACCCCACCCCCCGGCACTGCGCCTCTTTGTTAGGGACTGTGGGGGGTCCCCAATCCCCCCACAGTCCCTGCCAGCTCCCCATGTCCTTCGGGAGCCGGCATTGCTTTTCGTCAGGGAGAGCAGCTAACATTCTGCTCTCCCTGATGAAAAGCAATCTGCTTTCCTATTTGAAACCTGCTCTCTCTTCCAAATAGGAAAGCAGTTTGCTATGGTAGGTTCCCGCCCTAACATAGCAAACAGCAGTGTCCCGGGGTAGGAAGCTCAAGACACTGCAGGAGCCGGCCCTGAGGGGTGGTGGTCCACAGGGCATTTACAAGGCTCCCAACAGTTAAAAGCCCCGGGGGTGGTGGTGCCTGTGGCTGGGGGGTCCCTCGCAGACCCCCTTTTTTAAAATGCAGTGCCCCAGGGAGGTGGAGTTACCCGGATCGTGTGGGGGCAGATTTTTTTTAAAGTGCCCCAGGGGGTGGTAGTCCCCGGGGTTGCAAGGGGCCGCGAGCCCCCCGCATACTTAATACTAAAGCCCCGGGGGTAGCGGTAACCAGGGCTAGGGTGGCTGTGTGCCTCCCCCGCTATAATACAAATTTTGCCCCAAGGGGTGGTGGTTCCCGGGGCAGTTTGGGGGAAAATTGGGCCCCCACACACTTTATTTATATAAAGCCCCTGGGATTTGGCCCCCCTGGAACTAATTTACATAAAAGCGCGGGAGCCGCCCTTTATTTTTTTTTTTTATCGGCAGGGTACGCGTACCATATGCGTATCCCGGGATTTGTTTAAAAAAACATTTTTGGGGGGCCTTGGGGGTCCTTGTGGGTCCCCATAAGCAGACCTAGGGGGTCAGGGTATTTCTACCCTGCCCCCTTTGCGTTTTTTGCACACTTCTTTTTCAGTTTTCTTGTGCCTCGGTTCTACCGAGAGACAAGATGGCTGCCAACACTTCCTGGTTTGGAGTGTTGACAGACAGTTGACAGCCAATTAGCATGCAGCTTGTGCTCCTAATGGTACACGTACTGTCCTAGGACGGTACTCGTACAGTACTTTGTCTATATCTATATCTATGATTTTACTTTTGATTTTCTTAGAAACTACTGAACAGATTTACACCATTGAAAAAAAAGCGTAATCTGCAAACCAAACTCTACTGTTTCGCCAAATTTGGTGTAATTCCGTTCAGCAGTTCGGGCTGTAGCCTTGTCTAAAGGTCCTTATGGAAAATTGCATGGGTAAAACATGTTTTGGGACCCCTCTTTTTTCTCGACCCGCGATTCACGAATCACCCCCAAACTTTTAGGGAAGGAGCGAAGAGGAGCGCCCCATCTTCTTTGAGAATTTCACGAATAATCGTCAAAGTTATTCCAAATAGAATGTTTCTGATTTCCTATAGAAACTAGGTCCTAACTATAACTACCTACTTGCGGTCGCCAGTAGTCAGTCATAGTTAGGACCTTGTTTCTATTCATAAAGTGTTTTTTTTTTTGCCAATATCTTTGGTGCCATTTGATGAATCTTCATGAAATTTTCAAAACTAATGGGGTGCTCTGATCAGCTCCTGTCTTTCAAGTTTTGGGGTGATTCGTCTGGTTGAGGCCTAGAAAAAAGGCTGGCCGCAAAACATGTTTTCTCCATGTTAATTTCCATGGGAAACTTCAGACAAGGCTACAGCCCAAACTGCTTAACTGAATTACACCAAATTTGGCAAAAAGAAAGCACTTCGTTCAGAAAGCGACCTTATTTTAAAATGGTGTAATTCCGTTCAATGGTTCTGGAGAAATTCATATATTTAGAAATATTACTGTCTGGAGACTGCAGTGGATCCGCGAACCCTCCTGATCTTGAGCTTGATTCTTATTGGCTGTCAACACTTCAAACTAGGAAGTGTTGGCAGCCATCTTGTGACTCAGTTGAACAGAGTCATAAGAAAAATTGTAAAAAAACAAGAAAAGGGGGCAGAAAAGGGGACAGGGCCCTGTCCCCCTAGGCCCCTAGCACTGCTCAGGGGGTCCCTCAGGGACCCCGAGCACAACGAAAGCATGTTGTTTTATATTTGCAGTGGGATTCGGGTCCACAAATCCACTGAACAACTAATAAAAATAGTGCACGCTCCAGCACTATGTTAAATTAAGCCCTCAGGTGGCCCAGGTCCGGGGGGCAATGACAAATGTGATGCGAGGGCACATGGGTCCCCCGCAGCCCTGGATACCACCATTTCCCCTGGGCTGATTTAAAGATAAGCAGGGGGCACGTGGCCTTCCCACAGCCACTGGGACCGCCAACTCCCTGGGCTCTAAAAGTAATGAAAAGGCACGGGGAGGCTCCTGCCTACATCACGCTGCCCCGGGGACTGCCACCTCCCCAGGGCTTTCATCTTTAACTGCAGGGGGGCCTCACACCCACCTCCGCAGCCCCTGGGACTGTTTTTTTTAAACTAAAAGATGTGGGGGATGCCTGCCCCCCACACTGCCCCGGGGACCACCACATCCCGGGACATATTTTATATAATGTGGAATTCTCTTGCAGCCCCTGGCCCCGGGGGCCACCACCTCTCATGGGCTGTAAATGCTGGGAGGGGGCTAGCCAGCCCCCCTCTAGGAGCCATCCTTGTCCCTGGGAGCATCACCCCCCAAGGGCCAGATCCAGCAATGTCCAAGGGTGACCATCCTGGGGCAAGCAGTCAGAATGGTTTGACGGCACAGTCCACTGTTGGTGCTAGCAGGGGCAGTAGACCAGATCCCCTGTTAATTGCTTAACCGCGTTATGAAAAAGTCTCTGGTAAACTTCACAGATTCATAAAGTACATCCTAGCGATGCACTGCTTATGACCTCACATATGACATCACTCATGACATGGTCAGTGATATCACTGATGACATCAATGATCTACCTGCTCCAGGGAGTTGGCTCACACCAGAGCTAAATTTGGCAAAGGGGAGAGAGGCCCCGTGTCCCTCCTCCGTAAAAAGCATATAATCGCAAACCCTGGCACTACAGCCTAGCTCCATCAACTTATTAGGTACATGTCTACGCTACCTCGAACTGAGCAACTCAGCACACCCAAAATGGCAGCTACTGTGTTTCGCACACCCCTTGAGTGCATTGCTGCTATGTCTGTGTGCTGACTCCCTGCGACTGTATTTGCCTCATATGTAATTTGCTTAACTGCTATTTGTATCTTCTTTGCGTACAGTTGCCATTTACTGTTCCTTATTTCTTGTAATTGTATTTACCCATATATAATTCACATAACTGCAATCCTGCTAATTATGTATAGCGCTTGTATTTACATCATGTAACTGGATCCACTCCATATGTAACTCACATTATACTTCTATCTATGGTCCACTTCTTATGTTTATTGTCGTCATCTATCCAACTGCTATTCTACTAACTTTGTAAAAACCGAAAACAAGAAAGAACGAAAGAATGAAAGAAAGAAAAAAAAGAGAGAAAAAAGAAAGAAAGAAAGAGAAAAGGAATAAAAGAAAAGGAATTAAAGAAATTGTGACAGGAGATTGTAACACCATCTGGAATCCCCAAATAAAATGGGAGGGTGAAGGGGATGTTTACAGGAGCTTTTTCTGTGAAACTAAAGAGATCCCTCATAGAACTAGGCATGTGGGATATATGGTGGGAAATTCATTTCCAGCTATCAAATATTCTTCTAGACTGGTCCTTCCTATGGCTTGTGCTCCAGAAGATGGACCTCGGCTACTAATTCCTCAGCGTGACCTTCTGTAATCATGCCTCTCCTATTGCTAGTGTTCCCAACAATGGTCTCATGTCAGTGCCCTTTGGATTGCAAATAGGCTCCATACAGGGCTGACTCCTTCCTCTTCCAAGTTGCCTTATTTATTGACCCCTTGCCTGCCCGGTAGAGCAAACAGACTTGGTAGTTGCCATTAGACTTGGCACCCAAGAATACTAAATGTCCATATATCGTTATGATCACACCTAGATTCCCCCCAGTTTTCCCTTCTGGTGTTTAAGACCATGCTAGGGTCTTTTGAAGTTGTATCTGAATGCAATATGTTTATAATTAATATATAAGAAGAGGGGGCTACCCTTCTGAGCAAAACACTTTCTTTCTGACATCCCTAAAACTCAATTTTGTAATTTCGGGTAACTTCATCATCTCCTGGACTGATAGAATTAATACCATAAAAATGAACGACCTGATACCACTTCTTTATTTATTCCGGGCTCTACCAGTGTGGGTAACAGACACTATCTCAACCACATTTAAAATTGTAGGAAGTGATAAAACACCTTGGGGTACTCAGAAAATCCTGATTGAGACCACGGAGGTGGGAGGAATGTCCATGCCTCAAATCCCCAATTAATCTGTAGCAGACCAGTTGACACTAGCAGTTGACCGGTTGATACAGGATTCTGAAAAGACTAGAGGTTTACAGACCATGCCACTGATCATGGACCCCTGTGGGACTTGGTTTGGTAAAGCAAACAACAGAGGCAACCAAATGTGCACATTAGTTCATTGGTCAGTACACTGTTGAGGGTATGGGACCACTAGTTGACATCTTAACAGCTAATGCCATGCCTGTCACCTTACATTCCTACGCACTGTAATAGTGAAATCACCCTGCATTTGACGGCCATACCCTCCGCTGCTTACTCCATGATTCCTCAGGCTGTAGTCTCTTCCTACCACAGAACAGTCAATTTGTATTATGAAAGATATTCAACAACATTTTCAGTTGAAGTGGAGACACTTGTCTACAATGGCTGCAGGCCTTTCAAACACTGGCTCCCGTCCTGAAGGCGGCCTCTAGGCCTATTTGACTAAGATAGAGAGCACACACTACTTGGAAACAAGACAGACTTGATGGACAATTAAATGCATCAAGAGGCTGTTTCAGATTTTTACGCATGGAATATGAGGGTGTTGTGGCTGATAATTGGCTTCCCAGAGAGTTGGGGTAGGTGTGACAGTGAGTTGGGGAAGTTGTGAATAAAGAAGAAGCTCATGTTTTATTTGATTTACTTATCAGCTATATGCTCATTTAGTTGCATCGCTTGTGTAAAGATGCACTCATAAGGCTTCTTTATTACAGAGCATGTCTTCCACAGATCTGTACATTCCCAGGAATGGCACAAGTGAAATAGAATTAAACTTCTAAGTCAGGCCATCACCTACCTAGAAAGCTCAAAATAACATTTAATTTATGTTGCAAATTCATCCTGTGCCCTGGGCACCCTCCGACTTTTGCTGACTGGTACTGGTCTTAACTAACTCTGACTGACCCTGGGCTCTGCCTAACCAGGCCGAGGGCCAGTGCTATGCTTAAAACACTTTGAATACAGTAGAAACACCTACATGCACTGGTGTACACTAAGGATTGGGCCCTGTGATTGGCATGACCTACCCTATCAGACCCTAGTAAATAATAGGGCATGGGGATTGAAACTACCGATCAGTCCCTAGTATGATAGGGCATGGCAGTTTAGAGACCAGCAGCCCTTTCTGCACTTGCAATATGTGCACTGCTGAAGCCTGAGTTCAGTTTAAAAGTTGCTCTGGGCTAAGAACTGCTTTTAACAAGTAAATTGTGCCCAAACTCGACTTTTGTATTTGGGGCACTTAAAAATGGTTAACCTACAATGAGCATATTACGTACCCCCAGGCTCTCACCTAGGTGGCCCAAGGGTGGGGGGGGTAATATATCTATAAAGTGGACACGTACAAAATTAATTTTATATGGCTTGGGTAAAGTGGAATTGCACATTTCACACTCTACATTGTGATAAAGTGCTGCCCCAAATCAACTTTGGTAGTAGGAGCACTGTGCAGTTGTGCATAATCACAACTTGACAGTTGACAGCCAATTAGCATGCAGCTTGTGCTCCTAATGGTACACGTACTGTCCTAGGACGGTACTCGTACAGTACTTTGTCTATATCTATATCTATGATTTTACTTTTGATTTTCTTAGAAACTACTGAACAGATTTACACCATTGAAAAAAAAGCGTAATCTGCAAACCAAACTCTACTGTTTCGCCAAATTTGGTGTAATTCCGTTCAGCAGTTCGGGCTGTAGCCTTGTCTAAAGGTCCTTATGGAAAATTGCATGGGTAAAACATGTTTTGGGACCCCTCTTTTTTCTCGACCCGCGATTCACGAATCACCCCCAAACTTTTAGGGAAGGAGCGAAGAGGAGCGCCCCATCTTCTTTGAGAATTTCACGAATAATCGTCAAAGTTATTCCAAATAGAATGTTTCTGATTTCCTATAGAAACTAGGTCCTAACTATAACTACCTACTTGCGGTCGCCAGTAGTCAGTCATAGTTAGGACCTTGTTTCTATTCATAAAGTGTTTTTTTTTTGCCAATATCTTTGGTGCCATTTGATGAATCTTCATGAAATTTTCAAAACTAATGGGGTGCTCTGATCAGCTCCTGTCTTTCAAGTTTTGGGGTGATTCGTCTGGTTGAGGCCTAGAAAAAAGGCTGGCCGCAAAACATGTTTTCTCCATGTTAATTTCCATGGGAAACTTCAGACAAGGCTACAGCCCAAACTGCTTAACTGAATTACACCAAATTTGGCAAAAAGAAAGCACTTCGTTCAGAAAGCGACCTTATTTTAAAATGGTGTAATTCCGTTCAATGGTTCTGGAGAAATTCATATATTTAGAAATATTACTGTCTGGAGACTGCAGTGGATCCGCGAACCCTCCTGATCTTGAGCTTGATTCTTATTGGCTGTCAACACTTCAAACTAGGAAGTGTTGGCAGCCATCTTGTGACTCAGTTGAACAGAGTCATAAGAAAAATTGTAAAAAAACAAGAAAAGGGGGCAGAAAAGGGGACAGGGCCCTGTCCCCCTAGGCCCCTAGCACTGCTCAGGGGGTCCCTCAGGGACCCCGAGCACAACAAAAGCATGTTGTTTTATATTTGCAGTGGGATTCGGGTCCACAAATCCACTGAACAACTAATAAAAATAGTGCACGCTCCAGCACTATGTTAAATTAAGCCCTCAGGTGGCCCAGGTCCGGGGGGCAATGACAAATGTGATGCGAGGGCACATGGGTCCCCCGCAGCCCTGGATACCACCATTTCCCCTGGGCTGATTTAAAGATAAGCAGGGGGCACGTGGCCTTCCCACAGCCACTGGGACCGCCAACTCCCTGGGCTCTAAAAGTAATGAAAAGGCACGGGGAGGCTCCTGCCTACATCACGCTGCCCCGGGGACTGCCACCTCCCCAGGGCTTTCATCTTTAACTGCAGGGGGGCCTCACACCCACCTCCGCAGCCCCTGGGACTGTTTTTTTTAAACTAAAAGATGTGGGGGATGCCTGCCCCCCACACTGCCCCGGGGACCACCACATCCCGGGACATATTTTATATAATGTGGAATTCTCTTGCAGCCCCTGGCCCCGGGGGCCACCACCTCTCATGGGCTGTAAATGCTGGGAGGGGGCTAGCCAGCCCCCCTCTAGGAGCCATCCTTGTCCCTGGGAGCATCACCCCCCAAGGGCCAGATCCAGCAATGTCCAAGGGTGACCATCCTGGGGCAAGCAGTCAGAATGGTTTGACGGCACAGTCCACTGTTGGTGCTAGCAGGGGCAGTAGACCAGATCCCCTGTTAATTGCTTAACCGCGTTATGAAAAAGTCTCTGGTAAACTTCACAGATTCATAAAGTACATCCTAGCGATGCACTGCTTATGACCTCACATATGACATCACTCATGACATGGTCAGTGATATCACTGATGACATCAATGATCTACCTGCTCCAGGGAGTTGGCTCACACCAGAGCTAAATTTGGCAAAGGGGAGAGAGGCCCCGTGTCCCTCCTCCGTAAAAAGCATATAATCGCAAACCCTGGCACTACAGCCTAGCTCCATCAACTTATTAGGTACATGTCTACGCTACCTCGAACTGAGCAACTCAGCACACCCAAAATGGCAGCTACTGTGTTTCGCACACCCCTTGAGTGCATTGCTGCTATGTCTGTGTGCTGACTCCCTGCGACTGTATTTGCCTCATATGTAATTTGCTTAACTGCTATTTGTATCTTCTTTGCGTACAGTTGCCATTTACTGTTCCTTATTTCTTGTAATTGTATTTACCCATATATAATTCACATAACTGCAATCCTGCTAATTATGTATAGCGCTTGTATTTACATCATGTAACTGGATCCACTCCATATGTAACTCACATTATACTTCTATCTATGGTCCACTTCTTATGTTTATTGTCGTCATCTATCCAACTGCTATTCTACTAACTTTGTAAAAACCGAAAACAAGAAAGAACGAAAGAATGAAAGAAAGAAAAAAAAGAGAGAAAAAAGAAAGAAAGAAAGAGAAAAGGAATAAAAGAAAAGGAATTAAAGAAATTGTGACAGGAGATTGTAACACCATCTGGAATCCCCAAATAAAATGGGAGGGTGAAGGGGATGTTTACAGGAGCTTTTTCTGTGAAACTAAAGAGATCCCTCATAGAACTAGGCATGTGGGATATATGGTGGGAAATTCATTTCCAGCTATCAAATATTCTTCTAGACTGGTCCTTCCTATGGCTTGTGCTCCAGAAGATGGACCTCGGCTACTAATTCCTCAGCGTGACCTTCTGTAATCATGCCTCTCCTATTGCTAGTGTTCCCAACAATGGTCTCATGTCAGTGCCCTTTGGATTGCAAATAGGCTCCATACAGGGCTGACTCCTTCCTCTTCCAAGTTGCCTTATTTATTGACCCCTTGCCTGCCCGGTAGAGCAAACAGACTTGGTAGTTGCCATTAGACTTGGCACCCAAGAATACTAAATGTCCATATATCGTTATGATCACACCTAGATTCCCCCCAGTTTTCCCTTCTGGTGTTTAAGACCATGCTAGGGTCTTTTGAAGTTGTATCTGAATGCAATATGTTTATAATTAATATATAAGAAGAGGGGGCTACCCTTCTGAGCAAAACACTTTCTTTCTGACATCCCTAAAACTCAATTTTGTAATTTCGGGTAACTTCATCATCTCCTGGACTGATAGAATTAATACCATAAAAATGAACGACCTGATACCACTTCTTTATTTATTCCGGGCTCTACCAGTGTGGGTAACAGACACTATCTCAACCACATTTAAAATTGTAGGAAGTGATAAAACACCTTGGGGTACTCAGAAAATCCTGATTGAGACCACGGAGGTGGGAGGAATGTCCATGCCTCAAATCCCCAATTAATCTGTAGCAGACCAGTTGACACTAGCAGTTGACCGGTTGATACAGGATTCTGAAAAGACTAGAGGTTTACAGACCATGCCACTGATCATGGACCCCTGTGGGACTTGGTTTGGTAAAGCAAACAACAGAGGCAACCAAATGTGCACATTAGTTCATTGGTCAGTACACTGTTGAGGGTATGGGACCACTAGTTGACATCTTAACAGCTAATGCCATGCCTGTCACCTTACATTCCTACGCACTGTAATAGTGAAATCACCCTGCATTTGACGGCCATACCCTCCGCTGCTTACTCCATGATTCCTCAGGCTGTAGTCTCTTCCTACCACAGAACAGTCAATTTGTATTATGAAAGATATTCAACAACATTTTCAGTTGAAGTGGAGACACTTGTCTACAATGGCTGCAGGCCTTTCAAACACTGGCTCCCGTCCTGAAGGCGGCCTCTAGGCCTATTTGACTAAGATAGAGAGCACACACTACTTGGAAACAAGACAGACTTGATGGACAATTAAATGCATCAAGAGGCTGTTTCAGATTTTTACGCATGGAATATGAGGGTGTTGTGGCTGATAATTGGCTTCCCAGAGAGTTGGGGTAGGTGTGACAGTGAGTTGGGGAAGTTGTGAATAAAGAAGAAGCTCATGTTTTATTTGATTTACTTATCAGCTATATGCTCATTTAGTTGCATCGCTTGTGTAAAGATGCACTCATAAGGCTTCTTTATTACAGAGCATGTCTTCCACAGATCTGTACATTCCCAGGAATGGCACAAGTGAAATAGAATTAAACTTCTAAGTCAGGCCATCACCTACCTAGAAAGCTCAAAATAACATTTAATTTATGTTGCAAATTCATCCTGTGCCCTGGGCACCCTCCGACTTTTGCTGACTGGTACTGGTCTTAACTAACTCTGACTGACCCTGGGCTCTGCCTAACCAGGCCGAGGGCCAGTGCTATGCTTAAAACACTTTGAATACAGTAGAAACACCTACATGCACTGGTGTACACTAAGGATTGGGCCCTGTGATTGGCATGACCTACCCTATCAGACCCTAGTAAATAATAGGGCATGGGGATTGAAACTACCGATCAGTCCCTAGTATGATAGGGCATGGCAGTTTAGAGACCAGCAGCCCTTTCTGCACTTGCAATATGTGCACTGCTGAAGCCTGAGTTCAGTTTAAAAGTTGCTCTGGGCTAAGAACTGCTTTTAACAAGTAAATTGTGCCCAAACTCGACTTTTGTATTTGGGGCACTTAAAAATGGTTAACCTACAATGAGCATATTACGTACCCCCAGGCTCTCACCTAGGTGGCCCAAGGGTGGGGGGGGTAATATATCTATAAAGTGGACACGTACAAAATTAATTTTATATGGCTTGGGTAAAGTGGAATTGCACATTTCACACTCTACATTGTGATAAAGTGCTGCCCCAAATCAACTTTGGTAGTAGGAGCACTGTGCAGTTGTGCATAATCACAACCTCTAAAGTCTTCTCTAGGTATACCTTGGGTGGGGATCCTAAGGATATAGGCAGAGTTCTTATGAAATATGTTTCTATACGTCCTGGGGCTGGAAAAAATGGCCAAAGTCATTTTTCAAATTGCAAATTCCTTGCCACATAGGTCAACATGGCAGAAAGTTATTAACTAAGAGCTCTTGAAAGGTGAAGGATATATGTACCTTTCAAAGACTTCCCAGAATGGAATAATTAAATCTAACAGTATGATATTGTTGAATTTCTCCTACAATGTACATATAACAAGTTACACAACGCTCTTGTTTGTAAGTCGTAATTCAGCTTTCCAGTGATCTGGGATCACTGAAACAATATCGATGTCAAAAATATAGAACTACAAGAATATCGAGGTAAAAATATAGAATGCAAAACTATAGTTAGTTAAAATATCTTTTTTTTTAAATGCTTTAAATAAAAAATAAAAAAATGAAATCATAAATATAATTAACTTAAACATACTTAAAATACTTAAATAACCTTAAAATTAATAAGTAATTAATGTAAGTTAAAAAAAAACATACAAATGTATTTGTGAGTGCAACAGTAGGGAAAGCGTTGGATAGCGTAGGGGTAAAAAGTACTATTCCCACTCCAGAGAGTGCAACAGTAAGTATAGCGTTGGATAGCGTAGGGGTAAAAATTATTATTCTTACTCCAAACAGTGCAACAGTAGGGAAAGCGTTGGATAGCAGGAGGGTAAAAATTACTATTCCCACTCCAGAGAGTGCAACAGTAGGGAAAGCGTTGGATAGCGTAGGGGTAGAAATTACTATTCCAACTCCAGAGAGTGCAACAGTAGGGAAAACGTTGGATAGCGGGAGGGTATAAATTACTATTCCCACTCTAAAGAGTGCAACAGTAGGGAAAGCGTTGGATAGTGTAGGGGTAAAAATTACTATTCCCACTCCAGAGAGTGCAACAGTAGGGAAAGCGTTGGACAGCGTAGGGTTAAAAATTACTATTCCCACTCCAGAGAGTGCAACAGTAGGGAAAGTGTTGGATAGTGTAGGGGTAAAAATTACTATTGCAACTCCAGAGAGTGCAACAGTAGGGAAAGCGTTGGATTTCGGAGGGGTAACAATTACTATTCCAACTCCAGAGAGTGCAACAGTAGGGAAAGTGTTGGATAGCGTAGGGGTAAAAAGTACTATTACCACTCCAGAGAGTGCAACAGTAGGGAAAGTGTTGGATAGTGTAGGGGGAAAAATTACTATTCCAACTCCAGAGAGTGCAACAGTAGGGAAAGCATTGGATAGCGGAAGGGTAAAAATTACTGTTCCCACTCCAGAGAGTGCAACAGAAGGGAAAGCGTTGGATAGCGTAGGGGTTAAAATTACTATTCCCACTCCAAAGAGTGCAACAGTAGGGAAAGCGTTGAATAGCGTAGGAGTAAAAATTACTATTCCCACTCCAGAGAATGCAACAGAAGGGAAAGCGTTGAATAGCGGGAGGGTAAAAATTACTATTCCCACTCCAGAGAGTGCAACAGTAGGGAAAGCGTTGGATAGCGTAGGAGTAAAAATTACTATTCCCACTCCAGAGAATGCAACAGAAGGGAAAGCGTTGAATAGCGGGAGGGTAAAAATGACTATTCCTACTCCAGTGAGTGCAACAGTAGGGAAAGTAAAGATGTAATATATTAATAAAAATTAATTAAATATCAATACCAAGAAAATATTAATTAAAATAAATTACCAATTTAATATTATATAATAATCAATCAATTACAAATACAAATTAATATTAATAAATACAATTAATTACCTATTAATAAAAATTAATTACCAAATAATTAATACATTAAAAATAAACACCAATTAATAAATAAAAATGATTTACGTACTTACAATTAAATTACTTCCTCCCTATTCCCCTATAAACCCACAACCCACTGCAGAAAATAAATGAATACAATTAACTTAATTAACAAATAATCAATTAATAAAAATAAATTGCCAATTAAAAATCGATTAATTAATCATTAATTAACAATTCAAACTGAATAGCAATAAATAAATTAACATATTTAATTAATTACAATTAAATTACTTCCCACCCTACTCCCCTATAAGCCCACAACCCGCTACAAAAAATAAATTAATTAAATTAATTTCTTTAGCAATAGATTCATTAATAAAAATACATTAGCAATTAAAAATTAATCACCAATTAAAAATTAATTAATTGCCAATTAAAAATTAATATAAACCCACAACCCGCTACAGAATTAGATTACGCAAAAAGTAAATAACATAAAAAAACTTTTAAAAATTAGATATTATTTAAAATTCGATATATTTAAATACCTATATTATATACTTTGATATTTTGACTTTCTATATTTAAAAAATCGATATTACTTACTTCGATATTTTAAGTTTCTATATTTTAAAAATCCATATTACTTACTTCGATATTATGACTTTCTATATTTTAAAATTCGATATTTTTAACCACTATATTCTGTCCATTCGATATTATGTCCATTCTATATTTTTAACTCGATATTATGTCCATTCAATATTTTTCCTTCGATATTATGTCTATTCACCCTGTCCTGATTAGTCAGAGTTAAGTGGATTAGCCAGTCTTCTTTGAAAAGGTGACAAAGAGCACAGGAATGCCAGAGCAGGGGGAGGAGTCATAAACCATGGACATCAAGAGAAAAGGAGGACCCCACTTTACCATGTTCACCTCAAGCCAGATGCTGGGATTGAGGAAGGGATGAGCAGATGCAATCGGGAGAAAATATGGGTGTGCTTAGGGGTGTGCTTAGCCAGCTCTTCTCTCCCTGCTGGAGAATCAGCCATTATGAATTTGGAAGAATTGTTGCACTCTGGGACAAAATAGTGCCACACTCTACAGGAAGTGGTCATACATTTGGGTGGAACCCTGCTGCCTATTGGATAGGAGTGACCTCGTTCTTGACCCAGAGAAGATGGAATAAGTATCTGAGAAGGGCAGAGCCCCTCAGATCTGCTGCTTGAAACTTAAGAAAGCAGGAAGGGCCATGCTGGAAGTTTGATGTGCATTTCCTAAGGCCTGCATTCTAAAGATTGCGCCTTTTTTTCACCATTTGAAACTACAGCCCTGTGGATCAAATGTGATTCGAAAGGACTAAAGAGTGGACTCCCTGCAAGCTACAGGTTAACAGAGCTCACGAGGGCCATCACCACACAAAATTCCCAACCTTGAGTACTACCAGTAGATTTGTAAGGGTTTTGTTCAAGCAGATTCTGGGAATTGAAGTCTCAAACTTTCAAGGATCATCTTGAAGGTTCCAGTACCTTGGATGTGTGTTGGATACTTTGGGACCCACAAGAAGAACTAACAAACAGGACCCAGCTTGCTGGAGGGGGCTGCAAAAGACTGATGAAAGATCCTCCAGAACAATAGCTAAAAGTGAAAGTGTCCCTGTCAGAGGCAAAGAAATGACCAAAAGGGGGACTATTAGTTTTGAAGTATATAAAGTGATTACTTTTTGAAAATTCATACCTCTGGTTCTCTGCAGTGGATTTGTTTTGTTTTAGGCTCATTTAAAATGTAAAAATAGTTCCCATTTTTATAAATAATTGTTGGATTTTTATTTTGTGTTGGTTCTCAATTATTTACTGACTTGGGGTTTTTAAAGGCTTTACATACCTGTCTTTGAAGTTTAGCCTGCCTGCTCGCAGCCAAGCTACCAAGGGTTGAGCATAGGAATAATTTTCTAAGAAATATTCTGAGCCCTATACTGTGTTAGTAGCCTTATTTCCAGTGACAGATGTACATTGGCCCCTACTAATAATCCACTTTCCAACAGTTTCATTTCAGTACACATTCCTATTTATCCTTGAAGTAGTTATCACACTTCCCCTCCTTATCAAAATAGAAATAAAAAAAGCCACAACCAAAAAATTACCTAAAACCTAAAAGTTTGAAACTAATATAAAAACAATGCATCGACCCACAACACAATGCTATGGCATGACCCCTGTGTAAGATACAACTCTGTTAAGGTTCCACATTTTCCCATCCTCTGCCTTGATAGCATTGCATAAACAACAATTGATGGACAGAATGCAGAACAATGTCATACATTCACCCCAGTACAGAGCCATATGCAAATCAGCCTCGACCCTGTGCCTCGTGGGAACAGTCCAGCCCGAACTGCCAAGCAATGTCATCCATTGACCTGAATCATGCATCCAAGGACCGGTTTCTGGCTATCAGCCTTCATCAGCCTGGATTGCTTGACTCCAGTGGTGTGGAGAGCATGGGACTCACGTCTTAACATACCCATTCCACTCGGGGTGACAAATGCAAAAACAACAATTGATGGACAGAGGGAGTATGAAGGGGTCAGGGAGTGTCAGGGGTCATTGAGAGCTTTAGGAAGGATTGCTGACCCATAAAACAACATAGTAAGCTCATTGCTAGCTATAAACTGCACTTCCATGGCTACTAGAGCCACAATGGGACAAAAACAGTAGAAAACTACTCCAGCTCGGAACTGGAGTAGAGTTATCACTAACTCTGGCACACCACTGGTATAGCAGTCCCTATTATAGAAAAAACCTATCATAGGAAATAACTATAATTCAATTAAAGTATGTGAAAGAAGTTCAGAAATAGATAAATATAATAACATTTTAAAATATAATTAATAAAAGTAGTAAATATTTGTTATTTTGCTATAAACAATTCCTCTTTGCATGTAAAATTGTTGTAACAATACATTTGGCTGAAATATATTCAATGTACTTTTAATTAAGTCTATAGCATGAGGAGACTCTGCATGGTAAGGTATAGGGAAAATTTAAAAAAAGTTGATAAAACTAGGCAAGAATTATCATGGATAATGTACAGTATTAATTAAAGGTAATTGAATGAAATGTTAATTAAATGTATTGTTACTTTATTTTTTAATGTGAAAATATTTTTTAACATACTTTGTAACAAAATAAAAAAGCATTTATTTATAATTGAATCTAATTTAAATATTTTAATTTAAAATTAGCTCCTTAAAAAATATTTCTCTTTGGTCACCAGTAACTGCCTAAACTTTACCTGCTGACTTGGGCGCTGACATCTCCTCCCTGCCTCTCGCGCTGTTGTCCCGGGCTGTGGGCTGTGTTTGCTGGTCTCCCCCGCCGCCGCATTCTCCATCAGCGCGGCCACCGAGGGGGGGGACCACAGCCCCCAGAACGCACTGCTGGCATCGCCACTCCCACCCACGGCCATTTCCGCGCTCGGAGGCGCTTAAAGCACCGGAGCTCCCTCGAAGGAGTGGGAGCTCCGTAAAAAATTATTTCTCTTTGGTCACCAGTAGCTGCCTGAACTTTACCTGCTGGCTTGGGCGTTGACATCTCCTGGCTGCCTCTCGCGCTGTTGTCCCGGGCTGTGAGTTGTGTTTGCTGGTCTCCCCCGCTGCCACATTCTCCATCAGCACGGCCGTCGAGGGGGGGATCACAGCCCCCAGAATGCACTGCGGGCATCGCCCCGCTCACCTACGGCTATTTCCGTGCCCGGAGGCGCTTAAAGCACCGGAACTCCGGGCAAAGGGCGGGCCGTCTGTGGCGTCCGGGGCTGGACAAGGCTGGGCTGGGCCACCATCCTTTTACTCCGACATCCGTCAATTCTACCTTGGACCCATAAGTAAGAACTGTTGCGAACAATTCCGCTTAACATTTTGATATTACGTTTTATGTTCTATATCTTAACATGACCACAAAACCTAGCCTGGGTGGGAAATCTGCTAGTGGGGGGTTCATCTACCTCCTTTAAAGGGACACTAGATAATTACATCACTAGGGTCGTCTCAGCTGTAGAACGATAAATAGAGCAGGCTGAACGGCGCATATTATCAGAATGACATAACAAACGCACTTCCCTAGGCACTATTCAGAAAGCCGTATCTCCTTCCTTGCTTCATTCTGCCTCTGCTCTATTAACAGACATTGGTATCCCGCCCCAACTCCACGATCTATCTGCGGCTGGTCCGGGAGGTTGTAATTCTACCAACATTACAATTGATTCCCCCACAGATAGCTCTTTTGAAGAACAACCCCCAGCTAGAACTGTTAGTGCCGGAACATCTGTGCCATCCCTTCCCATAAAAAGAAAACGGGGACCAAATAAACAAAAAGGTTCAAGAGCAAAAAACCTTAAACCCACATTATCCACCAAAACCCCTACCATTGATCCACAAAGTAAAATCGAACAAAATTCCTTGCATGCCCCTCTTTCAGACGACCTTTTGAGAAATATAGAGCAACTTTTGAAATCTTTATTGCTTCCTCTCGTAGAAAGGCTCAAGCGAATAGCAGATCAACTTGAATCAGTTCAAGCCAATGGTATCTCGAATATGAATTTACTTAGAGAATTATCTAAAACCAGGTACCCCTTGAACATCCCTGTCCCCGCAGAAAAGCCTAATCTTAGCGAGCGCTCGTCTAGGGGTAAGCCCCAATTAACTTCCAAAGATATTCTTGTCACTAGTCAGCCTATTAAGCCAGCTCCCCCTATCTCTAAGTTAGGAGACACCCGGGAATCAGAGCAAACTTGTAATGGGAGACAAGCAATTGATAACCCCGGGGGGGAGGCGAATGGCAGTCAAATATCCCAGAGGGAATGTACAGCATGTAAATCTTCCACCCGAATCAGAACCCTACGTAATAGTATTAACTGGAGTTCCAGAATTAAAGACAGGACAATTCGAAAATTACCAGATCACTGGCTAAGCGTTAATAGGCCATTACCCGCAAGCATTGATGGCAAAATGTTAAATGTCAGGAGGTTACCATGGTTGGGACAAAGACCCAAGGACATACCAAGGGACAGGGTAATTATAAATTTTAAAGACTACAAGGCCACAAATTTCAGTCGAGATTGGTATAGTGATAGCTACGAGGGAGGAATATCAACCCGAACATTATGTTACTTCTACCCAAGAGCCTGGTGGAAACTCACACGCCTATGAACCCCAAGAGTATCTTGGGCCCAATTTTTAATATTGCTACCTCCAATAGTTTTGTAGCTCTCTGGTCTTTAGAGGGGGTAGACTGACTCGCAGACGAGCCAGACAAGATTCAAAAGGACTATGTAATCCCAGTCAATATAGGCATTGAGAATGTAGCACATAATATTCAGAGGACTGAGCCTCAGATTAAGTCCAATGCAAGCCTTATCGAAATAGAGGAGGTGGCACTCACTAGTGAAGAACCGTTAGGGTCCTTGGAGGAAACCTCTAGTACAGTGCAAAATAGTTTATGTATAGTGGACGAGGTATTTGTTCCCCAAGTAACTCACAAGGGAGCCGCTGCAAATTCCACCGTAATAAATCTGCTTTCAGGGAACATAGCGGGGCTCAAAAAAAAACTGGCCATCCCAGAATGGAACGAATTTATTGAGGCATATAAGATTTGCATGTTCCAAGAAACACGGAGCATGATCCCACTTCATAAAAGTGGGTATGCCACTTATTTCATCCCGGCAACTTCGGCAGGAAGAGGTCGCCCATCTGGTGGCCTTCACATATTGATAAGTGTGGCATTGAATTGTGCTGTTACTGTGCATAACTTACCTTCAGAAGACTTACTGCACATATCCCTTAAAGGCCCCCACGTGGGAAACTCTATGGAACTATTCTGTGTATATGCTAGAGGCGCCCCGGGTGGTCAAACCTCACCCACAATAGCATTACTTGATGCAACACTAGCGGCCATTCCACCAGTGTCTAATGTAATTGTTGGGGGAGACCTCAATTGCACATACAAACCCCTGGCTGAAGAAAACCTCCTTGGCTCTAGTGCAGAGGATTTGAGGTTATTTATTCATCCTTTAAATTTGGCACCCATTAAGAAATGGACAGCTAGAGCAATCCAAATAAACGCATTGACACTAGAAAATAATCTGCGTGCCCTAAATGGGAGGACTATTTCAGATTCCAGTGGGGCAATGACATACAATAGACTTAGCTGCCCATCACGTATCGATTATATTTTACTTGATATCCGTTCATGCGACAGACTAGTGGATATGGAGGTTAGGAAAACGCAGGATAGCGACCATAACCCACTCTGTATGAAAATAAGATGGGGGAGTGAGAAAGAAATAAGGAGCGCCCCTTTAATGGTTGCAAAAGAAGTAAACCCCTCCAATTGCAACCGTAAGTTAAAATGGAATAGGGTAATGTGCGAAGAGGAGAAATTGAATAGTATCAAAGAGCTTGTGCAAGCAGAGACTAGAGACCTCTTACCCTTTATGCCTGCACAGGCTAGTGGCCTAAGTTTAAATTTAACTGATTCTTACAAGAACCTGATAGAGAAAATTGGGTGTTTCTTTACTATTAGGGAGATCAGGGGGCATACGAAGACGGAAATAAAAACGGTGAATGGTACCCCATGGTATACAGCGTAATGTAGGAAAAACCGAAAGGCCATATTGACCGCCATCAGGAGGAAGGATGCGATAGCAGTGAGGTTAGCTAGAAAAGAGTACAATCTTGGCATCAAAATGGCCAAAAGGGATTGGGAAGAAGAGCACTGGCAGCAATTAAAGCAAGCAGCCAGCTCGAAGGACTCGACTGTGTTCTGGAACTTGGTAAACAAATTAGATAGAAGGGGAGTGGAGCCCGTACTTAATCACATAATGGAGTATCAGTGGTATGCCCACTTTTCTAAATTGTACTGTGGTGAAGCAGTTATGGGTCAACCACTAGGGGCACCTACTGAGCTCTCTCTAGAAAATCGATCATATGTAGAACCCTTTGCTGCCAGGGAAGTGCATGATGCTATTATAAAGATATCACCCGGCAAAGCTGCGGGCCCGGACGGGTTACCAGTTGACCTTCTTTTGCATGACCCCAAGTTGTGGTCCGACTTCATCGCCCTCCTAATGAATTTGATTCTTCATGGACATCCGGTCCCTGAATCATGGAAGGGCGCTGAAGTAGTGACCATATACAAGAAAGGTGATAGGGAGGACCCTGCCTACTACAGACCAATAAGACTAATCGATACCATACAGAAAGTAGTTGGCAGGGTCATTATCACTAGAATAGGGTCTTGGTGCTAGGAGGGCAACATTCTGACCCATTTCCAGGCGGAGTTACGCCAAAATGTGGGTACGATGGACAAGGTTTTCAGGTTTTGTGCGATATATTGGAAAACTGTCTCCATCGCTAAGGGCAGCCTATATTTGGCCTTTAATGATTTAAAAAACGCGTTTGAGGTGGTCTCTCGCGATAGGCTCTGGAAGGTGCTGCTAGACATGGGGTTTCCGTGTTATGTTCTGAAGCTTATTGTAAGGCTTCATCAGGATAATTACGCTAGAATCCGGTGGGGGACCCAAGGACAGTTAACAGGGAGGGTGCCTGTGAACAGGGGGGTCTGCCAGGGCTGTGTGACGGCTCTGACATTGTTCTCTCTCTTTATCAATGTGGTGGTAGCCCATTTGAGGGAGGACTCTGCTGATGCCCCAGTCCAGGCGGGGGAGAAAACACCTACCCTCCTCTTTGCGGACGACACCCTCCTGATGTCCAAAACGCACATGGGTCTCGAGAAATTGCTAGACAGATTTAGTCTGTTTTGCGATGAGCGGGGGTTAACTGTAAATACCACCAAAACTAAGTTGATGGTATTATCCTCCCAAAAAAAGCAAGGAGAGTACATGTAACCCTCAATGGGTCCCGCAAGAGGTGGGAGAGGAATTTGACTACTTGGGAGTCAGGATTAATAGCAGAATGAAATGGGACTCCCACGTGGCCAAAATGCTCCTAAACCTCAAAAGAGATTCTGGAGCAATTCTGAGGAATCAGCGCATGTCCGTCAGTAGGCACATAGCTCTGGCCCTCGCTGTCTATGGAGGCAAGGCGCTGGCTTCAGCGGTTGCAAAGTTCCTTGCCAGTGCTTGGTTTATACGCACAAGGCTGTTAAATGAAAACAAAAACTAGATCATGCCTCAACCTTGAACATATATGTATATTACTGTGATTGCACTTTACCCCCATTGTAACCATTATTTGAAAATTGTATATATCTTTTTATCGTTTTTATGTTATGAAATAGTCAGAATATTTCTGATATGTAACATTTTATATCTGGAAATGTTTGTACTTTTATGATATGTATATATCGAATAAAGTACTACTTACTTAAAATGAGTTCCCATGGTTTTTTTTTCACGCTCATACCTAGATGTATTTCTAATGTTAGATATGGTGTATAACTTGCTGGGAGTGGCGAGGTCACTCCCCCCTTTGCTGAGTGGACCCAGATTTACATTGTGTAGTGGAATCAATTTTGATGTGCCTGAAATGTTTATGTTATGTTATGGTTATTTATTACGTGCACAGCTGCTCCAGCAAAGGAGCGTCCTGGTATGTCATAAGCCATATCTTGAACTGTTACCGCTGCTGGAGTGTGTTTGTGTGTTGGCATCTGCTGAATGGAAAGTGACCCATGAATAGAATGCCTCTGTTTTATACATTCCCTGGGCCTGAATCACAAGGGCAACATTTCCCCTATAAGTTGAACTCTTCTTGTTGTAACATTGTCGCTACAGCTTGTCTGCAATTTATAGGAATATTTGCAGCTTGTGCTATATTTAATGCATGGAATTCAAAGAAGGGAAATACATTAGTGGGGATACTTTTAAAAGGTTCAAGCTTGAACAACCTTAAGACAGGAATATTAACTGAGGAGGATTTATGCCTGACCATACAGACATCTCAGTATAAGATGAATAGGAGCCTTAGGCACATGCCAGAACTACTCAGGAGACCCATTAAATAAGGACCTAGATTGTTGCAGTATCAGTGGTTGGCCTTGTTGTTGGTGTTGTTCTAGACTTCCTACTTTTTTAGTACTGAATTGCACGCGTAAATGTTGCCCCACCCTCTATTCTAGGGGGTGGAGAGGTGAAAGATAACACTTTAGATTTTGTTTATAGCTAAAAGTAGTTAAGTTCCTCAAAATAGTGAAAGTCAATTAAACATGTAAAATACCCACACATATAATTGTCACATTAGTATTTGCTATTAGAACATCTACTTTTCAATTATTTCTTTGTTTTTCTGAGTTCTTTGAATGATTTGGCATCATATTTTTACTCCAGTTTCATCCCAGCATTCTGTTGCCATTAATTTAGCATTACTGAGTATATGTGTATTTGTGTAGTCTTCTTTTGCATAACTTCACCAATATACCAGATACAATTAACCATTAAAAGGATAGTAAAAAGTGATATTATAGTGGGAATATTGTGCTCCACATAAATCATCATGAAATAGTCACTGTGTGGGTGTCGATGACGTTTTGATCCCAGCTTAAAATGTTTTGTACCCTTGCATGCATACAGAGACTGTTATCCATGGTTTCGTGTATAAATGTGCTCTACCATGGCTAGTGTCAGGTCCCCACTGTTGCGGGAGGCCCTCTACCATCTCTGTATAATCTGCTCTGCAACCTGTGTGAACTAATCCTTAAACGGACCTGGAAGTTGGCCTATATGCTGATTAATTTTGGATAATGACCATTGTGTGCAGATTTTTTTTCTGGGCCAAATACATCATGGATTATATATTCCAATTGCTTAATGTATATATTATTGTTCTTTTCAATCGTGGTCAATATCTTGCAATGCCGGCCCCTTTTGTATCTCTCGACACTTCTGCTATCTTTCCCCTCATTCAATATGGCGCCCGCGTTGTTTTGCACCATTCTTCACTCTAACACTGGTCTCACTCAAGCATGCGTGGTGCCCAGTTACACCTCATATTGAGTTCACCAGGACACGCATTTGGCATTGTTTCCAGCTCCCGACCCCTGAGTTCCGGATTCTGCTCTGCAGGACTATTAGCTACCTACAAGTGGATTTCAATACATGTTCACAACAGGCGGTTGGCATAGACGTATTAATTGTGACTTGCTGAGCCATCCCATCTTTTATTACCCAGGTTCCCTTTCAGCCACATCATCTGCATGCAAGCAACAAGGTTCCACAGGCAAGAGGTTGTTTCCTGACTCATTCTTAGCATTCTGTATTCTCCGATCCATTCTCTGGTCGTGTTTTGTCTCACACACCTCTTATTGTACTGTTATCGCTTCACAAGCCTAATTATTCAGTTTGTTTTAGATTGGAATTCCCCTGAGGACTATCTTACACAGACACAATTCCCACTCTGGATTACATAACTATGGTCAGTTTCCCTCCTAGTTTCCCTATCTGGATTTATCAAGGATTTACCTTGGCAGGGCAAATATCTTGCCCTGCCATCGCACCAGACCTCAGCACTTATATTCCACCAGACCTCAGTACTTTTTATCCTTGTTCAACACAGGAATTTTTAATTCAGCACGGGTAAATCACTGGAGTACCATTGTATACCTGGCCTTGCACTGCGTCGCAGAACACTCCAGGTTTTTGGTTATTCATCCCTCACACACAGAGGCATGTTTTATGTCTAATTTGTGATTACCCAACTGCTCCTTACCTAACTAGGGGCCAGATGTAGGTCGCCAAATACCGGTCGGCCGTTACCGACCGGTATTTGGGATTTGACACGTAGGTGGCCTTAATTTTACCAATTCGGTAAATTTACCGATTTGGTAAAATACCGAATCGGTAAAGTTACCGAATCGGTAAATCCAGATGTAGGTGGCACTTTAAACAGTGCCACAGGCCATTACCGATTCGTTATTTACCACCAAATACTATTTGTTGGTAAATAACGAATACCTGTGTACATGCACACCTGTGCATGTACACCTGCCCTCAGGGCATATATGTGTGCCACATGGCACACAAGCCAAAATCAGGGGTGCAACAGGGTGTCAAAGTGACACCCTGTTCCCCTTGACAAATCGGTATTTTTACCGAATCGGTATTTACCGATTTGGTAATTGACATTGATTCCTATGGGCCTCAAGGCCTACAGGGATAAATGGCAATTACCAAATCGGTAAATACTGATTCGGTAAACAATACCGAATTTTTAGCTACATCTCATTTACCGAATCTAGAATACCCAATCGTTAAAATTGGGTATTTTAGAGTCTGTAAATGAGGATTATCAACATCTAGCCCCTAGTTTCTTATTCCTTTTCTATTTCCCCTAGTCCGTCCATACCTCAATTTGGGATCTCTTACAAATTTAGAACCTCTAGTTCTGATGATGATTCCCCCATGTTAAGCTGGGATCTAAATATCGTTGTCAATTACATGAGTTGTTTTCTCGCACTGTGACTGTTTTAAACATGTATTATTAGTGTCACTTCTTGAAATGAACGCCTGAGGTCTGAAAATCAGTTGATTTCTATACCCTGCCATGTTTTACCCACTGGATTGTTATTGAATTGGTTCCTTTTTTACTGTATGTTTAAATAAATAAAATCTTTTCAATTGGATATATACCAACACAGCTCTAAGTGTAGTTCTGTACTTATACTTTTATGCTCTTTGGTAGGGACCTGTGTTTCTCATAATATATTGTTTACCTTCGGTCTCTCTTCACACACAGGGTTCCTTTGTTCTTTGTTACTCTCAGCATCTGTGGCAAGACACTCTCCTCGATACGCTCCTTCCTCGCTGGCAAAATTCAGCAGTTCAGACTTCCTCCATATCTTGACCTTCTGGTGGAAGAAGGTGCTGAGTCTGTTGCACAGGTATTTGGAGGGTGGGACTTCAGTTGTTTTGCTTCAGGTTTGGTGAATTCCTGCAGATGTGAGCATTGGTGAGGATTCTGCCTTGGAGGGATTTCTTCCTTGTGGATTTGATGAGATGGCTGTGTGCGGTGGTGTCTGCTTTGTAGCTGGTGTGTGTTTCTGGTGTTTTGTTGTTCTTCCATGTCGTCTGCAGGAGCATCTGGACTCTTAGAGTGCAGGGGTGAACCAGCTTGCTTTCTTGATATGTCTTCCGGTGGCTTGCGTGAGGGGGTGAGTGTGTGGTGCAGTTTGGGATCATTGAAGTAGAAGCAGGGTTGGAAGTCATGAGAGAGCTTCTGTTCATAAGGTAAGTACTATTTATTTACAAGGTCTTTTTGACCTGTTGCATTGTCAGCTAAAAAACTTGGCTCTTCAATCCGATCTTTTCCATGTTTCTGTGTATTTGCACTGTAACAACTCATGTGCTACCGAAGGAGCCTGTGGATATGTTTTCATAATGTTGTAACATTAAGGCTGTTGCTGCTTGCAGCCCAAACTGTTTGTGTATTCATATTAACGTGGTTTGTTTGTAAATTGTAAAATTTTATTTCTATGGGAAGTAGGATAAATGAGACATTATTCATCATTTGGGTAGTCCTCATATATATATATATTCACTGAAAAAACTATAGGTTATAGACCATATATAGTTAGGAATTAGCATTTACAAAGCCTTGAAAATTCACTGAAAAAACCATAGGTTATAGACCATATATAGTTAGGAATTAGCATTTAAAAAACCTTATTTTACTCACACAAAACCATTGAAATTCCATATATAGTTAGTTGTACTAACTATATATCGCGCACCCGCAATCCACTGCTGATCATGTCACATATTACATCATTCATGACATGGTCAGTGACATCACTGATGACATCACTGATGACATCTCAAATGACATCACTGATGACATCACTGATGACATCTCAAATGACATCAATGATGACATCACTGATGACATCTCAAATGACATCACTGATGACAACATCCAGTGACTGTGTATTTCTGTAAAGTTAAAATATGTCTTACATATTGAAGAATGAGTGGATGTAGAAGTGTCTGGATGAAGGATTTAGTAGGTGCATGCCTGACTGTATGAGTGAGTGGTTAAATGTGTCTCACTGAGTGCATGGGTTAGTGACGAACTGTCTTAATTTGTGCATCATTATGTTTGTTGTTCTGTAAACTGCTGCATGTGTTGATCAGTAGCTATATGAGTAAGTATATGGGTTATTCAGTGAATTTCATTGGTTTTTTAAAAGCTAATATCTATAGCTGTAAAATGTATTCTTCTTTAAATCCCAAAATATATTTTATATGTTTATTAATAATTTTTTTTTTACATTTTTTTTTGTTTCGCTCCCGGTTCGCGAACCGGGAAGCTTTCCGTTAGCTCAATTTGATGCCGCGACCCGGTCCGCGAACCGGTAAACGTTCCGTTAGCGCAACTGCCGCGTTAGAAATCAACATCGCGACGCGTCGCGGAAGCGCGACGTATCACGTTGTCGCGTAATGCGTCTTATGACGCGCCGCGTTAGCGCACCCGGAAGTGCTCCGGTACGCGAACTGAGACGCGAAGCGCAGCTCCCCGGAAGCGATCCGCGGCGTGTCGCGAAAGCGCGACGTATCGCGTTGCCGCGTAATGCATCTTATGACGCGCCGCGTTAGCGCACCCGGAAGTGCTCCGGAGCGCGAACCGAGGCGCGAAGCGCAGCGACCCGGAAGCGATCCGGGGCGCGTTCCGCAGCGCCTAACATAAGCGTGAGAGGTCATGTGACTTGTTAATAAAACTTTTCATTGGTTCATTTAACTTTTGGTTTCATAATCATGTAAGGCTAGGTCAGGTGACCTAAAAATAACACTTTTCATTGGTTTAGAACGATTGTTTTTCCCAAATGATGAAAACCCCTCCTTCTTTCCTCACTCTGACTTTCATCATTGTGAGAGGAAGACCTTTATTCATAGTAGAGCAATGGCTTCAGTAGTTGCTTCAGCTGGTGCACCCCCACCACCACCTCCACCTCCTCATGGGAAGAGAGGACCACCTCCCCAGGTCATCACCAACACAGAGGAGGAAGACGAAGAACTAGAGGAAGAGGAGACAGAAGGACCACAGTTCTTGGAAGAGGTGCCCCGGGTTTCCCATAGGAAAGCCAGTTTCATTTGGCAGTTTTTTTCAATCCCTCCAGGGCAGAAGAAAGTAAATGCGAGGTATGTCACCTGCCTCATTTGCAAAGAGAAATTATCAAGAGGGACTGATAAAAAGTATAGCTATGGGAACTATTCCATGCATCGGCATATGAACAGGTGGCATCCATTGAATTACAGCCGGGCGGAGATACGTGACATGGAAGAAAACCCAACAGCAACTCCTGTGGCCAGGTCAACATCGCTAATATCGTTAACAGCAGCAGAGGCACGGGAAACCGTGCCAAACATCCAGGAGAATTTTGGGCATATGAAATATACTTGTCTGCACTGCGGTGCATTGATATCATGTGGTAACATGAGCATTAATTCAATCAACCTAGCTTATAACAATCACAATTGTCCTAACCGCCCCAGACAGTAATTTTTTTTTTGCTCCTGTTGAGCCCTTTTCAATGCCTGTTTTTTGTTGTTTCCCCCCCAAAAAAACCCAAAAAAATATAAAATTGTTCAAAAAATACAAAAAAAACAAAAAATGTTCAAAAAAAAAAAAAAATATAAAACAACAAAAACATTAAAAAAAAGTTCTTTTCAGAACTACCTCCCCTTTCAAAAAAAATTGCTAGAATGTTTAGCACTCTGGCAAGCTCTATTTCTTTTAGTTCGCTTCCCAGTTCGCTTCCCGGTTCGCGAACCGGGAGCTAACCAAAAAAAAATGTTTTTTAAAAAAAAAGAAGAGTAAGTATAAGGAAAGTAAACAGAGAGTGATGTTAAAAGAAAGACAGCTATAGGGAGTAAACCAGAGATACTGTTTAATAGATCTATTTACCGAAGAAAAGACGGAAGAGGGTATAATTGTGAAAAACAAAATAGATAAGGAAGTGAAAGAAAAAAAAGAGAGTAGAACAATAACAAAGAAGAGTTTCTTGGAGAATGTGAGTGAATGTTCAAAATAAGATTAAAACATGGGGAATAACAGAGAGAAAAAATAGAAAACAGAAAACAAAAAATAACAGAAAAAGATTAATTGAAACAGCAAAGAAATGTAAATAACATAGAGCCATATCATCAACGTAGGCAATAAAAGTTTTGCAGCTTTTATCGGCAGAAATATGTCACCAAAGCCGCTTTTGCAGCAGAAAACTGCCGCTAAAACCACTTTTGCACCAGTTTTCTGCCAATAAAAACAGCAATAATTTTATTGGCTGTGTTCATAATATGCCCCTTAGTGTGCTTCAACTACACAGAGAAAGCATTATGAACAAGTAGTGAAAGAGTGATCAGTCAAAGACACTAAGAGTAATAGAGACGGAGTGAGTGAACAAGAGTGAGGAACTATGAGAAGAGAGGGACTGAGAAAAAGAGTGGAAGGAGTTGAGTAAGTAGGTAATAGAGAAAGGAATGAGGAAAGTAGCAAAGGCAGGAAACTGAGGGTTAAAGAAATGAAGCTGTGGAACTAATAGTAGGTGAATGTGATAGAAATGTAACGAAAAGAATACAAAACATTTACCTTATAATTGTCGTTAAATTACTCACTTTTTGTTTTTATACTTTCAATCTGTGAAAGAGAGAACAAACATTTGAAAAATATTAAAACATGTATTTAAAAATTACAAAAGACAAGGGAAAAGATTGAAGGACAAACAGTTTTTCAACAACTTTGACACTGACAGAAGCTTCTGCTTCTCCAGGCCCCCTACACAGTCCTAAAGATATACATTTTAAACTAACAGTATCTTGATGCAGATGAAGTGAGGCCTATCTTAAAACATGGTGCATCTTTTGCACTGCTGTTGTCTCAGAAAAGTGTCGCAAGACACTAACATTTTAAATGATTGCTTCAGGATGCCAATAAGATGTGTCCCATCCAGAGGTTTGTTTGAGGTGAGACCTACTCAGGGTTCCAAATGAAATTTCGAGTTGTTTGAAGAGAAAAGAGGACATAATACATGTGAAGGCCTACCAATGAAGTAAGTCATGTCCACTTCACTCTTGAACAAAGGCCAGACCTCTTCTGTGTCCGTGGACAGACCTAAACTTCATCTGCACAATGTCATTCATAAACTTAGGAAACACAGGTGATGTAATTGAAAAATGTGGAGTTTCTTTTCCTCATTTCACAATCACATCACCTGTGTTGCCTTTGCTTAGGTATCTCATAGTGCAGATGTAGTCCAGCATATTAAACAGTACCTAGAAGTGAAGCACTGCATGCAACAACTTTGACACTTATAAAAGCTTTTGCTTCTGCATGCCCCCTACACAATGCTAATTATATACATTTTAAACTGATGGTATCTTGCTGGAGATGAACTGAAACCTATCTTGCAACATGGTGCATCTTTTACACAAAAGTGACCCACAATGGAGCAAAAGAGGCGCACGGCCACCATAAATCTGACCCTAACATTTAAATGATTGTTTCAAGATGCCAATAAGGTGTAACCTATCCACAGATTTGTTTCAGGTAAGTCCTACTCAGGGTTGCAGATGGAATTTAGGTTTGTTGAAGAATACAGAGAAGATAATACATGTGGAGGCCTACCAACGAAGTGAGTAATGTCCACTGCACTCTTGAACAAATGTCAGACCTCCTCTGTCTCCAGGAACAGGCCTAAACCTCATCTACACAATGTGGTGTATAATGTTAGGAAACACAGGTAATATAATTGAAAAACATGCAAATTTTTTTGCTCATTCCACAATCATATGACCTGTGTTTCCTTTGCTTAGGTATCTCATTGTGGAAATGTAGTCTATCATATGAAAGACTACGTAGAATATGAGCACTGTATGCAAGAACTTTGACACTTACAGAAGCCTCTCCTTCTCCATGCCTCCTACACAGTTCTAAATGTACATCATAAATGGAAACAGTACAGAATTAATTATACATGTTAAATGGTTTATTTTTGCTGTTCTCAGAATGTATCAAATTTCACTAAAAACAGTGACTTGAAGGTATTCATCATATAACAGCGGGGAAAAAAAACACAATCAAAATGATTGTGTTTAAAAAACCCATACAACATAACAAATCAGAATTCAGAACTCCTTAAAGTTAACTTACTTTCCATGACGTCAAAGGATGTCCTATGAACAGCTTACACTCTGTTGTGCTGTTATTACTTTCAGCCCGCCACTTTCTGAAAGAAAACCTCCATCGTTTTGAAAAACATGTTACATACAATAAATGACTTCTTGCTCTCTACCACAAGTTTCCACAAGGCCAAATCTTGTCAGAGCCATTTATAACTCTTGGATTTCTTGTAAGCCAATCCCGTCATTTGGCATTTCCGCAACTTTCAGAATTAAAATGTTGAAGATCATTTTCACAATCCTGGACTAGTAATATCTTCCCCTTCTTCCTCAGTCATGTTCTACATTTCCTATGACACTGATACTGCTTACTATGAAGCAGACTTATACTACCTCTATGACTACTACAATTATTTAATTCTCTACATCACTTTTAATCACAAAGCAATGTAAAACAGTAGACAGCATTGCAGACTTACATTCCCTCTACTCTATGTTTTGATTGGCTGCTTCAATTAGCTTATAAAAAGAAATAGTTTTTCTGAACTCATTCAAAGTGCACTTATTTCTCCATGACGTCCAGTCTTATGGTTAGAAGTTATGTCTCTGAACTACACTTATCCTCAAGGCCAAATCGTGTAGGAGCCATTAGAACTTCTTGAAATTCCTCAGAGCACATCCCGAGATTCTTTCCCTAAAATTTTGGTTTTAAAAACACCAGGTAAGAGTTTTTAAGGTCATACGGCAATTTTTTTTGAAAATTAAAACAGAATCATTGCAGAATGACCAGCCATTTCTAGACTTTAAATAAGCTGTGTAATGTCCTGATGTTATTGAAGGACCGTCATGATATATAATTGCTGCAGTTACAAAAGTCCTTCCTGATATTGACAACTGCGAAGCCACAAATTTTTTTATTAAAGTTGTCAATTTTGTTCCATCAGGCCTACATCGTTGGAACATTAAAATGACATACTGTCCATATGTTCGTATAAATAATGTGGACATCATTTCAGATTTACATTGGCTACACTCCATGTTGTGATCAGCTGCTTTTACTAGCTTATTAAAGGAGACTGATTTACTGTCTGGCAAAGTTAAATATATAAATCTTTCTGAGTCTACACTAGTAGTACTTGATACCCTACAGTTCTCGCAGTCATGCTGCCATTGATAAGAAAGCCCAAACAGCTGATCTACATCTACACCTTCAGCATGCAATACATCAAGCATATACATTAAAAACTCCTGACAATCTTGCTGAATATTTTGAGAGAATTGTGTTTGGCCTGAACATCAGTCTAACAGATTTCGAATTTCAGACACACTTTCTATGTTTGTTCTATCAGTGCTACATTTTTCTAAGACAGAATTTAACAAACTGCAAAATCTTTGATCAGAATTGACCACAATCTCTTCTTTTACATTTTCTAGAGAAAACAAAACATTAACCACTACATTAGCATAGCAGTTGACACCAGAACTGTTTTCAAATTGAAAACCAACAACATCTTCAACAGAATCCTTTTTGTTTCTGCTTATAATTTCAGGTTCATCGACTTTTCGTCTTTTTGCTACAACCTCCCCAGTATTGGTCACATTTCTTCGTTTCCGGCCTACCACACGTTTCTCAAACAAAGGATATTGAGGCAAATGTGGCGCATACTCTCTTCTTAACCTATTGTATTCCTTAACACAATCTAGATCCGCACAAATGCTTGTGACATCACACTCAATCAAGTACAATCCCGATAAAGTTCTAACTCGTGACAATGCCACATATGCCATACCCTCCTTGAACACAGAACTGCCAATATTCACCAATGCACTGTCTACACTTAAACCTTGCGATTTATGGATTGTCACCGCATATGCCAAGCAAACAGGAAACTGCTTACGGCGAACATATAAGTCTTTTACAAGCAAAAATCTACCAGAACAACGACCAATTAGCTGTACTTCCTCAATGCCATCAAATTTAATTTTTAAAAATTCAATTCCATCTCTATTTCTGTATTTTACAAAATCAACAACATTACCCATTGATCCATTTACCAGACCTCTTTCAACATGTAAATTCCTTCTTAAAATTATACGGCAGTTCAAGCACACATTCAGAGTCTTTTCAAAACCTGCAGTTTTAGATATACTCTTCTCTAATGAATCCAATTTTGTTTTCAGATTCTCAGACAAAATAATTGTTGATCCGATATGCTCTACTCTGTCAATAGCTTCCAGTTTCACAATCTCTTGCTTTTCTAAATGCAACATTTTGTTGTTGAATTTGGCACATTCTGCAAGAGTTGGCATCAAACATATTCCAGATTTCTTCTCAGTAATTTTCTGAAAAATATTCTCAGGCACAACATCTTGTTCTGGATATAAATTTGACAGTAATCGTGCATGTAAAGCTTCTTTCCCATGCTCGGTCACTTTTCCAATTCTAACATCTTGTAGAATAGTCTTGTAAACTTCATCCTTCGCCTGACGCATATTTTCATGCAGTTCAGCATAATTGAAGTTTAACCATATATTGACGTTGCCAATGCTGCCTAGGCACTTCCTGGTATCTTCATGCGTGAGCATTTTGAACACAGGTTGCCCTTTCACTGGTGTCAGCTGCAGAAGATCTCCGAAAACAATGATGTGTTTGCCACCAAATAACACATCATACTCTGTTTTGAGAACTTCTTGCATTCTCAAATGCACAAAGGCAAGCATGACATTGGAAACCATGCTTACTTCGTCAATGATAAGAAGTTTCATTTTCCTCAAGATTCTTGAAACTTCAAAACAAGCATCTCCAGATAGCTTGTGATATTGTAATTTGTTGTCATGCTCCACTGGCAGCATCAGTAAATGATGTAAAGTAATCCCTTTAATGTTATGTGCTGCCAGTCCAGTTGGAGCGGTGACAACACAAGACAGCGATGACTCTGTCCTTTCCTGCAAATAACATGAAATTGCTTTAATAAGGAAACTTTTTCCAGTTCCCGCTTCTCCACTCACGTACAGTCGGACAGGCTTCAACGACGTACATGAGCACTCTTTCTTGTCATGACTTAATCCATGATCAATTTGCATGGTAAATTCGTCATATATTTTCCTCTGCTCAACGTTGAGTTGTCTTTCCAACTCTTCTAAGTTAACCGCATCCTCCTGAGCATGTGCCATGGCTCTTTCCACTTCATTCATAGCAGTGGCAGCTTCATTTTCGATAACAGGTCCTCCTAGTGGATCCTGACTCAATGAAGCAGAACTCTGACTGTCCTGAGAACTGTCTCTGGCAATCTCGGCTGCAATCATTGCTTCCTGCTCAATTTCCGCATTCAACATTTCTACATATTTGGGAAAAGCAGGACATTCTATGGTCTCCTTGGCGGCATTGAAAGAGTCTTCGTAACAGAGAAAATCTCCAAGCAGTTCCTCTTCTGCACGCCAAGGCTTGAAAAGTTGCAAAAGTGCTAAATAGAAAAACTCATTTTTTTCAGGAGATTCGCCACTCAATTTTCGATGGTTTACCAAGTGGCATTTTCTTTGCTTGACCAGACATCCCTCACTTCCTATTACAGCATACACTCCTTTCTCAGTATCTTCTTTGATGTTCCTCTTGAATATGTAATTTTGAAGAACCTCATACAGACAAACATTCTCGAGGTGAATGCTTCGATTTGGATAATATGTATCCAACATGTTGGTCTTCAAAATGTCGGTACTGTTTGGCTCCTTTTCCGCCAAATACTCAATTTCCCGCACAGGTTTGAGAACTTGATTACGCGTTGCAGCAAGACCAAGACTCGCCCAAACGATACTCCTGGACTTGGCATAGAGACTTGCTGAAGACAACCGGTCAGAACATTCGTACGCTCCGATTTCTCGATGCGACAACATCTTCAGACTGAAACTGTACAACTTCTTGCTGAGGCTCTTTTCATGGGAAATGTCCTCCCACATATCCTTCAATTCTGTCTTCTCTTTTTTGGTGATGTAAGATGTCACATACCGAGCCACAGCCATACAGTTATCAGCCACAAACTGTATATCCATGTTAGCATTCCACATGGACAAAATCACCGGGTTGTAGTCGTTGATGTACTTGGACTCTTCGTTCCTCTTCAAATTGTATGTGTTTTTAGGTGATTTCTTCATCACATTATGTCGCAGCGAAGACATCAAACTGTTTACTCTTCCTTTAGAAATCACCGGTCGTGGAAAGCCGAAACGATATTTGGTGTAGAACTTGTCCTTGTTTCGGAATTTACGACGACAGTACTTTCCACATCGATGGCTTTGGAAACGCAGAACTTTTTCTCTTAGGCTTTTCTTCTCCTTTGCGTTTGGAACAGCACACGTAGAATACTGTTGTATAAAACTCATCACTGAGTCTTCTGGATCCGTTCCAAATTTAGGTGCATCCTTGATCCACAGCAACATATGTATATGAGGAGCACCTCTTGCTTGGTACTCCTTTCTCCAGAAGAAATCCAACACCTCTCCAAGAGATGGATTCTTCTTATTCATGATGAAAGACATCATAGCTTCAAATCTATGATTGAAGTACCTACATACATTGACTGGATCCAAAGAGCACAGTTCTCCGGGTGTCTTGAATTCGATGTTTTCTACATTAGCATTTGCCTCTCGTAGAAATTCAAGTAAGTCTTCCCAGCCATACTCGGCACACCTCAGAGTGAGGAACCATGTGGGAGTTCCTAAGTTCCTCAGCATACATTTTAAATCACCATGACGACGGTACCAGTACTCATTAGTACCACGCTGACACGCCATGAGATTAATCAGGTGAGAATCCAAAATACTGTCTTGGACATTGACTTTATCCATAAAGTCACTTGCCGAGATGTTTTGCATGTGTATACCACTTTTCAAGATGTGGTTCACTGGATATGACAGTCCAGACAGATCGCTTTCAAACAGGAGATGAAACAAATAAGGAATGCATTGTCGAAACCTAGCATCTCCTGCATACAATCGCAAAGTCCGGTATTCAGAAGCAGGAATTTGATGAGGTCGCTCATCATATCTTCCTCCCTGACCTGTTGGAAAAAGCTGTGGGAAACACCGAGCTTCCAAACTTTCCTCCCAAACACTGATGGGACTCCCTTTGGCTTGTTTCATTTGAAACAACTCAATAGCATTCCTCATGACTTCCTTGGAATGCAAAGGATGAACACTATAATGTTCATATATTTCTTCACTAGTAGAGGGTTCTACTTTCTCAATTTGACCAGCACACAAATCGCTATCCTCTTCCTCACTTACTTCCTCTTCTGCAACATATACATTCTTATAGTATTTATTATTTTTTTTCAAATACAATGTTGCCTTTTTAACTTTCCTAACATCCACTAAATCTTGCCATATTTTCTTATTCTTTGTCGGAACCCCATTAACTAAGATAACCAGAGGTTCCTCTTCCACTTTTTCTACTCCAATTGTGTTAATGTTTTTCTTCAAATCTAGAGGCAAATAAACAACTCTTCCCTTTAATCCTCTCTGTAAATCTGATGGAGGCAATTTCCCTGTCTTTGGCTCCAATAGCCTGAAAGGGATGGATACTTTGAATCAAAATAGATTCATAAGTATTTAAATCCTTCAATTCAGAAGGAATCTCAACCAATTCCAGATTATTATGAACTGCTCTAGCAGGCATCTGGTTTTGATTTAATTTGCAACAACAATAAGTACACACACGTTGATCCAATCCCAAATCAAAACAATTTTCTACCATCAAGTATGTTGTGAAATCCTTCCATTCACTATTATTTTCCCTTTCACTTTTTGCATATAAATCCACTAACTTAGTCTGATTCTTATAATAAGTGCGTCGACAACACACACAAGTGAAATTTGGCCTCTCACTTGATTTGACCTGAAACGTCGCAATTTCCCTCTGGAAATTATCTGTACTGGAAACCTGTACACTATCTTCCACATTACCCGCTTCTTCTTGGTCAATTTCAACATTCTCCTCTTTACTTCCAAAGTAACAAAACTCAATTTCTTCACATATATTCTTCACATCTATTTCAGAACCATGCAAAAGAGCAGCACATAATTGTTTAAGCATAATTGCTGGACTCTTAGCATAATACAACATTCTAACTAATTTCCTCACTTTATTATGATGCACTGCTAGCATCCTGAAATGATGAAAAACACTCTGGCATACTCTCCTGGAAAGACAAGCCAGTGAATGACCATGCAAACCTGTCACTTCTCTCACTCTGCAAGGATCTAATTCTTGCAACAACCTCATTTTCTGCTTCAAACTTTTCTTATTAAATGACCGTACAAAATCACAAAGCAAATTGATGGAATCCTGTCGCACACTGCAAATACTACTACACTTCCAGGTGTACACAGGACCCTTAGCACGTCTTCCTAAAACCTCATTACCTAACACCTCTTCTGCCTCTGTTGTCACAAGTTTTTCTTTTTCAACTGGACAACCATCTTTCACTTCATAAGCACGACCACTGGTGTCAACTGCATGCACCAAATCATTATCCTGGAAATAACTCTCCTCATTAAAAAATGCCTCACAGCTTGAACTATGCATCCATTCTCCAGAAAAAACTTCACAAAAATTACTACGATTAACTATTCTCTTCCATCTACTATTTCTTTTGAAATCATAAATTGCCTTGTTTAGCTTCCTAATTCTATTGATTATCAAAATAAATAACTTACGTTTAATTTCAAATGCCTGATCAATACCTTTCTCAACTTTTTTTTTTCTCTTATAAAAAACCACTTTCTGTTGACCTTTCTTAATATTTTTTAACAAATTGCCAATTATCCTGTTGCGGAACATTCGTTTACGAATGTCCCTAAACTGTTGTTTCCTTCTAATATCATGCACAGAGTTATCTCTTGCTCTAGCAGTAACATTTTTCATTGGCCTTTCCTTTCCGTTTGAATTGCTTCTCTTTTTCTGGACTGAAACATTTTCTGTAGTAATATTTTTTTTACTACAAATATTTCTTATGAATGTTTTTGTACTCTTACCCGGTGCTTTCTTGGTGACTTGACAAATCTTTTAATTAGAGGACTGCTGCTTTTTTTCATTGCCCTGCTGTCTTTGACGTTTTGCAGCCTTTCTCAGTCTTTCTTTCGTTGGCATGGTGAAATCTTGAAATGATCTGTAGTTGAATCTGTGGTAAAATATATTAAAAAATGTTATTAACCACTATTACCCAACAGTAAATCAATAACAGTAATCAAAAACTTAAAACACTACTTGACATTTTTACATAGAAGATTTTTTAGTGCTTGGCAAATTTAGAATACAGAAATAGCAGAAAAGAAATGGAATTTATATTCATGTTACCTGTGCTATTTTATATGTGAATCTGATCTAATTTTATGAGCATATTTTAATATTTTATTGAAGACACTACACATAACCTGTTTTTGAAGGTGTCTTTATTTTTAAATTAAACGGTTTACATTTTTACTTTTTATTTATTATAAATGTTTAAAATAAATGTTTATAGTTCCATAGGCTCAAGCACGTCAGCTTCCCATCCTATGTCATATAATTCGGACAAATCTGCATCCTCATCACGTTCTTCTTCATCCTCAGGATTTAAATCATCCAAGGGATCAACATCCACTGATGTTTCAATTACGAGTTCAATGATGAGGTCAAAATCAACTGATTGCTGATTGTCGCTCATGTTGATGTTGTCTTTATCTTTAAAGAAAGATAACAACAATGAGATGTTGCAGAGTAAGAGACAAATCTCAGAGATTATAATAGTAAAATTGTTTAACAAGAGTAACATTTTGCAGCTATTATATAGCCATGTCCAGCGATGCTGAGCAGGTGAAGCCTATGTCTAATTTTTCAGTGAACAGGACTCATCTCTTCTTAACCTTGGATAAGCCTCACCGACTCTGTGTCCCCTGCACATACTTAAATGTAAAGGGGCAGATTTATGTTAAATGGCACATCCCCAGGCATGCACCAGTTAACGTGCACCGCTGCTCTGCCACCCATGGTGTGCCGCATTTACAATCAGATAGGAGAAAGCTACGTCAAAACCCTGCGCCTGCTTGAAGCGGGCATAGGTCTTGACGCAACATTGTGGAGATGGGGCACCCCTGAGCCTTGCTGGAGCTGCATCACACTTGCGATACAACTCCAGCAATGCGCCACCTTTACGGCACAGATGCGTCACGCATCTGTGCCATTTTTGCCCCATGCTGCGCCGCATTGTAAATGCAGCACACCATGGGTGGCGGAACAGCAGCGCAGGATGACTGGCACATCCCTGGTGATGCGCCAGTCATCATAAATCTATCCCTAAGCTTCTTATCTTGTTAGAGATGAACTGCCATATGTATCATCAAACTATTTTGCATTTCCTAAATAGGGAATTTTAAGGGATAAATAGCGATTCTTTACCATTCCTAATTTGCGATGAGCAAATTGCTAATTGCAAATTACCCATTCATTTCCATGGGCCAGGAGGCCCATAGGAATGAAGGTGCAATTTGCGATTAGCAATTAGCTCATCGCAAATTAGGAATTTTTCCAAAGGTGCAGGGGTGTCTCAAGAACACCCTGCTGCACCCCTGAAAAAGAAATTTGGGGGCATATGGCGCACATACATGCCCTAAGGGCATGTATGGGCGTCATATGGCACCTTTTGTTTTTTGGAAAAAAAGCTTTTTGAAAAGAATTCGCAAATTACCACCAACTAGAAGTTGGTGGTAATTTGCAAATCCTTAATGGCATTTTTTGCATATTTTGTGTTTGATACATTGCATTTAAGGAATCGCAAAATTTGCAAATCCTTCAGTGCAATCGCAAAATAAGGAATAGCAAATTTTGCTATTCCTTATTTTGCATCAAACTTGTTTGATACATACCATTTGTCTAATTAGCATTCGCAAAGGCTGAAATTCACAGAATTTTGGCCTTTGCGAATGCTAATTAGCTTGATACATATGGCCCCAAGTGAGGCCTGTCTTGCAACATGGTGCATCTTTTGCATCACTGCTGCATCGGTTTCATGTGGCACGGTTTTTTTACACCATGACACATCTGCCTAAATGCATCAATTTGTAATTTTGTCGCATCATAGCAAATCTTTTGCACCGCCGCTGCATCAGAAAAGTGACGCACAGTGGCGCAAAAGAGGCATACACCTATCATAAATCTGTCCCTAGCATTTTAAATGATTAATTCAGGATGACGATAAGGTGTGGCCTATCCAGAGGTTTGTTTAAGGTGAGGCCTACTCAGGATTGCAGATCAAAGTTACACTTGATGAACAATACAGAGGAGATAATACATGTAAAGGCCTACCAATGAAGTAAGTTATGTCCACTTCATTGTGCCAGTCATCATAAATCTATCCCTATGCTTCTTATCTCGTTAGAGATGAACTGCCATATGTATCATCAAACTATTTTGCATTTCCTAAATAGCGAATTTTAAGGAATAAATAGCGATTCTTTCCCATTCCTAATTTGCAATGAGCAAATTGCTAATTGCAAATTACTCATTCATTTCCATGGGCCAGGAGGCCCATAGGAATGAAGGTGCAATTTGGGATTAGCAATTAGCTCATCGCAAATTAGGAATTTTTCCAAGGGTGCATGGGTGTCTCAAGAACACCCTGCTGCACCCCCTGAAAAAGAAATTTGGGAGCATATGGCGCACATACATGCCCTAAGGGCATGTATGGGCGTCATATGTCACCTTTTGTTTTTTGGAAAAAAAGCTTTTTGAAAAGAATTCGCAAATTACCACCAACTAGAAGTTGGTGGTAATTTGCAAATCCTTAATGGCATTTTTTGCATATTTTTTGTTTGATACATTGCATTTAAGAAATCACAAAATTTGCAAATCCTTCAGTGCAATCGCAAAATAAAGAATAGCAAATTTTGCTATTCCTTATTTTGCATCAAACTTGTTTGATACATACCATTTGTCTAATTAGCATTCGCAAAGGCCGAAATTCACAGAACTTCGGCCTTTGCAAATGCTAATTAGCTTCATACATATGGCCCCAAGTGAGGCCTGTCTTGCAACATGGTGCATCTTTTGCATCACTGCTGCATCAGTTTCATGTGGCACGGTGTTTTTTACACCATGACACATCTGCCTAAATGCATCAATTTGTAATTTTGTCGCCTCATAGCAAATCTTTTGCACCGCCGCTGCATCACAAAAGTGACGCACAGTGGCGCAAAAGAGGCATACACCTATCATAAATCTGTCCCTAGCATTTTAAATGATTAATTCAGGATGACGATAAGGTGTGCCCTATCCAGAGGTTTGTTTAAGGTGAGGCCTACTCAGGATTGCAGATGAAAGTTACGCTTGATGAAGAATACAGAGGAGATAATACATGTAAAGCTCTACCAATGAAGTAAGTGATGTCCACTTCATTGCGCCAGTCATCATAAATGTATCCCTAAGCTTCTTATCTTGTTAGAGATGAACCGCCATATGTATCATCAAACTATTTTGCATTTCCTAAATAGCGAATTTTAAGGAATAAATAGCGATTCTTTACCATTCCTAATTTACGATGAGCAAATTGCTAATTGCAAATTACCCATTCATTTCCATGGGCCAGGAGGCCCATAGGAATGAAGGTGCAATTTGCGATTAGCAATTAGCTCATCGCAAATTAGGAATTTTTCCAAAGGTGCAGGGGTGTCTCAAGAACACCCTGCTGCACCCCTGAAAAAGAAATTTGGGGGCATATGGCGCTCATAAATTTTAACAACATTCCTTTACCTCAAAAACGATTTTCAAGTCATAATTTGAAAACACTGCCCACGGGGAAATGACTTAAAATGTCCTTAAGACACATGAAAGTGTTTTTTTAAAGCCTTTGCAAGTTTTTGGGTCACTTTTAACATGGCTATGTAACTCAAACAGTCAAAATCTAAATTTACCATGCACAGGTGGGACCATATTTACAAGGAATGTGCCCCACGGGGAAAGGTCTTTTAATGTAATATGGGAAAAATGACATCAGAGACACTGAAATGCCTTATAAAGAAGCATACACCATTATATCCTTGTCATAAATTTACAAACCATTCCTTTTCCCCAAAAACGATTTTCAAATCATAATTTGAAAACACTGCACATGGGGAAATGACTTAAAATGTCCTTAAGACACATGAAAGCGTTTTTTAATTGCCTTTCCAGCATGGTTGGGTCACTTTTAACATGGCTATGTAACACAAACATTCAAAATCTAAATTTGCCATGCACAGGTGGGAGCATATTTACAAGGAATGTGCCCCACGGGGAAAGTTCTTTTAATGTAATATGGGAAAAATGACATCAGAGACACTGAAATGCCTTATAAAGAAGCATACACCATTATGTCCTTGTCATAAATATTTTAACCATTCATTTTCCTCAAAAACGATTTTCAAGTCATAATTTGAAAAGACTCCACAGCTCCTATGCACAATAACACCCTGTCAGTACTAATACTTCACATTTTCTCCAATTACATTTTCTCAAAGAAACAAAATCTATTTGTAAAACACTTGAGACAAAGCAACATTTGAAAAACACAACTTTCTTCATAATTTTCTCCTTAAAGCACACTATTCTCTATCTAAATTAAAGAAATCTTTTCTCACCTTAGCAAATACTTTGAGTTTCAAAACAGTCTCAGAAACACACCAATGTGTCTTCAGCAGAGCAAAGGGTATGCACTCCAGAGTCTGCAGCTATCAAAAGCACAGAAATGCTGTAATTCTTCACACATATCTCTCATGTCACCCAATCAAAACTCTTCCCTCACTTTTTTTCAAATGAAAACCCTTCCCCCCTCTGCCCTTTCTGCCTTTTTTGCATGGCTACCACCTCTTGGAAGACCTCTGGTGTTTGCAAGTTCACACAACAATGTTGCAATTGAACTCTGAACTCTCAGTGCACCTCATATCCAGTGCATTCTTTCATTTAATGATTTTTTCTTGACCACTCAAAATACATCTTTCAAACAACTCATCCATGCACCCTAACTTTCTGTTTTCA
Organism: Lissotriton helveticus; assembly: GCF_964261635.1. Taxonomy (NCBI): domain Eukaryota; kingdom Metazoa; phylum Chordata; class Amphibia; order Caudata; family Salamandridae; genus Lissotriton; species Lissotriton helveticus. The sequence goes on from NC_136064.1 coordinate 134,730,253, forward strand.
GCAATCAAAATCCACCAATCACTGTTACTGCTTCATTAACACAGAAACTCCACAGTTTTTTTCATTTTAAACTCTTATTTTTTCAACTGCCATTTCATTGCCACACTTCATCTGACTGCAGGAGAACCTTCTCTCACCATGTTTTCTGTCTGGATTGTTGGACATAGTTACATCTATTGGGCTCAGAGGTATGCTGAGAACAGGAATTTACCTAACCTCAATTTACAAGATGTGGAAATTAAGTGGTTTGGCCACAGAGGATTAAAATGTCACCAATTGATACCATTGGTGAAAACCTTTATGCATTTGCCAAAACCTGACCTGTTAATTGTGCACTGTGGAGGTAATGATTTGGGCACTTTGACTGGGGTAGGTCTGGAAATGCTTTTAAAGGACACCTTTGAGCAATTGATGGCACTTTTTCCTCAGACTGCCTTGGTATATTCAAATATATGCCAAAGACAGAAATGGAGGTGGTCAAACCAATTTTGTCCACAAATTGAGAAGTCGAGGAAGCATGTAAACAAATCTGTTTCAGCTTACATGAGAGACCATGGAATGGGCTCCGTGTACAACAATAACTTGCGTTACTACATGCAAGATATCTACAGAGGAGATGGAGTTCACTTCTCAGATGAGGGCAACAGAATTTTCATTCTGAATTTAAGACTGTGCATTGGTACGTACTTATAAGTACCTAAATGTACCATAAACCCAAAAGCTCTTCTCAGAGCTACCCTACATCTGATCACTCACAATTATTATTTTACTCTAACATTTTTCACTAATTTTCAACAAAGTACGCTCCCTGGGGCGCTACCCGGTACGCGAACCGGGAGCTAACCTCGCTAAATTTTTAAAAAAATGTTTTTTTTTCGCACATATGGGCCTCCTCAGCCACCCTCAGAAAACCTAGGGGGTCACGATAAGTCTACCGTGCCCCCTTCTACCCATTCTGAACATTATTTGCCCTCCATCTTGTATCTTAATTCGACCGAAACACAAAATGGTGGACTCCCGTAACGCTTAAGGTTCGCGAACCGGGGCGCTCGCCAGTTCGCGTACCGGGTCGCTCCCTGGGAAGCGCACCATCAAAAAAGGTGGGAAAGTAGTTTACAGAAAAGCGACTGGAGACAATTTCACCAAATATAGATTAGCTTATACTACATACCAATGCCTACCATTTTCACAAATTTGATTGAAATTCCATTTAACCATTTAGCCTGTAGACCTCTCTAAATACCCTGAGGTAAATTACTTCACAAAACACATCTGAAGTGTTGGAATTGACAACCAATTAAAATGTTACTTTCATTTTCTACTTTTTTTACCTGACATTTGATTGGTTATGTACCTGAATATATATAAAGGAAGAGAGAGAAACACAGCCATTTTGACTACTACTTCCTGAACTACATTGCAAGATCATTTTCACTCACAACTTAAACTTGTTTTTAGAAGGTGGGATATTATTATATAAATTTTAAAACATTTTCAGATAGTTATATACTATCCCTCTGTAAGAGTTAGACATTGAGAAAGGCTTCTTTATTATAATTATGGATTGATTTAGGTTTCTGTGGTATAATTATGAATTTACTTAGGATTCTTCACAGGCACTTTTTAATAGTACTACTTCACGCCTGAAACCATACAGTGCCCATAGATTACTTCTCTGTTATAAACTCACAAGTACCTGTCTGAACTTAAACCCAACAGTGCCCTATCTCTACTGATATATTTATTTTTTATGCAAATTACAGCAATAAAATGGAAGGTGAGCAGAATGTTTCTTTCGAAATTGTTCTGGAGAACAACACAGAAAAAGATATTGAGGACAATGATGACTCAGATTTCATGGATGAATCACGGGACCATGAATTAGTTCAATGTGTAGAATCTGTGGATCATTTACTTCATTATGATGACGGTCAAATGTGGGAACTTATGTTCACTCAACAAGAGGACATATCGGACAGTCAAATGCTAGACGTTCTATTAAATTTTGAAAAACAATCCGAAAAATAAAATTGTATGTAATATTAAAAAATTGTTTGAGTCTTTAATCATTTTTATATGTAATTCATAAACTAGTTAAATGTTAGAAAATTTTCAAACACAATCACAATAATAAATAATTGCTTAAAAAATAAAAAAATTAAAAAATAATCAACAAAACCAACAATCAATTAACATACAGTATTTGAAAAGTCTATCATTCTTTTTTCCTTATAGTACGCTGCCCAGAACGCTTCCCGGTTCGCGAACCGGGTGCTACCCACGCAAAAAAACAAAACAAAAAAATTTTTTTTTTTGCCCCGCGGGGCCCTTTTAAAGCCTCCACATTAAACCTAGGGGGTCAGGGAGGATCTACTATGCCCCCTTATGGTCATTTCCCCCTTTGTTTTGGCCTCCTCTTGTCTCTCAATCCTACCGAGAGACAAGATGGCGGCCGCTCCGGACTGTTTAGAATGTTGACAGACACCGGAGAGCCAATCAGCTTCGCTACGCGAAGTTCCGTTACGCGTAAAGTCCGCGAACCGGAGCGCTGCCCGGTCCGCTGTTACAGATATATATCTTTTTTTGAACGTTAATTTCTCCAAATCCACTTAAGCACATATATTGAGACCTAGCTAAGGCACATCGGGCTACCAGTCCCTACAATTTTGCCAAGTTTCGTGGAAATCCATTCAGCCGTTGGGGCTAAAAGTGAGGCCAACCGCCCTATGGAAAACTCAATGTTAAAAACACGTTTTGGGACCCCCCTTTTTTCTCGGCCCCCCCTTGACGAACCCCCCCCAAATTTCCAGGGGCTGCTCAGAAACAAAATGTTCCATTTTCCAGAAAATTTCAGCCAATTCCGTCCACAAACGCCAAAGTTATTAGACATAGAATTTTCAAAAATCCCATAGAGAAAAAATCCTAACTATATATACCTACTGGCGACCGCCAGTAGGTAATATGTATATATATATATATGTTAAGCAGTAAAGCTGAGTGGCTGTTGACCTGCGACCAGTTATTCAATGAAATAATTTTTAAGACTGGATTTACATGGAGCAACTCTTCCATATCCATGCAATATGTATTCTGCAAAGCTTCCCATTGGTCTCCCCTGTTTTTCTGATTTTGTAGCCAATTTTTGATAGGACAGGAAACCTTCTATCATGATATCTATCTATGACCTGGTTTCTTGGAGGGTGATTATGTCTACATTTGCCCAGGACTTTGGGGAGGTTCCATCTTAAAGCAAGTGTTTCTCCCCCGCTATGTTCCAAGATAACATGGTTAAAGCGCCGAGACACCGGAAGGTATTTGTGCGCTATAGAAATTTTATAAATAAATAAATAAGTAAATTAAAACTTCTGGTTCAGGTAGTTGGGTCTTTCATGCAGGCAGTGGGGTATTCAGGACTTATGCCTGAGCGGTAAATTCCGTTCCGTTCGCAGAATTTGCGGAATTTGGGTAATTTTGTGTTCCGTGGAGAACGCGAAATTGCCCAAAATTGTGCATTCCGTGAATTGTTTTGCTTGTTCGCGTATTCAAATGTGTGTTCGCGAGATATTCCCCCCCAAGCACGCAAACAGCAATTGCAAACAGTAAAGTAGCATGGTCAACAAGCAATTCCAGGTGTTCGCCTAATTTCTGGGTGTTCGTGGATATTTTCTACCTTTTCGCGGAGATTTGTGTAACGCAATTACGTAAATTCCGCTCACCCCTAGTTATTATCTTTGGCTCGACTTCAACTGCTAGTAGATCTAAGAATGCAATACCTCCTAATTCTGGAATCTCCCTAAAATATTTCCTCTCTTGAGGATGTCCTCTTTATATTGGGTTAAATATTTAGGCTTAATAAGAGTGTGGTTTGATTACTCTTGATTCAAAGTGGTATTTGTAAGAAAGGAGTTTTTGTGCAGGTGGGATTGGATGTTGGAAGATATCTGCCCAGCTCTTATAAAGTATGCTGTTGGTCCTATCTACTGTCTTTTTGACTTAACTTGGGGAGACCTAAGGATTCTAAAGATGTTGAGTAACAGGTTCATTTGAACTCTGATTGGCTTTATATGCTTTTGATTTGATTGAATTAACGTCGTGCATCTTATTCCTTAGATGTAAAGGAAAGCTCCCTGAGGCTGGTGAAGTGGAGGGGATTGGGCTGGAGGTCTGGTTTGAAGCAGTGTTAGTGGACGTCCCTCCATGTATGGGCAGAGGACCTGTTGATTTATTTATTTGTTTCGATTGTTTGCATATAGTTGTTTCCTGCTTGTAAGACCCTCACTTGTGTTAGTCTAAAGCCAGGATTATTATTGTCTGAATAGTTGGGTGTTTATATTTTTTTACTGAGATGAGTTCATGGAAGAAACTGTGGCCATCATCCCTGAAACTTTGGTGCAATCAAATGGTACACATGTGGGTGAAATTTCTATTGCTGGTTTGCTATGTTGCTTGAATGTTGGGAAATTGTGTTTGATTACTCTTGCCATTGATTGTGGTTATTTGTACCTTGCCTTCCCTGCACGCTGTCATGGCCTTTTAGTGTGCTTAGTAGGCAGGGGTTCAAGTTAGTCAGAGAGGAAGGTACATCCTGGGTTTTTTCAACTCCCTCAACATCAGCTATTCCAACTGAAGCCAGGCTTTCACAGGACCTTTCATGTTGCACTTAAAACACACCATGGTGTTCCGGATTCAGATAACAAGTTTGGTTTGTGGTAATTGGATTATTTTTTAGGCTGACCCTGTCTGAGTGTAGCATCACTAAAATAATTTCCGTCAGTGAAGCCAGTTTGTCAATTATCGTGCCACTTGTACAGTTTGTCGAGGATGATCAGTGGCTGACTTATGGCCTTGTGATTAAGGCTGCTAGGGTTTTGAGTTCAAGGTTTACACCCATGATGGACACGGCCATCAAGTTAATTCAATCGATCTGTACATCGAGCTTGTCCATTTGGAAGTTCAAGACTTCAATTGAGGTTTGTCGCATTGTTAACAATCTTTCTGAATATTGGGGGGAGGATTGTAAATGCTTGCCAGCTGTTGGCAGAAATTCAATTTCACTAGTTGATGAGATAGTAAAGGTAACATGGAGCATTGCCATATGTTTTGATTTTTGTCCTTTCTTAACACTAGAATAACCAATTGGTGATTTTTCAGTTGAAGTAAGTTTTGGAAAACCCAATTGGGCAACTTTTTTGTGGAGGGGTTGTAGTAACAATATGTTCCCTAATTGTTCAGACCTTGGTCTGATTTACGCTCAGCTGTAAATGTAGTGATGTATCCTCCCTGCCTTGCCCTCCTGGCTCTTGTTTGTCGATTGTGGGAAAGGGGATGTGATAAAGCCTCGGTTGAGCCCTAGGGACTTGTTATCATCTGGCATGGTTACTCCAGGGTATTAAAAACATCTATAATATCTCAATGTTGAAAGTGAGCAGGACCATGAGACATCCATTTGGGTGCCTTGCGCTGTGAGGATCATTGATTACAGTGAGTTAATTTCTTCAGTGATTTCCTTTGGTTGAATTGTTTTATGCCAATAAATTGGTCATCTGTATTTTAAGGGCTGAGACTGAACTACAGCGGCCCCTATGGCCCAGAGCTGAGAATGGTCCAGAACCAATGCTGCTCCAAGAGATCAAAACCCAGGCTCCACTGAGGGAACAAGAACTGGGTGTCGACTAGAGAAGTACTGACAGCAGTACTTCCTGCCAACTGCCATGCTACCCCTCTACCTATCTGCTTGATGGAAGTGACCGTCACCGCCCCATTTTCTCTCAAAAGCTCCAGCACATGTTCCAGAGGCTATGTTGCACAGCTCCTCTGGGTACTCAGCCATGGCTTGGATGGCAGTGAAGGGAAGGGACTGAAAATTCTGCAGCTATCCTGCATTGGAAAAAAAGCAAGAAACAGGCTGTACCCACATAACAACAACTATGGCTAGAAAGGTGACTTAGCTCACAGGCTGCCCCATTCCGTAGCCCATCAGTGATCAAATGATCCCATAATGTTCCTGTGATGTAACTGTCTTTAAACACACTATGAGGAGTAGGGAGTGAAACCAAGTAGTATTGTGATAAAATGTCTGTTTTAATACTGCCCTCACTCACACCAAAGTGTGACATGCTTCATCATAAGGCTGCTTATAAAACACCCTGGTGTGGCAAACACCAAGGGTGGAGCAATAGGGTTGGGGAAGACAAACACAAAATACAGAAAAGAAGAAATCAATATTTCCAAATAGTGACTGGGAACAGTGGAGGTGGTGGTGTAGAGTGGTGTATGTTAAAACTAACTCAGAGGTATCACTAAGTTTATTTTATTCCTGGATCCCCCAGTCAGGATTAAAAATGTGAAGGATGGTTGTGGTAAAGAGTTATAATGTGCCCCCTACACCCCACTTTACTGCCTGAGGTCAACATGTTTCAGTCTTTATAGTGTGCCCAATCTTATGGTCACATCAGCCTTCTTCAGGACAGTCCCGGTCCCAGTACCTCTAGTGTCACCCACTCCTCCATCACGGTTGTAGGTGAATAGTATACTAGACCTTAGTCTGCGGAAATTCCCACAAGAGAATCCTTGGGTTATACTACAAAGATAAAAAGATAAGTAGTCCCAACATTAGACTAGTATTTACATAGAGGTATTCTACCTGTTTCAATATAGTATATTAAAAGCATCTTCTTCAACGCGTATCACAATCACATTCCAGGACAACTGGGCCCTGCATAACACCTTTGTGCACCTAGGGTACCTCTAATAGGTTACAAATACTCATATTTCAGTTTTCTATCTTTCCAATCATGCAGAAATATCTGGTTTAGTCACCAAGCGAGTTTCACAGACTCATCACGTTTACCATACTTATTATTTTTATCACTCAGAGGGGCCCCTACGGTGTAATATACTTACTGATTTTCCCCCTTAGTCAAGCTCAAAATAGCAGTGGGCCATGAGAAACCCCTTGTAGTCACACTCTATGAGGGTAATGGAAAGACGGGAGACAAAACAACCAATGCACTCATTTATCAGGTTTCATAATCTGTTGGATATATATGTTATGTAATGCAATAGCATTATTTAATGCAATATCCTTTTTGGCCCCATGTGTACACAGCCATGCCTGTTTATGATCTCTGGACTTGGAGCAGTAATTCTATACGTGGCTGGGTTTAGTTGGTCTGTACTTTATGTTTTCTACAATCATGATTGATCACCTCTAAACACAAGTGATGTAAATGGGAAGTATTTTGAGGCAGGGCTAAGTTCCTTAATCATGATAGTGGCGCTATGTCAACTTTATATTTTTTTCATTCTGATCATACCTGGGACCGATGTTAGTATCCCATTACCTAAATCCACCCAGTGGACTCAACATAACGGTGCCCCTTAAATTAAAAAGTTATGCATTGTTAAGTTGTTGTTGGAGAAACGAAAGGGTTAATTATTTTCATTATGAACACAGATTTAAGTTCCAAATTATCACTGCTGTAATTGGAGTTTATCCATTCAGTTTTATCTGTAATTAGCATATTGAGTGTTTAGGTGTTGTATAAGCCTCCTTTATTGAAGATAAAAATAATCTTGCATTTGGAATAATATTTTTGAAGACATTGCCCCCAATAGGACAAATAATGTCTAATAAACAAATAACCTACATAATACAACACATTGTCTACCCCTTTGTTCCCTACAAATTGTCCTCATAATGTTGGTTGAAGGAAGAAGAGATGTGAGTTTGGAAATTTCCTAGGTAGTCTTGGTTTGGATTTGAGATTAATGTCATTGCATTCTGGACATCCAGTTTGACATATTAAATAGACTGTGTAGTTTCCAGAGGCTGAATTATTGCTGTCATGAAAGTTAATAACTAAAGTACTAAAATTCCTTCCGAAAGTAGAGTAATCGTTCAGACTTAATGCTGAAGGTGAATCCACAATGTTCACAATTATGATTCCATTTCTAACTCAATCCAAATAACTCATTAATATTCACTACTTCTTGTTCTAACACTTCTAGCATAACCATGATAATTTCTTGTGTGTTGTGTTAAATATTAATAGAACATGCTGCTGATCCAGTAGATATACCTATAAGATCTTGGATTCCTTTGAGCAAACCAATAGTGTAGAACAGATTTTCCTATCTCTTTTATGTATAATTTGGTTTACTACATGTTGCAAATGGAACAGTACATTCAAAACAACATTTATGAAACAGTTGACCTCTTACCTGTTTTTGAACTGGAAACCTCCAGCGTCTCCATCATTTAGAGGTTGTCTCTTCTTTGATCCATCAGAATTCTCCTTCTGTAGTTCCTTTTCTTGAGCATGAATGAATACTTTATTTGCGTGATTAATCAAAACCATTACAAAACGCATGGTATTTTAAAAAAACGAAAGAAAACCACTTTTAGAAATATAATACAATAAATATTTGTTTAAAAAAATGTTAAAATCTCCATTTGTTTCTATTTATAAAATAAGACAGTCATTTGAGAAATACCTATTATGGGAAAAATAAGTCAAAAGTTCAGTATTGCCTAAGCCTCCACAACCCAGGCCCTGCTTTCTAAAGAACTACAGAGGGTACTCCTAACACGGCGTGTGGAGAGTTGTACTTCAATAGTGTGCGAGTGAGGTTAACAAATTTCCCAAAGCGCGCCATGTGCTTTACAATGTCCAAGGTATAGAGTATAGAGTTGTTGGACTCCCTCTTTAGCTGTATGGGTGCCCAGTTGAAGGATAATTGGTCTAAGGTAGGTAGTACAAGCTGGCTGAAGGGCTGGACAGCAGAAGCGGCACTACCCAATACTCAACCTTGTGTTTGCGGTTGGATATAGTTATTTTAGAGGAAGGGAGTGTAATCTGGCGGCTGAAATCCTGTGTAGGGCCTGCCTCCCCACGGCCTGCCAAAGGTGGACTTTCTGACTGAACTATGTGTGTGGGAGACTTTGGGTCTCATGAATGCCTCTTGCTGCCAGGGATTCCATGTCCAAAGTGCGAGAGCATAGCTGCAATTGCTTTTTTATTGTTGCCTTGAAGGTAGCATAGTTGGTTAAGCTGGGGTCCCAATTCTCTGTGCAAGCTGTAGAAGATCTTTAGCTAAAGAAACAGGCAGACCAAGGGTTGCTGGTTTGTAGGAAAATCGGTTTTAAAACAGCCTTCATGGAGTTTGAGGGAGCCAATGTTGTTAAGAAAAAGTATTTTAGGAGAGTCACCAGCTCTCCTAATTTTTGTTGGTTGAGGTCAAATTCCAAGCACATTAAGGTGTTCCTGGTGCAAGTTGGTAGACATCTTTTTGTAGACAGTGTAATGCATTTTTTTCCGTAAATTTCCCTGGGAATGCCTGTTGTGCGTAATTGAGGGACAGAAAAAGTTTGGTCCGCAGGACTCTTTGAATGGCCGTTGTTGTTGGGTTATCCAGAGTCACGTATAGTTTGCAAAGTGCATAGGTGACCATTTTCCCCTTCTGCTGCAGTTTGTGGATGTGCAACCGTGGGTAGACCGATTCGCTCATCCAAATCCCCAGGTAGTTGTAAGATTGGACGCAGTCCAGAGTCAGCGTGCCCAACCGCCACTTTGCCACCTTTTTTACGGATAGTGGCCAAAAATCACAATTTTGGACTTGGTTGAATTGGCGACGAGCTAGTTCTGCGCATTGTATACCGAAAGGGCCGTAAGCGCTTTTCGAAGGCCTGTTTTAGTATGATTGAGGAGAACCAAATCATCCCCATACTGCAACAGCTGTATCTTTGTGTAGCCGATCCTGGCGTGGCTAGTGAGGCTCCATACAGTGCCCCACCCATACCCGCAGTATACAGATTGAAGAGCATAGGGTTAGGACAAAATTCTGTGGTAATTTTCTCTGTAGCAGAATGATTGGTGAGTTTTACTCTTACCCAAGTAAGCGAGCATAATGATTTAATAGCTTGTAATAAGGGTGGACTGCCAGTTTCTGCCAGAGGATGGATCGGTCTACACCATCGAAGGCTGCGGAGTAGTCGATGAAGCAGGCAAAATATGATATATGATAGGGCAACAATGTTATCCACGGTTGAGCCCCCTGGTCCAAACCTGGTCTGATAAAAGGGCAGGAGACCTTCCGCCTTGACCCAGTCCACTAATTCTGCCAAAGGTAACCTTGCATAGGCCATGCCCTCGATGTCCAGATGGGCGATCATTCTGTAGTTCACAGTGTCAGTGTATGGCCCTTTACTATATATTGGTTGCAGCAGTGCACCCCTCCAAGAGTCTGGGACGTCCCCCAGTAGCCTACATTCTGTGTATAATTGTGCCAAGGTGTCTGACCTGTAGTCTGTATCGTTCCTGAAAAGGGAACCTGGTAGACCACTGGGGCCGGGGGCTCCGTTCTGTCGTACCTTTTTTTAGAATTAAACTGACCTCCCCTTTGCTTGGGAAAGTTGAAGCGACTGGAGGGACAGCAGGCTCTGCTAGGGTGTTTCCATGTCACTCTCCAGATATTAAGGCAATTATCTGCTGAGTACCATTCGGGTCGTCTGTATACAGTCTTTTAACATGGTTAACCAATGTACCTGCATCGAGAGGGTTCTCTCTGTTTGAGGTCCTGTGAAATAGTAGATTTAGGTATTGCCAGAATTCTTGGGATTTACCAGGCGCCAATAGGCCAAACATTTTTGAGCCATTTTGCCACAGTGAGTTCACGTTTTTGCCTTACAAACCTGTTGTGAATGATTTTTAGGGTCTAATTTGAGTTCCCTTTTATCAGTCTCTGACCTAGTTTTTGGTAGGCAATTTGTTTGGACTTTAAGTATTTAGCGCATTGCTTTATTGCTGGAACTTGACCCAGTACGTATGTAGGATTTCGGGGATGCTGTATGTGGTATTCCCCCACAGCAGTGTAGCCAATCCATATGCCAGTCTGTCCCATTCCCCTATACTACCACAATTATTAGGGCCGGTCTACCATATGGCCCATGATTTTTTCCATAAGTCAGATTCATTGATTGTCTTTGCCCCCATTTAATCCTTCTAAGGAGCCTATGCTGTTCTTCACCCTGGGGTGCTCCGATGCAGGGGGCGGTGTAGCGAATGTCCGCGCTGATGCTTAAGTTCAGAGTAAGGGCAATGTGGTCGCTTTCACTCCGTGGAAGCACTTCAAAGTTTAGCATGTATTTTTGTTGCCTCTCTCCTAGTAGGATGTAATGTATGGTGGTCATGTGGTTATTAGTGGGTGCATGAGATACCATTGCTTAAACTTTGTAGATAGGGAGTGCGTGGTTACAATGGTTTGTTCTTTCCCTGTTTGTGAAGGCAGGGGGCGGCGAATTGGACCCTGACAATGTCCCCGGTTGAGATGTGGGAGGGTGTCTGTATATGTTGGAGAAGGGTCAAAATGTTTGTTCTATTGAGGGAATCATGGCTGCATTTTGAAGTATAGCATGGAATCATACTTGTTTTTGACGAATGGGCATCCCCCAAAGTTCCAGTGGGGGGCCTTGTTGACCCAGCGTTGAGAAGGGGCCATTGCATAGATAGATTTGTGTCCAGGCTGGGGGGCTTGCGGGGAACCTGTAGGGTCAAATTTCTTTCCTTGCTTTGATCTTGAGGACACAGTTCTTTTGGAGGCAGCGTTAGGCTGATGGAGTTGAGTCCTTGAAGATTGCCCGGGCGGATTGTTAAAATTCACCCATGCCTGGAGTTATTCTGTGTACTAGTGGGAGAGGTTGGGATCAGTCTGTTAGGCTGATTGAGATATCCCATTGGATGGCATTGTACATTACCCGGGCAAGCTGTTAGATAACCTCCATGTCTGATGTGATTCTGGGTGCTTGTCGGGGAAGTTGGCGTCCGGCCATTAGGCTGATGGAAATGTACCGTTAGTTGGCCTTGTACATTGCCAGGGCGAGTTGTTAGATGTCCTCGATCTCTAATATAATTCTGGCTGACATTCGAGGTCCTGGTAGAGGGTCATATGGTAACCGCATTCCCCTTCAACAGTCTTTCTGCTGGATCAGCACTTAGTGCATCCGACATCCCATCGTTAATGTCCTTAACGGTAGAGGGGACTGGCTGTCTGTGCAAGTCCAATATTGGTGCAAGTCCGACAATGTCAGGCCCCCCCAACGTGTGGCTCCTTTGCTCCTTAGGGCCATCCCCTGCGGCTACAGTCTCTACTTAGGGCTGGTTCATTGTTTGCGTGTTTGATAGAATTAGGGTGGGTGAGGGCTTGGTGTTGGGGTTCTTGCAGAATATTGGAAAAAGAGGCTGATTGTGTCCCGGCTCAGTTGTCCCATTTACTGCTGGATTAATTTGTTGTGTGGCCATAGTATTGCACTGGCAATTTCTTAGTGCTAGACTCTTGACTTGCTTTTTTTGAGATGTTTCTTCTCTTTCCGTGTTATTGGCGGGTGACCTGGGCACCTTCCGACCAACTAGTCCGCTGTAGTGTTGCACCCCCCTATCGAGCCCTCTAAAAGACCCAGAGGGGAGGCTGAGTGGCCGATGTTTGTTGCTGATGTAGTTCAATGAGCTCCGGATTTTGATCCCCAGTGACTGGCGTGTGGGTGCTGGTATTCTGCTCTTCGTTAGCTGAGACTGGGTGTGTACTAATGCTGAGCTTTAATTCCCCCACCAACAAGGAGAGTACCGTCGGGAGTGAAGCCAGTTTTTCTATTAGAAATGGACATCAGCGATCTGGGGAGAAGAGGAAAGAGGGGTGTTGTCCCTGTTTGTGGTCAACTTGTCTAGTTTTTTATCCATCTCTCCCACTTTCGATGCCATGATTTGCAGGGTATCCATTTGCAGCTCGAATTTCTCTGATTGCCATGGTAGCCTGTTAATGGCAGTGGAGCGGGATGTGCTAACTGATCTGAGAAAGTTGTCCTGAGCACATGAGAACTCAAAAGGCAGAAGTGGTGGTGATCTGTATAAAGAGTCCATTATCTCTGGGTCGAACTCAGGGGAAGTTCCTATGGAAAAGCATGATCCACCTTTACTAGTGTGGGTTACAATACCCGGGGTTGGGGCGGCATTGGCCATGTCTTCTTTCAGCATTAGGCAGGTGTTCGTCTGGATTTTTTAATTGTTATGCGAGCTGCCGGAGTCGGTCAGAGACACCCCGGCTGTTTCCAGGTCCAAGCCCTCTTCCTGATTTACTACCTGTTTTGTTATGTGTGGGTCAAATAAAGCTGGAGATGCTCCCAAGTTGTGCAGAGATCTTTTGTCCGCCCCCTGAGCAGTGTAGATGAAATACGATGAGGGAATTACTTCAACCCCATTGATGGAGAGGCTGGATCTGTTGACCATTCATCTGTTGTTGTACTAGCCCTGAGGGATTTGCCTTTTACCATTCTGGCTCTGGGGGATGTTTTAGCTGTAACAAGCTCTGGGCCCTTAGAAGCATCATCATCGTCAGGAATGAGTATGGGGGATGTTCTGTCCATAGAGATATCTGCACGCTCTGAGGGCTGATCATTCCTGTGCCCAGTGTCCAAGTTTGTCCAGTCTAGGCTGCCCACTACAGGGACGGTGTCCTTGGTCCATGCCCAGCTGCACAGGTCATACGTGTTCCCACTCTTTATATCGCCCTTAAGCTGGACCGTCGGCCAATCAGGGCCCCCCCCTTAGTGCCCTTGTTGGTGGACATAACCATGGCTGTGGATACTGCCCTTCTGAGAGCGAGTAGTGGTGAGGCAGAGGGACAATGAGGCAGGAAAGGGGGTACTTGGATGGAGTCTGATGGCTGTGGGTGTGGGGGCCATGTGTTTGAAGTCAATAGTTGGGAAGTAGTTAGGTGATAGAGGGGAGGGGAGGGCCAAGAAATGCGAGAAGGGGATAATTAATGTCCGAGGCGGGGGGAAAATGAGCCGGAGAGGAGGCTAGCTGCACGGGACAGAAAGAGATTCCAGGCCTGGCGGCGGTAGTGTGAGAGCAGGGCACGCTGATGTGGCACAGACCATGCACAAGCCTGTTGGGCTACCTCTGCGACACTCCCGGGCACTTCACTCTGCGGCTGCCGCTAAGGGAGGCCGCGCTCTCACTTGGAAGCTTCGCCCTTGCCTGCCGAGTCCTTTCTCATCAATCTCCCGGACTCTCAAGCTCTCAAGCAAGACCCCCACTGTTGCTACTTCCAGCTGATAAGTCTGAAGAGGGTGTGACCCCCCCGGTGATTTTCTCTCGGGTCAGGTCAAAGCAGAACTTAGTTTAGGTCCAGGCCACTGTAGTCCGTAAGTCCCTGGCTGCTCTGACTGGACCTTTAATCAGTCTGGTCAGACTGTCACTGCTCCAAGCCCCCGGCCTCACCTCTCCCGCTGGTGGACATGCTGTATTTGCCACTGCCTGGGATCACTGCTGCACCGCATTTTCTTTGCTGCTCAATGATTCTCTACTGTCTCAGCACCCCGCGGGCACTCATTCCTGCCTCACAGCTCCCCTGGAGAAGAAATCTATCGACATCGTGGCTGCGGTCACGGTAAAACCCGCAGCTAATACCGGGACGTACTGGCCATGCGTCAGCTCGAGGCTATTGCGGTCAGCGGTGCAGGGGCACATGGTGTCTCCATAGAGGGTCGTAGCTACTGTCAATAACTCTAAGCAGTGGCTGCAGACTGCCTCCCTGCCATTGGTTGCAGACTGCTTGCTCCGCTGTTTGCTCTGTCACGCCGCTGCTTGCTGCCGTAGTTGCTCTTGCCGGGGGTATATCAGTGAACAGAACGGCCCAGAACAGCCCAGCCCCGGCCTTGATGAGTCCTCTAAGCAAAGGGTGAGGCAGAAGGAGGAAGCTGGAATGGCAGAGTGAGGGAAATGAGCGGGAGCAAGCAAGGGGCAGAAGCGGGGGTCTGTCTCGTTCTCGGCAGACCGTTCAGCTCTGCTCTCACAGTACTCACACTCACGGGCTCAGGGCTTGTCGGCTTATCACAAAACACAGATATGAGCATTCATACACTGTTTTCTAATTTCTTACTTTGGACAGATTAACAATTTCTCAAAAAACAGGGTACTGACTAAATGAGAAGCATATAAACTTCACAACAATGCTAAATATGACATTCCTTTTTTGAATACAGTAGTTGCAATATCAACAAAAGCTGCATCTTGAGATTTGTGGATGATTACAGAATATGCTAGAGACAGTGGGAACTCCTTTAGCTGTGCAAATGAGTCTGTCAATAGCAAAAAACATACAGCGCATCAATCAATCTGCTTGACACCATCAACCTCATCAACGTTTATGACGAAGCATTCCACATCATCTCTGTTTGGGTAAATAATTACACTGATAACTTTATCCATTGTGCCATTAACTTCAATATTTATACTCTAGTGCAAATTATATGCCAGTTTTTGCTTCTCTTCTTCTGTGAGAACGCCTACTTTTATGTCCTTCAGCATACGCATATTTCTCACTAAATCTATGCATTGAAAATGTTGCCAAATGTTCACACTTCCAATGCTTCCTTGAGAATTTCTCATTTGATTATTTAGAAGTGTTTTGAAAACAGGTTGTCCTTGTACAGGTGTTAGTTAGTTGTAGTAGGTCAACAAAAACAATTACATGTTTCCCACCAAACAGTTTGTTTTCAGTATCTGCTGGATTCAGAAATGTATGAAGGCAAGCATTAAGTTTGAATCCATACTCACTTTATCAATAATTAGAAGCTTCATTATTTTCATTACTCTTGGTACCTCATGACAAGCGTTACTTGATCATTTCTGGTATTGCAGTGTGTTGTCATGTTCCACAGGTACCATTAAAAGTCATTGAAGGTCAATGACCTTTATGTGAAGTGCAGCTAATCATGTTGGTGTTGTAACTTACAAGACAAACTTGAATCTGTCTTCTTCTGTAGGTAACCGGTGATTACTTTAATTAAGATGCATTTGCAGTCCTGGCTTGACCATATATGTATAGTAAAACTGGTTTAAATAAAGAACATTTACAATGTCTCTTCGTGGGAAAGTAGGATTTGCTTCTTATGGTTACCGCCACTGCACCACTGTTTTTAAATAATCTGGCTAAGATGCTGCTAATCAGCATCCCAGCCTATCTGTTTTCTCTTTTAAACTGAGATGATATGTACTAGGTACACTCCAGATTGAGATTGAATACTGTGGTGCCCTTGTTAGTCTCTAGTATATGGTACACATGTACCCAGGGCACAGGTACCCCAGAGGTCTCCAATGGGCTGCTGAATGAATTTTGCCACCCGTGAGAGACCATGCAAAATGGAACTACAGGTCTTCCATTGCAGCCTGTGTAAGCTGGTGTTTTCATCACTTACATCCCTATAATAGTGCTTGACAATCCTGAAGGCAGGGTGGTGTGTTTTACATGAGAGGATGCCTCTGCATAGGCAGAGACCCCTCTGAGTCCTTCGGAGACCATTCTCTTGGGTTGTCTGTCACGCAGCCGGACATATAGGTAAAAGTGCATTATATGCTTGCGTAAAATGCTATCTTGGCTGCAAAAAACATGTTGTGTTTGGTATCAAACACCGTTGAATCATACCTCCACACTGGTAACCGGTCTGGAAGGTATGATTCCACCCTTCTGAACGATGCTTTGTGGGGTCCCTGGTTTCACCGGTACCAGCCTTCTCGACCCAGAAAGCACAAAATGGTTGCAGCCAACCAAAGACACAGTTCTGCCCTCCTGCTGCTGAGCCAAGCTCAAGCGCAGAAAGGCAGAACAATAGGCATCCTGTCACAGGGAGGTGTGATTACCTTCCAGACAGGATTTAGTTTATTGAGGCTGGGAGGGTGCACTTCCAAAGTGCCTACAAGTCTGCACAAGGGGCACATTTGGGGTCCCTGTGCATACTCCTGCTCAAACCAGTTCTGGGATACATCGGCTCCTGCTCTGACACAAAACTGGACAAAGGACACAGAAGTAACCTTCTCACTGTCCAAACCCACTACTGGGAGGGTTCCCTTAATCTGTCCAACCCTCTCCTGTGGGTGCTTAAAGGTTTACCTGGCTGTAGGAGCCTAGATCTGATGTGGACAAGATTCTGAACAAGAAACCACTAACCTTCCACAGTCTGTGCACCTGGCTGGACTTTGACTGGGCCCGACTTTGTCTTCCTCTCCATCCAAAGCTTCGTCTGTGCCTTTGCTCAATACAGGCTCTGTGCAAGACCTGTGAAGCATCAAGGACAACTGAAGTATCTCCCTTGGGGTGAAGGAGTAACTCCCCTGCATTCGCCGGCACTGTAATGCAACTGACTCATCTGCTGATCCTGAGCTCCTGCAGACTCTGAAGGTTCCAGCAACACAGGAGGTAGGTCCTTATGTTCCTTAAGGTTCGGCTGCCCTCTCACCAATTTTGAGGCTAGTATACCTCTCGGGGACTGCATAGCCCAAATCCCTGTGCACTGCATACTTTTGCAAGTGTATATTCTTGTTGGAACTCCACGACTGAGTTAATTGGGCTGTCAATAGCCCTGACCTCTGCGCACATTTCATACAAAGGACTTCAGCCTCCTGCTTGAGGTCCCCTTGTGACTCCTGTGCCTCCGGCCTGTGGGTCAATTTGAGGGTCAACACTGCTTTTCTTGGGCTCCCCTGGTTGCTCCAGGCTTGCCCTGACACCCCTTGCTGTAGTGGATCTCCTGGTCCTTGCTGGGCCAGACCGTAAGCTCTCTTGACCTTCTTCGTGGGTTGCAACTGCCAAGGCTGGTTGGTGCTCCAACCAGACACAGACCCCTCAGCACTCAACATGCTTTATGACACTGCTCATGTCTGGCTCCTGGTCATGCTCATGGTCCCTGTAGCTGTGGAGTCAAGGTCGCTATCAAAACTCCTGAAGCACCCGACATCAGTGGGCATTTGTCTACCGAGCACCTGGTCCCTTCTGAGTGACCCAAAGTTAGTCCCCTCTGCTTTCATGTTTCTTCCATCAATAATCCACCTTTGGGTTCCAACAGAAATTCTTCTTCTTTCCAACAGTGGCATTTCTTTGAAGTCTCCCATTTAGATTGACGACGGTTTCAAACACCACTTCAGTCCTATGCACCCGGCTTCCCTGGGATAGGTAACGCTGGTAATTCAGTATTCACGGTTGGAGTGGCTCTCCAACCTTCTATGATCAAAAGGGCTTCTTTGTAATCCACTGGGAAGGGTCCTTAATTATTAAAACATCAACTGTGACTTCCCCATTGAGTTGTATAAAGCACGCTTTCATGTTCTCAACTGCACCCGTCCTCTGTGGGGTCCCTACTTACTCACCTTGGGAGGTTCTGTGGGGTCCCAGTGATTCTACATATCCTAGACACTGTCTTCACTCAAGTCATGATTCTTATGCCTATATGTGTACATGATTTGGTCCACCCGGGGGCCCACGGTGTATTATTGCTACTTACTGTTCTTTCTGTGCTATAGTATTGTGTCTTGTGTGTTATCTCCATGTAGGAGATACTGTTCTATACTAGAGAGTGTTATATTAATAAATATATGGTGTTATGACTACTGTGTGGTTCCCATTTCATTCTGCCAATACTAGGAGGTTGCATTCTGGTATGACAAGCTGCTTAACACTCCTACAAGACTAAGCCTGAAGGCTGCTCTCCACAGCTACTACTATGATAGCTTTTTAAAGGTTGTCTTTAACCTCTTAATCACCATAAGGGTTGTTTGGATTGGTGCAAGGTGCCCACTTTAATTAGTGGACATCATATACCAGGACAACTTCTCACACTCTTCTCTTGCAGGAATCCATGCTTCATGAAAAAAAATCCTGTTAATTATTTAGTTGTTCTACTAACTTGTCAAAATGTACAGTTTCCTGTCTTGCTTGCTTCATTTCAGTCTCCACTTCACTCATAGCTTTTCTACTTAATTTGAATAATTGGCTCTTGAAGATGATCTTGACTTGCTGGTGCAGATGTCTAACTCTTTTGGGAATTCTCCTTGACTATTTCAGCAGCAATGGATGTTCAATCTCATCTTGCAACATTTGCAGAAAAGTTGAAAACAATGAGCACTCAATAGTGCCTTTCACAGCATTGAAAGTCTTTGTAACAGTCATAGTGTCCAAGCAATTGTGATTCTGCATGCCATGGCTTGAACAACTGCAAAAGTGTCAAGTAGAAAACTCAGCTCAGTTTGGCTACTAAGTTTTCCATGATTAATAAGATTTCTTTTGTTGTGCTTCACTAATCAAACGTCACATGTATCACATCCAAGGACTGCATATCTTCCTTGTTCTATATATTATTTTACATTACTTCTATATGTATAGTGCTGAAGAAGTTCATATAGACGCATGGTTTCAAGAAGAAGGCTCCTTCTTGGCTAGTATGTATTTAGCATGTTATTCTTCATAATGTCTGCAAGGCATTGCATTTGTGGAAAAGATTGTAATACTCTATTACAACTACTTGCAATGCTTAGGCTTACCCATAGAATTCCTCTTGACTTTGACAATACACTCGCCAAGCTTAACCTGTCTGAGCATTCATAAGAACCTACTTCTCTGTGGGAAAGCAATTTCAAGCTGAAACTGTAAAGTTTCTTGATAAGACCATTTCCTGCAGAAATCTCCCACATATCTTTCATCTCTTACTTCTCTGACTTAATCATATATATTACCTACTGGCGGTCAGCAGCAGGTAGTTATAGTTAGAACCTAGTATCCATAGGAAAACATTTTTCTTATTTGCTAAAACTTTGGCTTCATTTGACAAATCTTCATTAAAATCTCCCCAAAAAATGTCTATGCAGGTCAGCTCCTATCCTTAAAGTTTGGGGTGATTCGTCAAGCGGGGTCTGGTAAATAAGGGGGGTCCCAAAATGCGTTTTCCCCATGTTAATTTCAGTAGGAAATTTTGAGACATGCTACAGCCTGAACGGCTGGACTGAATTACACCAAATTATGCACAAATGTAGCGCTTGGTTCAGAGAGTGACCTTTTTTTTAAATGGTGTAAATCCGTCCAGAAGTTTTTGAGAAATTAAAAAAAAATAGTCAAAAAATCAATTTCCCATAGGAAACTTTAGCCAAGGCTAAAGCCCGAACTGCTGAACGGAATTACACCAAATTTGCCAAAAAGGTAGTGCTTGCTTCAGAAAGCGAACATTTTGAAAAAGGTGTAAATCCATCCAGTAGTTACTCCAAACAGGGAAGTGTTGGCAGCCATCTTGGGACTCTGTAGAACAGAGTCACAAGAAAATAGAAAAACAAAATGTGAAAAACAAGAAAAGGGGGCAGGTTAGAAACACCCTGACCACATAGGCCTGCTCAGGGGGTCCCAGAAGGATTTTTAAATCAGCTGAATTCATGCTGGGTACGTCAATCCGGGCACAAAAAGAGAAAATGATGCACGGTGGTGTTCCCCCACACTGGGGACCACCACCTCCGCTTGATTTTTGAGTTGTGGGGCGGCACTCAGCCCCCCACAGACCCGGGGACCACTACTCCCTGGGGCTCAGTTTTCAATGTGTGGGGGTCCTCCAAGGCCCCTCAATCCACGGGGCCCAACACACGGGGGGCTTTTAATAATTATTTGTGGGGAGCACATGGCCCCCCCACTGCCCCAGAGATGCCACCCCAGGGGCTTTATAATGAATAGAAAGTAACCTGTGTAGAGGTGCTCAAGCCCCCGACATGCCCCGGGGACTGACATCTCCCCGGGGCACTAAGTGTGTATATTTGGAGGTCTGTTATGCACCCCCGAGCCCTGAAGAACACCACCTCCCTGGTGCTTTGCCCTTGTAGGTAGGGGGCCACGCAGCCCCCCTCCTAGAGCCCTTCATGACCCTGGGGACCGCCAACCCCCAGGGCCGGCTCCTGCAGTGTTCCGGGGTACCCACCCCAGGAATCATAATTTCTATGTCACAATGAAGCCCTTCATTTTTTTCCCTTGCAAATTAAATGTTTTAAGTGTTACCACTTCATTCTAATCAAGATGTCTTCAGGTGTTCCATACTGTTGTCATAAGTAAGACTGTTAGCTCTCTAGTTGTTCTTTTGAACACTCTGGGACATTCTGTCATTGGGCTATACTTGGGCTACATCTGGGTCATATATGTGCTACATTTAGGCTCTTCTGTCTCTGATGGCCATCTTGGGAGACTTATTTGTTTTGAAGTTTTCTAATTTCCTCATTTACTACAGTCTCCTCAGTAGGAAATACTTTCAGTTTGTTACTTTGGTTCCATCAAGAAGGCATTCAGATGTGACACACATTTGACATTAATTCTGAATGTTAGCACTCTAGTACCTCATTAGATCACTCTAGTAAAGCTACTGCTCCACAGGGAGGTCTGCTGCTGGCATTCAAAGTGCATGTTTCAGTCTGCATGTTAGAATTTTGTAATGAAATGGAAGAGGATTTGAGAAGTCAAAATGTGCCCTAATTTTTCTTTCTGCAGCACTAAGCATATGTTCTATGGCAAAATGAACCCCCTCATTATGTTACTTTGCAAATTAAATGTTTTAAGTGATACCACTTTATTATAATCAAGATGGCTTCAGGTGTTCCATACTTTTGTCATAAGTAAGTCAGTTAGAGCTCTAATTGTTCTTTAGAACAGTCTACAACATTATGTCATTAGGCTACACTTGGGCTACGTCTGGGTGATATTTGTGCTACATTTGAGCTCTTTTTGTCTCTGGTGGTCATCTTGGGAGACTTATTTGTTATGAGCTGTCCTAATTTCCTCTTTTACTACAGTCTCCTCAGTAGGAAATACTTTCTGTCTTTTACTTTGGTTCCATCAAGAAGGCATTCAGATGTGTCACACATTTGCCATAAATTCAGATAGTTAGCATTCAAGTTGCTCATTATAGTACTGTTGTAAAGCTACTGCTCACCAGGGAAGTCTGCTGCTGGTATTCAAAGTGCATGTTTCAGTCTACATGCTAGATTTTTTTAATGAAATAGAAGAGGATTTGAAAAGTCAAAATGTGCCCTAATTTTTCTTTATATTTCCAATAGGCTCTGCACATTGGAATAATATATTCTAAAGATCAAACGTAGGACTGAAGTCATCTAGGTCTCTATTGAAATTAATAAACTTAATTGTGTGTGTTCCAGCTAACTCAGAGGTCACTAAAAACGTTCTCGAATACACAAGAAGGGATTAGTTTCTGATAACCGCATAAACATGACAACTTTGTTTCCCAAGAATTAGAAATGTATCTCTCAGAGTCACGGAAACAATAGATTTCACTCAGTCAATTGTGCATGCTTTGTTTCTACAGAGTTGAGGGGAAATAGTGAGACAGGCATTTATTGAACAGTCTTCTTTCTCATGCAAGAGAGGTGAACTGCTGCAATCGTTATGCAGACTGCAAAGTATAATGTGTACAACGTAACCAGCAATATCAAATAATACTGTAATAGCATTGTATCGTTTCTAAGCCATATAAAAATACATACATGAATAACATTGACTAAAATACTCAACTGGTGCTTCTAAAATACGCCTACCCCAATTTACCTAACCTAGGTCTAGTACGCGGGAAGAAGTAAGTATTGTGTAGCATAGGTTTACTTGTTTTGCCAAGAATCTACCAAAGGTTTGTTTAGGTTCTAATCAGCTCCATACCTTTGTTTAGACTGAAGGAGGACTGGTATCTCTGTCTCGGCACTCGATTTCCCAACACCCCACAAGGGGAGCTTAGAAACACTGCAGCCGGATCCTCAGCAGGAGAAAGGCAGCCTCTTGATCAGTGTGTCAGCTGGAGAGTCGGCTTCCTTCGGCACTTGCTGTAGCGAGCTATGTTTGGCAAGTAGATAGTCGAACTGCTCCGTAACCACCGTAGTTTGTGAAGGCATATTTATAACTTGAAGGTGTTTAGGAATGGATCACTGACATAATATCGAGGGACATAATATCGAGTAGCAAAAATACTGTTGACAAAATATCGACAGACAGAATATCGAGTTTGTATCTACAAACAGGTAAGAACAAAAATATTGAGTACAAAATATCGTTTACAAAAATATAGTTAATAAAAATATCGACTTTATTAAAAACAGTGTTAAATTAAATTAATATAAAAAATTAATTACTAAAATATACTTAAAAATACTTAAATTAACTTATAATAATTAAATAATTAATGAAAGTTATAAAAAACATTGTTACAATCATATTTGTTAAAACATAAATATATAGTAACATAATATAATTAAATGATATCCAATATTATTACCGTACAATAGCGGAAGTGTAAAAATTACTATTCCCACTCCAGAGAGTGCAACAGTAGGGAAAGCGTTGGATAGCGTCGGGGTAAAAATTACTATTCCCACTCCAGTGACTACAACAGTAGGGAAAGCGTTGGATAGCGTAGGGGTAAAAATTGCTATTCCCACTCCAGTGGGTGCAACAGTAGGGAAAGCGTTGGATAGCGTAGGTGTAAAAATTACTATTCCAACTCCAAAGAGTGCAACAGTAGGGAAAGCGTTGGATAGCGTAGGGGTAAAAATTACTATTCCCACTCCAAATAGTGCGAAAGTAGGGAAAGCGTTGGATAGCGTGGGGGTTAAAATTACTATTCCCACTCCAAAGAGTGCAACAGTAGGGAAAGCGTTGGATAGCGTAGGGGTACAAATTACAATTCCCACTCCAGTGGGTTCAACAGTAGGGAAAGTGTTGTATAGCATAGGGGTAAAAATTACTATTCCCACTCCAGTGAGTGCAACAGTAGGGAAAGCGTTGGATAGCGTAGAGGTAAAAATTACTATTCCCACTCCAGTGGGTGCAACAGTGGGGAAAGCGTTGGATAGCGTAGGGGTAAAAATTACTATTCTCACTCCAGTGAGTGCAATAGTAGGGAAAGCGATGGATAGCGTAGGGGTAAAAATTACTATTCCCACTCCAAATAGTGCAACAGTAGGGAAAGCGTTGGATAGCGTAGGGGTAAAAATTACTATTCCCACTCCAAATAGTGCAACAGTAGGGAAAGCGATGGATAGCGTAGGGATTAAAATTACTATTCCCACTCCAAAGAGTGCAAAAGTAGGGAAAGCGTTGGATAGCGTAGGGGTTAAAATTACTATTCCCACTCCAGTGGGTGCAACAGTAGGGAAAGCGTTGGATAGCGTAGGGGTAAACATTAGTATTCCCACTCCATTGGGTGCAACAGTAGGGAAAGCGTTGGATAGCGTAGGGGTAAAAATTACTATTCCAACTCCAAAGAGTGCAACAGTAGGGAAAGCGTTGGATAGCGTAGGGGTAAAAATGACTATTCCCACTCCAAATAGTGCAACAGTAGGGAAAGCGTTGGATAGCGTAGGGGTTAAAATTACTATTCCCACTCCAAAGAGTGCAACAGTAGGGAAAGCGTTGAATAGCTTAGGGGTAAAAATTACCATTCCCACTCCAGTGAGTGCAACAGTCGGGAAAGCGTTGGATAGCGTAGAGGTAAAAATTACTATTCCCACTCCAGTGGGTGCAACAGTGAGGAAAGCGTTGGATAGCGTAGGGGTATAAATTACTATTCCCACTCCAGTGAGTACAACAGTAGGGAAAGCGTTGGATGGCGTAGAGGTAAAAATTACTATTTCCACTCCAGAGAGTGCAACAGTAGGGAAAGTAAATACTTCATATATTATTTTAAAAAATATAACCTAATATCTATAAAAAAATTATTAAAAGTAATTACCAATTTAATATAATATAATAATTAGTCAATTAAAATTACAAATTAAAATTAATTGTTACAATTAATTACCTATTAATACAAATTATTTACAAATTAACAATTAATAATTTAACATTTAAAAATTAATTAACAATTAATTCAAATTAAATACAATTAAATAAATTGATTTATTTTATTAATTATAAATAATTTACTTCCCACCCAATTCCCCTATAAACCCACAACCCGCTACAGAAAATAAATTAGTCAAATTAACATAATCACCAATTAATCAATTAAATTAAATTAATTGCCTATTAAAATTTAATTAATGACCAAATATAAATTAATTAACAATTAATTAAAAATGAATACCAATACATACATTTACATATTTAATTATTTATAAATAAATTACTTCCCACCCAATTCCCCTATAAACCCACAACCCGCTACAGAAAATAAATTAGTAAAATTAACATAAATAGCAATTAATCAATTAATTAAAATTAATTGCCTATTAAAATTTAATTAATGACCAAATATAAATTAATTAACAATTAATTAAAAATGAATACCAATACATACATTTACATATTTAATTAATTATAATTACATTACTTCCTACCCTATTCCCCTATACACCCACAACCCGCTACAGAAAATAAATTAGTAAAATTAACATAATTAGCAATTAATCAATTAATTAAAATTAATTGCCAATTAAAATGTATTTAATTACCAAATATAAATTAATTAACAATTAATTAAAAATGAATACCAATAAATAAATTTACATATTTAATTATTTATAATTAAATTACTTCCCACCCTATCCCCCTATAAACCCACAACCCTCTACAGAATTAAATTACGCAAAAATTAAAAAAACACAATTCATTAATTAAAATAAATTATAACATAAATACAGACTTTTCACACATATAATAACATAAAAAACACTATAAAAAATTCGCTATTATTAAAAATTCGATAATTTTAAAAACCTATATTATATACTTCTATATTTTAACTTTCTATATTTTTAACATTTAATATTACATTACTTACCTTAAAAAGGATATTTTTGATGTCTATATTCTGTCCATTCGATATTTTAAACTCGATATTATGTCCATTCGATATGTCATAGCTTGACGGATAGTCGGGCATATGAATGTCAGGAAAGAACCCCTAGGGAATAGTTGTTCTTTGTAAAGTAACTGAGTTCTTGAACAAATCAATATTCAAGCAAGGGGAAGTCCCTGACTGCTTAAGCTGGTTTTCCAAGAAGACGTTTGGTAGGTAGGGGTGGAAGTAGACATGCCTGTATTTGGGTAGCATAGGCTATGCCTAAATGTAAATGTAAATGTAAATGTAGTATACTTGTAAAGCGCACAGCTGCCCCAGCAACGGGGCGTCCCGGCGCTGTATAACTCTGGGGAACCCATCCTGGCTTTCCCTGTGGGATGGTCCCTGCTGGGAGTCCCCAAGGTGGAGCCAGGCATCCCCGGAATTGGTGGGGCTGTTGTGGAGATTAGGCAAGCTAATGCCCAGAGTTGCCGAGTGGAACCCCTGATTAGAGTAAGCACCGAAGCGAGAATTATCAAGTCCGCTGACCAAGGTCCACGACCCTGCCGCGTCGGGAATTGAACCCTGGCCCCGGGCTGACTTCTGCTCTCAGGCCTGCTGCCTCTAACCAGTGTTTGATTTCTATGCCTATATAAGGGCAATGTGAATTGTATCTCTATAAGGGCATTAATCGGGAAAAATCACTCAGAGCTTAAAACGCCCCACAACAACATGACTGAGAAAGATAATGTGAATTTACAGAAAATATACTCTCAGTTTAGCTTATAGATCACCTTCTAAACCTCTATGGGAAAAGCATGAGAAAATAGTTTTCTCTTAAACATGATTCATCATATCCCAGCAGAAAGCTTTTTTACAATGTAAATCACCGTAGAACACACCAAAATTCCTAAAATGAGTATGGTACCATCAACAAATGATTTATAATGTAACTAAAGTCTTAAAACCTTCTATTAACTGCAATGCTTTTTAATGAGGTCCTATCATGTATATTGATCCCAAAATGGCTGCCAACACTTCTTGGAGGAAGTGCTGACAGCCAATCAGATCTCACAATGAGATGTATCATTAGGCTCCGCCCAGATATATACATATTTATTTCCTTTAATATCTAAAAAACAACTGAACAGATTTACACCTTTTGACAAAAAGGCACGAGTGTGAACCAAGGACTACCTCTTTGCCAAATTTGGTGTAATTCCGTTCAGTAGTTTGGGCTGTAGCTGAGACTAAAGGTTCCTATGGGATATTGCGTGGGGATCACATGTTTTGGGACCCCCCCTTTTTTCTCGGCCCCCGCTTAACGAATCACCCCCAAACTTTAAGGATAGGAGTGGACCGCAGTGCCCCACAAGTTTTGAAAATGTTGCGAAGATTCGTCAACCGCGCTAAAGTTATTGCAAATAGAATGTTGCAGATTTGTTTCGGAAAATAGGACCTAACTATAACTACCTACTGGCGTTCACCAGTAGGTAGTTATAGTTAGGACCTAGTTTCCATAGGAAATCCGCAACATTCTATTGGGAATAACTTTGGCGCCGGTTGATGAATCTTCGTACATTTCTCAAAGAAGATGGCCTGCTCTGCTCCGCTCCTTCCCTGAAAGTTTTGGAGGGATTTGTCAAGTGGGGGCCGAGAAAAAAGGGGGTCCCAAAACGTGTTTTCCCCATGTTATTTTCCATAGGAAGATTAGACACGGCTACAGCCCGAACTGCTGAACGGAATTACAAGAAATTTGGCAAAATGGTAGAGTCTGATTCGCAGATCACGCTTTTGCTTAAATGGTGTAAATCCCTCCAGTAGTTCCTGAGAAAATCAAAATAAATAAATATATATATATCTAGGAGCGCGCACCGTTCGCGTATGGTGCGCGTATCGGGTGTGCGTGAGCGGAATTCTGATTTGCTGTTAGATGTCTGTCAACATTCCTATCGGTCGAAACCAGGAAGTGTTGGCCGCCATTTTGTGTCTCCCAGGCAGAAGAGAGCAAAAACAAAGGTGGAGAACGTAAAAAGGGAGCAGGGTAGAGACTCCCTGACCCCCTAGGCCTTCTCAGGGGGTCCCTGAAGGACCCCGAAGGCCCAACAAAACATTTTTATTTTTTAAATCGCGGGGTAAGCGCACGGTGCATGCACTCGTACACACATGGTGCGCGCACGTCGGCAAAAAAGAAGACAAAACAAATACAGTTAAATAACAAGTTTGAGTGTTTAGATGTTGGCTGGCTCTGAAAAGAGCTGTTGTGTTCATTGGGTGTTTTCGTACCTACAAGTCAGTACCGATGCAGAGTCTAAAGTTCAAGAGGAAGACTCTGTTCCCCTCATCTGTGACATGTACACCGTCTCCTCTATAAACCTTGCATGTTGTAACGGAAGTTGTTGTGGTATATAAAACCCATACCATATTCTCTGAGGAAAGCAGAAACAGACTTATTCACATGTTTCCTAGGTTTCCCAATCTGCGGACAATATTGGTTGGACCAGTTCCATTTTTGCCTTTGGCATATATTAGAATATACAAAGGCAGTTTGTGGAAAAAGTGACATCAATTGCCCAAAGGTGTCCTTTAAAAGCATTTCCAGACCTACCCCAGTCAAAGTGCCTAGGTCATTGCCACCACAGTGCACAATTATGAGGTCAGGGTGTGGGAGATGCAAACAGGATTTTACAATGGCATTAATTGGTGACATCTCAATCCCCTCTGGTGAATCCACATAATATCCACATTTGGTAGATCAAGGTTGAAAAAGCATCTATTTGCTGCATACCTTTCACTCCAGAAAATATTGCTGTGTCCCACAATCCACACTCTAAGCATCTTGAAGGGAGATCTGGTTGTACTCAGATGGGCTCTGGAAATGAAATCGCAATTTGAAAAGTAGGAGTTTAGAAACAAATGTGGATGAGATTCAGTGCACTTGAAAAACAAGAAATGATTGGTGGTTTCTGAAAATTCAACATTGAAAACTAGGGTGCATGCTACTGTTTTTTAAAAGGAGTAATGCTAATGGTTGAGAAAAAGTAATTGAAAGGAACATTGCACAGGATACGTTTTTATATTGAGAAGTCAAACACCCTTGCTGGTTTGGTTTGTAACATTTTGTGATGAACTTTTCACCTGTGTGTTCAGTTAGGTGTTCTATGAAGTGTTACCATGGTAACAGGCAGAGAGAGCAGTGGGGGAAGTTTGAACATTATGTGAGTTTGAAAGTGTTGAAATGTAGAACCAATTAAAATGTTAGTTTGGTTTTGAATTTGGATTGGAAGAAATTTCATTGGTTATCTACATGAATATGTGTGGAAAATGAGAGGGAAGCAATGCCATTCTATGGTTCCAGTGACTGGTGCACAATTCAGAGATTCTGCTTAAAAAAATCTGGTGTGTGATTGACAGTGTTCTAAATCTACAAAATCATTTTTAAAGGTGAGTTGTTAATTTGTAAGGGGATCTATGTTGTGCACTTTAATTTAATAAGAAAAATGTGTTCTAATGTGGAAGCAGGAGTTTATTTGTATATAGTCTGATTCTGAATTTGTCTGCTTTGGGAAAAACATTGTGATAGGAGCATTTGGTATGGTAATGTGTTTGAGGAGATTTTTTTGCAGTACAGTGCTGTTGTTAGAAATGTAGAGTGTGTACATGAAGTGGTCTAACCACTTACACACTTGTATATCAGGGTTAGAATTCTCAGATAGTCTCCTTGCAGTCTAGTAAACATTCTGGGTGTGCTGCACAAATGCCATAGAAAATCTTTCAGTAGCAGATAGTAATAATTTCAGTGAATTGCAAGGGATATTTTGATTTGTCTAGAATCACAATGTGAGTCAGTATTTATTTCAAAAAATTGTGGCAGAATAATTTGCTTAGTTGATGTGTTTAAAAATATGGGAATACATGTACTCATGGAGTGAGTAAGGCTTTAGGACATGCAGTGCTTTATACTCATAGCCCTTGCTTGATACCATACACTGCCCAAACACAACAGTATTGCTCTAAACTCAGAAATATCAATCCAACCAAGACCCCCTACATTGCCTGGACACCACTGCACTGTCCTAAACCCTTAAACACCATCCCTAGCAAAACCTGCTAAACTACTGCACTGCTCTTAACCCTGAAACACAATTCTCAGCGAATGCCCCTATAATGTCGAAACACCACTGCACTACCCTAAACGCTGAAACAGCACTATCTGCATGATCTCCTACACTGCCCGAACACTGCTGCTGTGCCTTAAACTATGAAAAAACACCCCTGCTATATCCCCTACACTGGGTGAATACTACTGTAGTTTCCTAAACCCTGAAACAGCACTCCCAGCAAGACCCTCTTTCACTGTAGTAATCATTTTACTGAATTGCAAGGAATACTGTCATTTGTCTAGAATTACAGTGTGAGTCAGTATTCATTTCAGAAAATTGTGGCAGAATAATTTGCTTAGTTGATGTGTTTAAAAATATGGGAATACATGTACTCATGAATTGATTTAGGCTTAAGGACATGTAGTGCTAGAAAGTCCTATGCAGTATGTCTGTCAGGCCTCTTACTTCCCAAATAGTTTCCATGCTGTGTAGTAAAGATCCTGGCTGTGCTGTAGAACTGACATAGCAACTCTCTCTGTAGCAAGTAGTAATCATTTCAGGGAATTGCAAGGGATATTTTTATTTGTCTAGAATCACAATGTGAGTCAGTGTGTTTTTGGGAATATTGTGACTGAATCACTTGCTCGGTGCATGTGTTTGCAGACATGGGAATACATGTAGTCATGGAGTGAGTTAGGATTTAGGACATGCAGTGCTTTATACTCCTAGCCCTTGCTTGATACCATACACTGCCCAAACACAACTGTATTGCTCTAAACTCAGAAATATCAATCCAACCATGACCCCCTACACTGGCTGAACTGCACTGCACTGCACTGTCCTAAACCCTAAAACACCATCCCTAGCAAAACCTGCTAAACTCTTTCAACACCACTGCACTGCCCTAAACCCTGAAACAGCACTCCCTGCATGATCTCCTACAGTGCCCGAACACTGCTGCTGTGCCTTAAACCTGGAAAAAACACCCCCTGCTTTACCCCGTACACTGGGTGAATACTACTGTAGTTTTCTAAACCCTGAAACAGCACTCCCAGCAAGACCCTCTTTCACTGTAGTAATCATTTTACTGAATTGCAAGAGATACTGTCATTTGTCTAGAATCACAGTGTGAGTCAGTATTTATTTCAGAAAATTGTGGCAGAATAATTTGCTTAGTTGACATGTTTAAAAATATGGGAATACATGTACTAACCCTGGGCGAAGAACTACGCTCCGTTCGCAGAGCTTGCGGAGTTTCGGCAGCTCCGCGTTCCGCGGAGAACGCGTAGCTGTCGATTACTCCGCGATCCGGTGCGTAGCGTAGTTCTCGCGCGCTGAATAACATTATCGCGTGCGCGGCAATGGCTTACCTTCGTTCTGCGTTCGTTTTTTCCTGGTCGCTTGTGCCACCATGTTTGGAAACACTCTCGCACAGTCCCGTGCGACTGTGCGAACGCGATAACGTCATTTTGATGCGCGATAGCGTCATAAGGATGTGCGAGGATGCTTTTTGGTAAGATCGAGTTGCCGAACACGCAGAAACTGCATTCTTGCACAGAATAACTCGCGAGCATGTTAAAACCATAATAAATTCCCATTTTGGTTAGGAAAAAAAAGCAAAAAACCTTAAAGTTGTACCTTTGGCTTTATTTTTAGGGGGGAAGGACCCCTCTTTTTGTTTCTACTCTTGTTTTGAAGAGTAAGGAGGAAGGGCTCTTGAGTTTACAACTTCCTGTTCCTGTCCACCAGGCTCCTCCCAGTGCTTTGTCCATGTGGTGCTCACTTTCCTTTGGATTTTGAGCTGGAAGGATCACTTTCTGTCTGTGTTGGCTGCATTACTGATTTACCTTGGATTTAATGAGGACTTTTTGAATTGGAATTCTCTTTTTCAAGTAAGTTTGTGTAATGTATGAGTGATGTAGACTTGTGCTTGTTTGATTTTTTTTTTTTTTAACTACAGTATTCAATCCTGGAATTAAATTATTGATGGAGGCCTGTACTTTCATGAGGTCCCAAATTGTAATTTTTTTTTAACATTGCATTTTGTGGAATTTAAAAAGTTTCTAATTTTTAAGCCAATATCTGACCCTAGTACCCCATGTAGTTAGTGTGTAGGCATGCATGAGTTCATTGTATTAACTTTCTGTGGTTGTCCTGGCCATGTGTTGGTGGCCATTTTATGTTTCCAGCCACTTTGCTCTTGCCATAGGCCTCCAACCTTGTGCCCTACTCTGGCAGTAGGCCATAGGTACTACTCATAGGGTCATGAAAGTTAATCAACTGTTTTTGTGGTGTACCCTTAATGTGAAAATCATGGATGGCTTGGATTGATATAGAAAATCTTATTTTTATGTGTGGGGTATTTCTGGTTTTGGGTGTGTTTAAACTTTAAATACTCTGTCAATTTCTGCCATTAGGTAACCCTAGGAATACAGCTTGGGTAGTTTTGGTAACTTCGCACAGTGTGAGCACGTGAACTTACATTTTTTGTCTTGTTCGCGCACTCAATGTACTTGCTCGGGAACGCGAACACGACTTTTTATTCCATTCGCGCTGCCGAACATGCCGATTTAGCATTCTCGCGGACAATATGTCCCGAGTTGCATAAAAGTTTCTCAAAAATGTTGCAGGTGTTTCTTGTGCACCCAAAAAGTCCTCATTTATGTTATGCTGTCATTTGGTTGTAGTTTTCTCTTTTTGGAGCATGGACCACTTCCATTTTCTGTCCTCTATGTAATTTTTTTTTTTTTTTTTGGGTGGGGTGACCAATTTGGGCGGTGGTGTGGTGTGTCCATTTTGTGAAGCAAAGCATTGTCCCTTTGCCATAGGCATTATTGTCTGTCTTCTCTTTCTTGTCATGTTGTTGTTGGTGGCCAGGCCATGTGGTGGCGGCCATTTTGTGTATGCTTCCTTTGTGATTTATTTTGCCATGTTGTTGTTGGTGGCCAGGCCATGTGGTGGAGGCCATTTTGTAAAGTTGTCCATGTTGTTGTTGGTGGCCAGGCCCTATGGTGGTGATCTTTTTGTGTATGCTTCCTTTGTGATTTATTTTGCCATGTTGTTGTTGGTGGCCAGGCCATGTGGTGGAGGCCATTTTGTGTATGCTTCCTTTGTGATTTATTTTGCCATGTTGTTGTTGGTGGCCAGGCCATGTGGTGGAGGCCATTTTGTGTATACATCCTTTGTGATTTTGCCATGTTGTTGTTGGTGGCCAGGCCCTATGTTGGCGGCCATTTTGTGTGTCCTTCCTTTGTGCTTTTGCCATAGGCATAGGCCTCCAACCTTGTGGCCTACTCTGGCAGTAGGCCATAGGTACTACTCATAGTAGGGTCATGAAAGTTAATCAACTGTTTTTGTGGTGTACCCTTAATGTGAAAATCATGGATGGCTTGGATTGATATAGAAAATCTTATTTTTATGTGTGGGGTATTTCTGGTTTTGGGTGTGTTTAAACTTTAAATACTCTGTCAATTTCTGCCATTAGGTAACCCTAGGAATACAGCTTGGGTAGTTTTGGTAACTTCGCACAGTGTGAGCACGTGAACTTACATTTTTTGTCTTGTTCGCGCACTCAATGTACTTGCTCGGGAACGCGAACACGACTTTTTATTCCATTCGCGCTGCCGAACATGCCGATTTAGCATTCTCGCGGACAATATGTCCCGAGTTGCATAAAAGTTTCTCAAAAATGTTGCAGGTCTTTCTTGTGCACCCAAAAAAACAGAATTTGTCATTTGGTTGTTGTTTTTGGAGCCTGGGCAGGGGTTTGTTTGTATGTGTTTTTGCGGTGTTAGGTTTACAACCTCTGTCTTAGCCATGGGCTATTTATTCCTTGCACATTAACCTGTCATGTGCAGCAGGCATCCTCGTTTTTCTGTCCATATTGGTATCTATATAGGCCTGCTTGACTTTATTGGTTCTTTCTGGACTTCATGTGGCCTTTGAGCTGTGGTGCTGCTGGACTGGTATTATTAGTCTTCTGTTTTGTCTTTTATACATTGGCCTGTGTGTCTTTCAATTGTTCATGTTGCCTTACTGCTTGTTTGACTGATGTTGTTCTGCCTTCTTTACTTGTAGGTGCACAAAAAAGACTGAGGAGGTGCTGGTTGTTTTTTCATCCATCGCTCGTTCTACTGCCAGACGGACGTCCTTCAGTTGTACGCCACGTGTGGTGTGTGACTCATCTGACCAGACATCTCTGCAATTTGTGCTGCTGTGAGCTGACTGACATCAGAAGAAGATGGGCCCTAAGAAAGCTACCAGGTCCTCCACCACAAAGAAAGTTGCTGCGAAGAAGGAACAGCAGAAGGAAGTGTCACTTAAGTCTGGTATGGACCCCAAAACCTTTTTTGGCACCCCAAAAGGTACGCCTGCAGCAGCGGGGTCTGGGGTGCAAGCTGGGACCAGCACATCTGCATTAGTGGGGGCAAGCCAGCATCCCAGGGCCAAGCACATGATGAGGGTCGAAGAGGTAGCCAGCCTTCTGCTTGCGAGCAGTGATACTGAGCCAGAACTAAACTTATCGCTGTCTCAAAGTAGTACACAATCCACGCAAGATGGAAGTGCTCAACAACCACCGCCAGCAGTAGATGTTCAACAACCACAACCACCGCCCGCAATAGGAGTTGTTCACCCACAACCACAACCACTTCCCGCAACAGTTGTTGAACAACCACAACCACCGCCCGCAACAGTTGTTGTTGAAAAACCCCAGCCCGCAATAGTACTTCCTCAAGAACAACAACCACCATCTCCGCACCAAATAGTAGTAGTTGTTCCTCCCGAAGTCGGGGCAGTTCAGGAAGTAGAGCCTCCTTCCGAGCAAGAAGAAGAGGAAGCCACTTCTGTAGGTGATCTATTTCCTTTGAATTCACCAAGGGAAAGGAGGGTTAGTGCATCGAGTTCTTCGCACAGCATCCCTTCCGATGACCTTGATACGGATTGGCAGCCACAACTATCTGCGCATTCAAAGGAGAGACATCCCAAGAAGACCATGCTAGGAAAAAGGAAGTTTCCAGGCAGGCTTGAACTTATGGAGGTCGATGTAGGTGAGCAGGATACTGCTGGTGATAAAGACGGGTCTGACACTGTCATCATCACAAGCGTTATTCCTGGTGCAGAGGATGTAGAGACCAACATTTTCACCCTATCCAGAAATGCTGCAATGACTGATGAGCAGGTACCACGCATAACTCCTACACACTCAACACCCAAAGTAACACCAGCTCCAATTTTTTCAACAGCGAAGGCCCGGCAGCATCCGACATCCAGCAGAAGCGCCACTTCAACAGAAGGAGGTAGTGGCAGTACTAGGACTGAGCTGTCCCATAGTGAAATTCCACAATCCTCCAGTCCATCCGGCATTGGCAGTGGGTCCTCCTCTTCCTATGGCAGGAGACAAAAGTTTACCTCCCCAGTGTGGGACTTCTTTACGGTTCACCCAGTTCAGGAGAACATTGCTGTATGCACCATTTGTCATGTCAATGTTAGTCGTGGTAAGCTTGGTACAAACTATGGGACTGGAGGCCAAACGACCCATTTGAAAAAAACACACTTGATCAGGTGGGAGAACCACCTTGCAAGCTTAAAAACTGTTAGCACTCGTGTTGGTGGGGATACAGTGGTACAAGGTCCACTCATGGTTGACCAGGAGGTAGAAGAAGAGGGAGACGATGACCTTCTATCTAGGAGTGGTACACAATGGACCCCTGTCGCCAGCACTGGAGTGGTAAAGTCCACATCCTCCGCATCTGCAACTTCTCAGTGGCACCAGAGTCAGCTGGAAACACCAAGGAGTGCAAAGTCCGCGATGCAAGGTGGTCCGTCTAGCACAACTCAAAGACATGCAAAGCAGCTTACCATTCCTAGCATGTTAAGGCAGGAGGGAAAGTACGAGCGGAACCACCCAGTAGCACGTTTATACAATGCCAAACTTGCGAAAATGTTAGCACTGGACCGTCTCCCATTTTCATTTGTTGAGGCTGTTGGATTTCTGGAATTAGTGGCAACCCTCTGCCCAAAATGGAACGTTCCCAGTCGCTACTATTTTGCCCGAGTGGCTGTTCCAGCACTACACCACGATGTGCTGGAATTGATTGGGAAAGCCTTACAACAGAGTGTTGTCCATTGTATCCACCTGACAACAGACATGTGGAGCAGTTGCGATGCTACAGATTTCATGTGCATCACCGCACACTGGATCTCTTTTGCAGGTGTTAAAGACAAGTTAACTTCAGGCCTCCGTGACGTTGCTGGAATTTTTAATGATACGCGCAGACATGCAACTATAGCCATGTTTGGTATGGACAAAAGTCATACTGCTGAAAACATTTTGTCTGACTTTAACGACAAGGTCTTTGAATGGCTGAAACCAAGAGGCCTTAAGATTGGTTTTGTTTCCACCGACAATGGCAGTAATATAGTGAAGGCAATGAGAGAAGGACATTATTTCAGGGTACCCTGTTTGGCACACTGCATAAACTTAGTCGTGCAAGACTTTCTGAAAAATGAAGCCAAAGTCAGCAACATAATGGCCATCTGCAGAAGAATATGCACGCACTTTAACCATTCTTTCAAAGGACGGAAGCTGCTACGGGTCATTCAGCAAGAGCATAGGTTGCCAGTCAAAGCACTGATCCAGGAGGTCCCAACACGTTGGAACTCAACTTATTTCATGCTTGAGCGTCTCTTTGAGCAGTACATCCCACTGAATGCTTATGTCATGTCAAGAAGATTAGGGGATCCTACTGTTAATCTTAAAGCCCTGACCATTGAGATGTGGCAGTGGGACCTCATTAAATGCATCACAGAGATGCTACAACCCTTTGAGGTCTTCACACGTGCAGTTAGCAGGGAGGACTGTACTATGGGCCAAGCCATCCCATTGTTGTACATGCTTGAGCAACAGGTGAAGGAGGTCTGTCAAACATACGAAGGTGACGAACAAAAAGTTGATGCATATACCTTAGCCAAGGGCTTAGTCAACCGCTTGTGTGAAAATGTAAGGCTCAACAATATTGTGTCAGGTGAACATTACATAACTGCAACAATCTTGGATCCACGGTACAAATTATTTGTCAGCAGTAACGAAGTAATTCCATTTTCAGATGAGGATGTTGACAAGTACAAAACTTCCATAGCTGCGGAAGCTAATGAGTTAGAAACTGAACGGCTGTTACTTAAAGGCCTGCCACTGCCAGCCCAGGCCAGTCCAAGTACTCCTGACGCAAGCTCTTCACAGCATGAGAGCAGTGCGTCTGCTTTCCAGCAGGCACCAACAGTACCAAAAGCAGCACCTACACGATCTGATTCAGCAGACCCAACCAAAAGCATAACTGCTTTTTTTCTACAGAAAGGGATGGGTAAGTCCGTTGCTGTTGCAAAGGGAAAAGAGGACCAGCAAAGCCGAGCACCAATGAACATTGAGCGGATGGTTCAGGCCTATATGGATGACACAACAGAGGTGTTCATGGAGCAAAGCCCATTGGTCTATTGGTATGAAAGAAGGAGACAGTGGCCAGTGCTGAGCAGGCTGGCGATAAAGTATCTGGCTTGTCCTGTAGCCAGTGTCTCCTCTGAGCGGGTTTTCAGTGCTGCTGGTGCCATTGTCACATCGAAAAGGACTAGTCTCTCCCCCAAAAGCGTGGAGCGGCTGACAATGATAAAAATGAATCAACGCTTCATACCACCAGACTATCAAGTACGTGAATCACCGCCGGATGAAGAAAGCGAGTGCGAAGAAGACGTCCTCACTACTGGGTTACATGACCTACTTCTGTCTGAACGCACAGAGTTTGAGGACGAGCTCCTCTTCCCTGACAACTAGGACAGGTATATTAAAGGAATGATGCAATGCATTGCATAGGATTGTTTAGCCGACTCTGAGCAAATGTGCATGGAATTAAATTATACTAGTAACTTCAGACTCACGTGATGGGCAATTTTCCCATGTTATTTAATAATATAAATTATTTATGCACTTGTGACCCTACTACTACAGGTGCAGTCAGTACTTAATTTATCGTTCGTAGTTCATGTTCATGTTGCACAACGTACATTTTTTTGTGAAACAGTCCCCCCTCCACCCCCCCAACAAACACAAATGAACTTCAAATGTTTTCTTGTGAAAATATCTTTGTTTTATTTTTATATTTTCATAATGATAATAGAAAAATAAAATATATAACAAATGTAACCCCCTGACCCAGAGCTGTCCCTACCCTCCCCTAACCCCAACCAAATTTCAACCCAAATGTACACCCCAACTCCCACATCCCACCCACCAACAAAAGGATTAAAAAAGGGGCAAAAAACAGGGTCCATTTCAAAGCCGGCGGGCTTTCAGGTGTTTGTCCACCATTATCTTCACACGCTCCTCTAGACCGTCCTCCAGCTTCTTCCGCTCCTCCTCCAACTTCGCTACCCGGCGGAGAATCTTTGCTTTGAAATCACGGCACCTACACTTGCATGCATGTTGTTGTTGTTGTGGGGGGGCCGCCGAAGATGTAACAATGCGGCGGCGGGCGGCTGCCTGACCACGGCGACGTAGTCCTGCAGGCTTGGGGCCCGGGGCATTGGAAGAGGCAGCAGCTGCTGCCGCCGCCTCCTCCTCCTCCTCCTCGGCCTGATCCACCAGCCGGCGGTAGGCCTCTACAATTGCCTGCAGTTTCCGCTGCCGGGCCCGGACTGCCAACTCCTTCCTTGTCGGTTTTTGGGAAGGAGTAACTATAAAGAAAGAAACAGAATTGTTGTAATCCAAACTCCCCGCAAATCAAGAACACAACATTGATTCAACACATAGTGGGTGGCACAGTAGCACTAGCAAGCAAGCTGAGTACCAGAAATTGTGTTGCGTCTATCTTGAACATTCTACAGCCTCTATTAATTTTTTGGACTTTTTGGCACGGCATTATGCCTGCCCTATTAGCATGGGTGTACTTCAACGGTCACACACATTAGAACGAACACCTGTCTTTTTCATATCTCCTTTTGTATTATATACTCTGATTCCGGGAAGGCGGGAACACTCTCAAAGTAACATTAATTAACAGGGGGCAGCTAGTAGCACATGTCTAGTAAAGACTATAATACTTTATACCGCGCAACAAACCTTATTTGGTTTGTGTTTCACCAGCAACGACCCATGCACCCAGTCGTCCCCTCCTTCCCTTGCCTTTGTGTTTGCCCAAAACACCGCTGCTGCTGAGACTATCCACTAACCACCGGTATTGGGTGTGTCTCCCAACCACGCTGGCAGCTGTGTTTTCCCCTTTACATGATTTAACAACAACCCATGCATCCGACTGCTATCAGCCACTTGCATTACTGTAGTGGTAATGCTTAGCATGCTAATGACAAGTAAAGGTAACATCATATATTTTCCAGTAGAGTACAGTGAGAAAGTTTTCCCCTCCCACCAAGTAATGCAGATCACTATTGAATGTAACTTACCATCGCCCGCCGCTGTTGGCTCCCCCCCCACTGCTGCTGGTGTAGGTGCCTCTGTTCCTCCTGTCCCTGCCGGGATCGCTGAAGCTGCGCCACTGTCCCCGTCGGCACTGGTCGATGGTAAGGGTTCTGCACCTATAAAAATAAGTACACCTTTTTAGATGGATGCACAGCCCCCTTTCTACTTGTTCACCAAGAATGGAGTTCTTCAAAACAGTTAAGTACAACGTACGTAATCAGTATGAGTCCACATTGCATAGTACAGCAGAGTCACTACACATATTAGCATTCATTGTTATGGTATGGTACCCAAGCTCATCTCATCTGTCCTGCTACTCTAGTCCTTGGAAATTGGAAGTGAACTATGTAACCTTTGTACATCAATGTATCCAGTTTTGCGCATGTTAACTCGCAGCTTGTTGCGCAGTACGAGAAGACGCTCTGGGGCAACACATCATTGTTCAATGCATACACCTGAAGAGGTGGGAAAGTAAAAGGGCCCGTATTTAAGTTTTCTATGTGGATTGTGGAATAGAGTTTGCTTACAGGTTACAACTTCTTTTTAGCATGGCTGCATAAAACTGGCATAAATGTATTTCATACTGTCTAACGTGCACCACTTTTGTCATTATTTTTCGGCAGGTGAGAAGATTGCCTTCTACGAAGCGGACATTTCCATAGCTTACAAAAAAAGAGGAATATCTGACTAGTATACGTTGGTGAGAGGTCTCCGATAGTTGCCACATTTCCCTATTGTGCACTAGTAGCTGTACAAATGTTGATTACTTTATTATGCCTTTTTTAACTCTGGATTTTTTCTGGTGGGCCCTTCAACGTATTTGACGGAACAACTTAAAAACATTGATGTTACTTACTTACTTCTAACAAAATAAAGCTTTTGAATGTCCACTTTGACTCTGAAGTTTATTTTCAGTGTCTGTTGTCTTAGAGACTCACACGAGTGAGTGAGCAAAAGGGGGTTTCTTAGGTAACGGTTTGTGTCCTAAAAGCATTCGGCATCTTGGTATTGGGGTTCAGGAGTGTGAATTGAATAATTGACCAATGACTCAGGCCATATAGGCTGACGTTCAGTGAATTGTGCGTTCCTCAGAGTTCTGTGACTGAGGTGTAAGTAAGGTCCAACCTGCCTATCAGTACCAACATCCAATTTTCGTGTGCATAGTTACATAGTTGTGTAATATGTATATAACTCAATAGGAGATAGAATACCCACAAGACTAGTAGTGGTATACTAACGTTTACAAAAATACTAGACAAACATCATTCTGGATGCATACTTGGTTGCTGTCAATTGCCAAAGCAGACACATTACAGAGGAAAAAACAAGCACTGTTGGACTTACTGGGGACAGCAGCAGGATCCTCAGTAGAGGAGCTCTGTGTAAGTGGTGGTTCACCCGCCGACTCGGTCCCTGTATTCTGCTTGCCCCTGGGTTCTGTGGTTCATGTAAAAAATAATAAACAAAGAGAAAAACATTGAGTGCTGTGAAACATAGACATCATTGCAAAAAACACTGCTACAGTGGAACAGAGCCGGAGGCAACAAATCCATGCCAGGGGCCGCAACGCAAATATGTATCCATCCTTAGAGTATTATTAAATTAAGGATATCTATTGGTGCGGTGGCCCCTCAAGTTTGGTGCCCCTGTGCAGTTGCACAGCTTGCACATGCCCCCTAGAGCCGGCCCTGGCTGAGGTAAGAAGAACAAAGTAACGTTAGCATTCTTTGCAAGAAAAGGATTCGATTCATGCAGAAGAGAAGGCCGTGAAAAAAATGCTACAATATGCAAACTACGTACAATTATCCATCCACCGCTATTTCACTGACGGACAAAGGAAGGACAAGACTCTATTAATAGCATTAACTAACTTCAGTTCTCAACAATAAAGAAAATCTCACATCAATAAACAGCAACAGCTAGCGCCAAGTTGAAACAACACGCAAGAGCCAGTGAAGAAGAACACTGTCATACAATGACAGTAGATATACCGGAATACATCGCAAATGTAACTAGGAGCAACAGTCATCACGTTACTTATTCAGCCAATATTTACAAAGATACAATAACAATATTTATACAACTATATATATATATATATATATATATATATATATATATATGTATATAACTATATATATATATATATATATATATATATATAATATATATATATATATATATACATACACACTTTATTTTTGGGGTAGCCACTCACCAAGACCCACAACCTCCACACCAAGCAGGTCCAACAGGTCCTGCTCCCGGTCCAAAATGTCGGCCCAGCGGTGGGACAGCTGATGGTGGGTACGCCGGATACCGGAGCAGCGGAAGACTGCACGGCGCACCTTCGCCCACCGCCGGAGACGCTCTTCGATGCGCTGGTAGCCGGAGCCGGGCCTGCCGCCTGCTGCCAAAGTCAAGGGGAGGTGACGTTGGATAAAAAAGACCAGGGCGGCCACCTCCTCCTCCCCAAAAAGTTGGCGGGGCGTCACTCCTGCCGGGCGCATTCTGCCGCAAGGCAGCCGGGTTTTTTTAGGCACAGCCGCCTTGCCCTTTGAGCCGCCGATGCTGCTGGCACCCTTCACCATGGTTCTGGGTGGAGGGGAGAAGGAAAGTTGAAGACAAAAAGGTTAGGGGAAGAAAGAAGAAAGATAAAAGAAGGAAGTAGTATAAAACAAGAGAAAAGTTGCAAAAAAAGTGGTAAAAGTAAACATAAAATGAGAAATATAAACCTAGGCGCAGACAGAAATAGGTAAGAAGTAAAGAGAGTTAGAAAAACTGAGGTAAAAGACCAGGATGGAAGAGATAGGAGTGAGATGCTAAAGTAGGCCCAAAACCATAGCCAGAGTGTGAAATCGAAGATGGCTCTGCCCGTCGCGACCGCCGCGGTAAGTTCGCGCGATATTTGACGCGATCACGCACTTTGGCAGTGCGAACGAGAAGATGAGTTCCCGAACATGTCTAACACAACGCGAACACGTTACTTGTGACCCGGAACCGGAAATAAGGGAACGCAAGCGGGCGGGACAAACCTCATTGAGTAACTTAGCGCGCTAGCTATCTCGAGCATGCAGGCAGCGCCCCGAACACGCGCACCGCGCTCCCGAAGACGAAAAACGGCGCGCGAACGGGTCTAGCAAGCTACTACGCATGTCCGCGGAGCTACGTGTAGCTCGCGGAGTGCAAGTGCGTCTTCGCGTAGCGTCGCGGAGTGCGGCTACGCGAACTACGCCCAGGGTTAACATGTACTCATGAAGTGAGTCAGGCTTTAGGAAATGTAGTGCTAGAAAGTCCTATGCAGTATGTCTGTCAGGCCTCTTAATTCCCAAATAGTTGCCATGCTGTGTAGTAAAGATCCTGGGTGTGTTGTAAAAATGGCATAGCAACTCTCTCTGTAGCATGTAGAAATCATTTCAGGGAATTGCAAGGGTTATTTTTATTTGTCTAGAATCACAATGTGAGTCAGTGTGTTTTGGGGAATATTATGACAGAATCACGTGCTCGGTGCATGTGTTTGCAGACATGGGAATACATGTACT
The DNA here is from genome assembly GCF_964261635.1 of Lissotriton helveticus. Lineage (NCBI taxonomy): Eukaryota > Metazoa > Chordata > Amphibia > Caudata > Salamandridae > Lissotriton > Lissotriton helveticus. Next base: position 134,773,000 of record NC_136064.1, read on the forward strand.
CATGGAGTGAGTCAGGCTTTAGGACATGCAGTGCTTTATAGTCCTAGCCCTTGCTTGATACCATACACTGCCCAAACACAACTGTATTGCTCTAAACTCAGAAATATCAATTCCACCATGACCCCTTCACTGCCTGGACACCACTGCACTGTCCTAAACCCTGAAACACCATCCCTAGCAAAACCTGCTAAACTCTTTCAACACTACTGCACTGCTCTAAACCCTGAAACCCCATTCTCAGCGAATGCCCCTATAATGTTGAAACACCACTGCACTGCCCTAAACCCTGAAACAGCACTCTCTGCATGATCTCCTCCACTGCCCGAACACTGCTGCTGTGCCTTAAACTCTGAAAAAACACCCCCTGCTATATGCCCTACACTGGGTGAATACTACTGTAGTTTTCTAAACCCTGAAACAGCACTCGCAGCAAGACCCTCTTTCACTGTAGTAATCATTTTACTGAATTGCAAGCGATACTGTCATTTATCTAGAATCACAGTGTGAGTCAGTACTCATTTCAGAAAATTGTGGCAGAATAATTTGCTTAGTTGATGTGTTTAAAAATATGGGAATACATGTACTCCTGAATTGATTCAGGCTTTAGGACATATAGTGCTAGAAAGTCCTATGCAGTATGTCTGTCAGGCCTCTTAATTCCCAAATAGTTTCCATGCTGTGTAGTAAAGATCCTGGCTGTGCTGTAGAACTGACATAGCAACTCTCTCTGTAGCATGTAGTAATCATTTCAGTGAATTGCAAGGGATATTTTTATTTGTCTAGAATCACAATGTGAGTCAGTGTGTTTTTGGGAATATTGTGACAGAATCACATGCTCAGTGCATGTGTTTGCAGACATGGGAATACATGTATTCATGAAGTGGGTCAGGCTTTAGGACATGTGGTGCTAGAAAGTCCTATGCAGTATGTCTGTCAGGCCTCTTACTTCCCAAATAGTTTCCATGCTGTGTAGTAAAGATCCTGGGTGTTCTAGAGAAATGCCATAGCAACTCTCTCTGTAGCATGTAGTAATCATTTCAGTGAATTGCAAGGGATATTTTTATTTGTCAAGAATCACAATGTGAGTCAGTGTGTTTTGGGGAATATTGTGACAGAATCACTTGCTCGGTGAATGTGTTTGCAGACATGGGAATACATGTACTCATGGAGTGAGTTAGGCTTTAGGACATGCAGTGCTTTATGCGCCTAGCCTTTGCTTGATACATACCCTGTCCAAACACAACGGTATTATTATTATTATTATTATTATTAAAAGGCTCTTCTATAGCGCATGGCCACTCGGGAGCATCCCAGCGCTTAAGACTAACCAGAAGGAGATGGATTAAAAGATGCAGGTCTGTATTATCTAGCTTTTGGGAACAGGAAGGTTTTTAACTTTTTCCGAAAGGCGAGTAGGTTAGGCTCTTGACGAAGAGGTGGAGGAAGAGCATTCCACAACCCAGCCGCGTTATGCGAGAATAGACGACCCCCTGTACGGGCCCTGCTAATCCTGGGAGTTGTCAGAAGGTTTTGTTGGTTTGAACGAAGGTTCCTAGTGGGTTTGTATGTCCTGATCATGTCATCTAGAATGGGAGGGCCTCTTCCGTAGAGTGTTTTATGGACCGTGCAGAGTGTCTTGAAATGGATTCGCTCCTTTATGGGGAGCCAGTGCAAGGTGCAGAGCGCGGGTCTGGCTGATGTACGATGGCTAGTGCCCGTGAGTAGTCGTGCTGCGGAATTCTGGGCAACCTGAAGTTGCCGAATAACCGAAACAGTGGCTCCAAGATAGAGCGCGTTTCCATAGTCCAGCCTAGATAAAACAAGAAATTGGACTATGGTTTTCTTAGCTGTTTCGGGTAGCTGAGGAAGGATTTTTCGAATTGTTTTCAGCAATCAGAAGCAAGTGGCTACTGTCTTCCTTGCCTGGATCTTAAATGACAGCTCTGCGTCCAACCAAAACCCGAGGCTCTTTATCTCGGTCTTTGGGGTGGGTCCGGGACTCATACAGGAGGGCCAGTGTATCGAGTTGTTAAATATGGCCTTTTTCTCTAGCAGCATCAGCTCCGTTTTTCCTCCATTCAATTTAAGGTGTGACAAGTCCATCCATTTTGCTACCGCCTCCAGGCAACAACAGAGATTGGAGGGGGGGGACTCCACCTGATTAAGAGAAACAACTAGCTGGGTGTCGTCAGCATAGCTTACTAGTTGGATTCCAAAGGGAGCTACTACTTCTGCCAGGGGTGCCATATACACATTAAACAGTGTGGGGCTAAGGGAGGAGCCCTATAGCACCCCACACTGTAATGGTATTGGTGGAGAGCAGCTGTCTCCTGAAAAGACCTTGAAGAATCTATCGCCAAGAAAGGATACCAGCCACATAAGTGCCCTGCCTTTAACACCGATCCCCCTAAGACGAGACAGGAGAATCACCGTGTCGAAGGCGGCGCTGAGGTCCAGGAGGATAATGGCTGCGCTGCCACCTGCGTCCAGAATCCTCCTGGAATCCTCTACCACCCTCAACAATGCCGTCTCCGTTCCCTGTCCTCTCCGGAACCCGGTTTGGGTTGGATGAAGCAAATTGTGGGTCTCCAGAAAGGATGCTAGTTGTTTATTCACCCATTTCTCGGCAAGTTTACTAATGCCAGGGAGCAGGGAAATGGGACGGTAGTTGGAAAAGTCTTGGGGGTCGAGATGTGGCTTTTTTAACAAGGCCCTAACCATGGCCAGTTTCCAGTCTTGAGGTACCTTCCCAAATTCAAGTGAAGTGTTAACTAAATGAGTGATATATGTACTGATATTGGGCAGGGCTAGGTTTAAGATGTTCATAGGGGCAGGGTCTAGCGGGGAGCCACTTTTTATAGAGTTAAAGAGCGAGGGTAGGAGCTCTTTACTAAGGGGAGAAAAGAAGGGGAGGCAGGGCGAGATACTATCAGTGCCGTCTGCCAAAGGAGGGATTAGTTCTTCCAGAGGTAGGGGAGGAAGGGAAAGGAGGATCTTTTGAATTTTTTCAGCAAAAACATTCGCCAGATTATTACAGTGGGCATCAGCTTCCTCCATACAGAGTGGCGATGGTGACGAATCGGGGGCTTTTAACAGAGATTTAGCTATCTTAAACATCTCTCTTGGGGCGTTGGCAGAGACCTCAATTTTTTCTGCATAGAAGATGGATTTGGCCGCGTTAAGAGCAGATTTATATTTCTTTAAGGCGAATCTATATTTCGTTTTTTTCTCTTCCTCAAAGTGTTTTCGCCATTGCCTCTCCAACCGTTTGCATTCTTGTTTCAGGGACCTTAATTCTAAAGTAAACCAGGGTTGTTTAGTGGGGCCTTTCTTTTTGGAGATATATTTTTTTGGGAGCACGCTATCCAATGATAGTTCGATCCATTGGTTGAAGTCCATATTTGCCCTATCAATGTCCTGATTAGCCTGGGGTTCACTTGTTTTCAATGCCTCTACCCAGTCATTAGCTTCTAATTTCGTCCACCGCCTGCCCAACGTTGTACTAGGCAGTTTTGCTAGGCCGGCTGTGGGCGTATTCCATATGAAAGGAATAACCATTGCTCTAAACTCAGAAATATCAATCCCACCATGACCGCCTTCACTGCCTGAACACCACTGCACTGTCCTAAACCCTGAAACACCATCACTAGCAAAACCTGCTAAACTCTTTCAACACTACTGCACTGCTCTAAACCCTGAAACATCATTCTCAGCAAATGCCCCTATAATGTTGAAACACCACTGCACTGCCCTAAACCCTGAAACTGCACTCCCTGCATGATCTCCTACACTGCCTGAACACGGCTGCTGTGCCTTAAACTCTGAAAAAAACACCCCCTGCTATACCCCCTATACTGGGTGAATACGACTGTAGTTTTCTAAACCCTGAAACAGCACTCCCAGCAAGACCCTCTTTCACTGTAGTAATCATTTTACTGAATTGCAAGGAATACTGTCATTTGTCTAGAATCACAGTGTGGGTCAGTATTCATTTCAGAAAATTGTGGCAGAACAATTTGCTTAGTTGATGTGTTTAAAAATATGGGAATACATGTACTCATGAAGTGAGTCAGGCTTTGGGACATGTAGAGCTAGAACGTCCTATGCAGTATGTCTGTCAGGCCTCTTACTTCCCAAATAGTTTCCATGCTGTGTAGTAAAAATCCTGGCTGTGCTGTAGAAATGCCATAGCAACTCTCTCTGTAGCATCTAGTAATCATTTCAGGGAATTGCAAGGGATATTTTTATTTGTCTAGAATCACAATGTGAGTCAGTGTGTTTTTGGGAATATTGTGACAGAATCACGTGCTCGGTGCATGTGTTTGCAGACATAGGAATACATGTACTCATGGAGTGAGTTAGGCTTTAGGACATGCAGTGCTTTATAGTCCTAGCCCTTGCATGATACCATACACTGCCCAAACACAACTGTATTGCTCTAAAGTTAGCAATATCAATCCCACCATGACCCCCTACACTGCCTGAACACCACTGGACTGACTTAAACCCTGAAACACCATCCCTAGCAAAACCTGCTAAACTCTTTCAACACTACTGCACTGCTCTAAACCCTGAAACACCATTCTCAGCCCTTATCCCTGAAACAGCACTCTCTGCATGATCTCCTACACTGCTCGAACACTGCTGCTATGCCTTAAACTTACTTTTGGAGTGAACCAGACTTTACAACATATAGTGCTTCTAATTGCAATGTAGTATTCTAGTAGTGGTCTATAATTGTAAAAAAAATTAAGATTTTAATTATCTGCAGAAAGAAAAACCATCATGCCAACAAAGAGTGAGAAAAGAAAAACATATAAACAGGCTTACTTTTAACACAACTAAAACACAAGTACAAGATTTATCTAAACAACAATGTGTGGTGAAAAAGAAGAAAGCTCCTGGTAAGACAACAAAGGAAAATAACACAAACTTAAACAATGGGAAAAATCTGAAAAAACATTTTTTTTTACTGTAACTACAAAGAAAAACCAGACAATAAAGAAAAATGATGGAAAACTATGTGGTAAAGAAATTGTGTATAGTAAAAGACGAAAAAATCAGTTTGTTGAAATTCACAAGCGAATGTTTTATAACAGAGTTGTTTTAAATTTATTAAAAAATATAAAGTATTGTAAAAGAAAAACAGCTTTTTATAAGAAAAAGAAACATATTGAAAGTATTGTTGAGAAGGCTTTTGAATTAAAAAAGAAGTTGTTTATTTTAGTAATCAATAGAATTCGTACACTAGATAAGCCAATCTATGTTATGAAGGCTAAAAGTAAGTTGAAAAGACTAATTAATAGAACTCATTTTTGTAATGTTTTTTCTGGAGAATGGAAACATAGTTCAAGTTGTGAGCCGTTTTTTAATGAAGAGAGTTACCTTCAGAGTAATGATTTGTTGCATGCAGTTGACACCAGTGGTCGAGCTTATGAGGTTAAGAATGGTTGTCC